>NC_066579.1:228549308-229197308 GCF_024323335.1 Lathyrus oleraceus
TATTGCCTTTATTTTAAAGTGATTTACTTTAATGCAATTTAAGTTTACGCACTTTATCATTCATAGTCATTTATATTCATGAATTTGTTTATGTTTCCGTCATTTTCACTTTGCTCACTTGAGCCATATTTTGTGCTTGAGCCATATAATAAAAACAAAAACCCTAAAAAATGTATTAGTGGACTGCTGGACCTCTGTCTGTGACTTGATCTGAATCTTATGGACTTAGAATAGAAAATATCACCGAGCTATGGAAGATAACTTGACCAATGCCATTATTTGAGACCTTTCTTGGCCAATGCCATTCATATGATACAAGCCTGAGAAACTCCTTTGGTTTATCTGTTATACTCATTCTTCTTGTTTGAGTTGTTATTTTGATCTTATTGATATTATCTGATGCTTTCTCTTTGAGTATGTTTCAAGGGATATTTCATCTGATACATTTAAACGACATTTAAGATTGTTTGCTTTGGAGTTCTTGCTTGGATGTTTGGTTATCTTTATTTGATACAATTGGTCTTCTTATTAATTGCTTGGATGATTGTGATTGTTGCTTGCTTAACAGTCCAAAGGAAATGGGTTTCTATCTGACACTATTGTCTTGTGGATGCTTCCCATTGGTTAGATCTTTTCAACTCTAAACTTTTAAATCTTGTCTAGGATAGTCCCTTCATCTCCTCCTACTTCTTTAATTTCAAAATCTCTCCCTCATTTTAAAAACTTATTTGTTTGTTGTTTTCAACTTAGACTTGTTTTAATGAGTAGAAACCTTGGCCTTATGCCATTGATTTCCAAAATATTTTTCTTAATCAAACTTATAAATAAACTTAACCATTGACCTTAGTTTCAAAAAGAAAAAAAATAATTAACAACCTCATCTAATCCTTTTGGCCATTTTGTGCCTTTTCCTTTTAACTTTTTCAAAAGAGAGCATTTAGATTTGGGTTATCTTTGGTTGAGATATAATTCTCCCATTCCATGATATATTGATTGTAAGTCTTTTCATTTATTAGGGGTTAATGGCATACTTGTTGATTAAATCCAAGTTGGATCCCTCCCTCTTAAATATTGTAAAGCCCTCATTATCGGTGGATGTTTGGTTGAGTATTGTCCCATTCCACCCATCTTTGAAATTTTTACCACGAACTATGAGGTTTTGATCCATCATTTTTATGTTGGTACGTAGGCATAAGACCGAAGGTCTTGTCAAACACAAAAATTGTAAATAATGAATTCTTTTCTCATCCCCTCATTCTATTTTTTTAAGTAAACATCTTTTTCAACTAAAACACTTCCACACAAAAAGGGATCCCTAGGGTTACCTAGGACACTTTGGGTGCTAATACCTTCCCTATTGTAAGACCCCAATTTTGACCCTAAGATCCCTCATGGCATCATCACATTGCATTTGCATAGCCTCAAGGATCATGAGCATCTTGGTTCCCTTTGCCTTTGGGTGGGACTCCTTGTGATTGGTTTGAGATCACCAAGCATGCTTGAATTATACATCATTGTTTCTGTTACTTTTGTTTACTAAAAAAAAAAAAGAAAAAAAAAAGAAAAAAAAGAAAAAAATAAATAAAGAAAAACGAAAATAAATAAATAAAATATAACAAATTTTTTTTTTGGACTTGGGCCTCTCTCATTTGAGCCCACAGGTCCACAAAAACCAGGTTATAAATTCAGAGTTTCAGTGAAACAAAAGGATTCCATTCCTATTACCCTGACAGGAAAAAGAAAGTGAGAGAAGAGCTGACAGAGTTCAGAGCAACCTCCAGAGGCAAACCCTCAGATTGCTCTGCAAACCTCACGGGTGCAACTCAATTTCAATCGATCCTCTCCAATCAGGTATGCCCTATTTCCACTACTTTATACTTTCAACCTGAAATTTTTTGATACCCTTTCAATGTATGTGTTTGACAAGAGGTTTAGGCCTCCTTCCCCTGATTTGGGGGCAACCCTTGATTACCCTATTTTTTTCTCTAACCTTTTTGTTGAGTTTTTTTTTGTGAGGGCTCACATGACTCTTGCAGAGATGGCCTGGTGTTCCACTTTATTTGTGGGATACCCCCTGGAGGTTTATTCCGATTACCTGTGCTTAATGGCTTGAGATATTTGTTTGTGATTGCTTATTCCAAAGGATGGGAGCTACTTGGATCATCAATATGATCTCAAGAGGGGAACTCCTAATGTGGTTTTATTTTCTTTTCCCTTATCTCTTGTATGTTTAGGAATTTAACCCTTTTTTTCTCCCCATTCTAACCCAAGCCAAAACTTTTTTGTGCAAACAATAACTTTTGTTTTCAACATTAGAAACCTAAGCCTTATGCTTTTGATTTTCAAACTTATTTTTCATAACACTTATTTTGAATTGAACCTTTTAATCCACTTTAATCGTATTTTTGTAAATACTTTTAATTGGTAAATATAACCCATTCAAATACTTTTTGTGGTTTCAATGGCCACCTTCTTAATCAAACCTTTTTTTTATAACCATTAGCTATTAGGTTTGAGTTATCCTTGAGGTAGATATAATACTCACCTTTATCCTTAGTGATGGACAATGAGTCTTCCATGCTTATTATAGGGTTAACCCCTCACTAGCATGTTGAAGTTATCCTCACATGGTGGATTTGTGGTTTTAGGTTGAGTTTTCTCCCTTTGATAACAAAAGACCTTAAGGTTTTTGGACCAATCAATTCACCAACTTTTTTTGAATTTTTTTACCCCGAACTACGAGGTTTTGATCCTAATCTTTTTTTAAGATGGTACGTAGGCAATGGGTTCATCCATTCAAACACAAAATGTAAATAAATTTGTATATTCTTTTCTCATCCCTTCAATCATGTTTGCACAAATAAATTTTCACAAAAAAAAACAACCACCTTTGCAACAAATGTGAAAAGGGCTCCCTAGGAGTACCTAGGATGCTTTGGGTGCCTAACACCTTCCCATTGCATAACCAACCCCCTTACCCAGATCTCTGACATTTTTACTAGTTTTTGATTCGATAAAACTTTTAGGTTTTTGTTCGCTTTCTAACCATTCCTTTGGATAAATAGAAGTGCGGTGGCGACTCGACTTGTATGATTTACCTTGGATTTAGTCAATATCTCTAATGGTAACGAATACCCCGCTACAGAAAAATGGCGACTTTGCTGGGGACAGAAATAAATCCTAGTGGGTTTTGCCTACTTTTCATATTTGTTGTATTGTATATTTTTCTTTGTGTGACATATTTTTGTGCAATTTGGGAATACTGTATTGTATGTAATGATTGAATTGTTTGAATATTAATTCCTTGTATGCTTGGTGATCTTTGTGAGATGAGTTCTATACCCGAACTCGAGTGCACTTAGGATAGGAGAATGGCATAGTCTTGTCGACTTGTGTGGAGTTATTCCTTAGCAAGTTGACTTGCAAGCCCATTCACTTGGTGGAGGTCATGTTGGGATCAATAATGTCACACAAGTAGTTGTGGTTAGACATTACTCTTTCCAATATAGACCTTAGAAGCCAAGGACCTTAGTTTACCAAACCCATCTTGGCCTATTCGTAGGATGTAGTGCGAAAGTCGTTCAAGTGTAAGATTTGATACGATTGTTACGCGATACTACACTCATAAGAGTCTCTTTTGAGAATATTTTTGGAATACGAGTAGTCGTTTCTCCGATAATATCCGAAAGATGGGATGATGACTATGGGAACCTTTTGTAGAACATGTTTGGCAGGTTTAAACCCTAGTACACTCCCTTTTGGGTGGTTCTTAACCTAACTCCATGCTCGTGACTTACAACAAACCCTTGATTCGTGGTTGATCCGTTCATGAATCCTTAATATCAATGGAACTTTGGTGTTGATAAGGTGTAAACCATAATCCACCAAAATGGATGGTTGATATTAAGGATAACATGATCCATCCCATGACCTTTGTTTGGTGTGCTTTGCTTGATCCTTGAGTGTGATTGTTGCATTCATGCATTCATGCACCCATTTGCATTCATATCATCAAAATAATAAGAAAATTTTCAAGGAACTTAAAGGGGTTTATTTGCAAAATTTTCAGACATGGAAAGACAAAGAAGGAATACAAAGAAGTACAGTTTCAGACAACCAGACTTGAAAGAGTTAAGGAATTTGACATCTTATGTATTAGATCCCTTAGGTTTCAAGGCTCGTTTCGGGAAGCTTCTTCCTCTTCTGACCACTCAGGTGGATGAAGGATTGATGAGTGTATTGGTGCAGTTTTATGATCCCTTGTACCGTTGCTTCACGTTTCCGGATTTCCAGCTTTTGCCTACCCTTGAGGAGTATGCTTATCTTGTGGGTATACCTATTCTAGATCAGGTGCCGTTCAGTGGCTTGGAGAGTATTCCTACTTCACAAGAGATAGCAGACATGCTGCATATAGATGAATCTCTGGTTGGTGCTCATATGACTACTAAAGGTGGAATTCAAGGTCTCCCTTCTGAGTTCCTCATTGCTCAAGTTACTATGTATGGGAAGGCCATGAGTGAGGACGCCTTTGAGGCCATATTTGTACTTCTCATCTATGGGCTAGTGTTATTCCCCAACGTCGACAAGTTTGTGGATGTGAACGCTATTAGGAATTTTCTCTACTCTTAATCCCGTCCCGACTCTGTTGGGCGATACCTACTTCTCTTTGCATATGAGGAATGCAAAGGGTGGTGGCGCCATTGTGTGTTGTTTGCCTCTGTTGTATAAGTGGTTTATTTCTCACTTACCTCAGATGGTCGCTTTCAAGGAGAACAAGGAATGTCTACGGTGGTCCACGAGACTTATGTCTCTCACTAATGATGATATCTCTTGGTATAACCGTGTGTATGATGGTGTGCAGATTATTGACTCTTGTGGCGAATTCTCCAATGTACCTCTTCTTGGTACATGTGGTGGGATTAACTACAACCATGTTTTGGCACGTCGGCAGCTTGGGTTCCCCTTAAAGGATAAACCCAATAACATTCTGTTAGAGAGTGTACTCTTTCAGGATGGTAAAGATCCCCAAGGCTTGAAAGCTAGGATGGTCCACGCTTGGCGCAAGATTCATAGGAAAGGAAGGAAAGAGTTGGGTCCTAAGAATTGCATCGCTTTGGAGCCTTACACTGTTTGGGTTAGGAAAAGGGCGTCTGAGTATCTCATGCCTTACGAGTATCCGAGACCTACACCTATGATTATGGCTGGGCCTTCAATCCTCCCTAATCAAGGAGTAGAGGAGTTGAAAGACGAAGACCGTTCACGTGCCTGGATCCGTGAACGTGAAGAGTTGCTTCAGCAGATTAAGGAGAAGGATGCGTTGATTGAGTTTCTTGAGCATCAGGTTACTGATGACCCTGATGATGTATGAACTTCTCTACTTCCTCAGTCTTCTAAGTTCTGGAAGAGAAAGAATGATCGACTCGCCAAAGAGAAGGCCGATATGGAGGCAGCCTATGAGAGGGAGGTGAAGAGGCTTCGCACATCTTATCTTCCTGTGTCCCGAGCTTTAGATGATTATTTCTAGGGATCCATAGGATGATTATTTTCCTTTTCTCTTGTACATGATTGACGATGCTGCACTTCTTTTCTCTGATATTATTTGATGAGATATTTCCATATGTGATAAAATGCTTAATATTTCAAGAATTTGCAAATAAAACACTAAAGTTCCTTTGAAATAAAAAACAAATCATATGCACAAGCATTGCATGCATCATATGCATAAGCAAGTTTTGTTTCCGGTCCCTTGCCCTGTGGTCTAACTCTGTGTCCTTCATTTATTTTGAAGATAAGCTGACTCACCGGTACTACACTAGAGCCAATATTTCAAGACTGATGGATCACTTAGAGCAAGAGAACCGCGAGATACAAAGGATTCTGGCAACTTCATCATCCCTGGTGGGGTCTGCAACAATTGGGTCGCTGTGGATATTCTAACAGTTGTTCATAAGTCAACGTAATAATCACTTTGTTTGAAAACCCTTCTCCCATGCCAAAAGGAGGAGTGATAACATTGTTGGCAACATAAATACAATGATATTTTCATTCAATAAATTCATGTTAAATGTTTATTTTCCATTTATTTTCCCTTTTTGCTTTTTTGCATGAAATTGGTGATCACATAAAACTGTGAAAATAGAATAAAATCAATATTTTCATCTGCATAATGATTGCCTTGTTTGAATTCTAAATCTTTTCATATCCAAAATCATTATGCAGGTTGATTTCTAAACCCATTGAACATAATGACCCAACACCATCTCCCAATTTTGAATTCCCTATATTTGAGGCTGAGGAAGATGATGTTGAAGAGATTCCTAATGAGATCACCCGGCTACTTGAGCATGAAGAGAAGATCGTTCAGCCGCATCTTGAGAATCTGGAAACAGTCAACTTGGGGTCTGAAGATTGTGTGCGAGAGGTAAAGATTGGGGAACTTCTGGAAGAATCTGTTAAGAAGGGGTTGATTGAATTGTTACGAGAATATGTTAACGTCTTTGCCTGGTCATATGAAGACATGCCTGGTCTAGATACTGATATTGTGCAACATTTCCTACCTCTAAAGCCGGAGTGCATGCCTGTAAAGCAGAAGCTCAAAAGAACTCATCCTGATATGGCAGTGAAGATCAAAGAAGAAGTTCAGAAGCAAATTGATGCGGGGTTCCTGGTGACTTCTACATATCCTTAATGGGTGGCCAATATTGTGCCCGTTCCTAAGAAAGATGGAAAAGTCCGGATGTGTGTGGACTATAGAGACTTGAATAAAGCTAGTCTGAAAGATGATTTCCCTCTACCACACATTGATATGTTGGTAGATAATACGGCTAAATTCAATGTCTTCTCGTTTATGGATGGATTTTCCGGATATAATCAGATTAAAATGGCACCCGAGGATATGGAGAAGACAACATTCATCACACCTTGGGGAACATTCTGTTATCGAGTGATGCCCTTCGGTTTGAAGAACGCCGGAGCCACGTATCAACGAGCTATGACTACCTTGTTCCATGACATGATGCATAAGGAGATTGAGGTGTACATTGACGATATGATCGCTAAGTCAAGATCGGAGGCTATACTCCCAGTAGAGGTGGAGATCCCATCAATGAGAGTCTTGATGGAAGCCAAGTTGACTGATGTTGAATGGGTTCAGAGTTGTTATGACCAGCTGAATTTGATAAAAGAAAAGAGATTGACTGCCATGTGCCACGGTCAGTTATATCAGCAGAGGATGAAGAAAGCTTTTGATAAGAAGGTCAAGCCTCGTATGTTCCGAGAAGGTGACCTTGTGCTCAAGAAAGTTTTGTCTTTTGCGCCCGATTCCAAGGGCAAGTGGACTCCAAACTATGAAGGTTCGTATGTTGTTAAGAGAGCCTTTTCAGGCGGTGCTTTGATACTTACAACTATGGATGGGGAGGATTTCACTCGTCCTGTGAATTCAAATGCAGTCAAGAAATACTTCGCCTAAAAAAATAAAAAAACTGAATAGCTCGCTAAGTTGAAAACCCGAAAGGGCGGCTTAGGCAAAAATGAGCGTCTCGGTGGATTGAAAACCCGAAAGGGCGGTCCAGGAAAAAGTTAGAGACACAAAAAATATATAATAATGATATATGTATCCCGCTAGATTGAGTACCTCATCCTGGGGCAATCTAGGCAAAAATTAGGGATTTGGCAAGTAACTGCATCCTGACAAGACCTTGTTCTACAACTGTCGTCCGTCAAAGATCCTTGCTCATTATCAGCCAAAGCTTTAAATACACCGGATTCAGAATTGGTGGAGAAATGGTCATTATGTTCAATGTAGCCCTTTTCCAATATATATCACCAATTTCAAATTTGTAAAGATCTATGGAGTCTTTCCATTCGCAGACTACCATTCTATCAAATAAATTTGAGCCTTTTATCCAATTATTGGCACTCTTATCTGTTTCTATTCAACAAATGTTTTACATGTTTTGATTAAGAAAATATCATTGTTTTAAACAATCAAATTTTTTATAATTTGTTTTTAAACAAAGTGAACATTCACAATGACGAAAGGATACTTAGGAGATCCTCAGTGCTCTCCCAAGGGTGGTACGATCCCCAACAGGGTAAGATTTTTGTCCATATTCCTGGCATGATTGTATCTCCTCCCTCCGGAACCCCTTGTGGTTTATCCTACCAAGTGGATTGCTTGTTGAGAGTCACCTCTCTTCCCTTCGACAGAGTAGCAATCTTTCTTCCTCAGCAGCTTGGATCTCTTTGGGCAAGAGCGGTATTTGGTGGTTGATCCCGATAAATCCTTTATCTCCTCGGATAGATTCCCCAGTAGAGTTGTTGGTGTGGTGGACCTTGTCTGTGATAACTCTCGTCCCCAGCTGGAATGATTGATGATTCATCCCTTGCAGAGTTCTTTGCTTCCTGGTATCTCTGATCCCCAGCAGATTGGATACTCCCCGGTGAACTTGGCTTTCTCTCTTGAGATGTAGTACCGGGTGGTTGATTCCTGGACCTGGTTGTGTTAGATATATCAGTCTGTCAGTATACATCATACATAAACCACACATATTCATGCATAATTATAACATTCAGATATTCATGTTGCATTCTTTGCCATATATCGTTGTTTGTTGTCTCCTGCTATTTGGTGATATACTTCCCCAAGCAGACGTGTGTGTCTGATCTCTCCATATAGAGTCAGCTCCATAAGCAGAAAGCGTTTATCCTTTCATCCATATTCCCCACGGGTTATATCCTCGTGGATGTTGATTTTTTTTGTTCCTTCCCAACACATATACTGGGATGGTTTTCCCCATTGAGTTATTTCCTCACCGCGACAAGTCTTGATTTGGTGTGCCTATCTAGTTTGATCCTAGATCGGTCTCTTGAGACTCTTTTCCTGTTTCCCCATGGTAAATGAATAATCGCTCAATAATTAGTAATTATTATCTCGGCGGAGTCTGTGGTTCTTGTAAGACCCCAATTTTGTCCCTAAGATCCCTCATGGCATCATATCATACCATATCATTGCCTCAAGGATCTTTGTACACCTTGTTTCCTTCCCTGTGGGTGGGTTATCTTTTGAGTGTGATTTCTTGATCACCAAGCATGTTTGGCATTTGTATATCATTGCTTTTCATTTGTTTACTAACCAAAAGTACAAAAATATGTCATCTAACCTTGTTACTTGCAGATGAAGCAATCACAGGTCGAGGCAGTCAATGCATTTCAATGAGCTATAGATGGTGGCCATTCTTGAGAATTTGGGCACCATAATCATTCATAAGAGTTCATATGAGCTATGATATCATTTTGAATCAGAATCCCAAGTGGTAGAGGCTTGAATCTCATCAAGGCATTCTTCAGTCAACTGAAACCCTAGCCAGTCAACCGCTCAGTCAACTGTGGATTTTGGAGGTGGGAAGAGCCTAGAAATACTTCATTCATGTTCAAACAAGTCTCATTTGACATTTCAAACATCAATATTGAAGAAAATAAAGTCAGGTCAAAACTTTCCAAAAATAGAAAGTGACCTATAATTCAAAATTGCCAAAAATGGAAAGGTTTTCTCCTCAAGATTACATCATCAAAAATGCTTCAAATGAAATTTTGTTGAACATGAAAGTTGTAGATCTTTCTCTCCCATTTCCAAAATGTCCAAGAACATCAATTTCACATTTGTGGTTGAAGAGATATGATCAAAACATGGCCAAGTGTGGATTGAACTTCAAAAGTGCATAACTTCTCAACCAAATGGCCAAATGGAGAGGTTCTTTTTGCTAAATTCCTCTCTTGAACTCTATTATCCAAATCATGCATTACATTTCATCAATTCTCATCACATGATTACTTGCATTTCACTTGAATTTTTGGAGGGAAAATTTATAATTTGAAATTGGTACATTATTTGAATGATACACCAATGCATTTAGCTCCAAAATGAAAATTTAAGTGAAAATCAAGCTCAGCCACGTGCACCGTTCATGCCATCTCCATGCAAAGGTGAAAATACCAAAATGTGCAAAACACCTCCAAAGTTAAGCATTCATTAGCATTTTGGTTAAACATGATTAAGGATTGGATTAAGAGGGACTATATAACCCTAAGCATAACAGAAATCAGGAAGGACAATTCACAAAACTCAGATCTAGGATTTTTCTCTCAAATTTTTCTCTCATTTCTTCAAAGCAATTGCATAATCCTTGCTCAGTTCATCATCTAGCATCATCACTGATCCATATTCAAGCCAAGAACCACTTGAATTCGTGCAAATTTGGAGCTGCTCAAAGTAAGAACAACAATGGTGAAATCTTGAATCTGTGGAATCGTGCATAGCTGAGCTTCGATCTTCCTTCTAATCATCTTCATAAGCATTGTAGAAGAGTTTTCAAGCATCACCAGGCCTCGAATCCAGCTGAATTCAATTCTGTTTCTACAAGAGGTCACAAATTCACTCTCATAATTTTGTTTTTAGTTAACATAATGTGATAGATCTTTGATTGCTGGTTAGTTTAGGCTTTGAATCGTGTGCATCCGTGCCAAATTGAGTGAGAAAGGTTGATTTGAAGTTTGGTTGATGATTATTATTTCATTCGATTCTTGCATGTTATGATGAATTTGGAAATTTTCTGGAAAATTGTTGATGAAGATCATGAAGATCTTCATCGTGTTCTTGATCTGCTGCACATTACCTACGAATTTTCATACCGCCTTCATAGCATTACCTGCGAATTTTCTTGCGTGTTCTTCAACTTTACCTGCGGATTTGGCTTTTGCATGCATGCACGTTGCGCTTAGGGTTTGGTCCAAACGACTGCGTTTAAGCTAGCGCGCGCTTTTCATTTCAAACTTCGCCTGGCTTCGATTCCTGGCTCTTGCAAATTCAAATACGCCTTGTATTTTATTTCCTTTCCTTCCATTTAATCATATGCTTTGGCTTTCTACATTTTTTATTTTTTCATCCACTTATAAAATCCACAAATAATTGAAAACAATTCCAAAAAATATGAGGATTTTGGTGTTAGGTCCCATTTTCTGTCTAGTTTTTTTTGGTTATTTTTATTCAAATTGTGCTTGGCTGAAATTAAATTGGTGCTAGGGAATGTTAGCATGTATCATGTTTTGCACCTTGCTTGCTTTTCCATTTGTGAAATGATGATTGTTTATCCAATGAATATGAAAATTGACATGCTTAAACTAAACTCTTGGCTTGATCTTTTGGTGTTGAGTTTTCATTTTTAGCATTTATGGTTGTTGCGATATGATCTGGTTAATGTAGGTGTGACAATGTGTGTCACACCTTTGCATGTTCAATTTGTTGATTTTCTTTGCCATGCCAAATAAATGCCAATTGATGTGACTTTTTGCCCGATGGTTCTTCTGGATGTTAGGATTGATCATGAAATTTTGTGGAATTTTAGGATTCATTTCTGATTTGTTTGGGATTTTTCTTTCTGGATTGTCATGTTTGAACTTTTGATGAGTGTTGAACTTCAATGATTTGTGAAATGATGGTTGTTTATCCTATGAATGTGAAATTTTGCACATTGTTTCTAGACACTTTGAAGTTTGTTTTGGCTTTGATTGTATTTCTTTATCATGTCCCAATTCTGTTTTAGGCTTGTGTTAAGTTGATGTAGCACTTTGTGCCCTATTTGAGCTTGTTTATGCTTACCTTGACTTGATGAATTTGATTGCCATGCTTAAACTTATCCAAATGCCTTGATTTTTGGTGTGTTGATCATATGATGTGTTCTGTTTAGCCATGATTTTTCTTGAGATTTATGGAACCATTTTAGAATTAATGTGCATTTGTTCATTCTGTTGCTCCAATGTGTTTCCAACTTGCATACCTTGACATGATTGGTTTATAAAATGAATTTGGTTGATGCTATTGACATGAGACCTTTTGGATTATATTCTTAATTGTTTGAGTTTGATTCATGCCATTTTTCATGTTCTGTTTTGGATTATTTCTCCTTCTTTGACCCTAGGCCTTGACCTAGTGGTTTGCTTCTCATGTTTGAGCTTGTTTTCAGGTTAAGAAGTACATGGCCATAAGGGGATTAATTCACATTGCTTGAGTTGGTTTATTTGATTGATATTGAATAACCTTGACTTGTTTTGTAGGATGCTTTTAGCTCATTTGAGTTGAGCTTGTGCCTTGCACATTGTAGCCTTGCTTGTTTGATTGTGTATTGTCTGTTGACTGTTGGATTATCTGTTTGATTTTTTTGAGTTGTATACTGATTTGTTTGATGTTTCACAGGTACATTAGTTGCTTAAGTTCACTTTGAACTTGCTTTTGCTTGGTTGCTTAACCACTTAGGTATAATTTCTCTTCTTCATGTAGTCTGGAAGACCTGGCCTGTTATGTGGTCAGGCACGTGTCTGAAGTCCTCCTTAAGAGGCAATGCTTGTGATTGTTTACTCTTTGTGCCAAGCAGGAAAAGTCCTCATATGAGGCAATTGGTAGATAAAAGAGATGTGTAGTCCATCTCCTACTATTCAGTGTGTCATCCCTTTGCTCACATTACATGTTGATGCATTGTGGATACTAACCCAAGATCTATAGAGCCATTCACTTGTGGAGAGAGTTCCAACTTTCTGAACTCCCACACATTCTATTATTCAAAGCTCTCCCAGGCCAGGGATAAGAGCTATGAGGCACACCCCTCATCTCTACTTCATCTGCTTCACCTTAACTCTCAATGTTAAGGTTAAGAGCACAACTTACCCCATTCCAGTTGACTTTAAAGTCTAACCTTGTTTGAGCCTGATTGCTTGTATATAGTGTGTGCTAACTGAATTGATTGTCTTGCTTACTTGATTCCTCTGTGCATAGTTGCTTGAGTGTGCCTTAGTGCATTTATCATCATTTGTATATCATTTCATAAGCTTTGCTTTATAGAATTTTTGCTTTGTCCATGGAGGAGACAAGCATAAGTCCATTACTTGGCAGTTGTTCCAATGATATGGTGTGAGACTAGTGTAAGTCCATTGATTGGCATCCGGTATCATTGTTTTGTTTTAGGAGATTGGTGTAAATCCATTGATTGGTATCCGATATCCACCTTTGTTTGTGAGATTGGTATAAGTCCATTGATTTGCATCCGGTATCACCTTGCTTTGTTCATTTGCTTACTTGCTTTGTTGCCTCCTTCCAAAGGACACACTTGAATCATCTTCCATATGATTTCAAGAGGTGAACATCTAAGAAGTTTTACTTTCTCACCCTTCCATTTTTGTGTGTGTTTTCAAAACTCCCTTTTCACATGTTAATTCAAAAACATGGAACTATTGTGCAAACATTGTCATCTCTTTTCAAATTAGAAACCTAGGCTTTAGGCCTTTGATTTTTTCAAACTCCATTTCATAATACTTCTTTGAATTGAATTCTAATCATACTTTGACCATCTTTTGTGAATAAATCCTAATTGGTTAATCCAACTCATTCAATTGTTTTGTGGCTTTGTCCATTCTTGATAAGTTTTCATACATTAGCCATAGGTTTGATTTATCCTAGTTGGTTGATGTTAACCTCGCCTTGGTCCTTAGTGATTGAATTGTAAGACTTCCTTGCTTATTATAGGGTTAACCCCTCACTAGCAAGTTGAAGCTGTTCTCACATGGTGGACTTGTTGTTTGTATAAGGTTGAGTTTTCTCCCGTGGATAACGAAAGACCTTAGGGCTTTTGTTTTAAAATGAACCCACTCATATTTCGGAAATCTTTTAGCCGAACTACGGCGTTTTGATCCTTACCTTCCATGGAAAGGTACGTAGGCAACGGGTTCATCCGTTCAAACACAAAAATAATGAATTGTACATTCTTTTCTCATCTTCCCAATCATGTTTGCACAATATGTCATAAACAAATGAATTTTTTATACAAAAAGTGTGAAAAGGGCTCCCTAGGAGTACCTAGGACGTTTTGGGTGCCTAACACCTTCCCATTGCGTAATTTACCCCTTACCCCGATCTCTGATCTTTCATTAGTTTTCTATGTGTAAAACTTCTTAGGCTTTTGTTCGCTTTTTAGCCATTCCTTTGGATAAATAAAAGTGCGGTGGCGACTCGATTTCTTTGTATACTTTGCTTTTGGTTTAATCAATAAATCATAAAGTGACGAATACACCGCTACAGAAAAGTGGCGACTCTGCTGGGGAAACATTAGACCTTCCTTGGTGGTTTTGCCTACTTTTCACCCTTGTTGTATGATATTTGTTTATGTGTTATTTGACATATTTTTGTACAATTTGGGATTCTTGTATTGATTGTAATGTTTGAATTGCTTGATATACAATTGTTGTTTGCTTTGGTGATCTCTGTGAGATGAGTTCTATACCCGAACTCGAGTGCACCTTAGGGTAGGAGAATGGCGTAGTCTTGTCGACTGGTGTGGAGTATTCCTTAGCCAGTTGACTTGCGAGCCCATTCACTTGGTGGAGGTCATGTTGGATTAATAATGTCACACAAGTTATTTGTGGTTAGGCATTATTCTTTCAATCATGTGCCTTAGAAGCCAAGGACCTTAGGTTACCAAGCCCATCTTGGCCTATTTTTAGGACGTAGTGCGGAGGTCGTTCAGATGTCAGATCTGATGCGATTGTTACGCGATACTACACTCATAAGAGTCTCTCTTGAGAATATTTTTGGAATACGAGTATTCCTTCCTCCGATAATATCCGAAAGATGGGACGATGATTATGGGAACCTCTGGTAGAACATGTCTGGCAGGTTTTAAACCCTAGTACACTCCTTTTGGGTGGTTCTTAACCAAGACTCCATGCTCGTGACTCTCAGCAAACCCGTGATTCATGGTTGAGTCGTTCAAATATCCTTAATATCAATGGAACTTGGGCGTTGATAAGGTGAAAGCCATAATCCGCTAAAATGGATGGTTGATATTAAGGATGAGTGAGCCGGTTCATGTACCGTTAATATCAATGGAACTTGGGTGTTGATAAGGTGAAAACCATAATCCACCAAAATAGATGATTGATATTAGGGATACAATGAGCTTTCCCATGACCTTTGTCTGGTGTGACTTGCTTGATCCTTGAGTGTGATTGTTGCATTCATACATTCATGCATTCATCTGCATTCATGTCATCAGAAAAAGAAAATTTTTCAAGGAACTTAAAGGGTTTATTTGCAAATTTTCAGACATGGAAAGACCAAAAAGGCATACAAAGAAGTACAGCTTTAGACAGCCCGATGTGAAAGAGTTAAGGAATCTGACATCTTATGTATTAGATCCCTTGGGTTTCAAAGCTCGCTATGGGAAGCTTCTGCCTCTGTTGACTACTCAGGTTGATGAGGGTTTGATGAGTACCTTGGCTCAGTTCTATGATCCTCTGTATCACTGCTTCTCATTTCCGGACTTCCAGCTGTTGCCTACGCTTGAGGAGTATGCTCATCTTATTGGGATCCCGATTCTGGATCAAGTGTCGTTCAGTGGCTTGGAGAGTATTCCTACTTCTCGAGAGATCGTAGACTTGTTGCACATAGATGAAGCTTTGATTAAAGCTAATCTGACCACCAAAGGTGGAATTCAAGGTCTTCCTTCTGATTTCCTAATTGCTCAAGCTACCGTTTATGGGAAGGCCAGGAGTGAGGATGCCTTTGAGGCTTTATTTGTGCTGCTCATCTATGGTTTGGTATTGTTCCCCAACATCGACAAATTTGTGGATGTGAACGCCATTAGGATCTTTTCAGTTCTTAATCCCGTTCCGACTCTGTTGGGTGATGCCTATGTCTCTTTGCATCTGAGGAATGCGAAGGGTGGAGGAGTTATTGTATGCTGTCTGCCTCTGCTGTATAAGTGGTTTATTTCTCACTTACCGCAGACGGTTGCTTTCAAGGAGAATAAGGGATGTCTACGGTGGTCCCAGAGACTCATGTCTCTCACTAATGATGATATCTCTTGGTATGATCGCGTGTATGATACTGTGCAGATTATTGATTATTGTGGTGAATTCCTTAATGTGCCTCTTCTTGGTACATGTGGTGGGATCAGCTACAATCCTATTCTAACACGTCGTCAGCTTGGGTTCCCCCTAAAGGATAAACCTCATAACATTCTGTTAGAAGGTGTATTCTTTCAGGAGGGTAAAGATCCCCAAGCCCTGAAAGCCAGATTCGTCCGCGCTTGGCGCAAGATTCAGAAGAAGGGTAGGAATGAGTTGGGTCCGAAGAATTGCGTTGCTTTGGAGCCATATACCTCTTGGGTTAGACAGAGAGCTTCTGAGTACCTTATTCGTATGATCATCCGAGACCTACACCATTGGTTGCGGTTGGGCCTTCAACCCTCCCTAACCAAGATGTAGAGGAGTTGAGAGAAGAAGACCTTTCACGTGCTTGGATCCGTGAAAGAGAGGAGTTACTTCATCAGCTTAAGGAGAAGGACGCTCTGATTGAGTTTCTTGAGCATCAGGTGATCGACGATCCGAATGATACTTGAACTTCTCTGCTTCCTCAGTCTTCCAAATTCTGGAAGAGGAAGTATGATCGACTTGTAAAGGAGAAAGCGGATATGGAAGCAGCCTATGAGAGAGAGATCAAGAAGCTTTGTGCATCTCGTCTTCCAGCATCCCGAGCTTCTAGGGATCCATAGGATGTTTATTTTCCTTTTCCCTTGTAATAATAAAAAATGTTGTACTTCTTTGTTCCAAATATATTTGATGAGATATTTTCCATATGCTATTAAATGCTTTAAATACTTAAAAACTTGCAAATAGAACCCTAAAAGTTCCTTGAAAATAAAAACAAAGCATATGCACAAACATCACATGCATCATTTTGCATAAGCAGGTTGTTCTGGTCTTCTTGTCTGTGGCCTAACTTTGTGCTCTTCATTTATTTTGAAGACAAGCTGACTCACCGATACTATACCAGAGCCAATTCTGCTAGAGTGATGGATCAACTTGAACAAGAGAACATAGAGCTGAAGGAAGAGGTCGCTCGTTTGAGTGCTCTGATTGAGCAGTTTCTGTCTGCTCAAAACCAACCTTCTCCACCTCCTGCGACTCCTCTCCAGAGGACGGTTATATCTGAAGTTATTGCTCCGATTGTGCCAGCTGCCAGTGCTCACTTTGTGCCTAATGCCATGCCAGCCGGGTTTCCGTGGGGTATGCCTCCGGGTTTCATGCCAGATATTCCACCTCCAACTTTTGCTTCTATGCCGGCATCTAGCCCGGTCCTTGCTGCTGCTCCTCCTGTCGTGCATACCATTCCCAGGGTAGACGACACCATCTATCATTCTGAGCCGTCTGAGGGCCCAGATGTTAATGAGAAGATGGATGCAATGAATGATCAGTTCCTTGAGCTGCGAAAGGAATTGAAGACCCTCCGAGGGAAAGATCTGTTTGGAAAGTCTGCTGCTGAACTTTGCCTGGTTCCTGGTGTTAAGATTCCAATCAAGTTCAAAGTTCCTGACTTTGAAAAATATAAGGGGAACACCTGCCTTCTCGCTCACCTGGTTATGTATGCCAGGAAAATGTCTACGCAAACAGATAATGATCAGTTGCTGATCCATTATTTCCAGGATAGTTTGTCCGGTGCGGCTCTTCGTTGGTATATGAGCCTTGATAGTGCAAACATCCGATCCTTCAATGATCTTGGCGAAGCCTTCGTCAAGCAGTACAAGTACAATGTTGATATGGCGCCTGACCGTGATCAACTCAAGGCCATGTCTCAGAAGGATAAAGAGACATTTAAGGAGTACGCCTAGAGGTGGCGAGAGCTGGCAGCTCAGATTACTCCTCCGCTAGAAGAGAAAGAAATGACTAAGATCTTTTTAAAGACTCTTAGCTCATTCTATTATGAGCGGATGGTTGCGAGCGCTCCCTCTGATTTCACCGAGATGGTGAACATGGGGATGCGTCTGGAGGAAGGAGTCCGTGAGGGACGTCTGAGTAAAGAAGAGAGCTCTTCTAAACGGTATGGGGAGTTTAAGAAGAAAGATGGGGAGGCACATGCTGTACAATCCCATGCTAAACCAAGAAGACCCTCTGTCAAGAGGAAGCCTGCGCGTCATCAGCACCAGGTGGCTCATATAGCACCTGATTTCAGAGATAATGCTCAGTATCAGCAGCCTAATCAGCATCAGCAACAACCTCAGTATCAGCAGCAGCATCGTCCACAGCAACAGGCTTACCAGCCTCGTGGCAACACTAGTAACCAAGCTAATCTGAACTATGATAGGAAGAAGATCAGCTTCGATCCCATTCCTATGTCATATGCTGAATTGTATCCTTCCTTGTTGGAAAGAAAACTGGTTACTCCAAGGGATCCTCCAGCTGTGCCTGCGAACCCGCAGTGGTGGTATAAGCCAGATCAACACTGTGTTTATCATTCCGGTGCTCCGGGACATAACATTGAGAATTGCTATCCGCTGAAGACCAAGGTTCAAGACCTTATGCGATGTGGTATTCTGAGCTTCGAGGACTCAGGCCCCAATGTTACAAAGAACCCATTGCCCGAGCATGGGAAATCAGTGAACATGGTCCAGGGGTGTCCTGGGAAGTATAAAGTCAAGTATGTGAGTCATATTCGACAGTCATTGGTCGAGTTGCATCGTTTGCTGTGTCAATACAGCCATATGGAGCATGACCATGACAGATGCCGCATATGTTCTGTTAATAGACTGGGTTGTCGCCAAGTACGAAGAGAGCTTCAAGAGCTATTGGATGAAGGTACTATAGAGATTCTTCAGAACCGTAATGTTGATGAAGATGAACCAGAAGTCAATGTTATTTCTCCTGTGTTCAAGCTACCTGAGCCTGTTGTCATTCGTTATGATGGTAGCAAGCCGAAGGTCTCTCCTTCTCTGATAATCAAGCCTGCGGGCCCTGTGCCTTATTCTTCGGATAAAGCAATTCCCTTCAGATACAATCCCGTTGCTGTGGAAGATGGGAAAGAAGTGCCGTTGCCTTCTACCTCCGTGGTTAATATTGCTGACGTGAGCGGGTTGACCCGTAGTGGTCGTGTGTTTTCTGCACCCACAAAGCATCATGTTGTTTCTGATTCTGCTGAGCGTCCGGTTGGGACTGCGGTGAATGTTCAGAATCTGGCACCTGTTGCCAAACCCTCCTCTGTACAAAAGACTCCTGTTTCTTCTGTTGGCCCGAGTGGCATTGCGAACGAAGAATGTGATGAGATGCTGAGGCTCATCAAGAAGAGTGAGTACAATGTTGTAGACCAGCTTCTACAAACGCCTTCCAAAATCTCCATTTTATCTTTGCTGCTGAATTCAGAACCTCATAGGGAGGCTCTGCAGAAAGTTTTGGATCTGGCTTATGTCGATCATGATGTCACAATAAAACAGTTTGATAGTATCATTGCAAACATCACTGCTTGCAACACTTTGAGTTTCTCTGACGCTGATCTCCCTGAGGAGGGAAGAGACCACAACATGGCTTTACACATCTCTATGAATTGCAAGACTGACGCCATGTCCAACGTGCTGGTGGACACCGGATCATCTCTTAATGTATTGCCAAAGACCACACTCTCTCGATTGTCATATCAGGGTCCTCCTATGAGGCAAAGTGGGGTTGTTGTGAAAGCTTTTGATGGGTCGCGTAAGACCGTGATTGGGGAAGTTGATCTCCCAATCAAGATTGGACCAAGTGATTTCCAAGTTACCTTTCAGGTTATGGATATCCACCCATCATATAACTGTCTCCTTGGTAGACCATGGATTCACGAGGCTGGCGCCGTGACATCCACCCTACACCAGAAGCTGAAATTCGTGAAGAATAAGAAACTGGTTGTGGTAGGGGGAGAAAAGGCTCTCCTGGTTAGCCACTTGTCTTCTTTCTCATATATTGATGCTGAGGATGAAGTTGGAACTCCTTTCCAAGCTTTGTCTATTGCTGAGCCGATTGAGAAGAAGTGTCCTTCATTTGCTTCCTACCGAGATGCGAAACTGGCCATTGAATGTGGTGCAGTTGCTGGTTTAGGGAAGATGATTGAGCTTGAAGACAATAGATCCCGGGCTGGCATTGGCTATTCGTCTGGGGCATTCAACGAGCAAGGTTTGTTCAAGAGTGGAGGTTTCATCCATGCTGATCGAGCTGAAGAAGCTGCTGCTATCTTGGAAGAGGATGCAGAGGACTTGAGCAACTTCATCATACCTGGTGGTGTCTGCCACAATTGGGTCGATGTAGATGTTCCTACAATCATTCATAGATCAGAGTAATGGTTCACTTTGTTCAAAACCCTTCTCCCATGCCAAAAGGAGCAGTGATGACATTGTTGGCAGCATTTATACAATGATATTTTCATTCAATTAATGCATTTTTAAACATTTGTTTTTCCATTTGTTTTCACTTTTGCTTTTTGCATGAAATCAGTGATCACAAAAAAAAACCATAAAAACAAGAATAAAAGCAACATTTTCATCTGCATAATGATTTGCTTGTTTAAATTCTGAAGTTTTTCATTAACCAAAATCATTATGCAGGTTCATTCTAAAACCCATTGAACATAATGATCCAATGCCATCTCCCAATTTTGAATTCCCTGTATTCGAGGCAGAGGAAGATGATGTTGAAGAGATTCCTGATGAGATTACCCGTCTCCTTGAGCACGAGAAGAAGATCATTCAGCCGCATCTCGAAGATCTGGAAACAGTCAACTTGGGGTCTGAGGATTGTGTTCGTATGGTGAAGATTGGGGCACTCCTTGAAGAGTCTGTCAAGAAGGGGTTGATCAGTTTGCTACGAGAATATTCCGATATCTTTGCTTGGTCGTATGAAGACATGCCGGGTCTAGATACATATATTGTGCAACATTTCCTGCCTTTGAAGCCTGAGTGTGTGCCTGTGAAGCAGAAGCTCAGAAGAACTCATCCAGATATGGCAGTGAAGATCAAAGAGGAAGTTCAGAAGCAAATTGATGCGGGGTTTCTGGTGACTTCTACATATCCTCAATGGGTGGCCAATATTGTGCCTGTGCCTAAGAAAGACAGAAAAGTCCGTATGTGTGTTGATTACAGAGATTTGAACAAAGCTAGTCCGAAAGATGATTTCCCTCTACCACACATTGATATGTTGGTAGACAATACAGCTAAATTCAAAGTCTTTTCCTTTATGGATGGATTTTCCGGATATAATCAAATCAAGATGGCACCCGAGGATATGGAGAAGACAACATTCATCACACCTTGGGGAACATTCTGTTATCGAGTGATGCCCTTCGGTTTGAAGAACGCCGGAGCCACGTATCAACGTGCTATGACTACCTTGTTTCATGATATGATGCACAATGAGATAGAGGTCTATGTTGATGATATGATTGCTAAGTCCCGAACGGAAGTTGAACATGTTGAGCATTTGTTGAAGCTTTTTCAGCGTTTGAGGAAGTTTAGGCTTCGTCTAAATCCGAACAAATGTACATTTGGAGTTCGTTCCGGCAAGTTGTTGGGTTTTGTTGTCAGCGAGAGAGGTATTGAGGTTGATCCTGCCAAGGTCAAAGCAATACAAGAGATGCCTGCACCTAAAACTGAGAAGCAAGTCCGAGGTTTTCTTGGCCGCTTGAACTATATTTCCAGATTCATATCCCACATGACTGCCACATGTGCGCCGATATTCAAGCTCCTTCGGAAAGATCAGTCTCATGATTGGACCGAAGACTTCCAGAAAGCTTTCGACAGTATCAAGGAGTATCTGTCTGAACCTCCGATCTTGTCTCCGCCTGTGGAAGGAAGACCTCTGATCATGTATTTGACTGTTCTTGAAGACTCGATGGGTTGTGTACTCGGTCAACAAGATGAATCAGGGAAGAAAGAATCTGCTATCTACTACCTCAGTAAGAAGTTTACTGATTGTGAGTCTCGGTACTCTATGCTTGAGAAGACGTGCTGTGCTTTGGCTTGGGCTGCTAAGCGTTTGTGCCAGTACATGATAAATCATACCACCTGGTTGATATCCAGAATGGATCTAATTAAGTATATTTTCGAGAAGCCTGCTTTAACTGGGAGGATTGCCCGTTGGCAGATGTTGTTGCACTTAGGGTTTGGTCCAAACGACTGCGTTTAAGCTAGCGCGCGCTTTTCATTTCAAACTTCGCCTGGCTTCGATTCCTGGCTCTTGCAAATTCAAATATGCCTTGTATTTTATTTCCTTTCCTTCCATTTAATCATATGCTTTGGCTTTCTACATTTTTTATTTTTTCATCCACTTATAAAATCCACAAATAATTGAAAACAATTCCAAAAAATATGAGGATTTTGGTGTTAGGTCCCATTTTCTGTCTAATTTTTTTTGGTTATTTTTATTCAAATTGTGCTTGGCTGAAATTAAATTGGTGCTAGGGAATGTTAGCATGTATCATGTTTTGCACCTTGCTTGCTTTTCCATTTGTGAAATGATGATTGTTTATCCAATGAATATGAAAATTGACATGCTTAAACTAAACTCTTGGCTTGATCTTTTGGTGTTGAGTTTGCATTTTTAGCATTTATGGTTGTTGAGATATGATCTGGTTAATGTAGGTGTGACAATGTGTGTCACACCTTTGCATGTTCAATTTGTTGATTTTCTTTGCCATGCCAAATTAATGCCAATTGATGTGACTTTTTGCCCGATGCTTCTTCTGGATGTTAGGATTGATCATGAACTTTTGTGGAATTTTAGGATTCATTTCTGATTTGTTTGGGATTTTTCTTTCTGGATTGTCATGTTTGAACTTTTGATGAGTGTTGAACTTCAATGATTTGTGAAATGATGGTTGTTTATCCTATGAATGTGAAATTTTGCACATTGTTTCTAGACACTTTGAAGTTTGTTTTGGCTTTGATTGTATTTCTTTATCATGTCCCAATTCTGTTTTAGGCTTGTGTTAAGTTGATGTAGCACTTTGTGCCCTATTTGAGCTTGTTTATGCTTACCTTGACTTGATGAATTTGATTGCCATGCTTAAACTTATCCAAATGCCTTGATTTTGGTGTGTTGATCATATGATGTGTTCTGTTTAGCCATGATTTTTCTTGAGATTTATGGAACCATTTTAGAATTAATGTGCATTTGTTCATTCTGTTGCTCCAATGTGTTTCCAACTTGCATACCTTGACATGATTGGTTTATAAAATGAATTTGGTTGATGCTATTGACATGAGACCTTTTGGATTATATTCTTAATTGTTTGAGTTTGATTCATGTCATTTTTCATGTTCTGTTTTGGATTATTTCTCCTTCTTTGACCCTAGGCCTTGACCTAGTGGTTTGCTTCTCATGTTTGAGCTTGTTTTCAGGTTAAGAAGTACATGGCCATAAGGGGATTAATTCACATTGCTTGAGTTGGTTTATTTGATTGATATTGACTAACCTTGACTTGTTTTGTAGGATGCTTTTAGCTCATTTGAGTTGAGCTTGTACCTTGCACAATGTAGCCTTGCTTGTTTGATTGTGTATTGTCTGTTGACTGTTGGATTATCTGTTTGATTTTTTTGAGTTGTATACTGATTTGTTTGATGTTTCACAGGTACATTAGTTGCTTAAGTTCACTTTGAACTTGCTTTTGCTTGGTTGCTTAACCACTTAGGTATAATTTCTCTTCTTCATGTAGTCTGGAAGACCTGGCCTGTTATTTGGTCAGGCACCTGTCTGATGTCCTCCTTAAGAGGCAATGCTTGTGATTGTTTACTCTTTGTGCCAAGCAGGAAAAGTCCTCATATGAGGCAATTGGTAGATAAAAGAGATGTGTAGTCCATCTCCTACTATTCAGTGTGTCATCCCTTTGCTCACATTACATGTTGATGCATTGTGGATACTAACCCAAGATCTATAGAGTCATTCACTTGTGGAGAGAGTTCCAACTTTCTGAACTCCTCACACATTCTATTATTCAAAGCTCTCGCAGGCCAGGGATAAGAGCTATGAGGCACACCCCTCATCTCCACTTCATCTGCTTCACCTCAACTCTCAATGTTAAGGTTAAGAGCACAACTTACCCCATTCCAGTTGACTTTAAAGTCTAACCTTGTTTGAGCCTGATTGCTTGTATATAGTGTGTGCTAACTGAATTGACTTTCTTGCTTACTTGATTCATCTGTGCATAGTTTCTTGAGTGTGCCTTAGTGCATTTATCATCATTTGTATATCATTTCATAAGCTTTGCTTTATAGCATTTTTGCTTTGTCCATGGAGGAGTCAAGCATAAGTCCATTACTTGGCAGTTGTTCCAATGATATGGTGTGAGACTAGTGTAAGTCCATTGATTGGCATCCGGTATCATTGTTTTGTTTTAGGAGATTGGTGTAAATCCATTGATTGGTATCCGATATCCACCTTTGTTTGTGAGATTGGTATAAGTCCATTGATTGGCATCCGGTATCACCTTGCTTTGTTCATTTGCTTACTTGCTTTGTTGCCTCCTTCCAAAGGACACACTTGAATCATCTTCCATATGATTTCAAGAGGTGAACATCTAAGAAGTTTTACTTTCTCACCCTTCCATTTTTGTGTGTGTTTTCAAAACTCCCTTTTCACATGTTAATTCAAAAACTTCGAACTATTGTGCAAACATTGTCATCTCTTTTCAAATTAGAAACCTAGGCTTTAGGCCTTTGATTTTTTCAAACTCCATTTCATAATACTTCTTTGAATTGAATTCTAATCATACTTTGACCATCTTTTGTGAATAAATCCTAATTGGTTAATCCAACTCATTCAATTGTTTTGTGGCTTTGTCCATTCTTGATAAGTTTTCATACATTAGCCATAGGTTTGATTTATCCTAGTTGGTTGATGTTAACCTCGCCTTGGTCCTTAGTGATTGAATTGTAAGACTTCCTTGCTTATTATAGGGTTAACCCCTCACTAGCAAGTTGAAGCTGTTCTCATATGGTGGACTTGTTGTTTGTATAAGGTTGAGTTTTCTCCCGTGGATAACGAAAGACCTTAGGGCTTTTGTTTTAAAATGAACCCACTCATATTTCGGAAATCTTTTAGCCGAACTACGGCGTTTTGATCCTTACCTTCCATGGAAAGGTACGTAGGCAACGGGTTCATCCGTTCAAACACAAAAATAATGAATTGTACATTCTTTTCTCATCTTCCCAATCATGTTTGCACAATATGTCATAAACAAATGAATTTTTTATACAACAAGTGTGAAAAGGGCTCCCTAGGAGTACCTAGGACGTTTTGGGTGCCTAACACCTTCCCATTGCGTAATTTACCCCTTACCCCGATCTCTGATCTTTCATTAGTTTTCTATGTGTAAAACTTCTTAGGCTTTTGTTCGCTTTTTAGCCATTCCTTTGGATAAATAAAAGTGCGGTGGCGACTCGATTTCTTTGTATGCTTTGCTTTTGGTTTAATCAATAAATCATAAAGTGACGAATACACCGCTACAGTTCTCAACCCTCATACCGGTAGTTGTAAGTCATATTTCTGTGGTCTACTACCCAGTAACCGGTAGTTGTAAACCCCATTTTGTCCCCGTACAGAGTTAAACCTTGATTGTTGTTCATCCTAACCGATGACGGGTACTCTCTTTTGTGGTTCTCTACCCTCATACCGGTAGATGTAATTCCCTCCTTGTTGGTTATCTTTATACAAAATTCGATATTGACATTCCTTAATTTTTTAGTATACCACCCAGTAACCGGTGATATATCTCTTGGATAATTGCTCTAATTACGCAATTTATCCCCAGCGGGTCATCTCTTGTCTATCTTGTTGTTGTTAGTAACGATTGTTCCTCCCCTGAATTGGTCATCATTATATACCTAGTTTCGGTATCCCGATGCCTTTTCTTTTCGGTCGATTTATCCTTTATTAACCCAGTAACCGGTTGTGGATAATCGTCCATGCGAGTATATTATCTACGTTCTGACGGTAATAGATAGTATATCTCATGCACTCTTTGGTCGAAGCCTTTTGTTCTTCCCCAGTTGAGTAAGATTCGTACCCCCTTTTCAGAGTCGAATGTCCATCCCATAATCGAGTTTGCTTTTTGCCCTCTTTTTGGATGATGAGTGTTTTGGGAATATTCCTCAATTCACGCCTTGATTGGTCATCATTATATACCTAGTTTCGGTATCCCGATGCCTTTTCTTTTCGGTCGATTTATCCTTTATTAACCCAGTAACCGGTTGTGGATAATCGTCCATGCGAGTATATTATCTATGTTCTGACGGTAATAGATAGTATATCTCATGCACTCTTTGGTCGAAGCTTTTGTTCTTCCCCAGTCGAGTAAGATTCGTACCCCCTTTTTACGGAGTCGAATATCCATCCTATCATCGAGTTTGCTTTTAGCCCTCTTTTGGATGATGAGTGTTTTGGGAATATTCCCCAATTCATGCCTTAGTTGGTCACCTATTATATGCCTAGTAACCGGTATCCCTGGTGTTCCCTCCTCTCTGCTCCCTATTATGACTTTTTGTCCTCTGTGGAGTCAGATTTTCCTGAGTTGAGATATACCTTTTTAGGTCTTCCTCAGATGATTTGGTTGATTGATATCTCTCACCCTTATACCGGTCTTAGATATTCATTCTTCCCAAGCATGTTGTATCTCACCCTCATACCGACGATCAGATCACATGTCTCCTTGAGCTTATTACCCAGTAACCGGTAATACCTCGTCCCGCTGCTTCCCCAGGAGTGTCCTTTTAGGCATCCCTAGCGAAGTCCCTTAGTGGATTGTTTTCATCCGGATTTTTATCCGAAGTATCTGTTGTAGATAGTTTTTGCTGTATTGGCATATTCCCCAATACATGCACCTTTGAGTCAGCTCGGGTCTTTCCATTGGATATTTTCCCTTTGGAATTCTGTTCCCCAAGCGTTGAGTCGTGACCTACTCACGCGTTTTATTCCCTCTCCTATCCCCATAAGAGTCCCCAGAGTCTCTGTCCCATTGAGTGTATTTCTCATATGGATTGTCAGTTTCTCCGGATGTCTTTTCTTCTTTGTGGACACATATCCCCACAGAGTTCGTACTATTTTCATACATACATCTGCATCATGAGGTCTCTTAGGGACCAAAATTTGTCTCTTTGTTATTATTTAAGCCCATTCTACCTCTTCGAGACGAAGATTTTAACCTTCACTTCTCCGGCTAGAATGACCTTAAATAGGGGCATCTGTAAGACCCCAATTTTGACCCTAAGATCCCTCATGGCATCATAACATTGAATTTGCATAGCCTCAAGGATCATGAGCATCTTGGTTCCCTTTGCCTTTGGATGGGACTCCTTGTGATTGGTTTGAGATCACCAAGCATGCTTGAATTATACATCATTGTTTCTCTTACTTTTGTTTACTAAAAAAATAAAAAAAAATAAAAAAAATAAAATAAAAATAAAAAAATAAAAAAATAAAATATAACAATTTTTTTTTTTTTGGACTTGGGCCTCTCTCATTTGAGCCCACAAGTCCACAAAAACCAGGTTATAAATTCAGAGTTTCAGTGAAACAAAAGGATTCTATTCCTATTACCCTGGCAGGAAAAAGAAAGTGAGAGAAGAGCTGACAGAGTTCAGAGCAACCTCTAGAGGAATACCCTCAGATTGCTCTGCAAACCTCATGAGTGCAACTCAATTTCAATCGATCCTCTCCAATCAGGTATGCCCTATTTCCACTACTTTATACTTTCAACCTGAATTTTTTTGATACCCTTTCAACGTATGTGTTTGACAAGAGGTTTAGGCCTCCTGCCCCTGGTTGCTTTTTGTGAGCTTTTTTTTTGTGAATTTTAATGGCAAGATTCATGTGGTTACATTTTGATTTGGGGGCAACCCTTGATTACCCTATTTTTTTTCTCTAACCTGTTTGTTGAGTTTTTTTTTGTGAGGGCTCACATGACTCTTGCAGAGATGGCCTGGTGTTCCACTTTATTTGTGGGATACCCCCTGGAGGTTTATTCCGATTACCTGTGCTTAATGGCTTGAGATATTTGTTTGTGACTGCTTATTCCAAAGGATGGGAGCTAATTGGATCATCAATATGATCTCAAGAGGGGAACTCCTAATGTGGTTTTATTTTCTTTTCCCTTATCTCTTGTATGTTTAGGAATTTAACCCTTTTTTTTCTCCCCATTCTAACCCAAGCCAAAACTTTTTTGTGGAAACAATAACTTTTGTTTTCAACATTAGAAACCTAAGCCTTATGCTTTTGATTTTCAAACTTATTTTTCATAACACTTATTTTGAATTGAACCTTTTAATCCACTTTAACCATATTTTTGTAAATACTTTTAATTGGTAAATATAACCCATTCAAATACTTTTTGTGGTTTCAATGGCCACCTTCTTAATCAAACCTTTTTTTTATAACCATTAGCTATTAGGTTTGAGTTATCCTTGAGGTAGATATAATACTCACCTTTATCCTTAGTGATGGACAATGAGTCTTCCATGCTTATTATAGGGTTAACCCCTCACTAGCATGTTGAAGCTATCCTCACATGGTGGATTTGTGGTTTTAGGTTGAGTTTTCTCCCTTTGATAATAAAAGACCTTAAGGTTTTTGGACCAATCAATTCACCAACTTTTTTTGAATTTTTTTACCCCGAACTACGAGGTTTTGATCCTAATCTTTTTTAAGATGGTACGTAGGCAATGGGTTCATCCATTAAACACAAAATGTAAATAAATTTGTATATTCTTTTCTCATCCCTTCAATCATGTTTGCACAAATAAATTTTCACAAAAAAAACAACCACCTTTGCAACAAATGTGAAAAGGGCTCCCTAGGAGTACCTAGGATGCTTTGGGTGCCTAACACCTTCCCATTGCATAACCAACCCCCTTACCCAGATCTCTGACATTTTTACTAGTTTTTGATTCGATAAAACTTTTAGGTTTTTGTTCGCTTTCTAACCATTCCATTGGATAAATAGAAGTGCGGTGGCGACTCGACTTGTATGATTTACCTTGGATTTAGTCAATATCTCTAATGGTAACGAATACCCCGCTACACCTATGTGTAACCAACCCCCTCACTTGTAATCTCTAACATTTTATTAGTTTATATTTGAAAACTTCTTATCTTTGGGTTTTGTTCGTATTTTTCCCTTTTCCTTTGGAAACAATAAAAATATGGTGGTGACTCTGGTTTTATTGATGTTGAGCTAACCAATAGCTCGGTGGTCTTGAATTTACCGTTATAGAAAGAAAGTGGCGACCCTGCTAGGGAGATAGTCCTTAGTGGGTTTAGCCTAGTATTTATGTGTATTATATTTGTTGATTTTTTATGTTTGATGTTTGCATATATTGCATGGATTGTGGACGAAGGAACACTAAGAAGTACAGTTTCAGACCATACTTGAAAGAGTTAAGGAAACTAGCATCCTTTGTAGTTGATCCTTTGTATTTCAAAGGACGTCATGTGAAGCTTTTATCTTTGTTGTCTACCGAAGTGGTCAAAGGACTCTTGAGTGTCTTGTTCCAGTTTTATGATCCTCTCTATCAGTGCTTCACTTTTCCTGATTATCAGCTCATGTCTATGTTAGAAGAGTATGCCTATATCTTGGGTATACCCGTATCTAACAAGGTGCCTTTCAGTGGATTTGAGGAGATTATGAAGTCTCACGTCATAGCTGATGCTTTTCATTTGAAGAAATCTGAGATTGATGCTAGTATGATGAAGAAAGGAGGGATCCTAGGTCTTACTTCTGAGTTTCTTATTGGGAGAGCTACTACTTTTGCTCAAGTTGATAGTATGGACGCTTTTGAAGCTATCTTTGTCTTGCTTATCTATGGTTTAACATTGTTCCCTAACATTGATAACTTTGTTGATGTTAATGCCATTAGAATATTCTTGATTAGGAATCCTGTTCCGACTTTGTTGGGTGACAAATATTTCTTTCTACATCTCAGGAATTATAAGGATGGAGGAACCATTGTGTGTTGCCTTCCTCTTCTATACAAGTGGTTCATTTCACACTTACCTCAGACACCAGTCTTCTTGGAGAACACGCAATGCCTACGGTGGTCTCAGAGACTTATGTCTCTCACTAATGATAATATTACTTGGTATGATTCTGCATTTGATGGCTTGGAGATTATTGATAGTTTTGGTGAATTCTCTAATGTGCTGTGCCTCTCATTGGTACACAAGGAGGAATCAACTACAACCCTGCTTTGGCTCATCGTCAGCTTGGGTTCCCCTTGAAGGATAAGCCTAATAACATTCTGTTAGAGGGCCTGTTCTATCAAGAGGGTAAAGATCCCCAAAATTTTAAGAGTGGGAAGATGAGTGCTTGGCACAATTTTCATAGGGGGGAAGAGCCGAGCTTGGACCATGCAATTGTGTAACTTTGGAAGCTTATACCAGTTGGGTGAAGAAGAGAGCTTTGGAGCTTAAGATGACGTACGCATGCGAAAGACCTATGTCTATGGTTGTGGATGAGTCATAAACTCTCCCTAACCAAGATGTAGAGGAGTTGGAAGATGCACTAGTTAAGATGAAGCAAGAGAGGGACCTTTAGGAAGAACGGTTCCATGTTTTGCATCGAAAGCATGTGGAGTTGCAACATGAGTTGAAAGACAAAGATGCACTCATTGAGATTCTTGAAGAGCGTGTAGTGAAGAGAGAGATAAAGAGAGCCAGGGGATTTATTTTCCTCTAGTATTACTCAGCCTTCCGGTGCTTGGAAGAAGATCTTCAATCAACCCGTCACTGAGAAAGCTCATATGAAGATCACTTATGAGTCAGAGACCAGACGCATCCGAAGGAAGTACACGCCCTTGGCTAGTTTAGCTGATTCAGTTTCTAGGGATCCTTAGGATGATACTTTCCTTTTCTCTTGTATTTGTATTTTTGGTTTATGAAATTGTACTTAGTGTAATCCTTCCAAAAATTTATGAATGAGAAAAATAGGATCAAATGTTATTATTGAATATTACTATTGAAGTATTTACAAGTAAGGCTTTGTATGTTCCTTGAAATGTTAAATAAAAACATTAAATTTCATGCATCATTTGCATAACAGGTTTCTTGCCTTCTAGCCCTTCGGTCAGATGTCTCATTGTTCTTCGTATTTGTATCAGGCAAGCTGACTCATCAGTACGATACTCGCGCTAATAGTCAACAAAGAATGGATCAGATGGAACAAGAGAACCGAGAGCTCAAGGAAGAAGTTTCCAAATTCACGTCTTTGATGGAGTCATTCATTGCTGCTCAAAATCAACCGGCTCCAACTCCCGCAACTCCTCAAAGGGCTGTCATCTCATAGATCATTTCAATGCAAGTGTTTGTGTTTCCTGCCAGCCAACCAGCATAAGCCATGTCTGTCATATTCACGTGTAGAATGCCTCCGAATATTATGCTTGAAGGTTATGCTCCAACTGTTGCTCCTATGCCGGCATCTCGCCTGGTCATGTCAACGCCTCCTCCTATGGTACATGCTGTGCCGCGTGTTGAAGAAGCCATTTTTCATTCTGAGCCATCTGAGGCCCTGATATGTACGAGAAAATGAATGAAATGAAAGACCAATTTCAAGAGCTGAAGACCCTGAGAGGTAAAGATCTGTTTGGGAAAAGTGGTGCTGAACTTTTCTTAGTGCCCAACGTAAAAATCCCTGTCAAATTAAACATCCCTGACTTTGAGAAGCATAAAGGGATCACTTGTCCTTTGAGATATCTTGTGATGTACGCCTGCAAGATGTCGACCCAGACAGATAATGATCAATTTCTTATCCATTACTTTCAAGACAGTTTGACCAGTGCCACGCTTCAGTGGTATATGGGTTTAGATAGTGCTAGCGTCCGTACTTTCAACGACTTAGGTGAGGCCTTCGTCAAGCAGTATAAGTATAATGTAAATATGGATCCCGATCATGATCAGTTGAGGTCCATGTTTTAAAAGGATAAGGAGACGTCCAAAGAGTATGCATAGAGGTGGAGAGAGCTTGCTGCTTAAATTAGTCATCTATTGGAAGAGAAGGAAATGACAAAGATCTTTTTGAAAACCCTAAGTTCATTCTATTACGAGTGTATGATTTCCAGTGCTCCTAATGACTTCACTGAACTGGTGAACATGGGGATGCGTTTAGAAGAAGGTGTCCGAGAGGGCCGTTTGTCTAAAGAAGAAACATCTACGAGCAAGAAGTATGGAGGTAGTTTCTAAAAGAAGAAGGAGGGGGAAACCAATTCAGTATCGGTGGGGAGGAAAACGAGGCCTCATGTGAGGAAAAATTCCAGATCTTAATAGCATCATCATAAAGTATCATTTGTAATTCCAATATTTACCAATAATTCTGCTATTTAGTCAACACCAGTTCAGCAATAGCAACAACAACAACGTACTCACAACAATTACAATCACAACTACAACAATCAGCATAACAATTTTGAAAGGAAGAAGTTCACTTTTGATCCTATTCCGATGACGTATGCCGAACTGTATCCTTCTCTCTTCGTCAAGAATTCGATCTAGCCGAGGAATCCCCCTCATGTACCTGAACCTTTGCCATGGTGGTACAAGCCCGAGCTGCATTGCGCTTTTCATCAAGGGGTGCCCGACCATGCCATCGAGAATTGTTATCCATTGAAGTATGAAGTCCATAAATTAGTTAAAAGTGGGACGATGTCCTTTGAGGACCACGTACCAAATGTCAAAGCTAATTTTTGCCCGCTCATGGAAATTCTTCTATGAATATGGTAGATGGTGTAGCTTTTAATTCATGATCATCAAGCTATTGACAAGCTAGAGATCAATTAACAAGAGTCGCCATCATGCTTTTATTGTTTCCAAGGGAAAAGGGAAAAAGTACGATCTATAGCTCTCTTCTTCACCCAAAGAGTGTAAGCTTCCAAAGCTACACAATTGCACGGACCAAGCTCGGATCTTCCTTTTCTATGCACATTATGCCAAGCATGCACAATCTTCTGCTTCAAATGTTGGGGATCTTTACCCTCTTGATAGAAAAGACCTTCTAACAACACTACGCCAAAAACTGGAATAGACAGCGCACCTTAGAGGGCGCTTTATTACAAAAGTGCACTCTAAAGTGAAGCGAAAAAATAAGGAGCGAACAATTGGAATAGACAACGCACTTTAGAGGGCGCTTTTGTAAAAAAGCGCCCTCTAAGGTGAAGCGAAAAAATAAGGAGGAGATAGAGGGACAACAATACAGGGCGCTTTTTAGAAAGCGCCCTCTAAGGTTACCCTTAGAGGGCGCTTTTAAAAAAGCGCTCTATAAGTCCATGTGCATTTCCAGTTTATAAAGCGCTTTTGGAAAGCCTTAGAGAGCGCTTTCATAAGCGCCCTCTTAGGCCCCCTTTAGAGGGCGCTTTTTTTTCCACAAGCGCCCTCTAAGGTCCCCTTTAGTAAACATTAAAATTATAACATACTGCGCGTTTTGTTATTTCACTCTCTGTTATTTTCGTTCTTTTTCACGTTAGGGTTCTCACTGCTACGATTTTCGCTACTTCTAAGGCGTTCTCCTTCCACCTCTGTTAGATCTACGACGTTTCCTCCTTCTATTAATTCGTTGTTAGCTGTTCGATTTTGACACCATAGGTATTTTTCTAATCTTCATATTACTTGGTTTCTCTTCTGACGTTCGCTATTGTTCATTTTTGGTTTCATTTTTCTTGGTTCATACATTTATTGAGTATTCTCAACAATAATTATTGTGTTGCAATGCTAGCAATGGAGACTAGGCATTATGGGTTAAATTTCACCAACTGTTCCATTTTTTTTAGTTCTTTATTGTTAACTATGATTAAATGACTCTTTATTTATTGATTTATTGATGTTATATATATATATATATATATATATATATATGGTTAGGGTGAAACTTTTTTCGAATTGATGCAGATACTTGTGTCCTGAACCCTATCCGGAGGAGAATTTGGAGTTTCTTAAATCACAGAATATTCGTCTATTTCAATTTGGAATTGAGGGGAAAACGGTAATTTTTTATATTCGTATTCATCATATATGTGTTCAAATGTGTTTAATCATGTTATTTCAATGTATGATGTTTTGAATTGGGTTTTGATTGTTGTTAAAAAGTCTGTGATTGTTTGAATCATTCTGAATTTTGTTAATGAAATTTCATTGAAATCATGAAATGTATGTGTATTACTCAAAGTTTGAATTTTTTCTGTGATTGTGTTATTTTTGCAGATTATTAGATTAGGGTTTTAGGTTTAATTGTATAATTAGGGGAAAAAAGGGGTTTGGGGTTTATCATAAATATGGGTTGGTGTTAGCTGCTAATAATCATGAAATTTGACCTATGTGGATTGATGATTCATTTTTGGTTTTATCTCTTTTTTATTTTTATTTTAGAGTTAATAAATCTTTGTATTTTTCTGCAGGAAGTTTCTTTACCTAATCTCAGTGATTCTATTATGGAGGCTTTGAAAATTTTACTTGGTATTTGAAGCAAGCTTATTCAACTTTGAAATGCAGATTTTTTGTATATTTTTGTTGGTGTTTCTCTTGTTTGTTAGATATCTAATTCCTTAATTTTGTCTGGTTTCAGATGTGAGAAATCACCCTGTTTTGATTCATTGCAAACGAGGAAAGGTATAAGATTGATCACTTGCAAGTTTATCTTCTCAATTCTGAATTTCTGTTTTGAATTCCTAATTGTTTGTTCTAATGATGATTTTTCTTCTGTAATGCAGCATAGAACAGGTTGTGTAGTTGGTTGCTTCAGAAAGATGCAGAACTGGTGTCTGTCTTCTGTGTTTGAGGAGTACCAGCGCTATGCTGGTGCTAAATCCAGGACAATGGATTTAACATTTATAGAGATGTTTGACATCATAAATCTTAGGCAGTGCCTCTACAGCATCATCTACCAGTATCAAGGTGCTTCAAAGAAGCACAGATTGATGTATCAAGGCGAGACTACGCAGAAGCCACCCCGTTTGACATCGTTTTAGCTGCTGCACTGGCTATCAACTCCATTTTTGGATTTGGTAGAGAACTCATACTTCAAAGTAATTTTTTGGAGTCTTTGAACATATATCCTTAGGGTTTTTAAAGATCTTTTGAGTACTGCTATTGACATGCATATTCTCAGAGATGCTTTTGCTACTTAGTTTTATTCATAGTTAACAATAAAGAACTAAAAAAAACATACATCTCAGAGATGCTTTTGCTACTTAGTTTTATTTCTTTTTAAGTTATGAATTGGTTGTATATTTAGAATCTTTAGAAGTTAAACGATTATATATTAGTGGATTGTTGTATATGTATGGATTGTTGTATATAAGGCTTGTTGAATGCAATGTGTGAAAAAGGGCTTCAAATTATACAGTTTTAGGTGTACTGCTTCAATATACAGGTTGTCTAAAATAAATAAAAAAATATAGCGCTTTTTAAAAAAAAAAATTAAATAACCACCCACTTTAGAGGGCGCTTTCCAAAATAAGCGCCCTCTAAACCCTTTAAATTTCCACTTTAGAGGGCGCTTTCCAGTAAAAGCGCCCTCTAAACCCTTAAAAGTTTCCACTTTAGAGGGCGCTTTCCAGTAAAAGCGCCCTCTAAACCCTTAAAAGTTTCCACTTTAGAGGGCGCTTTCTTTAAAAAGCGCCCTCTAAAGTGGCCCTTAAAGGGCTTAAAGAGCCACTTTAGAGAGCGCTTTCACCAGGAAAAAAAGCGCTGTCTTTACCTATGCCAGCGCCAGATTAGAGGGCGCTTTAAAGCGCTGTTATAGGCCAGAAAAAGCGCCCTCTTTTCCCTTATTTGGCGTAGTGCAACATGTTATTAGGTTTGTCTCTCAAGGGGAACCCAAGTTGACGACGAGCCAAAGCAGGGTTGTAGTTAATTCCTCCTTGTGTACCAATAAGAGGCACATTAGAGAATTCACCACAACTATCAATAATCTCCAAACTTCTTAAGGACGGATCATACCAAACTATATCATCATTAGTGAGAGACATAAGTCTCTGAGACCACCTTAGACATTGTTTGTTCTCCACAAAAGCAGGTGTCTGAGGCAAGTGCGAAATAAACCACTTGTACAGAAGAGGAATGCAACAAACGATTGTTCCACCACATTTAGAATTCCTTAGATTCAAATAGAAATACATATCACCCAACAAAGTAGTCACATGATTCCCAATCAAGAAAAGTCTAATGGCGTTAACATCAACAAAACCGTCAATGTCAGGGAACAAAGCTAATCCATAGACGAGCAACACAAAGATAGCTTCAAAAGTGTCCACACTACCAGCTTGAGCAAAAGTGGTAGCTTCCTTGATGAGGAAAATAGATGGCAACACAAATAACCCTCCTTTCTTCACCCAATGAGCCTTTATCTCAGACTTCTTCAAGTGGAAAGCTTCAACAATAATACTAGATCGGGGAATCTCCTCCAATCCACTAAAAGGAACTCTACTAGAAACAGGTATCCCCAAAAGATGAGAATACTCCTCCAAGGTAGGCACAAGCTGAAAATCTGGGAAAGTGAAACAATGGTAGAGAGGATCATAGAACTGCACTAGCACACTCAAGAGACCTTCAACCACATCAGTAGACAAAATGGACAAAAGCTTCCCATGATATTGTTTGAAGTCCAAGGGATCTAATACAAAAGATGCTAGCTTCCTTAACTCTTTCAAGTCAGGACATCTGAAACTGTACTTCTTAGTGTTCCTTCGTCCATAATCCATGGTCTGAAAATATTTGCAAATGATACCTTAGTTCCTTGATATTTCGTGTGATGAATGTTATGATGCGCATGAAATGCATGAATGAAACGATCACAAGTAAGGGATCACACACAAGGCAAACAAAGGTCAAGGTATGAATCAAGTCATTGTCAAGATCAATCATCCATTTTGGTGGATTATGGTTCACACTTTATCAACACCCAAGTTCCATTGATATTGACAAGACTTGATTGGATCAACCAAGAATCAAAGGTTTGTTGTAAGTCACGAGCATGGAGTCTGGGTAAGAACCATCCCAAAGGAGTGAGCTAGGGATAAAACCTGTAGATCATGTTCTAAAAGGTTCCCAGAGTCTTAATTCCATCTATCGGATATTACAGGTTTAGATGACTGAATCATTGACCCATAATATTCTCAAGAGAAACTCGTCTGAGTGTAGTATCGCGTAACAACTGTTATCAAGTCTACACCTGAACAGTTTCCGTACTACGTCCTAAATAGGCCAAGATGGGTTAAGTGTTCTAAGGTCCTCAGCTTCTCAGACCCAATTAGAGATAGTAATGCCTAACCACAAATACTTGTGTGACATTTCCAAATCCAAAGGAGTCTCCACTGAGCAGATGGATCTCAAGCCAACTTTTTAAGGACTACTCCACACAAGTCGAACATGACTATACCATCCTCCTATCTTAATTGCACTCAAGTTCGGGTTAGAACTTATCTCACCACTCAGAGATCACTAAGCACAACAAGCAGATTATATCACACATACATATATGCAAACATCACATATATACAAATATATTCACACAAAAAGTAGGCTAAACCCACTGGAGACTACTCCCTAGCAGAGTCGCCACTTAATTTCTGTAGCGGGAAACTCATGATCATCAAGCTATTGACAAGCTAGAGATCAATTAACAAGAGTTGCCACCACGCTTTTATTGTTTCCAAGGGAAAAGGAAAAAAGTACGAACAAAACCCAAATAGTAAGAAGTTTTCAAATAAAAACTAATAAAAATCAGAGATCATAGGTAAGGGGGTTGGTTACACAGAGGGAATGTGTTAGCACCCAAAGTGTCCAAGGTACTCCTAGGGAGCCCTTTTTTGTGCATATGTATTTTGTAAAAGTGATGTTCACAAACAAATAGAATGGGGGATGAGAAAAGAATTCATTAATTATATTTTTGTGTTTGACAAGACCTTCGGTCTCGTGCCTACGTACCAACATAAAAATGAGGGATCAAAACCTCGTAGTTCGTGCTATAAATTTCAAAATGAGTGTGTTGGTTTTAACAAAATTTAAGTTTGAAAGGCACAAAGGCCTAAAATGGTTTGAATGAGTTAGTTCTTTTTTGGCTTTTTTTGAAAGTTTAAGTCAAGTATAGTTAAGTTCATTTACAAGTTTGATTTAAGAAAATAAGTTTGAAAATGCAATGGTATAAGGCCAAAGTTTCTATCTTTTTGTAAAAGTGGTCAAAGTTTAGAACAAAAGTAGTTCACACAAAGAAAGTTTTGAAAATGGAGGGAGAGATTTTGAAATTAAAGAAATGGGGAGAAGATGAAGAGACTACCCTATGCACAAAAATTTAAAAAGTTTAAAGTTGAAAAGATCTGACCAAATGGGAGCAATCCAATAGACAAGTACGTCAATAGAAACCCAGAATTCCCTTGGACTTTTTAGAATCAAGCAACACACAAATGCACAATTATATCAATCTTGAAGAGCAAAGGCATCAAATAAAGATGGCCTCATCCAAGCTTATCCACTTCATGATCTTCCTCAAAATAGCCCATGTAGCAGATGAATTCCACAAGTCACAGGTTCAACATAACAGATTAATAATGATCAATGTTGCAGATGAATCCTAGAGAGATCTTCAAAGATGTAGCAGATGAATTTCAAATAGCAAGCACTTGGTTCTTCAACAAGTTGGCATTGGCCAAGTCCATTAGCAAAGGAATGTTGCCTAAGTTCTAAGTCCAATTGGGCAAGATCAAACCAACAGTCCACTCAAAAGTCTTTTAGGGTTTTTGTTATTATTATGTACATTAATGGTCAAAGACCAAACCAGCAAACAAAGCAACACAAGAACAAAGTATATCACACAATATGGTCCAAAATGGACAAAGTGAAAATTACATTAATATAAATAATTAGAATGATATGTATAATGGAAAATGAAATAAAGTGCTAAAAGTAAATTGCATTAAAGTAAAGACTTGAAGTTAAAAGTTAATAGTTAGTAAGTTAGTAGGTTAGTAGGTTAGTATTGTTTTGCTTTTTGATTTTAAGACATTCTTGGAGAACACTTAACCCACTTGCCACAAGCATGGATCCTTGAACCAAAACATCTTCCAAAGGAAGGAAAGAAGGCCAAGTTTCCACACAATACCATGGAAGAGGGGAGACTTACAATCTCACTAACTAGAATGCTTATTGCCTTTTGTGTCACAAATTTAGCGCTATGTTAAGCAATCATAATTGGACTTATATAGAAGTCACAACTATTTGAGGTCGGGCAATAGACTTTTGGTGTTAATGCATGTTGGAGACATAGTATTATGAATTATGCTCATTAAACACACCACGCACAAAAAATATGCAAAAAAGTGTGGCCTAATCTCATCCATACTCATGTTAATCTTTCAATCAACTAGCATTAGGATTTTGAGATGTCATTGGCCAAATGGAAATGAATGAATGAAGAAGGGGAATTAGATGAAGAGGGAAAGGGATGAATGAGATCATAAATTGGTCAAAGGAGGACTTTTACCAAATTAATATTATTCATTCATTTTGGAAGATGGAATGTACATTCTATCAATCCCCTAAATCCAATAATATTAACTTGACAAAGTCAAATCAACCTTGACCAAGGCCCAACAACAAATGAGAAACTCAATTAAGTCAATACAAATGGTCAACACAATTTAAATGCCATTTATTCAATTAAAAACAATAAACTAATGCATTAAATCAAATATGTTTTGTCCAATTCCTAAAATCTCATCAAAACACCAAAGAAATGGCAATGAGATTTATCATAGGTCAAACAAGGTCAAAGGACCTTGGAGAAAAAATTTCATAATTTTTGGACACTTAAAAATATTTTTAACCAATTAAAAACAAAAGCAAAATCAATTAATTCATGAAAAATATTAATAATGATCCAAAAAATAATTTTAATTCAGAATATGAAAGAGAAAAATATTTGAATTTTTTTGGTGAAAGTCCCATATTTTTTGGATCAATATTAAATTTATTATGAATTATTGAAGAAAATGGAATTAAAATAAAATTCAGAAAATCCAAAAATACGTGGACCATCAGATCTCCCTCATTAATTGAGGTGGCAGATCTGATGATCCAAAACACGCGTTCCATGTACACCCGAGTCAACTGCATGGAAAAATGAGTAATCACAAGGAACGATTAAGATCAAAACGTGAGACTTGGATCAAGTGGCTCAGACTCAAGACACATCATCACCGGAGCCAGAGCTCCGGTTGTCTTCTCCAGTGAGCTCCACCGGACTGGTCAACATGAACCATCACCAAAATACAAAACAGGGACATGATCTTAAATAAAAAACATCACTGAGCACGAATATGACCTTTAATTCCTCCAATTCCAAATATATTAAGAGATATGTGGAATTGAAAAATGAGGTTCATGATCTGAGTTGCTTCGATTTGGCCTCAAAGTAACTCAATCTTCTTGCCTACATTGGTAGGACTTCAGACAACTCAAGAATAAATGGATTGAGTAATAATTTAAGAGAATCGAAGAGTTTAAAATTTCTACAAATTACCTTCAATGGAGGTCTGAACTTGCTAGATCTTGATCTGAATTATGCTTGGCTTCACTTCACTTGCTTGAAGGAGAGGAATGGAAAGGCTTAGAAGCAATGGATTCCTAGAGAATTGAATTCCAAAACAGTGGAGATTCAAGCTCAAATTCAAATGAATTTATCAGGGTTATCCTATGAGAGTGAAGGGTTTTCAATGGGGATTCAAAGCTGTTGCGACGTGTGTGTGATTTCTGAGCAAATGCTGCTGTATATATAGCCAAATCCATGTGATATCTGCACACTCTTTTCAACCTTCCAAATTTGGAAAATGATGATAGCATGGTGCATGGGCGCGTATAGGCCCATGAAATGATAGCTTGAAGTCCAAAATGAATGATCACATGTGTTGAAGCAAGCTTGGAATGCAAGGCAATTGAACATTGATGTTTGAAGTTGGATCCATGCCAAATGATATCAGTCTATTTAAGCCATGCGCAACCTATGCATTTCAAGTCCAAAATGAATTAATTTGAGCTCTTTTAAAAGGTGAGATCAAGAGAAACAAGTTTGATGTTGAACACTTTTTCATTTGGAACTTGGAACTTGGAGAAATTTGAGGTGGATGTTTGGAAAAATTTGACATATCAATTTTTTTTAAGTGTCAAGCCATATGTCTCAATATTCCACTTTGCTTAACTTTTAATGGGAGCCTCAAATGAGAAAAGTGTATTCATCAAAGTTGTAGCTCTCTCAAAGACATTCAAAATGGTCACCAATTTCATGTCATTTGGATTTGAAATGATAGAGTTATGCATTTTTAAAGTTTGGAAAAATCACTTGATCAATGGTATAGGTCAAAAGTGACCTATAATGTAGCCTCATATCACATGTTCAAAGAAGTTGAATTAGCTCCCACTCCAAACATAAAAGTTTAAGTAGACACATTGAATTTGATTGTTAAACTTGTAAATCTTTCATCTCATAGAAATTGAGCAAGTTATGGCCTTGGGAAGTTGACTTTCAAATTAGGGTTTAGACAAAATGACCTATAATGTTTCAACATAGAAAATTATTTTCCAAGGAAAACTAGCTCTAGGTATCAACATGAAAGTTGTTTATAATGTCATTTAGAGTAAGTTTTATCTTTGAATCATTTTCATATGGTGAAAATTGTAGGAGATAGGGTCTAGGGAGACCCAATTTTGATCAGATGAATTCATCTCGCCAACCACCATCAACCAACTTGCTAACTTCCAATTCTCTTGACTTTCTTGGCTCATGGTAGATCATATATGCATAAGATGATGAAATTTGAAGTTCCCCTTGAGAAATTTGATCAATTGGTGAGATAGCTTGTTGGAGAAGTTACTCAAGATATCCAGTCAAGCTAGGGTTTCCAAGGCAAATCATCCTCAAACTCTTGAAGCAAACTTGATCAATATAACATGTAGAGATCTTTGGGACTCATATATGATGCCCATAACCACTCTTGGATCGATTCTTGGTTGTGCTCTTTGTTCATGAGGGTCCCAAACCCTAGATGTGATCTTGATGAATCAAGGAGATCATGCCCTACCTACAAAAGAGTTAGGCAAATACAAAGACATATTTTTGATATTTTGGTTAGTGAAATGATAAAATACAAGTATGATATAATCACAAAGTGCTTGGTGATCTCTCCCAAAACAAACCCAATGAAAACGGGTAAGGAGGATGCCAAGGTATGATCCCAATGCTAATGCTTATGATGAAATTGCATGAGGGATCTTAGGGTCCAAATTGGGGTCTTATAGATGGTTTTCCTGGAAAATTCAGAGTTTTTGATGTTCGTCGTATCTATGGAAAATACATAGAACTCTGTGTCTGATCAGTGATTATGAACATGACCATGATGGTTGTGTCATCTACAATGTTAATCCACGAGGATGCGTGATTGTCAAGATGGACATTCAAAAGTTGATGGATGTGTGATATGTGGGTAATGATGTGAACATAATTCTTCCAGTATTCAAGACTCCTGAGCGAGTAGTAATCCAGTTTGACAGCAGCAAAAGAGATGATAGATCGGTATCACCGTTGGTAATATGGTTAGCAGGCCCAATCCCTTATGCATCCGATAAAGTTGTACCTTACAAATATAATGCTAATATGATTGAAAATGGGCAAGAGGTTCCTCTTCCTGCATCAAATTCAGTAGTGAGCATTACTGATGTTGTTAAAGTGAGCTGAAACGGTCGTGTATTTGGTCCGGTATCCACGAAGGTTGTGGAGGATGTTGTGGTTGGTAGGAAAAGGATGTTCCTTTGGTTAATCCTGTTAACTCTCCAGTTCACTAGTATGGTGAATCCAACGGGTTGAAGGGTAAAGATGGTGATGATGAGGTTCTGCGATTGATTAAGAAGAGTGAGTTCAATGTTGTGGAGAAGTTGCTCCAAACAGCGTCCAAGACTCTGTCTTATCTTTGTTGATGAATTCCAAAGCGCAACAAGAAGCACTGTAAAAGGTGATTGAGGAAGCATATGTGGAACAAGATGTTACGGTTGATTAGTTTGATCATATCATCGCTAATATTACTCCATGCAACAATTTGAGTTTCTGCGATGAAGAGCTTCCCGAGGAAGGCATAACTCACAACTTGGCCCTCTATATATCCATGAATTGTAAAGAATATGCTTTGTCTAATGTCTTGGTAGATACTGGTTTTTCGTTGAATGTTCTACCTAAATCTACTTTGGCAAGGTTATCTTATCAGGGCGCACCCATGAGGTACAACGATGTGGTTGTGAAAGCGTTCGTTGGTTCTCGTAAAACTGTCATTGGGGAAGTGGACCTCCCAATTAAGATTGGTCCGAGTGATTTCCAGATTACTTTCCAAGTAATGGATATTCACCCGGCCTATAGTTGTTTATTGGGAAGGCCGTGGATTCACGAGGTTGGTGCTGTCACGTTGATGCTACATCAGAAACTCAAGTTTGTTAAGAATAGCAAGCTCGTTGTCATGGGAGGTGAAAAAGCCCTGTTGGTAAGCCATTTGTTATCGTTTACTATGTTGAATCTAAAGAAGAGATTGGAACTCCGTTCCAAGCTTTGTCTGTAGCTGATGAAGTTCAGAAGACTGGGGTGTAGCAGTAAATTCATGACCATTTAAGCTATGATAAACTTAACGTCAATAAAACCAGAGTCGCCACCGCGCTTTTATTGTTTCCAAAGGAAAAGGGAAAAGTACGAACAAAATCCAAAGATAAGAAATTTTCAAATAAAAACTAATAAAATGCCAGAGATTACAAGTAAGGGGATTGGTTACACAGAAGGAAGGTGTTAGCACCCAAAGTGTCCTAGGTACTCCTAGGGAGCCCTTTTTTATGTGTGTATGTGTTTTTGGTATAAAAGATGTTTTTAATAAATAGAGTGTGAGGATGAGGAAAGAATTCATTAATTATATTTTTGTGATTGACAAGACCTTCGGACTTGTCACTACGTACCAACATAAAAATGAGGGATCAAAACCTCGTAGTTCGTGGTATCAATTTCAAAATGAATGGATTGCTTTTAATCAAAAATTAAGTTTAAAAGAGGCATAAAGGAGCCTAAAAGAGTTTGAATGAGCGTTAGTTCTTTTTGTCTTTTGAAATTTTAAGTCAATATGATTAGAATTATTTACAAGTTTGATTAAGAAAAGAGTTTAAAAATGCAATGGCATAAGGCCAAAGTTTCTAATTTGAAATAAGGTCAAAGTTTAAAATTAAGAAGAAAGAAGGTTTTTAAAAAAGGGGGATATATTTAAAATTTAATAAGTGGGAGGAGATGAAGAGACTAATCCTAAGCATAAAATTAAACGTTAAGAGTTGAAAATATCTGACCAATGAGATGCAATCAAATAGACAAGAATGACATATAGAAAACCCGCTTTTCCTTTAGACTTTGAATCAAGCAATATCAACAAGCAAATAGTAATATGAAGAGCAAGGCATCAAATAAAGATGGTCACATCCCAGCAAGAACCTTCACAGCTAACAGTCTTCTTTGTCTTCTCATGGATCAGATGACATACTCCTTGATTAGCTAAGAATAAGGCATTAGTAACAAGTTCAAAGTAACAGTTGCATCAAGATCATGTAGCAGATGAATACATGAGGATCCCAATACTTGCATCAGATGAAAGGTCAAATCATAATAACTTGGTTTCAGAAATGTTGGCATTGGCCAAATCCTTTTGCATATGGAATGTTGCCTAATTCTAAGTCCAAAAGCTCAGATCAAATCCAACAGTCCACACAAACATTTTTTTTAGGGTTTTTGTTGTTTACTAAGTATTTTAAGGTCCTAAGACCACAAACACAAACAAAACACACAAATAAAAATATACAATCACAATATATGGCTCAAGTGAGCAAAGTGAAAAGGACATGAATATAAACAAGTTAAATGACATGTAAATGACAAATGAAATGGTAAATGACTTGAAAATAAAAGCAATAATAATAAAAGTTAGTCAAATGTTAGTTGATTAGATGTTAGTGATGTTTTACTTTTCAATTGATTAAGTCATTCTTTGGAGAACACTCAACCCTCCATTCATAAGCATGAATCCTTGAACCAAGACATCTTCCAAAGGAAGGAAAAAAGGCCAAGTTTCCACACAATACCATGAAAGGGGGGAGACTTACAATCTCACTTACTAGAATGTTATGCCTTTAGGGTCAAAATTTAGCTCTATGTTAAGCAATCGTAATTGGACTTATGTAGAAGTCACAACTATTTGAGGCTGGGCAATAGAAATTTTGGTGTTAATGCATGTTAGAGATATGGTATAATGAACCATACTCCTAAAGCATACCACACATAAAGAGAAAAAGATCAAAGGATGGACCTATCTCATCCATACTTATATTTGTTCATCTAACACAAAGTTATTGATGAACCAATTAGCCTTAGGATATTGAGACTTCATTGGTCAATGGAAAGGATGGGAGACAATGGGATTGAAGATGAAGAGGGAGAAGAGATAAGAGAAACACAAATTGGTCATGGGAGGAATTTTATCAGATTAAAATCATTCATTCATTTTGGGAGATGAAATGTACATTTCATCAATGCCCTAAATCCAATGATTTAAATCAACAAAAGTCAAATCAACCTTAACCAAGGCCCAAACACATAGTCAAACTTCACAAGTCAATAAAAATGACGCAACATAATTTCTACACAATTAATCAATTAAAAATCAAATTGAAAATGCTTTTAAATTAAATTTAGTTTGGTCAAATCCTAAAACCTCTTCAAAACACCAAATAAATGGCCAAGAGATTTATCCTAGGTCAAACAAGGTCAAAGGACCTTAGACAAAAAATTTCATAATTTTTGAAAAGTCAGAAGTATTTTTAAACAATTAAAAATATGCACAAAAACAATTAATTCATGAAAAATATCAAAATTAATCCAAAAAATAATTTTAATTCAGAAAAAGAAAGAGGAAAATATTTAAAGATTTTTGGTAAAAGTCCCATATCTTTTGGATTTAAAATGAAATTGATATGAATTAATTAAAATAAATGGATTAAACATAAAAATAAAAAAATCAAAAAAAACAAGGGCTGTCAGATCTCCTTCATTAATTGAGGTGGAAGATCTGATGGCCAAACGCGCGCGTTCCTTAATGGTCCTTAGTCAATGCGCTGCAGACTTGTTAATCACAATGGACGTTTGAGATTAAACCAAAATAGATGGATCCTGTGGCTGAGAGGTGTGACAACATACCACCGGAGCTAGGGCTCCAGTCTTCTTCTCCGGTGGACCTCACTGGACTGGTCCATCATCAACCATCACCAAAATGAAAAACAAGGGCATGGATTCAAAGAAAAAATGCTCAGGAGCTCGAATCTGGCCTCAATTTTCTACAATTCCAAGTATATAAAAAGATACAGGGATTTGAATTTTGAGGATCATGAATTGAGTTGCTTCGATTTGACCTCAAAGAACCTCAATCTTCTTGCCTACATTGATAGGACTTCAAACAACCAAAAATCACAAAGAATAGTGAAGAATTGAGGGAGAATCGAAGAGATGAAGTTTCTGAATATTCACCTTCAATGGAGCTTCAAACTTGCTCGATCTTGATTCCAATTGTGCTTGGCCTTGCTTCAGATGCTTGTTGGAAGTGATTAGGATCAAGAAAAGGTCTGGACTCTTGGAGTTTCAATCTTAAAACAGATGGAGATTTGAAACTCGATTTTCCAAAGAAAACCTTCAAGATTATCCTTTAATGGAGAGGGTTTGGATTGCAGGTTCAAAGCTTGGGCATGGGGTCCTTAATTATGAGTAATGAGGGTTGTATTTATAGCCAAGGATATTCATTTCCACACACTTCCAAATTTGGCAAAAATGAGTAATTCTCTTTGCATGCTTACATTGGCGTGTGATAGGCCCATCAAGTGATGTATTCAGGTCCAAAAATGAGGGAGAATCATGCTGGAATCATGTCATGTGGCCATGCAATCGTGTATGAAATGTGGAAGTGAAAATCATCCAAATGGTTCCTCACATTGCACCCATGCGCAAGTCCTTCATTATTTGCATAAATGGGGTAATCTTGAACTTTTTGGAAAGGTGAGATCAAGGGGAACAACTTTAATGTTGGACACTTTTTCATTTGAAGCTTGGATCATGATTAATTTTGAGGTGGAAGTTTGGGAAATCAAACATATTTGAAAATTTTCTAAGTCCCGAGTCAAATGTTCACTTCTTCCACCTTGAATAACTTTTTCTATGGACTTCAAATGAGAAAAGTTACTTCATAAAAGTTTTATCTCTTTCAAACCTATTAAATTTGGTCACAAATTTTACCTCATTTGGATTTGGAATAAAGGATTTATGCATTTTAGAAGTTGAGGAAAATCACTTGTTCAATGGTAATGGCCCAAAATGACTTATAATGTTTCCTCTTGGTACATGCATTTTTAAGTTGAATTTGAACTTACTCCAAACATAAAAGTTTAATTAGACATCTTGAATTTGAACATGGATTTGAATGGATTTTACATAATAAAAATTGAGCAAGTTATGGTCTTGGGAAGTTGACCTCTAAACTAGGGTTCAGATAAAATGACCTATAATCTTTCACCATAAAAAATGACTTTCCAAGCAAAACTAGCTCTTGACCAAAACATGAAAGTTGTTTGGAATGTCATTTTGAGTAACGTTGCTCTTGGAATAATTTTCATATGACAAATGTTGTAGGAGATAGGGTCTAGGGAACCCCAGTTTTGACCAGTTGACTTTCTCTAGTCAACCACCATGAACCATTTTGCTAGCTTGACATTCTCTTGATTTTTGGGACTCATGGAGGATACTATATGTGTAATATGATGAAATATGAAGTATCCCTTGAAATATTTGACCAAATGGTGAGGAAACTTGTTGAAGAAGTCACACAAGATACCCAAATGAATTAAGGTTTCCAAGGCAAACAAACTCCAAACACCTGATGATTTCCTGATCAAAATGATATGTGAAGATCATGGGGATCCATATATGATGCATAGAACCAATGTAAACCATTTCTTGATTGAAATCCTTGTATTGAGGGTCTTAACCCTAAATATGAGCTTGATGGAGCATATATGAGCACACGCATTACCTACAAAAGAGTTAAACTTTACATTGACTTATTTTTTGGTATTTTGGTTAGTAAATAATTAAAAACAAAGTATGATACAATCAAATGTGGTTGGTGATCTCTCTCAATGCAAACCCAATGAATGAAGGGTAAGGAGGATGCCAAGGTGTGATCCCAATTCCAATGCATATGATGAGATGGCATGAGGGATCTTAGGGTCAAAATTCGGGTCTTACAACTGCCCCTATTTAAGGACATTCTAACTGAGGAGATGAAGGTTAAAATCTTCGTATCGACTCAGTAGAATGGACTTAAATAGAAACATATAGAAACAAATTTTTGTCCCTAAGAGACCTCATGATGCCTATGATATGAATGTTAAAAGGAGTTTCTGCGGGGGGAAATATTGCCACAAAGAAAAAGAATCCGGAGAGACTGAAAGTACGCAGGAGCATAATGCATTCCACAAGGAAAACTCACTAGGGAGACAGAGATTCTGGGGAAAAAGTGTTGTGCGTAGGCCAGGCTACGACTAAAAACTGCCGGAGACACAAGAGGATTCCATGAAAATAAATCGATGGAAGGACTCGGTCGGGGAAAAAGGGGAAAGTCTGCAATTGGAAATAGGTAAATCAAAACAAAGTTAAAATACTCGGGCCAAACAGGGAACGGCGATTTCACTGAGGAAATACGCACCCAAACTCAACTGGGGAAGAATGAACTTCAACACAGGAGTACCAGAATTACATTATCTATTTACCGATTACTGGGTAAGGAGATAACATAATCCGACAGAGAGGCATCCATTATCGGTTAGGGTATACATATCAAGGATGACTCGCTGAGGGACACATGAGGTGTATTCGTTACCGGTTACTGGGTAAGAATAACCTGCTGGGGAAAAGCCAAATAGGGTTTACAACTACCGGTTACTAGGAAGAAGACCGAAGAAAGAGAATATCTGTCACCGGTTAAAGTGAATATATCAAGGATAAACTCAAAGGGAAAAATATCCGTCATCGGTTAAGATGAACATATCAAGGATATGCTGCCGGGGAGAAAATAGGAATTATATCTATTAGTTACAGGATAGAATACCGAAAAGAGAATACTCGTCACTGATTAGAATGGACATATCAAGGATAGACTCAGAGGGGAAAGTAGGATTTACAACTACCGGTTACTGGGTAGAAGACTGCAAAAAGGAGAAAACCCATCGTCGGTTAAGATGAACATATCAAGGATAAACTCAAAGGGAAGAATATTCGTCATCGGTTAGGATGACATATCAAGGATCAGGAGTGAACTTTGCTGGAGACCTGCAGGGAATAAAAATTCTGTGCAGGATCAAGTAAACTGTTGAGAATACGCGCCTACAACTCAGCTAGGGAGGCGATCACAAAACTTGGCTGGAGAAACTGAATTGCCGTTGGGAAGGAAAAAATGATCAAACCAACTGCTTGGGGAAAACCATTAATGTTCCGCACTTTAGGTCTCACCTGTTCTCAGGCTGCTGTTGATATTTCTTGAATGAAGTCGATGGCTTTTTAGAAGTAATTGCTTTTATTATTTTAAGAAAAATGATTTTTATTTTTAAATATTTCAAAATTATCATCATAAAAATTCAATTCTATTTAGCTGAAAGATAAATAAGAGTAGAAATAATTGGATAAAAAGCTCAACTTTATTTAATAGAATGGTAGCCTGTAAATGATAAGACTCCCTAGATCTTTACAAAAGCTGAAAAATGGTAATTTACATGGAAAAGGGATACATTTAATACAATGATCATTAATCCTTCTACCAACTTCAATATCCACTGTGCTTTTGGCTTTGGTTGAAAATGGTGGATCCGAGTTGACTCACTTGCTCAAGACTAGAGATCAACCGAATGCAGTTACTTGCCATAATCCCTAATTTTTGCATAAATTGCCCCAAGGTGGGGTACTCAATCTATTGGGATAAATTTTTATGTTTTATGTCTTTAACTTTTGCCTAGATCTCCCTTTCGGGTTTTCAATCCACCGAGACACTCATTTTTGCCTAAGCCTCCCTTTTGGGTTTTCAACTTATCGAGTTGTTCTTTTCTTTTTTAGGCGAAGTATTTCTTGACTGCATCGGCATTCATAGGACGAGTGAACTCTTCACCATCCATAGTTGTAAGAATCAAAGCACCGCCTGAAAAGGCTCTCTTAACAACATATGGGCCTTCATAATTAGGAGTCCATTTGCCCCTAGCATCAGGTTTAAAAGATAAAATCTTCTTGAGCACTAGGTCACCTTCTCTAAACACACGAGGTCTGACCTTCTTATCAAATGCTTTCTTCATTCGCTGCTGATATAATTGACCATGGCACATGGCAGTCAACCTCTTCTCTTCAATCAAATTCAATTGATCATATCTGGTCTAACACCATTCAGCTTTAGTCAACTTGGCTTCCATCAAGACACACAATGATGGGATCTCAACCTCTACTAGGAGTACATCTTCCATGCCATAAACAAGTGAGAAAGGGGTTGCCCCTGTTGAAGTGTGAATGAATGTACGGTACCCAATCAAAGCAAATGGGAGCATCTCATGCCAATCCTTGTAGGTCACAACCATCTTCTGAATGATTTTCTTGATGTTCTTATTCGCAGCTTCAACAACCCTATTCATCTTGGGTCTGTAGGGAGAAGAATTATGATGGGCAATCTTGAAGTCTTTGCAAAGGGCTTCTACCATATTATTATTCAAGTTCAATGCATTATCAGTAAGGATCTTACTTGGCACACCATAATGACATATAATCTCCTTACAATAACTTGCTTGGTTACATTTGCATATGATGCCGCTTCAACCCACTTTATGAAGTAGTCAATAGCCACTAAAATGAAATGATGTCCATTCGAAGCTTTTGGCTCAATCATACCAATCATATAAATTCCCCACATGTAGAAGGGCCATGGAGAGGAAATGACATTGGACAGTGTCGGAGGAACATGAATCTTATCTGCATAAATTTGACACTTGTGGCATTTCCTCACAAACTTGCAAAAGTCAGGTTCCATTGTCAGCCAATAGTAACCTGCTCTCAACATCTTCTTATCCATAACATGTCCATTGGAATGAGTACCAAAGGAACCTTCATGGACTTCAGTCATCAACATGTCTACTTCGTGTCTATCCATGCATCTAAGCAGAACCATATTGAAGTTTCTCTTGTAAAGCACATCACCATTCAGGTAGAAGTTGCCAGCTAATCTTCTCAAAGTCTTCTTATCTTTCAAAGATGCCCCAGGAGGATAAATCTGACACTGGAGAAAACACTTGATATCAAAACACCAAGGCTTCTCATCTTTGACCTCTTCAAAAACAAACATATGAGCTGGCCTATCAAGATGCATCACAGTCAAATTAGGAACTTCATTCTAGAATTTTACCACAATGATTGAAGCCAGCGTTGCAAAAGCATCTGCCATCCGATTTTCATCTCGAGGGATATGATGAAACTCAACCTTTGTAAAGAAAGTTGATATCCTCCTCGCGTAATCTCTATATGGTATCAAACCGGGTTGATTCTCCTCCCGTTCACCTTTGATCTGATTCACAACCAAAGCTGAATCTCCATAGATGTCAAGGTATTTGATTCTGAGATCAATGACCTCGTCAAGCCCCATGATGCAAGCTTCATACTCACCCATATTATTTGTACATTTGAAAGTCAATCTAGCTGTAAACGGAAAATGAGTTCCTTGAGGAGTGATAATTACTGCCCCAATGCCATTACCATACTGATTAACAACTCCATCAAATACCATGCCCCAACAGGAACCAGGTTCTGACCCTTCTTCAAGCAATGGTTCCTCACAATCTTTCATTTTCAGATACAAAACATCTTTATCAAGAAAATCATATTGCACTGACTGGTAATCTTAAATTGGCTGGTGAGCCAAATGGTCAGCCAAGACGCTACCTTTAATAGCTTTTTGAGATCGGTATTCGATATCATACTCGGATAACAATATCTACCAACGGGCAATCCTCCCAGTTAAACCAGTCTTCTCAAAAATATACTTGATTGGATGCATTTTAGATATCAACCAAGTAGTATGATTCAACATATACTGACGCAGACGCTTAGCAGCCCAAGCCAATGCACAACAAGTCTTTTTAAGCATAGAATATCAAGTTTCATAATCGGTGAATTTCTCACTGAGGTAGTAAATATCATATTCTTTCTTTCCAGTTTTGTCTTGCTGACCCGGAACATAACCCATACTTTCTTCAAGCACAATTAAATACATGATCAATGGTCTTCCTTCGACAGGTGGAGACAGAATCAGAGGCTCAAGCAGATACTCTTTAATACTGTCAAAAGATTTCTGGCAATCTTCGGTCCAATCATAAGACTGATCTTTCCGAAGAAGCTTGAATGTAGGCCCACATGTGGCAGTCATATGCGATATAAGTCTCGAGATGTAATTCAAGCGGCTGAGAAAACCTCTAACTTGCTTCTCAGTTTTGGGCGCAGGCATTTCTTGTATTGCTTTGACCTTGGCAGGATCCACTTCAATACCCTTCTCCCTTACAATAAAGCCCAATAACTTACCAGAACAAACACCAAAAGTACATTTATTGGGATTCAAGCAGAGTTTGTACTTCCTCAAACACTGGAATAACTTTAACAAATGCTCAACATGTTCTTCTTCATCACTTGATTTAACAATCATATCATTAACATATCTTTGATCTCTTTATGCATCATATCATGAAAAAGAGTGGTCATAGCTCTTTGGTACGTTGCACCAGCATTTTTTAAACCGAAAGGCATCACTCTATAACAGAATGTTCCCCAGGGTGTAATGAATGTGTTCTTCTCCGTATCTTAGGGTGCCATCTTGATCTGATTATATCCAAAAAATCCGTTCATAAACGAAAATACTTTGAATTTAGATGTATTATCTACCAACATATCAATGTGTGGCAGAGGAAAATCATCTTTCAGACTAGCTTTATTCAAATCTCTATAATCGACGCACCTGCAAAATTTTCCATCCTTCTTCGGAACAGGAACAATATTGGCCACACACTACGGATATTCGGCGGTAACAAGAAAGCCGATGTCAATTTGTTTTTGCACTTCCTCTTTGATCTTTACTTCCATATCAGGATGAGTCCTCCTCAACTTCTACTTGACTGGTGGGCATTCTGGCTTCAACAACAATCTATGCTCCACAATCTCATAATCCAAACCAGGCATGTCTTGATAGGACCAAGCAAATACATCTGAATACTCTCAGAGAAGATTAATCAACCCCTTCTTAGGCTCTGGACACAGTTGAGACCCAATCTTGACTTCTTTCATATCATTTTTAGAACCCAAGTTGACTAGCTCAATCTGCTCTTCGACTGGCTGAATGGCTTTTTCTTCATGCTCAATTAGACAAGATAATTCATCAGATACTTCTTCATCAATCTCTTCCTCAACCTCAAACACAAGGAAATCAAAATTTGGAGAGGGAATAAGATCATTGTATTCAATGGGTTTGGGAAGCATCCGACATAATGATTTGATATTTTGATTTTAGAGAAGTGAATTGTGACCAAATATTATGCAGATGGACAATTATTATTTATTTATGTTTTTTGTGATTACCATTTTCAGAAAAGAAAAAAGTAAAAATAAAACATCATAGATGTGGATGAATAGAATTGCATTTTATTGATGATAATTGAGAAATGCCTAACAATGTTCACTTCTCCCTTAGGCATAAGAGAAGGATTTTTCTTTAAACGATTAAAAAAATTACTTAGAATGATGGACAATAATAGGAACATCAACATCAACCCAATTGTTGTGAGTCTTGCCATGCGTCACAAAGTTGGCGCAATCTTCATCTTCATCACCCTCGATTACGGTAGCTGGGTGTTGTTCATTACCATGGATGAACCCTCCGTTACGGAAACTCAGTTTCACTTCTTCAGCTCTAACATTAAACATCTCTATTCTTGTTCTCTGCAATTTCTACCATTTGGCCCCACTGATTTGTATTGACTGCCTCAATAGCTTTCTGAGCATCTTTGAAAGAAGACGTGGGTGCCCCAGTTTTCTTCACTTCAACAATGGACAAGGCTTGGAACGGATTTCCAACCTCCTACTTAGCTTCAATACACATAAAAGATGACATATGGCTCACCAAAAGTGATTTCTCTCCACCAACGATGACAAGCTTGCCATTCTTCACGAATTTCAACTTCTGGTGCAGAGTGGACGTTACAACTCCATTCTCATGAATCCATGGCCTTCCCAATAAACAACTATAGGCCGGGTGGATATCCATTACTTGGAAAGTAATCTGAAAATCACTCAGACATATCTTAACTGGAAGGTCCACTTCACCAATGACGGTTTTTCGAGAACCATCAAATGCTTTGATAATCACGCTACTATACCTCATCAGGGCGCCTTGATAGGATAATCTGGACAGAGTTGATTTCGGGAGTACATTCAGAGAAGAATCGATATCAACTAGCACATTTGACAACACATCCTCCTTGCAATTCATTGATATATGTAGTGCCATATTGTGATTTTTGCCTTCCTCGGGAAGTTCTTCATCACAAAAACTCAGATTGTTACAAGAGGTAATGTTAGCCATAACATGGTCAAATTGATCCATAGTAATGTCGTGCTCAATGTAGGCTTGCTCCAACACTCTTTGCAATGCTTCTCTGTGCGCTTCAAAATTCATTAGCAGAGACAACACTGAAATCTGCGAAGGAGTTTGGAGTAGCTGCTCCACCATATTGAACTCACTCTTCTTAATCAATCGCACTACCTCATCATCATCGTTAGTCTTCAGCTTGCTAGATTCACCAGACTGACACACGGGAGCACTAACTGGGTTTACTACAGGTACATCCGCCTTCTTACTGATTGTAGCCTCTTCTAATATTTTGGAAATACTGGGCCAAACACAGGACCACTACGGGTCACCTTTGTGATATCATCTATATTCAAAACATAATTTGTCGTAGGCAACAAAACCTCTTGACCATTCTTCATTATTGTAGCATTAAACTGGTAAGGAACAACTTTATCGGATGCATACGGTACGGGCCCCGCTAACTATATCACTAATGGTGATACCGATCTGTTGACGTTGTTGCTGCTACTATTATCAAATTGAATGACTACCTGCTCAGGGGTCGTAAACACTAGCACTATTACATTGACATCATCTACTTCCCTTGACTGACAAATTTGGATAAGCCATTCATCCATCAATCTTTGAATGTCCCTCTTGACAATGACACATGCTCAAGGGTTCACACTGCATACCATACAACCATCATGGTCATGCTCACACTCAATGACCAAACATATATCTCTATGAATTGCAACCAAAGACTGTCTGATATGACGAACATCATAAACCTCATATTCTCCAAGACAACCATCTACCATGTTGACAGAGGAATTACCATGAGGGGGCAACTGATTGGCTTTCACATTCGGCACACAGTCCTCAAAGAACACCATCCCACTTTTCATAAGTTTCGGTACCTCATACTTCAATAAGTACCAGTTCTCAATATCATGGCCGGGAGCTCCTTGATGAAAGGCACAACGGAGTTCAAGCTTATACCGCCATGGATGTGGCTTGGGAATTTGTGGTGGATTTCTTGGTTGAAGTAGGTTCTTGAGAACCAAAGATGGGTAAAGTTCGACATATGACATAGGAATAGGGTCAAAAGAGACCTTCTTCCTCTCGAAGTTTTGTTGTTGATTATTATTGTTGTTGCTGTTGTAGTTGGTTCTTTGTTGTGGTTGTTGTGGACGTTGTTGTTGAATTGGCACTGATTGATTATTGGAGTTGTTTGAAAACATTGGAATTACTGATGAAACTTGATGCTGATCTTAACGAGGTTACGAACTCTTTCTGACATGAGGCCTCCTCTGCCTCTGTACAAACACTGCATTGGTTTCCCCTTCCTTCTTCTTAGAAAAACCGCTACCATATTTCCTACTGGACGAAACCTCTTCCTTAGATAGACGTCTCTCACATACTCCTTCCTCTAACCACATCCCCATGTTTACCATTTCCGTAAAGTCACTGGGGCACTGGCAATCATGCGTTCGTAATAAAACGAACTCAGGGTCTTTAGGAAAATCTTTGTCATCTCCTTCTCTTCCAAAGGAGGACTAATCTGAGTGGCAAGCTCTCTTCACCTTTGGGCATACTCTTTGAATATCTCCTTGTCCTTCTGAGACATAGACCTCAACTGGTCTCTATCAGGTGCCATGTCTACATTATACTTGTATTGTTTCACAAAAGCTTCACCCAAATTGTTGAACGTGCGAACACTTGCATTGTCTAGCCCCATATACCATCTCAGAGCAGCACCATTCAAAATGTCTTGAAAGTAGTGAATCACTACCTGATCATTATCAGTTTGAGTTGACATCTTTCTGGCGTACATAACAAGGTGGCTAAGCAAGCAAATATTTCCCTTATACTTTTCAATGTCAGGGACTTTAAACTTCATCGGGATCTTCACATTTGGTGTCGGGCAAAGTTCAGCAACACTCTTACCAAACAGGTCCTTTCCTCTCAACGTCTTCAACTCCTTGCGCAACTCAAGGAATTGATCCTTCATTTCATCCATTTTCTCATAAACATTTGGGCCCTCAGACGGATCAGAATGGTAGATGGTGTCCTCAACACGAGGCAAGGTATGAACAACTGAAGGTGGCACAGACATGATCGGGCTAGATGCCGGAACATAAGCAAATGTGGGTGCAAACCCTTCAGGCATAAAGTTTGGTGGCATTCCCCACGGGAATCCAGCAGGCATAGACGGACCGGATTGAGTAGTAGCAACAGGCATGGTTGAGGTAGCAACCTCAGAAATGACAGTCCTCTAAGGAGGAGGAGTTGTAGGAGTTGGTGAAGATTGATTATGCGCAGCAAGAACATACTCCATCATAGCAGTCAGATGAGCAATCTCATCCTTCAGTTCTCTATTCTCTTGTTCCAAATGCTCCATAATTCTGGGTTGATTAGCGCAAGTGTTGTATCGGTGAGTCAGCATGGCTGAAGCACAAAAGAATAACCGATAAGACATCTGGCGGAAGAAAACCTGTTATGCGAATGATGCATGAAATGCAATGTTTTTGTTTATTTAATTTCAAGGAACATACTATTTTATTTGCAAATATATCATAACAATAATAACAACTTGATTGACCATAAAAATATCTTTTAATCATAAAATTTGGAAGGATTACACTGAGTACAATTTCAGAAACCAAAGTACAAATACAAGAGAAAAGGAAACCAATCATCCTAAGGATCCCCTAACAGCGGTGTCAGATGATCTGGCTGCAGGCGCATACTTCCTTCGGATGCGTCGAATCTCGGTCTCAGAAGATGTCTTCATCTGAGCCTTCTCAAGGACAAGCTGATCAACAATCTTCTTCCAAGCACCTGAAGGTTGAGGCATAATAGAGGAAGATGGACCCTCTGGCTCTCTCTGCCTCTTCACTGCTCGGTCTTCAAGAAGTTCAATAAGCACGTCTTTATCCTCTGACTCAAGTTTCAACTCCTCATGCTTTTGGCTCAAAGCATGGAACCATTCTTCCCACATCTCTCTCTCTTGCTTCATCTTGGCAAGTGCGTCTTCCAACTCCTCTACATCTTGGTTAGGGAGAGTTGATGGCTCAGCCACAACCAAAGACACAGGTCTCTCACAAGCATACAACATCTTCAACTCCAAATCTCTCTTCTTCACCCAAGTAGTGTAAGCTTCCAAAGCTACACAGTTGCACAGTTTAAGCTCAGATCTTCCTTTCCTATGCACATTATGCCAAGCATGTATCGTCTTTTGCTTCAAACGTTGGGGATCTTTACCCTCTTTATAGAAAAGACCTTCTAACTGAGTGTTATTAGGCTTGTCTCTTAAGGGGAAACCCAAGTTGACGACTGTAAGACCATAATTTTGACCCTAAGATCCCTCATGGCATCATAACATTGCATTTGCATTGCCTCAAGGATCATAAGCATCTTGGTTCCCCTTACCTTTGGGTGGGACCTCTTGTGAGTGGTTTGAGATCACCAAGCATGCTTGAATTGTATATTATTGATTTTCTTATTTGTTTACTAACCAAAAGCACAAAAATATGTCACTAACATCTTTTGTTTATATCTTGAAGCAATCACAAGGTCAAAAGCTTCAAGTAGAATCATTGGTGCAAAGATATGGCCAAGAGAAGAGGAAAGCAAGAATGGTAATGGTTCTCAAAGCACTCATCCATCAAGTATGCCTCCCTAGCATCTCAATTCGTCATTTTTGATCAAAGCCAGTCAAAGAGTTTGAAGTTTGTTTCACAAAGAAACCCTAATTCCTCTGTGTACCACATTGCCTTGCTCCTGAAGCAACCTCAGCCCATGATCAAATACAATCAAGGGAAGTTCTTTAATTCATCATTTCATGCATATTTGAACTTATTTGAGTGTCCTCAATCATCAATTCATCAAGATATGAGTCATGGACTTGAGAAGTTGATCAGTCAATTCATCTGACTATTTTGAAATGCACTGAGACCTAACGTTTTATGTGTTGGTCAAATGGAGACGATCCCAAAAGAAAAAATGTTCTTAAGGACAATATGAACAACTTTCATGTACATAAAAAATTTATTGGAAGCTTGGAAAGTCATCAGCCATTCCAAGACATTATAGGTCATTTTGATTGAAACCCTAATTTTGGGTCAACTTCCCAAGAGAATAACTCATTCATTTTTTATGATTTTGAGGAGGGATCAAATGAATTGGAAAGCTTAAGATGTATTCTTCAAATGTTATGTTGAACAAAATTCCAAAATATCAAAGGAAATACATGTGATAATGCAAAACATTATAGGTCACTTTGGACCAAATGCATTGAAAGGCAAAAAAGTCCAACTTCAAGTGCCCATAACTCTTTCATAAAAAATCTTAATGATGCAAAATTTAACTCCATTATGATTGTATTGAAACTATCTACAACTTTGATGTTGGAGGTATTTTCATTTGAGGTATTCATCATCAAAATAGAGGGGCTTGAACATTGGCCAAATTTGGAAACCTCACCTCTGCATGTTTTGCACCTTACACTTTAAACTCAAAATTCACTAATTTCCACCCTTCAAATGGATTTTTGCCCAACATAACATTTGTTCCTTACATCAATACCCTTCCAACCACTACTCACATGCTCATGTTTGGATTTGGCAAATGGCATTTTCGAAGAGGAGAAGTTTTAGGCATAATTGTGCATAACATGTTGGAACTCATTACACAAGCCTATGCATTGCCAACTACACGTCCATTTCGGCTCAATTATACTTCAGATTGCATTTGGCATTGAGTTTGGGCCTTCTACACGATCATGCAAGCCCATGCAATGAATATCCTCTTGCCATGCACACAAATTTTTCACCTCCTTGCATCAGCTTCCACTATAAATACACTTGCTTGCTTCACTTGAAATTCAACCTAATGGCGCCTGAGATGCTGCACAACTGAATCCATAACCATTACCAAAGGAACTATTTCACTTTCCTTCAAATTTTTCAGATCTAAAATTCAACTAAATCTGGTTGAATCTTTGGATCTAAAGTTCCTAGACCTTCATCCTTCAGTCCATAGAACTTCTGTTTGGCCAAAGGAAGCAAGGAAGCAAGCTCAGATCTCCATAATTCAAAGGTTCTCTCCAACTGGGTTTTTCTTCAAAACTCACTATTTCTTGATATATTTCCTTGGATATTGTGTTGGCTGAAGTCCTCTTCATAGAGGCAATTGTTTTGAATGCTCAATTATTGAAATCCATGAAGTTCACATTAACACCACAGAATTTCCACTTCCGATTTCTCTCAATATAGAGATCTAGAATGGAATTGAGTGGTACAGGGGTGATGTACATCACCCCGGCTTTCGAATGATACCTAGATCGTTCATTTTGGTTTCCATTTTAAGTTCTGCAAATTTTGGATGTGGCCGGAGGTTGGCCGGAGAAGACGGTGGCGCTGGCCACCGTCTGGTTCCCAGATTCAATCTGATCCGTCCATGTGAGTTTCCAAATTCAATCCCACGCGTCCATTGTTATGACTTATTTAAAGGCTTGGTGTGTTTCAGTTGACCAAGGTGCATGGTGAACGCGCGCTTCTAGGCCGTGTGATGATCCACGTCAATTAATGAATCTTCATCCAATGGCTCATGCTTTTTGCTATTTTTTAATTCTGATTTCATTTTCCATTTTATTATTTTAATTTCATTTCATTTCAAAAATTCATATCTTCTTCATTTTAAATCCAAAAAATATGGGACCAATTGCATTCTTCTCTAAATAAATTCTAGTTCTAAAAATGATTTTTAATATTTTTTATTTTGTCATTTGATATTTTTTGTGAATTTTCTCTTTTCTGGTTATTTTTAATTCATTTTAAATAGTTTTTGATATTCAAAAAATACAAAAATATTTTCCTAACCTATTTGAATGATGATGGATCTATGAAAAATATTCTCATCAATTTTTTAATTGATTTGAGAATTATTTGAGATTTTAGTTCAATTAGGTTATTTTTATTCATTTTTAATTGATTAAAAATAGTTTCTGACTTTTAAAAATGCTGAATTTTTTTGTCAAACTTTGTTTGACCTTGTTGAACTTGGGATAAATCACTTGGACCTTTCAAGGTTGATTTGACGTGATTTTGAAGTTTGACCTTTCTTTATTACTTTAACTCAAGTTTATTTTAAATATTAAAAAAAATGCCAAAAAAATATCTTGTTCATTTCTTGACCTCCAATCTTCATCCCATTCCTGGTTTTTCATTGTTTGACTTTGACTTTCAATGTCACTTGGTCAACACACATGGATTGGTACATTTTATTTCACCTTATGCATTTTAATCTTTCCATTTCATAATCTATTATTCATCTCTTTCTTCTTCTTCTTCTTTTTTCTTTTTGATCAATGAGTTAGAGGTTGATAAGTTAGCATTGATTAGGGAGGTTTAATCTTCCTTGATTCAAATCTAATTCATCTTGATCAAATGATCAAGTGAATGGCTTTGCATTAAGGATAGGTTGCTTCCTAAATCATGCAAAAGACTTAAACCAATACAAGATCAATTCTTTTTTTTTTCTTTTGGCATAGCAAGTTGTTGGAACTTGGTTCACTAATCAAGACTTCTAACTTGTGTTGTTGCCTACATTATTATTGACCGGCCTCAGATAGTTGTGACTTCTACATAAGTCCAATTACGATTGCTTAACATAGCGCTAAATTTGCCTTATGGCATACTAACTACTAACATTAACCATTAACCATTAACATTTACTTTTTGCACTTTACATTTATGCAATTTATTATTCTTGTACATATTATTCATTTGCTTTTTCCTTTGCTCATTGGAGCACATGTTTATGTTAATGCCATTTGCCTTTTGCTCACTTGAGCATATAATTGTGTATATATCTTTTGTGCTTGTGTTTGTCTGTTTGTTGTGAACCAAAATGCAAAGAATTGGACAAATGGACTTAGACTTTAGGACCATCCCTATGCAAATTTGGAGTCAAAGAGCAACTAGGCCTCATGCCTTTAGAGTGCTTAAATGTCAAAGAGCAACTAGGCCTCATGCCTTTAGAATGCTTGAAGATGAACATTGAAAGGACCATATTCTAAACTCTCTCTTTTCCATTCTTTGATTTGTAAATAGAACCTTTTGATGTGTGTGTTTCTTTGTGCTAGGGATTCCCACTTGAGCCAAATTGAGGAACCATTACCATGAGCTCCTAAGAGAGAGAGATCCAAGATACATTGAGGAGCCTCTCCAAGAGTTCATTTGTTTGATTTCTTGAGTTTTTGTTTTGTGTGATTGCTTATTCCAAAGGATGGGAGCTACTTGGATCATCAATATGATCTCAAGAGAGGAACTCCATTTGTGGTTTTTTTTCTTGTCCCAAGCCAAAACTTTTGTGCAAACATTTAACATTTGTTTTCAAACATTAGAAACCTAAGCCTTATGCTTTTGATTTTCAAACTCTCTTTTCATAACACTTATTTTGAATTGAATCTTAAAGTCAACTTTGACCATTTTATATATACTTTTCATTGGTAAATATAACCCATTCAAATGTCTTTTGTGGTTTCAATGGCCACTTTCTTAATCAAAATTTTCCATAACCTTTAGTTATTAGGTTTGAGTTATCCTTGTGGTAGATATAATACTCACCTATATCCTTAGTGATGGACAATGAGTCTTACATGCTTATTATAGGGTTAACCCCTCACTAGCATGTCGAAGCTATCCTCACATGGTGGATTTGTTGGTTTTAAGTTGAGTTTTCTCCCTTGGATAACAAAAGACCTTAAGGCTTTTGGACCAATCAATTCACCAACTCATTTTGGGATTATTACCTCGAACTACGAGGTTTTGATCCTAATCTTTTTTAAAGATGGTACGTAGGCAATGAGTTTATCCATCCAAACACAAAAAATGTAAATAACTTGTATATTATCTTCTCATCTCTTCAATCATGTTTGCACAAACAAATTTTTTTTTACAAAATAACAACCTTACAACAAATGTGAAAAGGGCTCCCTAGGAGTACCTAGGATGTTTTGGGTGCCTAACACCTTCCCATTGCATAACCAACCCCCTTACCCAGATCTCTGACTCTCTTTTACTAGTTTTTGATTCGATAAAACTTTTAGGGTTTTGTTCGCTTTCTAACCATTCCTTTGGATAAATAGAAGTGCGGTGGCGACTCGACTTGTATGATCTACCTTGGATTTAGTCAATATCTCTAATGGTGACGAATACCCCGCTACAGAAAAGTGGCGACTCTGCTTGGGATACATTTGCCTAGTGGGTTTTGCCTACTTTTCATATTTGTTGTATTGTATTGTACTATTTTTTTGTGACATATTTTTGTGCAATTTGGGATTACTGTATTGTATGTAATGATTGAATTGCTTGAATATTAATTCCTTGTATGCTTGGTGATCTTTGTGAGATGAGTTCTATACTCGGACTCGAAGGCACTTAGGATAGGAGAATGGCATAGTCTTGTTGACTTGTGTGGAGTTATTCCTTAGCAAGTTGACTTGCAAGTCTATTCACTTGGTGGAGGTCATGTTGGGATCAATAATGTCACACGAGTAGTTGGGGTTAGACATTACTCTTTCCTATATGAACCTTAGAAGCCAAGGACCTTAGTTTACCAAGCCCATCTTGGCCTATTCTTAGGATGTAGTGCGAAAGTCGTTCAAATGTAAGATTTGATACGATTGTTATGCGATATTACACTCATAAGAGTCTCTCTTGAGAATATTTTTGGAATACGAGTAGTCGTTTCTCCGATAATATCCGAAAGATGAGATGATGACTATGGGAACCTCTTGTAGAACATGTTTGGCAGGTTTAAACCCTAGTACACTCCCTTTGGGTGATTCTTAGCCGAAACTCCATGCTCGTGACTCGCAACAAACCCTTGATTCGTGGTTGATCCGTTCATGTGTCCTTAATATCAATGGAACTTGGGTGTTGATAAGGTGTAAACCATAATCCACCAAAATGGATGATTGATATTAAGGGTGGCATGATCCATCCCATGACCTTTGTTTGGTGTGCTTTGCTTGATCCTTGAGTGTGATTGCTGCATTCATGCACCCATTTGCATCCATATCATCAATAATGAAGAAAATTTTCAAGGAACTTAAGAGGTCTATTTGCAAATTTTCAGACATGGAAAGACAAAGAAGGAATACAAATAAGTACAACTTCAGACAACCAGATTTGAAAGAGTTAAGGAATCTGATATCCTATGTACTAGATCCCTTGGGTTTCAAGGCTCATTTTGGGAAGCTTCTTCCTCTTCTGACTACTCAGGTGGATGAAGGATTGATGAGTGTATTGGTGCAGTTTTATGATCCTTTGTACCGTTGCTTCACATTTCCGGATTTTCAGCTTTTGCCCACGCTTGAGGAGTATGCTTATCTTGTGGGTATACCTATTCTAGACCAGTTGCCGTTCAGTGGCTTGGAGAATGTTCCTACTTCTCAAGAGATAACATACATGTTACATATAGATGAATCTCTGGTTGGTGCTCATATGACTACCAAAGGTGGAATTCAAGGTCTCCCTTCTGAGTTCCTCGTTGCTCAAGTTATTATGTATGGGAAGGCCATGAGTGAGGACGCCTTTGAAGCCATATTTGTACTTCTCATCTATGGGCTAGTGTTGTTCCCCAACATCGACAAGTTTGTGGATGTGAACGCTATTAGGATTTTCTCTACTCTTAATCCCGTTCCGACTCTGTTGGGCGACACTTATTTTTCTTTGCATATGAGGAATTCAAAGGGTGGTGGTGCCATTGTCTGTTGTTTGCCTCTGTTGTATAAGTGGTTTATTTCTCACTTACCGCAGACGGTAGCTTTCAAGGAGAACAAGGGATGTCTACGGTGGTCCCCGAGACTTATTTCTCTCACTAATGATGATATCTCTTGGTACAATCGTGTGTATGATGGTGTGCAGATTATTGACTCTTGTGGTGAATTCTGCAATGTACCTCTTCTCGGTACATGTGGTGGGGTTAACTACAACCCTGTTTTGGCACGACGTCAGCTTGGGTTCCCCCTAAAGGATAAACCTAATAACATTCTGTTAGAGGGTGTGTTCTTTCAGGAGGGTAAAGATCCCCAAGGCTTGAAAGCTAGGATGGTCCGCGCTTGGCGCAAGATTCATAGGAAAGGAAAAAATGAGTTGGGTCCTAAGAACTGTGTCGCTTTGGAGCCTTACACTGCTTAGGTTAGGAAGAGAGCGTCTGAGTATCTCATGCCGTACGAGTATCCAAGACCTACACCTTTGGTTATGGATGGGCCTTTAACCCTCCCTGACCAAGGAGTAGAGGAGTTGAGAGACGAAGACCGTTCACGTGCCTGGGTCCGTGAACGAGAAGAGTTGGTTCAGCAGATTAAGGAAAAGGATGCTTTGATCGAGTTCCTCGAGCATCAGGTTATTGATGATCCTAATGATGCGTGGACTTCTCTACTTCCTCAGTCTTCCAAGTTCTGGAAGAGGAAGTACAATCGACTCGCCAAGGAGAAGGCAGATATGGAGGCAGCCTATAAGGAGGAGGTGAAGAGGCTTCGCGCATCTTATCTTCCTGTATCACGAGCTTTGGACGATTGTTTCTAGGGACCCATGGGATGATTATTTTCCTTCTCTCTTGTATTTTGTCTAGCTACCCATGCTGTACTTCTTTGATGTAAAACTATTTTCCAGATATTAGTGACAAGATACTTTCATATATGATAAGTGTTTAATATTTCCAAAATTTGCAAATAGAAACTCTGAAGTTCCTTTAAAATAATCATATGCACGAGCATTGCATGCATCATGTGCATAAGCAGGTTTTGTTCCCGGCTTCTTGTCATATGGTCTAACTCTGTGTTCTTCATTTATTTTGAAGACAAGCTGACTCACCGGTACTACACTAGAGCCAATTCTTCAAGACTGATGGATCACCTAGAACAAGAAAACCGCGAACTGAAGGAAGAAGTAGCCAGGTTGACTGCCTTGATGGAGTCATTCTTGGCCGCTCAAAGCCAATCTTCTCCAACGCCCTCAACTCCTCCCCAGAGGACGGTCATTTCTGAGATCGTGACTTCTATTGTGCCTACTGCAACGGCTCACTTCGCACCATCTATGCCAGCCGGGTTCCCTTGGGGAACGCCCCCCAACTTTGTACCAGAGGGTTTCGCCCCTACCCTTGCTTCTCTGTCGGCATCTAGCCCGGTCCTTTCAGTGCCACCTCCCGTCGTGCACACGTTACGAAGGGTCGAAGATACCATTTACCATTCTGAGCCATCTGAGGGCCCGGACGTTTATGAAAAGATGGATGATATGAAGGACCAATTCCTTGAGCTTCGCAAGGAACTGAAAACTTTGAGGGGGAAAGACCTCTTTGGTAAAAGTGCTGCTGAATTGTGCCTTGTGCCCAATGTGAAGATCCCTATTAAATTCAAAGTACCTGACTTTGAGAAGTATAAGGGAAACACATGCCCTCTCAGCCATCTTGTGATGTATGCTCGCAAGATGTCAACGCAGACTGACAATGACGAACTGCTCATCCATTATTTCCAGGACAGTCTGTCTGGTGCCGCTCTCCGGTGGTACATGGGTTTGGAGAGTTCGAACATCCGATCTTTCAACGACCTTGGCGAGGCCTTCGTCAAGCAATATAAATACAATGTGGATATGGCTCCTGATAGGGACCAGTTAAGGGCGATGTCCCGGAAAGAGAAAGAGACCTTCAAAGAATACACCCAGAGGTGGCGCGAATTGACAGCTCAGATAGTGCCACCCCTAGAGGAGAAAGAGATGACCAAGATCTTCTTGAAGACTTTGAGCTCGTTTTACTACGAGAGGATGATAGCTAGTGCTCCCTCAGATTTCACCAAGATGGTAAATATGGGGATGAGATTGGAAGAAGGGGTCCGTGAAGGACGCTTAACTCGAGAGGAAGGCTCTTCAGCAAAGAGATATGGAAGCTTTGCAAAGAAGAAGGAGGGAGAGGCACATGCTGTGTCTTCCCATGTCAAGAGAAGACCCTCTGTGAAGAGGAAGATTGCTCGCCCAGTCAACAATCAGCATCAGGTGGCTCATATAGCACCCGTTTTCAGGGAAGCTCAACATTATCAGCAACCGCAAACTCAGCAATATCAACAACAACAACGTCCACAACAGTAGGCCTACCATCCTCGAAATAATAACAATAATGCCAGCACCAGCTATGAGAGGAAGAGGGTCACCTTTGATCCAATTCCGATGACTTATGCTGAACTCTATCCGTCGCTGATCGATAGAAAGTTGATCACTCCGCGAGACCCTCCCGCTGTACCTGCCAACCCTCAGTGGTGGTACAAGCCTGAACTTCATTGTGTGTATCATTCCGGTGCTCCCGGACACGACGTAGAGAACTGTTATCCCCTGAAGACCAAGGTGCAATACCTTGTGAGAAGTGGGATTCTGTTTTTCGAGGACGTAGGTCCGAACGTGAAGAAGAACCCATTTCCCGAGCATGGGAAGTCTGTCAATATGGTCCAGGGATGCCCTGGCAAGTACAAGGTTAAATATGTCAGTCATATCCGACAATCGCTGGTTGAGATGCATAGATTGTTGTGTGACTATAGCCATTATGAGCATGACCATGATAGATGCAGAGTCTATTCTGTCAATCAGAGAGGATGTCGCCAGGTGCGCAAAGATGTGCAAGAGATGTTGGACGAAGGAGTCATTGAGATCCTTCAAAATAAAAATGTTGACGAAGATGAGCTCGAAGTCAATGTAATTTCCCCGGTATTCCGGATACGTGAGCCTGTTGTTATCAAGTATGATGGTAGCAAGCAAAAGGTTTCTCCAGTTCTGACTATCAAGCCTGTCGGTCCTGTACCGTACTCATCTCAGAAAGCGGTTCCCTATCACTACAATGTTGTAGCAATAGAGAGTGGGAAAGAGGTATCCTTGCCCTCTTCATCTGTTGTTAACATTGCTGACGTCAGTGGGTTGACCCGAAGCGGTCGTGTATTTTCAGCACCGTTGAAGCCTCAATCTGACACTCGAGGAAGTGTTGATACTGATTTTATTGAGTGCCCGATTGGAAATGCTGTGAGCACTCTGAATCCGGCACTTGTTGTTAAGCCCTCCTCCGTATTGAAAACTCCTGCCTCCGCTGGCCCGAGTGGCAATATGAAAGAAGATTGTGATGAGATGCTGAGGCTCATCAAAAGGAGCGAGTATAATGTTGTAGACCAGCTTCTACAAATGCCATCCAAAATATATGTGTTATCACTGCTTTTGAATTCAGAACCACGCTGAGAAGCTCTATAGAAGGTGTTGGATGTGGCGTACGTGGATCACGATGTCACGATAGAACAATTTGATAGCATTGTTGCAAACATCACTGCTTGTAACAATTTGAGTTTTAGTGACGCTGATCTCCCCGAGGAGGGAAAAGATCACAACTTGGCATTACATATATCTATGAGTTGCAAAGACGACGCCATGTCCAATGTGTTGGTGGACACTGGATCCTCATTAAATGTGTTGCCAAAATCCACTCTTGCAAAGCTGTCATATCAAGGGCCTCCCATGAGGTAGAGTGGAGTAGTTGTGAAGGCTTTCGATGGGTCTCGCAAAACTGTGATTGGCGAGGTTGATCTCCCAGTCAAAATCGGACCGAGCGATTTCCAGATTACCTTCCAGGTTATGGATATTCACCCATCGTATAGCTGTCTTTTGGGCAGACCATGGATTCACGAGGCAGGCGCCGTGACATCCACCCTACACCAGAAATTGAAATTTGTAAAGAATAAGAAGCTGGTAGTCGTAGGGGGATAAAAGGCTCTCCTGGTTAGCCATTTGTCTTCCTTCTCTTATATAGATGCTGAGGATGAAGTTGGAACTCCGTTGCAAGCTTTATCTATTGCTGAGCCTATTAAGAAGGGAACTTCTTCATTTGCTTCCTACAAAGATGCGAAGTTGGCCATTGAGCATGGCGCAACTGCTGGTTTGGGGCAAATGATTGAGTTAAAAGACAACAAGTCCCGGGCTGGCATAGGTTATTCTTCTGGGGTTTCCAATACGCAAGGTTTGTTCAAGAGTGGAGGATTCATCCATACCAGTCAAGACGAAGAGGCTGCTGCCATTTTGGAAGAGGACGAAGAGGATTCTGGCAACTTCGTCATCTCTGGAGGGATTTGCAATAATTGGGTCGCTGTGGATATTCCAACAGTTATCCATAAGTCAAAGTAATGTTCATTGTGTTTAAAAACCCTTCTCCCATGCCAAAAGGGGGAGTGATGACATTGTTGGCGCATAAATACAATGATATTTTCATTCAATAGATTCATGTTAAATGTTTGTTTTTCCAATTATTTTCCCTTTTCGCTTTTGCATGAAATTGGTGATCACATAAAACCTCAAAAATAGAATAAAATCAATCTTTTTCATCTGCATAATGATTTGCCTTGTTTGAATTCTAAAGCTCCTTATATCCAAAAAAATTATGCAGGTTGATCAAACCCATTGAACATAATGACCCAACACAATCTCCGAACTTTGAATTCCCTGTATTTGAGGCGGAAGAAGATGACGTTGAAGAGATTCCTGACGAGATTACCCGTCTACTTGAGCATGAGAGAAGATCATTAAGCCACATCTTGAGAATCTAGAAACAGTCAACTTGGGGACTAAGGATTGTGTGCGAGAAGTAAAGATTGGAGCACTCCTGAAAGAGTCTGTTAAGAAGGGGTTGATTGAGTTGCTACGAGAATATGTTGACGTCTTTGCCTGGTCATATGAAGACATGCCTGGTCTAGATACTGATATCGTGCAACATTTCCTACCTTTGAAGCCTGAGTGTGTGCCTGTGAAGCAAAAGCTCAAAAGAACTCATCCAGATATGACAGTGAAGATCAAGGAGGAAGTTCAGAAGCAAATTGATGTGGGGTTTCTGGTGACTTCTACGTATCCTCAATGGGTGGCCAATATTGTGCCCGTGCCTAAGAAAGATGGAAAAGTCCGAATGTGTGTGGACTATAGACACTTGAATAAGGCTAGCCCAAAAGATGATTTCCCTCTACCACATATAGACATGTTGGTAGATAATACGGCTAAATTCAATGTCTTCTCATTTATGGATGGATTTTCCGGATATAATCAGATTAAAATGGCACCCGAGGATATGGAGAAGACAACATTCATCACACCTTGGGGAACATTCTATTATCGAGTGATGCCCTTCGGTTTGAAGAACGCCAGAGCCACGTACCAATGAGCTATGACCACCTTGTTTCATGATATGATGCACAAGGAAATCTAGGTATATGTTGACGATATGATCGCTAAGTCAAGAACGGAAGTTGAACATGTAGAGCACCTGTTGAAGCTTTTTCAGCGTTTGAGAAAGTATCAGCTTCGTCTGAATCCCAACAAGTGTACATTTGGAGTCCGTTCCGGAAGGTTATTGGGATTTATTGTTAGTGAAAGAGGTATTGAGGTTGATCCTGCAAAGGTCAAAGCAATACAAGAGATGCCTGCGCCCAGAATTGAGAAGCAAGTTCGAGGTTTTCTTGGCCGCTTGAATTACATTTCTAGATTCATATCCCACATGACTGCCACATGTGCACCGATATTCAAGCTCCTCCGGAAAGATCAGTCCCATGATTAGACCAAGGATTTCCAGAAAGCTTTTGACAATATTAAAGAATATTTGTCTGAGCCTCTGATCTTGTCTCCGCCCGTGGAAGGAAGACCGTTGATTATGTATCTGACTATCCTTGAAGACTCAATGGGTTGTGTCCTTGGTCAGCAAGACGAATCAGGAAAGAAAGAATATGCTATTTACTACTTAAGCAAGAAGTTCACTGATTGTGAGTCTCGATACTCAATGCTTGAGAAGACATGTTGTGCTTTGGCTTGGGCTGCTAAGCGCTTACGCCAGTATATGTTAAATCATACGACTTGGTTGATATCCAGAATGGATCCAATCAAGTATATCTTCGAGAAGCCTGCTTTAACAGGGAGAATTTCCTGTTGGCAGATGTTGTTATCTGAGTATGATATTGAGTATCGAGCTCAGAAGCCTATTAAAGGTAGTATCTTGGCCGACTACTTGGCACATCAGCCGATTGAGGATTATTAGTCAGTTCAGTATGATTTCCTAGATGAGGAGATTTTGTATTTGAAAATGAAAGATTGTGACGAGCCTACGCTCGATGAAGGGCCAGACCCTGGTTCCCGTTGGAGTATGGTATTTGATGGCGCTGTAAACCAATATGGAAATGGTATTGGGGCAGTAATTATTACTCCTCAAGGCACACATTTTCCTTTTACAGCAAGGCTAACTTTCAAATGCACGAATAATATGGCTGAGTATGAGGCCTGTATTATGGGTTTGGAGGAGTGCATTGATCTAAGGATCAAGCATCTTGATGTATATGGTGATTCGGCCCTCGTTGTTAATCAGATTAAGGGTGAATGGGAAACGAATCAGCCTGGCCTTATTCCATATAGGGATTATGCGAGGAGGATTTCAACGTTCTTTACTAAGATTGACTTCCATCATATTCCTCGAGACGAGAATCGGATGGCAGACGCTCTTGCTACACTTGCTTCGATGATTGTGGTTAGACTTTGGAATGAAGTTCCCAATATCACTGTAATGCGCTTGGACAGACCAACTCATGTGTTTGCAGTCGAAGAAGTGAAAGATGATAAGCCGTGGTATTATGATATCAAGCGTTTCCTTCAGAGCCGGATTTACCCACTTGGGGCATCTGTGAAAGATAGGAGGACCTTGAGGAGATTGGCGGGAAGTTTCTACCTCAATGGTGATGTGCTTTATAAGAGAAATTTTGACATGGTGCTACTCAAATGCGTGGATAGACACGAAGCATACATGTTAATGGCTGAGGTCCATGAAGGTTCATTTGGTACTCATTCAAATGGGCATGCCATGGCTAGAAAGATGTTGAGAGCAGGCTACTATTGGCTGACAATGGAGTCTGACTGCTGCAAGTACGTGAAGAAATGCCATAAGTGTCAGATTTATGCGGATAAGATTCATATTCCCCCGACACTTCTGAATGTAATTTCATCACCATGGCCTTTCTCCATGTGGGGAATTGACATGATTGGCATGATAGAACCAAAAGCGTCTAATGGACACAGATTTATTCTCGTAGCAATTGATTACTTCACTAAGTGGTTTGAAGCAGCATCACATGCTAATGTGACCAGGCAGATAATCGTGAAGTTTATAAAGAATCAACTCATATGCCGATATGGTGTGCCAGATAAGATCATTACTTATAATGGATCTAACCTGAACAACAAGATGATGAGAGAGCTGTGTAGTAAGTTCAAGATTGCGCATCATAATTCTTCTCCTTATAGACCCAAGATGAATGGGACTGTTGAAGCTACTAATAAGAATATCAAGAAGATTATACAGAAGATGGTTGTCACGTATAAAGATTGGCATGAGATGTTGTCGTTTGCTTTACATGGATATCGTACATCTGTTCGCACTTCAACAGGGGCAACCCCTTTCTCTCTCGTTTATGGCATGGAGGCTGTGCTCCCAGTAGAGGTGGAGATCCCATCAATGAGAGTCTTGATGGAAGCCAAGTTGACTGATGCTGAATGGGCCCAGAGTCGTTATGACCAGTTGAATTTGATAGAAGAAAAGAGGTTGACTGCCATGTGCCATGGTCAAGTATATCAACAAAGAATGAAGAAAGCTTTTGATAAGAAGGTCAAGCCTCGTGTGTTCCGAGAAGGTGATCTTGTGCTCAAGAAAGTCTTGTCTTTCGCGCCCGATTCCAGGGGAAAGTGGACTCCAAACTATGAAGGTCCATATGTTGTTAAGAGAGCCTTTTTAGGCGGTGCTTTGATAGTTACAACTATGGATGAGGAGGATTTCACTCATCCTGTGAATTCAGATGCAGTCAAGAAATACTTCGCCTAAAAATAAAATAAAAACAGAATAGCTCGCTAAGTTGAAAACCCGAAAGGGCGGCTTAGGCAAAAATGAGCGTCTCGGTGGATTGTAAACCCGAAAGGGCGATCCAGGAAAAAATTAGAGACATATAAAAATTGAAGATATGTATCCTGCTAGATTGAGTACCTCACACTGGGGCAATCTAGGCAAAAAATAGGGATTTGGCAAGTAACTGCATCCTGACAAGACTTTGTTCTACAACTATTATCCGTCAGAGATTCTCGATCATTCATCATCAACCAAAGCTTCTAATACATCGGATTCAGAATTGGTGGAGAAATGGTCATTATGTTTAATGTAGCCTTTTTCCAATATACATCACCAATCTCAAATTTGTAAAGATCTATGGAGTCTTGCCATTTGCAGACTACCATCCCATCAAATAAATTTGAGCCTTTATCCAATTATTTGCACTCTTATTTGTTTATATTCAACAAATGTTTTGCATGTTTTAATTGAAAAAATATATATTGTTTTAAATAATCAAACTTTTCGTAACTTGTTTTTAAACAAAGTGAACATTCACAATGACATAGGAATACTGGGAATGCCTACAGTGCTCTCCCAAGGATGGTAAGATTCTCAACAGGATAAGGCGTTTGTTCATACCCCTAGCATTCTCATGTCCTCTTCCTCTAGAGCCTCTTGTGGTTTTTTTCTTCTCAAGCAGAGTGTTGGAGATCCATCCTCCTTCTTGATGACTTTCCCGGTAGAGTTGCTTCTACGCCGGAGTTCATCTATGCAACGACTTCGCCTTAGTTGGAATGACAAATGCTTGTTCCCCTGCGTAAACCTTTGTTCCTAGTATCTCTTGCCCCTCATCAGATTGGATATCTTTCCACTAGGCCTGGCTCTCTCTCTCGAGATGTAGTACCGGATGTTTGATCCTCTTTCGTTTGGACTTCTTTGTGTTAAAATGTCTATTTGTCAGCATTCATCATACATAAACCACGCATGTGTACATATAATTTTCAAACATTCAGATATTCATGTTGCATTCTTTGCCATATATCTTTGTTTGTCATCCACTGCCAGTCGGTAATACATTTCTCCAAGCAGATGTCTGAGTCAGCCCCTTAAGCAGAAAGTGTTTATCTTTCCTTCCATATTCCCCACCGAGTTATATCCTCGTGGATGATGATTGTTTCTGTTTCTTCCCAACACATATATTGGGATGGGATTCCCTATTGAGTTATATCCTCACTGGGACGAGTCTTGATTCAGCTTGCCTCTTTAGTTTGATCCTAGATTGGTTTTCTTGTGACTGTTTCCCGCGCTTCCCTGTGGTACAAATGAATAATTGCTCAGTAATCAGTAATCATTCATCTTATCCCCAGCGGAGTCTGTGGTTTTCTACCCTTATACCGGTAGTTGTAAACCCTATTTCATCCCCTTGCAGAGTTAACCTCTTGTTCATCCTAATCGATGACGGTTACTCTTTCATGGTTTTCTACCCAGTATCCGGTAGATGTAATCCCCTTCCTTGATGGTTATCATTATCCAATATTCGGTATTGATAAGTCCTTCACCCCCGGTGATATATCTCTTGGATAATTGCTCTGATTAGGCAGTTTATCCCCAGCAAGTCATCTTTCATATACCGATTGCCGGTAATGGTTGTTGCTCCCCTTGAATTGTCATCATTATATACCTAGTTTCGGTATCCCGATGCCTTTCTTTGTCGGTCGATTTATCCTTTATTAACCCAGTAACCGGTTATGGATAATCTTCCATGCGAGTATATTATCTACGTTCTGATGGTAATAGATAATATATCTCATGCACTCTTTGGTCGAAGCCTTTTGTTCTTCCCCAGTTGAGTAAGATTCGTATCCCTCTGCAGAGTCGAATGTCCGTCCTATGTTAGAGTTTGCTTTTAGCCCTCTTTTGGATGATGAGTGTCTTGGGAACATTCCCCAATTCACGCTTTGGTTGGTCACCTATTTTATGCCCAGTAACTGGCATCCCTGGTGTTCCTTCCTTCTGCTCCCTTTTTTTGACAGGCTGTTCCTTTACGGAGTCAAATTTTTCCTGAGCTGAAGTGTACCTTTTTTAGGTCTTCCTCAGATGATCTTGGATGTTTGATATCTCTCACCCTTGTACCGGTCTTAGATATTCATTCTCCCGGAGTATGTTTTTCTCTCACCCTTATACCGGTGGGATCGCATGATCTCTTTTTGAGTTTATTACCCAGTAACCGGTAATACCTCATTTGTTATTTCCCCACTTGAATCCGGATGTTTATCCGAAGTATCCGTTATGGATAATTTTTGCTGTATTAGCATATTCCCCAATATGTGCATCTTTGAGTCAGCTCGAGTCTTTCCATTGATGTATTTCACTGGATTTCCTTCGTGCCTCTCAACAAGTTTCAAGTTGTGACCTGCTCGCGCATTTTTATCCCTTTACTCCCTAGTAGAGTCTCTGCGCATGAGTGGATTACTCATAGGGATTGTCAAAATCCTCCTGAACTTTGCCTTTGTAGACTCATATCCCCACAGAGTATTAACTTTTGCATACATACATTTGCATCATGAGGTCTCTTAGGGACCAAAATTCATCTCTTTGTAATTATTTAAGCCCATTCTACCTCGTCGAGACGAAGATTTTAGCCTTCACTTCTCCGGCTAGAATGACCTTAAATAGGGGCATCTGTAAGACCCCAATTTTGACCCTAAGATCCCTCATGGCATCATAACATTGCATTTGCATTGCCTCAAGGATCATAAGCATCTTGGATCCCCTTACCTTTGGGTGGGACCTCTTGTGAGTGGTTTGAGATCACCAAGCATGCTTGAATTGTATATTATTGCTTTTCTTATTTTGATTACTAACCAAAAGCACAAAAATATGTCACTAACATCTTTTGTTTATAGCTTGAAGCAATCACAAGGTCAAAAGCTTCAAGGAGAATCATTGGTGCAAAGATATGGCCAAGAGAAGAGGAAAGCAAGCATGGTAATGGTTCTAAAAGCACTCATCCATCAAATATGCCTCCCTAGCATCTCAATTCATCATTTTTGATCAAAGCCAGTCAAAGAGTTTGAAGTTTGTTCCCCAAAGAAACCCTAATTCCTCTGTGTACCACATTGCCTTGCTCTTGAAGCAACCTCAGCCCATGATCAAATACAATCAAGGGAAGTTATTTAATTCATCATTTCATGCATATTTGAACTTATTTGAGTGTCCTCAATCATAAATTCATCAAGATATGAGTCATGGACTTGAGAAGTTGATCAATCAATTCATCTGACTATTTTGAAATGCACTGAGACCTAACTTTTTATGTGTTGGTCAAATGGAGATGATCCCAAAAGAAAATATTTTCTTAAGGACAATATGAACAACTTTCATGTTCATCAAAAATTGGTTTGAAGCTTGTAATGTCATCATCCATTCCAAGACATTATAGGTCATTTTGACTGAAACCCTAATTTTGGGTCAACTTCGCAAGAGCTTAACTCATTCATTTTTATGATTCTGAGGAGGGATCAAATTCATTGGAAATCTTAAGATGTATTCTTCAAATGTTATGTTGAACAAAACTTCAAAATCTCAAAGGAAATACATGTGATAATGCAAAACATTGTAGGTCACTTTGGACCAAATGCATTGAAAGGCAAAAAAAGTCCAACTTCAAGTGCCCATAACTCTTTCATCAAAAATCCAAATGATGCAAAACTTAAGTCCATTTTGATGTTGAAGGTTTTTTCATTTGAGGTTTTCATCATCAAAACAGAGGGGCTTGAACATTGGCCAAATTTGGAAACCTCACCTTTGCATGTTTTCCACCTTACACTTTAAACTCAAAATTCACTAATTTCCACCCTTCAAATGGATTTTTGCCCAACATAACATTTGTTCCTTACATTAAGACCTTTCCAGCCACTACTAACATGCTCATGTTTGGATTTGGCAAATGGCATTTTCGAAGAGGAGAAGTTTTAGGCATAATTGTGCATAACATGTTAGAACTCATTACACAAGCCTATGCATTGCCAACTACACGTCCATTTTAGCTAAATTATACTTCAGATTGCATTAGGCATTGAGTTTGGGCCTTCTACACGATCATGCAAGCCCATGCAATGAATATCCTCTTGCCATGCACACAAATTTTTCACCTCCTTGCATCAGCTTCCACTATAAATACACTTGCTTGCTTCACTTGAAATTCAACCTAATGGCGCTTGAGATGCTGCACAACTGAATCCATAACCATTACCAAAGGAACTATTTCACTTTCCTTCAAATTTTTCAGATATAAAATTCAACTAAATCTGGTTGAATCTTTGGATCTAAAGTTCCTAGACCTTCATCCTTCAGTCCATAGAACTTCTGTTTGGCCAAAGGAAGCAAGGAAGCAAGCTCAGATCTCCACAATTCAAAGGTTCTCTCCAACTGGTTTTTTCTTCGAAACTCACTATTTCTTGATCTATTTGCTTGGATATTGTGTTGGCTGAAGTCCTCTTCATAGAGGCAATTGTTTTGAATGCTCAATTATTGAAATCCATGAAGTTCACATGAACACCACAGAATTTCCACTTCTGATTTCTCTCAATATAGAGATCTAGAGTGGAATTGAGTGGTACAGGGGTGATGTACATCACCCCAGCTTTCGAATGATACCTAGATCGTTCATTTTGGTTTCCATTTTAAGTTCTGCAAATTTTGGATGTGGCCGGAGGTTGGCTGGAGAAGACGGTGGCGCTGGCCACCGTCTGGTTCCCAGATTCAATCTGATCCATCCATGTGAGTTTCCAGATTCAATCCCACGCGTCCATTGTTATGACTTATTTAAAGGCTTGGTGTGTTTCAGTTGACCAAGGTGCATGGTGAACGCGCGCTTCTAGGCCGTGTGATGATCCACGTCAATTAATGAATCTTCATCCAATGGCTCATGCTTTTTGCTATTTTTTAATTCTGATTTCATTTTCCATTTTATTATTTTAATTTCATTTCATTTCAAAAATTCATATCTTCTTCATTTTAAATCCAAAAAATATGGGACCAATTGCATTCTTCTCTAAATAAATTCTAGTTTCTAAAAATGATTTTTAATATTTTTTATTTTGTCATTTGATATTTTTTGTGAATTTTCTCTTTTCTGGTTATTTTTAATTCATTTTAAATAGTTTTTGATATTCAAAAAATACAAAAATATTTTCCTAACCTATTTGAATGATGATGGATCTATGAAAAATATTCTCATCAATTTTTTAATTGATTTGAGAATTATTTGAGATTTTAGTTCAATTAGGTTATTTTTATTCATTTTTAATTGATTAAAAATAGTTTCTGACTTTTAAAAATGCTGAATTTTTTTGTCAAACTTTGTTTGACCTTGTTGAACTTGGGATAAATCACTTGGACCTTTCAAGGTTGATTTGACGTGATTTTGAAGTTTGACCTTTCTTTATTACTTTAATTCAAGTTTATTTTAAATATTAAAAAAAATGCCAAAAAAATATCTTGTTCATTTCTTGACCTCCAATCTTCATCCCATTCCTGGTTTCTCATTGTTTGACTTTGACTTTCAATGTCACTTGGTCAACACACATGGATTGGTACATATTATTTCACCTTATGCATTTTAATCTTTCCATTTCATAATCTATTATTCATCTCTTTCTTCTTCTTCTTCTTTTTTCTTTTTGATCAATGAGTTAGAGGTTGATAAGTTAGCATTGATTAAGGAGGTTTAATCTTCCTTGATTCAAATCTAATTCATCTTGATCAAATGATCAAGTGAATGGCTTTGCATTAAGGATAGGTTGCTTCCTAAATCATGCAAAAGACTTAAACCAATACAAGATCAATTCTCTTTTTTTTTCTTTTGGCATAGCAAGTTGTTGGAACTTGGTTCACTAATCAAGACTTCTAACTTGTGTTGTTGCCTACATTATTATTGACCGGCCTCAGATAGTTGTGACTTCTACATAAGTCCAATTACGATTGCTTAACATAGCGCTAAATTTGCCTTATGGCATACTAACTACTAACATTAACCATTAACCATTAACATTTACTTTTTGCACTTTACATTTATGCAATTTATTATTCTTGTACATATTATTCATTTGCTTTTTCCTTTGCTTATTGGAGCACATGTTTATGTTAATGCCATTTGCTTTTTGCTCACTTGAGCATATAATTGTGTATATATCTTTTGTGCTTGTGTTTGTCTGTTTGTTGTGAACCAAAATGCAAAGAATTGGACAAATGGACTTAGACTTTAGGACCATCCTTATGCAAATTTGGAGTCAAAGAGAAACTAGGCCTCATGCCTTTAGAGTGCTTAAATGTCAAAGAGCAACTAGGCATCATGCGTTTAGAATGCTTAAAGCTTGAAGATGAACATTGAAAGGACCATATTCTAAACTCCCTCTTGTCCATTCTTTGATTTGTAAATAGAAACTTTTGATGTGTGTGTTTCTTTGTGCTAGGGATTCCCACTTGAGCCAAATTGAGGAACCATTACCATGAGCTCCTAAGAGAGAGAGACCCAAGATATATTGAGGAGCCTCTCCAAGAGTTCATTTGTTTGATTGCTTGAGTTTATGTTTTGTGTGATTGCTTATTCCAAAGGATGGGAGCTACTTGGATCATCAATATGATCTCAAGAGAGGAACTCCATTTGTGGTTTTGTTTCTTGTCCCTTACCTCTTTGCATGTTTAGGACTCTAGTCATTCTTCTTCTTCCCTCTACTCTAACCCAAGCCAAAACTTTTGTGCAAACATTTAACATTTGTTTTCAAACATTAGAAACCTAAGCCTTATGCTTTTGATTTTCAAACTCGCTTTTCATAACACTTATTTTGAATTGAATCTTTAAGTCAACTTTGACCATTTTATATATACTTTTCATTGGTAAATATAACCCATTCAAATGTCTTTTGTGGTTTCAATGGCCACTTTCTTAATCAAAATTTTCCATAACCTTTAGCTATTAGGTTTGAGTTATCCTTGTGGTAGATATAATACTCACCTATATCCTTAGTGATGGACAATGAGTCTTCCATGCTTATTATAGGGTTAACCCCTCACTAGCATGTCGAAGCTATCCTCACATGGTGGACTTGTTGGTTTTAAGTTGAGTTTTCTCCCTTGGATAACAAAAGACCTTAAGGCTTTTGGACCAATCAATTCACCAACTCATTTTGAGATTTGTACCCCGAACTACGAGGTTTTGATCCTAATCTTTTTTAAAGATGGTACGTAGGCAATGGGTTTATCCATCCAAACACAAAAAATGTAAATAACTTGTATATTCTCTTCTCATCTCTTCAATCATGTTTGCACAAACAATTTTTTTTATACAAAATAACAACCTTACGACAAATGTGAAAAGGGCTCCCTAGGAGTACCTAGGATGTTTTGGGTGCCTAACACCTTCCCATTGCATAACCAACCCCTTTACCCAGATCTCTGACTTTGTTTTACTAGTTTTTGATTCGATAAAACTTTTAGGTTTTTGTTCGCTTTCTAACCATTCCTTTGGATAAATAGAAGTGCGGTGGCGACTCGACTTGTATGATCTACCTTGGATTTAGTCAATATCTCTAATGGTAACGAATACCCCGCTACAACGACGAGCCAAAGCAGGGTTGTAGTTGATTCCTCCTTGTGTACCAATAAGAAGCATATTAGAGAATTCACCACAACTATCTATAATATCCAAGCTACTCAATGCAGAGTCATACCAAAAAATATCATCATTGGTGAGGGACATAAGTCTTTGAGACCACCATAGACATTGTTTGTTCTCCACAAAAGCAAGCGTCTGAGGCAAGTGCGAAATAAACCACTTATACAGAAGAGGAACACAACACACAATAGTCCCACAACCTTTAGAATTCCTGAAATGCAAAGAGAAGTACATGTCACCCAACAGAGTAGGCATAGGATTTACAATCAAGAAAATTCTAATGGCATTAACATCAACAAAACCATCAATGTTAGGGAACAAAGCTAACCCATAGATGAGCAACACAAATATATCTTCAAAAGCGTACATACTACCGGCTTGAGCAAAGACAGTAGCTTTTCCAATGAGGACCTCATAAGTCAACCCAAAAATACCTCTTTTCTTTATCTAATGAGCCTTAATCTCAAACTTTTTCAGATGAAGAGCTTCATCTATGATATGAGATCTGGGTATCTCCTCCAATCCACTAAAAGGCACCTTGTCAAAAATAGGTATTCCCAAAAAATGAGCATACTCCTCTAACGTAGGCACAAGCTCTTAATCGGGAAAAGTGAAGCAATGGTAGAGAGGATCATAAAACTGAACCAACACACTCTAGAGTCATTCAACCACATCATTAGATAACACAGGCAAAAGCTTCCCATGATGTTTCTTGAATTCCAAGGGATCTAATACAAAAGATGATAGCTTTCTAAGCTCTTTCAAATCAGGACATCTGAAATTGTACTTCTTAGTGTTCCTTCGTCCACAATCCATGGTTTGAAAATATTTGCAAATAAAGCCTCAGTTCCTTGAAGTTATTTTTTGTGTGATGAATGTTATGATGCGCATGAATGCATGAATGCAACAATCACAAATAAGGGATCACATACAAGGCAAACAAACAAATGTCAAGGGATGAATCAAGTCATTGTCAAGATCAATCATCCATTTTGGTGGATTATGGTTTTCACCTTATCGACCCCCAAGTTCCATTGATATTGACAAGACTTGATTGGATCAACCAATAATCAAAGGGTTTATTGTGAGTCACGAGCATGGAGTCAGGTTAAGAACCATCCCAAAGGAGTGTAGTAAGGATAAAAACCTGTACATCATGTTCTAAAAAGTTCCCAGAGTCTTAACTTCATCTATCAGATATTATAGGTTAGGATGACTAACTCATCAACCCATAATATTCTCAAGAGAAACTCGTTTGAGTGTAGTATCCCGTAACAAATGTTATCAAGTCTACACCTGAACAGACTTCGTACTACATCCTAAATAGGCCAAGTTGGGTTAAATGTTCTATGATCCTCAGCTTCTCGGACCCCAAATAACTTGTGTGACATCAATAGCTCCAAAAGGGTCTCCACTTAGTAGATGGGTCTCAAGTCAACTTGTTAAGGACTACTCCACACAAGTCGAACATGACTATACCATGCTCCTATCTTAATTGCACTCTAGTTCGGGTTAGAACTTCTCTCACCACTCAGAGATCACCAAGCACAACAAGCAGATTATATCACACAAACAAATATACAAACATCAAACATACAATTATATACACATATAAAGAAGTAGGCTAGACCCACTAAGGAATACTCCCCAGCAGAGTCGCCGCTTAATTTTTATAGCGGTAAATTCATGACCATTAAGCTATGGATACACTTAACGTCAATAAAACCAGAGTCGCCACCGCGCTTTTATTGTTTCCAAAGGAAAAGGGAAAATTATGAACAAAACCCAAAGATAAGAAGTTTTCAAATCAAAACTAATAAAATGACAGAGATTATAAGTAAGGGGGTTGGTTACACAGAGGGAAGGCGTTAGCACCCAAAGTATTCTAGGTACTGCTAGGGAACCCTTTTTTTATATGTGTATGTGTTTTATGTATAAAAGATGTTTTCAATAAATAGAGTGTGGGGATGAGGAAAGAATTCATTAATTATATTTTTGTGTTTGACAAGACCTTCAGACTTGTGCCTACGTACCAACATAAAAATGAGGGATCAAAACCTCGTAGTTCTTGGTATCAATTTCAAAATGAGTGGATTACTTTTAATAAAAAATTAAGTTTAAAAGAGGCATAAAGGAGCCTAAAATAGTTTTAATGAGTATTAGTTCTTTTTGTCTTTTGAAATTTCCAGTCAATATGATTAGATTTATTTACAAGTTTGATTAAGAAAAGAGTTTAAAAATGCAATGGCATAAAGCCAAAGTTTCTAATTTGAAATAAGGTCAAAGTTTGAAATCCCAAAGAAAGAAGGTTTTTAAAAAAGGGGGAGAGATTTGAAATATAAGAAGTGGGAGAAGATGAAGAGACAAATCCTAAGCATAAAATTAAAAGTTAAGAGTTGAAAAGATCTGACCAATCGGATGCAATCCAACAAACAAGAATGTCATATAGAAAACCCACTTTCCCTTTGGACTTTGAATCAAGCAATATCAACAAGAAAATAGCAATATGAAGAATAAGGCATCAAATAAAGATGGCCACATCCCAGCAAGCAACTTCACAACTAACAGTCTTCTTTGTCTTTTCATGTATCAGATGCCATACTCCTTGATTAGCTCAGAATAAGGCATTAGACACAGGCTCAAAGTAACAGTTGTATCAAGACCATGTAGCAGATGAATTCATGAGGATCCCAATACTTGCATCAGGTGAAAGTTCAAATCACAATAACTTGGTTTCACAAATGTTGACATTAACCAAGTCCTTTTGCATATGGAATGGTACCTAATTCTAAGTCCAAAAGCTCAGATCAAATCCAACAGTCAACACAAACATTTTTTTAGGGTTTTTGTTGTTTATTAAGTATATTAAGGTCCTAAGACCACAAACACAAACAAAATACGCAAACAAAAATATACAATCACAATATATGGCTCAAGTGAGCAAAGTGAAAAGGACATGAATATAAACAAGTTAAATGATATGTAAATGACAAATGAAATGGTAAATGACTTGAATTTAAATTGCATAAAGTAAATGACTTGAAAATAAAAGCAATAATAATAAAAGTTAGTCAAATGTTAGTTGATTAGATGTTACTGATGTTTTGCTTTACAATTGATTAAGTCATTCTTCGGAGAACACTCAACCCTCTATTCCTAAGCATGAATCCTTGAACCAAGACATCTTCCAAAGGAAGTAAAAAAGGCAAAGTTTCCACATACTACCATGAAAGGGGGGAGACTTACAATCTCACTTACTGGAATGCTATGCCTTTAGGGTCAAAATTTAGCTCTATGTTAAGCAATCGTTATTGGACTTATGTAGAAGTCACAACTATCTGAGGCTGGGCAATAGAAATTTTAGTGTTAATGCATGTTAGAGATATGGTATAATGAACCATACTCTTAAAACATACCACACACAAAGAGAAAAAGATCAAAGGATGGACCTATCTCATCCATACTTGTATTGGTTCATCTAACACAAAGTTATTGATGAACCAATTAGCTTTAGGATATTGAGACTTCATTGGTCAATGGAAAGGATGGGAGAGAATGAGATTGAAGATGAAAAGGGAGGGGAGATAAGAGAAACAAATACTGGTCATGGGAGGAATTTTATCAAATTAAAATCATTCATTCATTTTGGGAGATGAAATGTACATTTCATCAATCCCCTAAATCCAATGATTTTAATTCAACAAAAGTCAAATCAACCTTGACCAAGGCCCAAACACATAGTCAAACTTCACAAGTCAATAAAAATGCCTCAACATAATTTCTACACAATTAATCAATTAAAAATCAAATTAAAAATGCATTTAAATAAATTTAGTTTGGTCAAAACCTAAAACCTCTTTAAAATACCAAATAAATGGCCAAGAGATTTATCCTAGGTCAAACAAGGTCAAAGGACCTTAGACAAAAAATTTCATAATTTTTGAAAAGTCAGAATTATTTTTAAATAATTAAAAATATGCATAAAAACAATTAAATCATGAAAAATATCAAAGTTAATCCAAAAAATAATTTTAATTCAAAAAAGGAAAGAGGGAAATATTTAAAGATTTTTGGTGAAAGTCCCATATTTTTTGGACTAAAAATGAAATTGATATGAATTAATTAAAATAAATGGATTAAACATAAAAATCAGAAAATTAAAAAAACAAGGGCCATCAGAAAATTAAAAAAACAAGGCCCATCAGATCTCCCTCATTTTTGGTAATCACAATGGACGTTTGAGATTAAAACAAAATAGATGGATCTTGTGGTTGAGAGGTGTGACAACACACCACCGGAGCTAGGGCTCCGATCTTCGTCTTCGGTGGACCTCACCGGACTGGTCCACCATCAACCATCACCAAAATGAAAAACAAGGACATGGATTCAAAGTAAAAATGCTTAGGAGCTCGAATCTGGCCTCAATTTTCTACAATTCCAAGTTTATAAAAAGATACAGGGATTTGAATTTTGAGGATCATGAATTGAGTTGCTTCGATTTGACCTCAAAGAAACTCAATCTTGTTGCCTACATTGATAGGACTTAAAACAACCAAAAATCAAAAAGAATAGTGAAGAATTGATGGAGAATCAAAGAGATGAAGTTTCCGAAAATTCACCTTCAATGGAGCTTCAAACTTGCTCAATCTTGATTCTAATTGTGCTTGGCCTTGCTTCAGATGCTTGTTGGAAGTGATTAGGATCAAGAAAAGGTCTGGACTCTTGGAGTTTCAATCTCAAAACAGATGGATATTTGAAACTCGATTTTCCAAAGAAAACCTTCAAGATTATCCTTTAACGGAGAGGGTTTGGATTGTAAGTTCAAAGCTTGGGCATGAGGTCCTTAATTATGAGCAATGAGGGTTGTATTTATAGCCAAGGATATTCATTTCCACACACTTCCAAATTTGGCAAAAATGAGTAATTTTCTTTGCATGCTTGTATGGGCGTGTGATAGGCCCATCAAGTGATGTATTCAGGTCCAAAAATGAGTGAGAATCATGCTGAAATCATGTCATGTGGCCATGCAATCGTGTATGAAATGTGGAAGTGAAAATCATCCAAATGGTTCCTCAAATTGCACCCATGCGCAAGTCCTTCATTCTTTGGCCAAATGAGGTGATCTTGGACCTTTTGGAAAGGTGAGATCAAGGGGAACAACTTTCATGTTGGACACTTTTTCATTTTAAGCTTGGATCGTGATGAACTTTGAGATGGATGTTTGGGAAATCAAACATATTTGAAAATTTTCTAAGTCCCAAGTCAAATGTTCACTTCTTCCACCTTGATTAACTTTTTCTATGGACTTCAAATGAGAAACGTTCCTTCATAAAAGTTGTAGCTCTTTCAAACCTCTTCAATTAGGTCATAAATTTGACCTCATTTGGATTTGGCATGAAAGAGTTATGCATTTTAGAAGTTGAGGAAAATCACTTGTTCAAAGGTAATGGCCCAAAATGACCTATAATGTTTCCTCTTGGCACATACATTGGCACATACATTGGCACATACTGTTCAAAGTAATATGTTTTATTGGTTATAGAAAAATCCTTCTCCTATGCCTAAGGGAGAAGTGAAGCATTGTTGGTCATTTTCAAATTATCATCAATAAAATGCAATTTTATTCATCCACATTTATGTTGTTATTACTTTTTCCTTTTTCTGAAAATGGTAATCACAAAAAAACATAAATAAGCAATAATTTTTCCCATATTTGCATAATATTTGTTTTCACTTCATATTTCTAATTTCAAAATATAAAATCATTATGCAGGTTTCTTCTCAAACCCATTGAATATAATGGTCCTACTCCCTCTCCAAACTCTGATCTCCCTGTGTTTGAAGCCGAGGAAGAGAATGATGATGAGGACGTTCCTGATGAGTTATCCCGTTTTCTTGATCACGAGGAAAAAACCATTCAGTCGTTTGAAGAGAAGATTGAGTTGGTCAACTTGGGTTCCGAAGATGACATCAAGAAAGTCAAGATTGGGTCGCAACTTTGTCCATATATTAAGAAGGGGTTGGTTAAGCTTCTCCGAGAATATTCTGATGTGTTTTCTTGGTCCTATCAAGATATGCCAGGTCTTGATACTGATGTTGTGGAGCATAGATTTTCGTTGAGGCCATAATGTCTGCTAGTCAAGCAGAAGTTGAGACGAACTCATCCTGATATGGCCGTGAAGATCAAAGAAGAAGTGCAAAAGCAGATTGATACTGGTTTCCTTGTTGCCTTTGAATATCCACAGTGGGTGACTAACATTGTTCCTCTTCCTAAGAAAGATGGAAAAGTTCACATGTGTGTTTATTGTAGAGATTTGAACAAAGCTAGTCCGAAAGATGATTTTCCACTACCACACGTTGATATGTTGGTATATAATACATCAAAGTTCAATGTCTTCTCGTTTATGGATGGATTTTCCGATTATAATCAGGTTAAGATGGCACCCTAAAATATGGAGAAGACCACATTCATTATGCCTCGGGAACATTTTATTATCGGTGATTCCTTTTGGTTTAAAGAATGCTGGTGCAATGTACCAGAGAGCCATGAACACTCTTTTCCATGATATGATGCATAAAGAGATTGAGGTCTACATTGATGATATGATTTCCAAATAAAGAAATTAAGATGACCATGTTGAGCATTTATTGAAGCTATTCCAGCGTTTGAGGAAGTATAAACTTCGCTTGAATCCCAATAAGTTTACATTTGGTGTTCGCTCTGGTAAGTTCTTGAGCTATATTGTTAGCGAGAAGAGTATTGAAGTTGATCCTGTCAAGGTCAAAGTAATACAAGAGATGTCTGTGCCCAAAACTGAGGAGCAAGTCAGAGGTTTTATCGGCCGCTTGAACTATATCTCAAGATTTATATCGCATATGACTACCACATGTGCGCTTATTTTCAAGCTTCTCCGGAAAGAATAATCTTGTGATTGGACCAAGGATTTCCAGAAAGCTGATGCGTGTGTTTTTTGCAAGTATACGAACGCATCAGAGTAATATAAAAGATTGTCGAATCCACAGAGACCAAGTGTCAATCTATCGTTATCTATTGTATGGTGTTTATTAAAGGCAATCAAAATAGATGTTTTTAGAGTGTGCAATGAAAAGTAAAGTATTGAATAAAGTTTAATTAATAAAGACAGGGTCGAATGTAATTCACATAATCAATTAATAATCCAAGTACTTGCTAATAGAACTACTTATGGGCAATGTTTCCTACTTTGAAAAGAACTAATTTAACAGGAACTGTCGCTTTTGCGTATTCATAACCGCGTTGTACTTCCTAATCAAACCCTTTTATTGTCACTTATAAAAAGGCGCGCATTGCGTTAGAGTAGTAAACCTATTTTTAAGAAATATAGTATCTTGACTAAGTTGAAAAGTATTATAACCTGGATTTCTTAACAAAAAGAGGTTCTTATGAACCAGACACTAAACTTATAAACGCGTCCGAAAATAGTTTTAAAATCTCTTTTCTTCTTAAGTTAAAAACTCCTAATGAACTAAACAAAGCGCTTTCGCTGTTTTTGAAATAGTTAAAAATAATTAAGTTTAAATAGACGTTGGACGGCTTTCGATCTTACCCAACAGAATTGAAGTGCGGGAAAACTTAAGTTGAAAGTTAAAATAGCCCTTAAGTGCTTCTACGAACAATTCTACGGATTATCGGTTCAATTATGATCCTTATATTCTAACCTTATAAATTTAGTTAGACATGGTAAAGTAAAAGTGCATTAATTTAAATAAAAGTAGTGCGAGTGCGGAAAGTAAATAAAAGTAGTCCGAGTGCGGGAAAATAAATAATTTAAAACGAGTGCGAGAAAATAAATAATTTAAAGCGAGTGCGAGGAAATAAATAAAAGTAAAGCGAGTGCGAGGAAATAAATAAAAGTAAAGCGAGTGCGAGGAAATAAATAAAGTAAAGCGATTGCGGGAAAATAAATAAAGTAAAGCGAGTACGGGAAAATAAATAAGATAAAGACATGTAATAAAAACTTGCTCCAATCGGAGGGTTGAATAAATTTCAAAGCGGAAATGAAAATGGCGGCAGGATTAACTTCCTTCCAAAGTGCTCCAAACTCGATTAAAGACTCGATCACAGACTCGATTACACAATTGTGGTAACACTCCAATGCGAAGCGATTACCACTTTAAAATACTGAATATATGCCTAAGTGAAACAAAGTTGCTCTGAGTTTGCCTCTGCTCTAAGTTTGGATGATTGAGAAAGTGATTTCGAGTTTCTATTTATAAGCAAGTAAAAAGATGGAAATGACAAGGATGCCCTTCAACTTGAAAATGGGAGGGAAAACTTTTCCTCTTGTGGCGCCCGCCACAAGGCCATGGCGCCCGCCACAAGGTCAGTCTGAGGCGCCTTAGTGGAAGTAGTGGGGAACGTGGCAGTTGAGGGACGTTGAGCTTGGACACGTCATGGCAGGGTCTATGGCGCCAGCCATGGTGGAAGCCACAAGTACAAAATGCTAAATTTTAGGGTTTTTAGCTCTTTTTCGCTCCTTTTCTCGATCGGGGCTCCGATTAAAGTAAAAACCTGAAAACAAAGAAAAACATAGTAATAACACAACAAAATAACAATAAAACAACTAGAATGCATGTGAAATCGGAGTCAAAAATACGGTAAATTTCAGTGTTATCAAACTCTCCCACACTTAAACCTTTGCTTGTCCTCAAGCAAAACATTAAAAAGCTCATAAAAGAAAAACTGGTGTAAATGAGTGTTTCAGGTAAAAATTTTAAGTTCAAGTCGGGATACAGTGATAGGTACTAACTGAGTGAACTAAGGGTATCATGATGACACTAATCCGCAAATACGGACATAAACTTCATTCCTATATTAACCAACCCATATTATCCCACAATACCTAGGCCTGCCTCTTCATCTCTTTTTGTGTCCTTTTCATTCAGGCGCAATCACATTAAGCCCGTTATCCGTACATGCTTCATAGTAGAGTGGCCTGTTAGTGATTATGATCTGAGCATGGGGTTTCTGGCACATAAATATGTGTAAACCCTTTTATTGGACCCAACTGTAGTTGTGGGGGATCGGATTGTAATTCGCCCTACCGAGTTCAGTGCCAGATACCTCTGAACCAACTAATAGTGGGTAAGTTTTTCTTTTTCTTTTTCTTTTTGTAGCAAATTTTTACAATTCTTTGGTTTAAATGACTTTGTGAGGGTCACCTATACCGGAGTTGCCTTTTTTCTTTTTTATTTTGTTTGTTTTGCTGGATCATTCACTTATTTGCATTGGTCCCCTACGTAGAGGATGCGTAGGCCGAAGCTGACTGCTGAGATAAACTACTGAGGACTTATACGGAAATGATGATTAAGGCCATGGTATATGGGGTTTCGGGATTGGTTCCTATATTTACGAAGTCTATGGTGCTAAAATAATACTGATGTTTCGCAAAGTTCTCCCAAGTCACCGCATCCTTACTCAAAACATGTCTTTAAAACCTCAAAACTTTCGGAATAACACTGTTTTCTTTTGCAAAAAATTTCGGTGGGGCTAAAGGTATGGGGAGATTAGATTGTACTAAAGATATACTATATTTGGTGACTTGTCAGACTCATGCATTATACTAAAAAGCAAAATAAACAACTAAAAGGAAATAAAAATAAACAAGCTATCTAAAAACAGCAAAGAAAAGCGATAAAGAAAAAACGAGAAAGGTAATAAAGAAAAGACGATAGAGTCTCCTCCCACACTTAAATCGAACATTATCCCCAATGTTTCGAAATAAGATAAGGGAAGAGTTACCTAACAACCTATTGCTGACCACTGGTGCCTTTGCCATCCTGAGGTGGACGACGGGATCGGGTACGACGATGATCTCTCTGATCCATCCTCGCCTGCAGGGCATCCTGAGCGGTCCTCACCTCTCGAAGGTTACCCAAAATGGAACCTTGAGTGTTTTCTATGAGTGCAATATGCTGATGGTGGTGGTGTTGATGACGGGCTTGTGTATCTGTGATCGTTTGCAGAGACTGTAGAACAGTGTCATAGGACCTGTCTGTCCTCCGCTGCGATTCTTGCATGAAGCTCATGTTATTCGCCAGTTGTTGTTGGATGGTAGAGAGTAGGTCACCACACCTTTGTTCTCTAGCCATGTGGTCACGCCACATCTCCTCTGTAATATAAAAGCCAGGAGTGGTACCTGCAGAAGAAGAAGATGGTGTGGTGTGTGGTGGTGAAGGATGATGGGGGGACACATGGGGTACGGGAGATCTCTCTCTCTGATCATATTCATCATCGGTGTCATGTCCCGCCTCATCAGAAATGTTAGGAGGAAGAGGAACCAAAACAGGTGGAGCATCTAAAGCGTAGGTCCAATTCCTTTCATCTCGTACATCTGTACGTCTAGTGCAAGGTAGAACAACAGATGGGATGGCTACACCACGAACCATAAGTATATAGCCCCCTTCTCTCCTCAAACGACACAATTTCATGTCTCTCAGACATTTTAGGTTAATTGTGCGAGGATCTAAGGGGTCTAGGGTAGCCATCTCATTGTCCAGGTTAAGCGCCCAAGCAATAGACGTAATCAATCCACCAAAAGAAATCGGTCCCGCTTTATTCAAAGTTAAGGTCATATGAGCAAGCATGAACGGGACCGAATTAATTCGCCTATTTGTGAGGCTTCCTTGCAAAAATAGAAGCTCTCTAGCATTAACCTTATTTGGATTCTCCCGGCCAAAAATAGTACATGGCAACAGGTATCTAAAAACTCTGATGGTCGGGTTATGGATAGTTGAGGCAAGAACTCCTTCAAAAGAGTTTATGGAAGTGCTTGACAGTCTCTGCCAAAAGAGTTTTACGAAATCCGCCGGATGAAAATGAAAATGGAAATCGGAAAAATAATTTGTACGGTGTGGTGATTAGAAAGGTATGAGCTTTTTGTGGGTTCAAGGATGTTTTTGCAAGGTGGAAAAATAGGTTTGGAAGGTTGTAAGGTGTGAAAATGGTGAAGAAAGGGGTTCTGCCCCGACCTTTTATAGACGCTGTGGCGGGTGCCACAGGGTCTATGGCGGGCGCCACAAGGCAAAATCTGGCTGGGCTGGATTTTGGTCCTTTGGCTTGGGCTTCTCTTGTCTTTTGGCTTTGAGGGGTCCGAATAGCATTTGTCTTGTGATTTTCCTAGTATCATTGACTTGTATAATTTTTATAGAAGTAAAAATAAAATAAAACAAAAATTAAATATTAGACTAATAAATAAATAAACAACTAAAATAAAAAATGCAAATAAAACGAACATAAGACATATATAGATAAAAGTAGAAATATCAATGTATAGACATAGTTTATATAATATTCCAAATGCGATAATATAAAATGAGTTATGTAAATACGAGAAATATAAAAAAGAGATGAAATAAGATGAAATGGTGAGATCATATAGTAGGGATGTCGTCTTCTTGAGTGGATCCACGGAGCATGGCTACCTCTTGCCTGAGCTCTGTGATCTCCTGATATAAACAGTCGGCTTCGGTAGCGTGGGTGAGATCAGACACTCCCATCTGTAAAGTGAGGTCAGCCACCTCCTGTCTAAGCTCTACGATCTCTCTACGACACTCAGCAATCTGGGTGCGCATGTCGGGGGTCTGCAATGAAAGATTATTAGAGAAAACAGTGATCCTAGGAGAAGGCGGTGTAGGCGTGTACTCAGCAATGGGTGGTGATCTCGGCTCCTCGACGGTCTCTCCCTGGAGCATAACTCCAATTCGCTGGATCATGCACACTGGTCATCATAGGATCTGGCAGTGTGAAATAATGGATAGCCTCGCTGTCGACCAGCAATCGGAACTGACATGGGTGGAAAGAGGCTCTCCTCATCAACCCTCTGGTCAAACAGAAGTCGATGTCCATGGTAGTGTACCCACAGTAGATCCGGAGATGTGACAGTTTGCGAGACAGACCTAAAGCGACAGCAATCTGCGTGATGATCCCGCCCACATGGATGACTCCTTTGGTACATCTTGAGACACCGCTGAGACTATATAACAAAAAGTTCCTACATGCTACTGGGCGAGACTGGGATGCACAAAATAGTAGGAAGATCTCCTCTTCACTCAGTAATGTCTCTGCATCCGGTCTTCCCAGGAAGGAATGTGCCAATATCATTTGAAAGTATCTAAAGGCAGGGTTATGTATAACATGAGATAGTTGCGTAGATGGATCCTGGCTTCCGCCACCTGATATATCACTCCAAAACTTCTCCACCTCCTTACCCAGAAGATATCCCATAGGTGTCTCCGGGATAGCATCAGGAGTGGTCTGGAAGCCCAATAGGTCGCCGAACTCTTTCTGGCTGAAAAAGTACTCAACTCCAAAGAGCCTGAAAGCAGCATACCCATCTGGTCCAGAGTATGGGTCATAGTCGAATGAACTCAGGAACTCCAATGTCAGGTTCCTGTAGGTGTTACTCAAGTCATCAGCAAACTCGTCCCAGTGAAGCTGGTGACTAAGGAATCGGATACTCGGCTCAATGCCCAGTGCCTCCATACAATGCTGATCAGGATAACATGTGGGTGCCATAGGGCGCTGATACAGAGCGATGTAGCGCTCTCTCTGAGCATTATCTCTATAGGCCACGTGCATATCATCGAAATCTTGCATCTTGTAAAAGTTAAGAAATTGATCCTGAAAATGCAAACCATTCAAATTTTTAGTCTAAATGCAAAATTTGATAAAATAAAATAAAAATAAAATTAAATAAATGCGAAAAAGTAAAAATGAAAGAGAAATCATGGGTTGCCTCCCACGCAGCGCTTGTTTAACGTCATTAGCTTGACGATTAGAATTTATACACCTGTAGTAGTAGGGATTGGTGGATCAATCAGGGTGTGGCTTGAGTAGTATGTTGGAATGTCTCCTCCTTCGTAGAGCTTCAGTCTTTGTCCATTTACAATGAATGGACTACAGGTTTCGTTCTTGATTTCTACGGCTCCGGATCTCAAAATCTTTGATACTTCGAAGGGACCAGTCCATCTTGAACGTAGCTTTCCCGGGAAGAGTCGTAACCTAGAGTTGAAAAGGAGAACAGGATCGCCTACTTTGAAGTTTTTCTTTACTATTCTTTTGTCGTGATAGGCTTTTGTCCTCTCTTTATATATTTTTGCATTCTCGTAGGTCGATTGCCTAAGTTCTTCTAGTTTATGAATGTCTAGGGTACGCTTTTCTCCAGCGGCTAGGTAGTATAAATTCAAAAGTTTTAATGGCCCAATAGGCCTTATGCTCTAATTCGAACGGTAAGTGACATGATTTTCCATAGACTAGTTGGTAAGGAGTAGTTCCTATAGGGGTTTTGAAAGCGGTTCTATAGGCCCATAATGCTTCTTGAAGCTTCTGAGACCAGTCTCTCCTAGAAATAGAAATAGTTTTCTCTAGGATTTGTTTTATCTCCCTATTAGATACTTCTACTTGGCCATTAGTTTGTGGATGGTATGGTGTTGCTATTCTATGCCTAACTCCATATTTTCTTAAAAGTTTGTCAAATATTCTCGATATAAAGTGTGATCCTCCATCGCTTATGACTAAACGTGGTGTTCCAAATCTAGGGAATATATAGTTTTTAAATAGTTTGATTACTACCCTAGTGTCGTTTGTGGGTGCAACTATAGCTTCAATCCACTTAGACACATAGTCTACAGCTACTAAGATGTACCTATTTCCTAAGGATGGTGGGAAAGGTCCCATGAAATCTATACCCCATACGTTAAAGAGTTCTACTTCCTGAATGTTTCTTAGAGGCATTTAATCACGCCTTGAAATGTTTCAAGTGCGTTGGCATCTATCACATTTGACAATGCAAGCATAGATATCACGCCACATGGTAGGCCAGAATAGGCCAGCTTGAAGAATCTTGGCGTATGTCTTAGAGGTGCTCGCATGTCCACCATAAGGTGCAGAATGACAATGCTTGATAATATTATTTACCTCTTCTTCCAGAACGCAACGGCGAAAAATGCCATCTTTACCCCTTTTGAAAAGGAGCGGTTCGTTCCAATAGAAGTTTCTCACATCGTGGAAGAGTTTCTTCTTGCGGTGGTAGTCAAGATCGGGGGTACTATATCAGCAGCTAGGTAATTTACGAAGTCTGCATACCAGGGTACGTTACTTATTGCTAAGGAGTTTTGGGGATGCTCATGAGGGCTTAGGTTATCATCTTTAATGGTTTCTACTCTAGCTATCAGTCTATCATAGGTGAAATCATCATTTATGGGTACTAGTTATGGTTTTAGATGTTCTAGCCTAGAAAGGTGATCGGCTACTACATTTTCAGTGCCTTTTTTTATCTCTTATGTCTAAATCAAACTCTTGTAGTAATAGAATCCATCGGAGTAACCTGGGCTTGGCATCTTTTTTACTTAATAGGTAACGAATGGCAGCATGATCGGTGTAAACTATAATTTTTGCTCCTACTAGATAAGATCTAAGTTTGTCTATAGCGAAGACTACAACGAGTAATTCTTTTTCAGTTGTTGCATAGTTAAGTTAGGCAGCATCTAGGGTTCTATTGGCATAATAAATGGCATGTAATTTTTTATCTTTCCTTTGTCCTAGAACGGCTCCAACTACATAATCACTAGCATCGCACATTATCTCAAAAGGTTCTGACCAATCAGGTGGTTTCATAATGGGTGCTGAGATTAACGCTTGCTTTAAAAGATTGAATGCGTCATTACATTTTTCATCGAAAATGAATTCAGCATCTTTCATTAAAAGTCCAGTTAAAGGTTTGGTTATTTTGGAGAAGTCTTTAATAAAACGCCGATAGAATCCAGCATGTCCAAGAAAGCTTCAGACTTCTCTGATAGTTTTAGGGGGTTTTAGGTTTTCTATAACTTCTATTTTAGCTCTATCTACCTCTATACCTTTTTCGGAAACTATATGTCCTAAAATTATTCCTTCGGTCACCATGAAATGACACTTTTCCCAGTTTAGCACGAGGTTCACCTCCAAGCATCTCTCCAGGATTTTCTCAAGGTTAGCAAGGCAATTGTGGAAATCAAATCCGCAAACCGAGAAATCATCCATGAACACTTCCATGATACCATCTAGGTAATCTGCAAAGATTGACATCATGCAGCGTTGGAAAGTAGCTGGGGCATTACAGAGGCCGAATGGCATTCGTCTGTAGGCAAAAGTTCCATAAGGGCATGTAAAGGTAGTTTTTTCTTGATCTTCGGGGTGGATAGGTATTTGGAAGAATCCAGAGTATCCATCTAGATAGAAGAAGTAAGAGTTTTTGGCTAGACGCTCCAACATTTGGTCTATAAATGGTAAAGGGAAATGATCCTTCCTGGTTGCTTTATTTAATTTTCTATAATCTATACACATCCGCCATCCTCCTTCTAAACGTTTTGCTACATGTTCGCCTTTATCGTTTTGCACGACTGTGATGCCTCCTTTTTTAGGTACTACATGCACAGGGCTTACCCACTTACTATCCGAGATCTGATAGATTATACCTGCCTCAAGTAACTTAAGAATTTCCTTTTTAACAACATCACTCATTATAGGTTTTATTCTTCTCTGATGTTCCCTGGAGGGTTTTGAATCTTCTTCTAGCTAAATCTGATGCATGCATACGGATGGGCTTATACCTTTCAGGTCAGAGATATTATATCCTAAGGTTGAGGGATATCTTCGTAAGACATTTAAAAGTTGGTTCGTTTCCTCTTGGCTCAAGGTAACACTGACTATAACTGGACGGTTCATCTTTTCATCGAGGAACTCATATCTCAGGTTCTTAGGCAGTTCCTTAAGTTCTAAGGTTGGTTTCTTAGGACATGGCATAGGATCTGGGGTAAGGGATAAACATTCGTAAAGGTTATCATCAATGTAGGGTTTCTTAAAGTTATCATCTTCCCTTATGAGAGTTGATGGTAACTTAATTGTTTTTATAATTTCTTCTTGTTCTAATTCTCTAACACTTTTATCAATGATATCTAAGGCATAACACGCGTCTCCCATCACAAGTGCCATAAGAAATTTCGAAAGCATAAATTCTATTTTCTCGTCACCTACCTCATGAAATTCTGGTATCAGATATAAGATGTCGAAGATAATGTTACGACACTGATATCTGGTTATAAACAATGGATAAACAAAAACAGAATGGTAAAGCAAATAACACGAGTAATTGTTAACCCAGTTCGGTGCAACTCACCTACGTCTGGGGGCTACCAAGCCAGGAAGGAAATTCACTATAATAGAATTAGTTCAAAGACTATCCGTACAGTTCACCAAGTTACAGTCTCTCTCACCTAATCTCTACCCGTGCAATTTCTACCTAAGCACTCTTAGATATGAGAACCCACTCACTTCCCTTACAATCACAAACCCGTGATCTTAAACAACAATCCCTTGTGAAAAGAAAATACTTTTCAATTACAATATTCTTGATTTTACTTCACAGTTTCAATCAAGAAGATACACTCTTGATCTTGCTTCAAAGCTTTGATCAAGAAGACAAATCAGTCTAATTTAATCATCAATGGATGACATGAATGACCTACAGACACAAACCCTAGCTCTCTCTCTAAATTTCGCTCAGTATTGGTTGTGTGTACAAACAGGTTTTCTGAGTCCCTTTTTATAGAAACATTGGACAACTTGAAAACCCTAAATATATTTTCCAATCAAATCTTTTCATTTCAGCTGTAAAGATCTCCTTGGAAAATAAACAAATCTGGTTGATATCCCTGATAGAATGCGCCAGCTAGCCATATCTTCAATCAACCAATGATTGCCACCAATTGTGCAATCACAAAACACCAGACATTCACACTGAATGTTCTGTGTACAGGATGTCATGACATCGGGTCTGACATCTGGAAAAATCCTGCATAATCCAGTTTCCTTTTATAGCAGGTACAACCATATCAGTTACCATGACAATGAGTATGTCAACTGAAACAATCCTGCAGCATATGTCTTCCAATTTAGCTCCAGCAGGTACATCCAATATCAGAAGCCTTAGCATTATAAGTGGCATTCTGAAACAATCCTACTTGCATATGTTCTTCAACTCCAGCAGGTACATAGGATATCTCATGTTAAAACATCACACATGACATCTTGTGAACACTCTTTGTTTTACCAAAATTGCTGCCAACACTTAGAATCAACAAACTCCCCCTTTGGCAAATTTTGGCTAAAACATATATCTGTCCTTTTTGTTCACAAGGCAAACTATCAGCAGTTAAACCACATACCAGTAGTTTAATCAGCAGCAGAAGCAAAAAACAATTACTAGCTATGGCTACTAGTAATACACACATGCACAAGGGTACTTCTCCTCCCCCTAACACTGTGCAACAATCAACATAATTACTAGTTATGGATGCAACTAGTAAGACACACAAATGCACAATACACCAGGGTACTACTTCTCCCCCTAAATCTGTGCATTCATCAAATAACAGCTACTGTAACTCCAGCACCTGTACCAGCCAGAATGTCATACTGACATCTGCTATAACATCAGCACCTGTGCACCATCTGCTACAACATCAGCACCTGTGCACCATATCAATAATAGTTGTCCTTCTGATTAGCCACATCCAACTTCCATATCAAGCACTTCTCCCCCTTTTTAGTCAAAATTGACCAAAGGTGACCAATCAGACAAAATAAATGTCTATCAGTCTAGCTGAGAGAGTTTAAAACGGATGTTATAACATTAAGCATGTTAAAACAAAAATTCAGGAAGTACACACCATCATTATACACAGCAGAAAGCTGAGACAATGAACAAATTCAAGGAACTCATTAAGAGCCCTTAATATTACATAACATGCATCATGAGGACTGCCACAACATACAAAAACCAACAAGACAACAGCCTTCCAAACAGCAGCAACTTCCTTCCAGCACCCCTCCAAGCCTCCAATACAGGCAGGAACCATTAATCAGAAGAAGAAGTATCTCCTTCACCTTCATCTTCATCTTCAGCTACACCTTCAGAGTCTTCCAAGCTTCCAGAACTGGACTGAGATTTAGGTCTTGCATTTGAATCCTTATCAGCCTTTTCTGTGTCTTCCCTTTCCAGGCTGCAGATGAGAACTTCTAAAGCTTCTTTTCTGGCCTTGGCCACCCTTATACCATTGTCCAATTCTTCGCAGGTCTCTTTTAGTTGGTCAATCAGGCTTCCTTTAGATGCAGACTCCCTTCTGGCAGATGTCATGACATCATTGACATGACTTCCCTCAAACAGCTTGTAATGGATGGACAGAGGGGATTTTCTCCTGCTTGGGATGTCACTTGTGCTCAAAATCCCTGGTTGTTGGCTTAGGATAATGCCACAAATAAGGGAGGGGAAGGCAATGGGTAACTTCACAGCATTTGTCGAAGCATGTCTAATGGTTTGTTCAAATATGAACTTGCCAAAATCATAGTTAACCCTTGTTCCAATAGAATGAATGATTCTTCCAAGATTGATGGAGATAGTAGAGGCACGATTAGTAGGAATCCAATTAGCTGAGCCAATCTTGTGCAAGATGGCATATTTAACACTGAGCTTTCCAGCTGATAAGTGATTTCTACTAGGCCATTCCTTAACTTGGCCAGCTGTGATAGCCCTACAGACCTCATTGTCTGTGGTTTCTAGATCTACTCCTCCATTCATTCCTCTCCATAGGAACTTGTTGATAACACTTGGGGAGAATTTTACGCATTTGCCTCTTACAAATACCTTGCAAAACTCCCTGCTGTTCTTATCATGAATATCGTCAGGGATATTAACAATAAACTCTTTAACCAGCCCCTCATAGCATTGGGGTAGAGTTACCACAGTCTTCATGAGCCCAGCATTTTTGATCAACTCAATTATCTCCTTTACCTCTACAGCTTCTTGTCCAAGTTCTCTTTCAATGGCTACTCTTCTCTGAATGACATATTTCCATTTTGCTGCCCCATCTTCCAAATGAAAGGAGATATTGTCTAGATGGACAGCAGCAGCCTTGCCAGGAGATTTCTGAACAGCTTGCCTTTTTGCAGGGGAGATGTCTGGGACATCGTCTTTAACATCCTCCTCAGAATCAGAGTTGTGTCTTTATTTTCTTTTTCCAAACTCAACCTTGCTCCAGGGTTTTGAGGGTCCTACTCCTGCAGTCTTTTTCACTCTAGCAACTCTCATTTTAGCCACACTTTTCCCTTTCTTAGTTCTCAGTTTCTCAGCTTCTCAGCTATGCTAGGTTTAACCATATGAACCAAAGAATCAGCTTCTCCTTCAGTGCTTTCTTCCTCCAGATCAATAATATTTTCTTGAGGCACATTTTGTTTCTTGCTAGGTAGGGTTTTACCTAGAGAGCAAAGCCCTTCAGCGGCCACCTCTTTTTCTGATCTAGATGAATCATCATCTTTATCAGCATGGGGTTCTCTTTCAGGAGAGGGTTCCCTTCTGGACAGAGGGGTAGAGACTCCTTCAACTTTATGTCCTTCACTCAGTATTCTAGTAACAAGTCTCCTTATAGCGCGATCAGTGTAATGCATGTCTTTAGGAAGAGAGGAGTTACCAGAGGTATTACCTTGCTTATCTCCAGCATTGGAGGAGGTACCTGTGATGTCGCCCGGTATCATGCACAGAGGAGTGACGTCCATAACGTCTTCATCTACAAACTCCATGGATGAAGTCTTTGCATGTTTGGAGGATTTGGAACCAGATGACGATGGATGTTGGGACATGTTGTAGGACTTTAGAGGAAGGTTTCTTTTCCCTAGTTGAGCTTTTCTTAGAAGTTGAATGGGAATGGCAGTTGCTGAGTTTAGGTAGCGTGTGCCAAGGGAATAGATATTGTTTTCAAAGCTTGGGAATGATTTATCATTAATGTGGCTTTTTCTTTTAAAATGGCAGACATTATTTTTATTTCTTTTATTTTTTCTTTTTAATTGCCATAATTTCTCAAGAGTCCAAATCCCTAATTTCCCTTCCTCATATTCAATTTTACCCAAATTCCTTGCAAGCTTGTCTGCTAGTTCTAGTTCAAACTCTTGACTTCTGAATTTGTCTTCCACAAATTTCCTAATGGGGTGACAATAGCTAGAACAATATTTTGTCCATCTGTGTTGAATCTGATTTTTGGACCTGGCTTCAGCATTCAGGAAGTCATAATACAATGTTATGACATCATGTGTAACATTGTCTGCAAATAGTAATAGGTTCATCCAACCCAGTTGAGCCCAACTGTTATCATCTTCTATACCTTTCACAGATGACACCCAAATCTTCTCCAAATTGTCCTTGGCCTATTTACACAGAGACTTTTGTGGCTTAGTCCCAACAGTTCCATTCTCCCTGAGACTGGTCAAATGTCCATCTGTTTGGTCTACCTTCTCAGGTTTTTGAGCCATCATAACCTTTTCTTCTCTGGACTTCTGGTGTGACCTCTTAGTGTGACATTTTCCCCAGCCTTGTTTTTCATCACTCTTGTGAGCATCTGTACTCACCCAATACTTTAAGGGACAATCCACTTGAGAGCTCCATATGTAGAAATTGTCTTTGGTCTTGATTCCTCTCATAATTACTTCACTCTGTATGTCAAGGATAAGACATTCAGTTTTTGTGAAGTTAACATTCAGACCTTGATCACACAGTTGGCTAATGCTTATGAGGTTTGCAGTTAGTCCTTTGACTAGTAGAACCTTGTCAAATCTAAGTACTCCAAGGCAATCAAGTTTACCTGTTCCCTTGATTTCACCTTCTGCTCCATCTCCAAAGGTTACATGACTTATAGTATATTGATGCAGATCATTTAGCAGGTCTTGGTTCCCAGTCATGTGTCTGGAGCATCCACTGTCAAAGTACCATTCTTCTTTGGCTGAGATTCTGAGGGGACTGTGAGCTATCAGACTTGTGACCTTAGTCTTGGGGACCCATTGCTTTTTGATGATAGGCATGTGATGTTTGGGTCTGAATTATGGTGATCCTGAGCAGACCTAAGATAGCCATACAGTTTATAGCAGAATGGCTTTAGATGACCAAATTTCCCACAGTAATGGCATCTCCATCTTTGGTGTTTTCCTTTCAACTGTTTTCTCCTTTGGTGCTGTGACATATTATGTGACATCACAGTTTTTTGAATGCACCTAAATTTGGCTTGAGGTTTGACACCAGTGTTATTGCTCTCAGGTTTTGAGTTATTATACCCAATGCCAGATTTGTCTCCTGTTATTTGACCAATTTGAAGAATCTTGTCTAGGGAGTCAGACCCATTGCTTAACATCCTTACATACTTGGTCATCTCTTCTAATTTAGAATTTTGAAACATGACTTCAGTCTTCAATTTTGAGATGATTTTTGCATGGTCTGCCTTCTCACTTTCCAGCTGTGCTATTTTCTAGATTTTTAGCTTGTGGATTTTTGTCTAGCTTGGCATTCAAAGCCACTGTTTCTGTTTGTAACTTGGAGATGGTTTCCAAGTATTCTATCTTTTCGTTCTCAAGTTGAGTAATTTCCTTCTTCTGGCTATCAACCTGTTTGCACAGCTCTACACTTTTGTGACACAACTTTTTGTAGGTAGATGCCAATTCTTCAAAGGTTACTTCATCATCACTTGACTCTTCATCAGATTCCCATCTTCCTGTCAAAGCAGTCACAAGATTTGTAGCCTCTTCAGTATCACTCTCATCAGACCATGTGGCAGCAAGACTCATCTTCTGTTTCTTAAGGTAGGTCCCACATTCAGACCTAATGTGTCCATATCCATCACATTCATAGCACTGAACCTCTTTTCCTTCTTTGGGCTTCTCATCTGCTCTTGCTTTTCTTCCAGCATTGTTGGATTTACTAATGTCAGACGAGATGTTCTTGACATTTGCCTTGGATCTGACATCCATTTTTTTAACAATCTGTTAAACTGTCTCCCCAGCATAGCAACTTCATTGGCCCACTCTTTATCCACATCTTGACTGTTTTCCTCTTCTGTGTTGGAAACAAAGGCAATGCTCTTGATTTTCTTTTCAGTTCCCTCAATCAATCCCATCTCAAAGGTTTGGAGGGAGCCAATTAACTCATCTACCCTCATGTTGGAGATGTCTTGAGACTCTTCTATGGCAGTCACCTTCATAGCGAATCTCTTAGGGAGTGACCTAAGTATTTTTCTCACCAACTTTTCATCTGTCATCTTCTCTCCCAGGGATCCTGAAGCATTAGCTATCTCAAGGATACTCATGTGGAATTCATGAATGTTTTCATCTTCTTTCATCCTTAAGTTTTCAAACTTGGAGGTGAGCAGCTGAAGTCTAGACATCTTTACCCTAGAGGTGCCTTCATGATTGGTCTTGAGAATGTCCCAAGCATCTTTGGCCACTTCACAGTTATTTACCAGCCTGAAAATATTCTTGTCTACACCATTGAATATTGCATTCAAGGCTTTAGAGTTTCCAAGAGCAAGATCATCCTCCTCGTTGGACCATTGTTCTTCAGGCTTCTTCTCAGTAGTGGCTTCTCCTTCTTTAGTGACTACAGGGTGCACCCATCCTGTCAAAACAGCTTTCCAAGCCTTGTTATCAAGGGATTTTAAAAATGCTACCATTCTAGGTTTCCAATAGTCATAGTTAGAACCATCCAGGATTGGTGGCCTATGAACAAATCCTCCATCTCTTTCCATTGTACCAGAAAGTATTGCCCCTAGATCTCACCCAGAACCAGAGCAGGATGCCTGCTCTGATACCAATTGAAATTCTCGTATCAGATATAAGATGTCGAAGATAATGTTACGACACTGATATCTGGTTATAAACAATGGATAAACAAAAACAGAATGGTAAAGCAAATAACACGAGTAATTGTTAACCCAGTTCGGTGCAACTCACCTACGTCTGGGGGCTACCAAGCCAGGAAGGAAATTCACTATAATAGAATTAGTTCAAAGACTATCCGTACAGTTCACCAAGTTACAGTCTCTCTCACCTAATCTCTACCCGTGCAATTTCTACCTAAGCACTCTTAGATATGAGAACCCACTCACTTCCCTTACAATCACAAACCCGTGATCTTAAACAACAATCCCTTGTGAAAAGAAAATACTTTTCAATTACAATATTCTTGATTTTACTTCACAGTTTCAATCAAGAAGACACACTCTTGATCTTGCTTCAAAGCTTTGATCAGGAAGACAAATCAGTCCAATTCAATCATCAATGGATGACTTGAATGACCTACAGACACAAACCCTAGCTCTCTCTCTAAATTTCGCTCAGTATTGGTTGTGTGTACAAACAGGTTTTCTGAGTCCCTTTTTATAGAAACATTGGACAACTTGAAAACCCTAAATATATTTTCCAATCAAATCTTTTCATATCAGCTGTAAAGATCTCCTTGGAAAATAAACAAATCTGGTTGATATCCCTGATACAATGCACCAGCTAGCCATATCTTCAATCAACCGATGATTGCCACCAATTGTGCAATCACAAAACACCAGACATTCACACTGAATGTTCTGTGTACAGGATGTCATGACATCGGGTTTGACATCTGGAAAAATCCTGCATAATCCAGTTTCATTTTATAGCAGGTACAGCCATATCAGTTACCATGACAATGAGTATGTCAACTGAAACAATCCTGCAGCATATGTCTTCCAATTTAGCTCCAGCAGGTACATCAAATATCAGAAGCCTTAGCATTGTAAGTGACATTCAGAAACAATCCTGCTTGCATATGTTCCTTAACTCCAGCAGGTACATAGGATATCTCATGTTAAGACATCACACATGACATCTTGTGAACACTCTTTGTTTTACCAAAATTGCTGCCAACACTTAGAATCAATACCTCAAATGTCAACTTTCGTTTCTTGACATCTATTATGGCTCCTGTAGTCGATAAGAATGGTCTACCTAGAAGGATTGGTATATCATTGTCCTCTTTGATGTCCATGACAACAAAATCAGTAGGGATAAATAACTGACATATCCTAACAGGGACATCTTCTAAAATGCCTATCGGATACTTAACAGATCTATCGGCTAACTGAAGTGACATCTTACTGGGTTGTAATTCTCCTAAGTTTAACCTCTCACAAACCGCTAAAGGCATTAAGCTCACACTAGCTCCTAGGTCTAGAAAAGCTTTTTCGATGACATGATTACCCAAAAGGCAAGGAATGGAGAAATTTCCATGATCTTTATCTTTCTTTGCTAATTTGTCCTTGGAAATAGCATTACATTCCAAAGGCTTCGGATCGTCAAGTCTTTGTTTGTTGGTAAGGATGTCTTTGAGAAACTTTGCATAAGAAGGTATTTGGGTGATGGCTTCTGTGAAAGGCATTTCTACATGAAGTTTTTCTATAACTTTAATAAACTTTTGATACTGATTATTGATCTGGGTTTGTTTGAGTCTTTGCTGATATGGTATAGGTGGTTTATATGGCGGGGGTGGTACGTAAGTTTTATCTTTAGGTTCTTCTCCTTTTTTTCGACCTTCCTGGTTTTTAGGTTCCTCTGGTTCCTTTACTTCGTCCGTGGGTTTGGTACATTCCTTAGAAGTTTCGGGTTCACTCAATCTAGGGTTTGGTGGTTCATCATAAGCGTTCCCACTTCGTAGGGTAATGGCATTGGCTTGTCCTCTCGGATTTTGTTGAGGTTGTCCAGGGAACTGTCCTCCAGGTGTAGTCCGAGGGGCTTGGTTTAAAGCTACCTGAGAGATCTGGGTTTCAAGCATCTTAGTATGAGTAACTATTTGGTCAACCTTGGTTCCTAACTGATTAATCAATTCGTTAACATGAATGTTTTGGTTCATGAACTCCTTGTTTTGTTGGGTTTGAGCAGTGATAAAAATTTCCATAATTTTCTCAAGGCTCGACTTTGGTTGCACAGGTTGCATAGGTTGATTTGATCTTGGGGCTTGATAACTAGGTCTCGGAGGTGCATTATTTTGGATTGGGTTATTGTTTTTATAGGAGAAGTTCGGGTGATTCCTCCATCCAGGGTTATAGGTATTCGAGTATGGGTTCCCTTGGGTGTAGTTTACTTGCTCAGAGTGGGTTTCGTTTAATAGACTGCATTCTGCAGATTGGTGTCCTTTGGTTCCACATATCTCATAATCCGACGAAACTGTGGCTACAGTATTCGGGTTTATGCACATATGCTCGACCTTAAGGGCTAATGCGTCCATTTTAGCTTGCATCACATCTATAGAGCTTAGTTCATGCACTCCTCCTTGGGCTTCCTTCTTCTCAACTGTCGCTCGTTCGACTCCCCATGATTGATGGTTTTGAGCCATATCTTCGATGAGGGCACTAGCTTCAGGATAAGGTTTGTTCATCAGAGCACCACCTGCGGCAGCGTCGATTGTCATCTTTGTGTTATAGTGAAGTCCATTATAGAAGGTTTGAATGATTAACCAGTTTTCTAAACCATGATGTGGGCATGCTCGTAACAACTCTTTATATCTCTCCCAAGCTTCGAACAACGATTCTCCTTGGTTTTGGGTAAATTTAGTTATATGGTTTCGAAGAACGGCGGTCTTACTCGGGGGAAAGTATCTAGCAAGAAAAACTCTTCTAAGGTTATCCCAAGTCGTAATGGAATTGGGTGGAAGGGAATCTAACCATGATAGGGCTTTATCTCTGAGGGAAAAAGGGAATAATATTAAACGTATTACCTTAGGAGAAGGTCCATTGGTTTTAAAAGTGTCTGCTAATTGAAGAAATATTTTTAAATGTTGGTTTGGGTTCTCAGTAGCGAGACCTGCAAATTGTCTCTGTTGCACTAGTTGCAACAGGGATGGTTTAAGTTCAAAATTATTAGTTGGGATGGTTGGGTTTACTATACTAGAACTAGGTTCTTCATTTGATGGTTGAGCGAAATCTTTAAGAGGTCTTTCGTTTTTATCTTCGGCCATAGCTCTCTCAATTCTATGAAAGAATAACCGTGCGCGAGCGTAACGTTCAGGTTCCACCAGAGGGTATACTAAGCTTAAACTTCCGGTGCTGCGAGTTCTTCGCATTGACCGGTGGGAAATAGCCTAAGTCTAAACGATATAACAACAGGAAAATGAAATTTGACGAAATTGGTCCCCGGCAACGGCGCCAAAAACTTGATGCGTGTGTTTTTCGCAAGTATACGAACGCGTCAGAGTAATATAAAAGATTATCGAATCCACAAAGACCAAGTGTCAATCTATCGTTATCTATTGTTATGGTGTTTATCAAAGGCAATCAAAATAGGTGTTTTTAGAGTGTGCAATGAAAAGTAAAGTATTGAATAAAGTTTAATTAATAAAGACAGGGTCAAATGTAATTCACATAATCAATTAATAATCCAAGTACTTGCTAATAGAACTACTTATGGGCAATGTTTCCTACTTTGAAAAGAACTAATTTAACAGGAACTGTCGCTTTCGCGTATTCAGAACCGATTTGTACTCCCTAATCAAACCCTCTTATTGTCACTTATAAAAAGGCGCGCATTGCGTTAGAGTAATAAACCTATTTTTAAGAAATATAGTATCTTAACTAAGTTGAAAAGTATTATAACCTGGATTTCTTAACAAAAAGAGGTTCTTATGAACCAGACTCTAAACTTATAAACGCGTCCGAAAATAGTTTTAAAATCTCATTTCTTCTTAAGTCAAAAACTCCTAATGAACTAAACAAAGCGCTTTCGTTGTTTTTGAAATAGTTAAAAAAAATTAAGTTTAAATAGACGTTGGACGGCTTTCGATCTTACCCAACGGAATTGAAGTGCGGGAAAACTTAAGTTGAAAGTTAAAATAGCCCTTAAGTGCTTCTACGAACAATTGTACGGATTATCGGTTCAATTATGATCCTTACATTCTAACCTTATAAATTTAGTTAGACATGGTAAAGTAAATGTGCATTAATTTAAATAAAAGTAGTGCGAGTGCGGAAAGTAAATAAAAGTAGTGCGAGTGCGGGAAAATAAATAATTTAAAGCGAGTGCAAGAAAATAAATAATTTAAAGCGAGTGCGAGGAAATAAATAAAAGTAAAGCGAGTGCGAGGAAATAAATAAAAGTAAAGCGAGTGCGAGGAAATAAATAAAAGTAAAGTGAGTGCGAGGAAATAAATAAAAGTAAAGCGAGTGCGAGGAAATTAATAAAAGTAAAGCGAGTGCGAGGAAATAAATAAAGTAAAGCGAGTGTGGGAAAATAAATAAAGTAAAGCGAGTACGGGAAAATAAATAAGATAAAGACAAGTAATAAAAACCTGCTCCAATCGGAGGGTTGAATAAATTGCAAAGCGGAAATGAAAATGCCGGCAGGATTAACTTCCTTCCAAAGTGCTCCAAACTCGATTACAGACTCGATTACACAATTGTGGTAACACTCCAATGCGAAGCGATTACCACTTTAAAATACTGAATATATGCCTAAGTGAAACAAAGTTGCTCTGAGTTTGTCTCTGCTCTAAGTTTGGATGATTGAGAAAGTGATTTCGAGTTTCTGTTTATAAGCAAGTAAAATTATGGAAATGACAAGGATGCCCTTCAACTTGAAAATGGGAGGGAAAACTTTTCTTCTTGTGGCGACCCGCCACAAGGCCATGGCGCCCGCCACAAGGCCAATCTGAGGCGCCTTAGTGGAAGTAGTGGGGAACGTGGCAGTTGAGGGAGGTTGAGCTTGGACACGTCATGGCAGGGTCTATGGCGTCAGCCATGGTGGAAGCCACAAGTACAAAATGCTGAATTTTAGGGTTTTTAGCTCTTTTTCGCTCCTTTTCTCGATCGGGGCTCCGATTAAAGTAAAAACCTGAAAACAAAGAAAAACATAGTAATAATACAACAAAATAACAATAAAACAACTAGAATGCATGTGAAATCGGAGTTAAAGATACGGTAAATTTCAGTGTTATCAAAAGCTTTTGACAGTATCAAAGAATATCTGCTTCAGCCTCCGATTTTGTCTCCGCTTGTTGAAGGAAGACATTTGATCATGTATTCAACTATGCTTGAAGAGAGTATGGGATGTGTTCTTGGTTAGCAAGCTGAATCTGGTAAAAAATAATATGCAATTTACTACCTTAGTAAGAGATTCACCAATTGTGAGTATCAATATTCTATGCTTAAGAAGACATGATGCACTTTGGCTTGGGCTGCTAAGCGTCTGCGCCAGTATATACTAAATTATACTACTTGATTGATATCCAAGATGGATCCAATCAAGTACATTTTTGAAAAGCCTTCTTTAACTAGGAGGAGTGCCCATCGACATATGTTGTTGTCTGAGTATGATATTGAATACCGAGCTTAGAAAGCGGTTAAAGATAGTATCTTGGCTGACTATTTGGCTCACTATCCTATTGATTATTATCAGTCAATGCAATATGATTTCCCTGACGATGAGATATTATATTTGAAGATGAAAGATTATGATGAACCATCGCTTGAAGAAGGGCCAGAACCTAGTTCTCGTTGGGGCATGGTATTTGATGGCGCTGTTAATTCTTATGGTAATGGCATTGGGGCATTGATTATTACTCCTCAAGGAACTCATTTTGCGTTTACAGCTAGATTGACCTTCAAATGTACAAATAATATGGCTGAGTATGAGGCTTGCATTGTGAGGTTTGAAGAAGCCATTGATCTCAGAATCAAATATCTTTATGTCTATGGAGATTCAACTTTGGTTGTTAACCAAATCAAAGGTGAATGAGAGACGAATCAACCCGATTTGATACTGTATAGAGATTATGCGAGGATGATATCAACATTCTTTACAAAGGTTGAGTTTCATCATATCCTTCGAGATGAAAATCGGATGGCAGATGCTCTTGCAACATTGGCTTCCATGACCGTGGTGAAGTATTAGAATGAAGTTCCTAATTTGATTGTGATGCGTCTTGATAGGCCAGCTCATGTGTTTGCTATTGAAGAAATCAAGGATGATAAGCCATGGTATCATGATATCAAATGTTTCCTCCAAATTCATATTTACCCTCTTGTGGCATCTTTGAAAGATAAGTAGACTTTGAGAAGATTAGCTGTAAACTTCTATCTGAATGGTGATGTGATTTATAAGAGAAATTTTGATATGGTTCTGCTTAGATGTGTGGATAGACACGAAGCATACCTATTGATGACAGAAGTCCATGAAGGTTCCTTTGGTACTCATTCCAATGGACATGCTATGGCAATGAAGATGTTGAGAGCAGGTTACTATTGGCTGACAATGGAATTTGATTGTTGCAAGTTTGTGAAGAAATGCCACAAGTGTCAAATTTATGCAAATAAGATTCATGTTCCTCCGACACTGTTGAATGTAATTTCCTCTCCATGGCCCTTCTCTATGTGGGGAATTGATATGATTGGCATAATTGAGCCCAAAGCTTCGAACATACATTATTTCATTCTAGTGGCTATTTATTACTTCACAAAGTGGGTTGAAGCGGTATCGTATGCAAATGTGACCAAGCAAGTTGTTGTAAGGTTTATCAAGAATCATATTATATGTCGATATGGTGTGTGGAGTAAGATCGTTACTGATAATGGATCAAACTTGAATAACAAGATGGTGGAAGATCTTTGCAAAGACTTCAAGATTGCACATCATGATTTTCTCCCTACAGACCCAAGATGAATGAGGTTGTTGACACTGCGAACAAGAATATCAAGAAGATTATCCAGAAGATGGTTATGACATATAGAGACTGGCATGGGATGCTCCCATTTGCTCTGCATGGGTACCGTACATCCGTCCGCACTTCAATAGGGGTAACCCATTTCTCTCTTGTTTATGGCATGGGAGTCGTTCTCCTAGTAGAGGTGGAGATCCCGTTATTGTGTGTGTTGATGGAAGCCAAGTTGACTGAAGCTGAATTGTGTCAGAGTGTATATGATCAGTTGAATTTGATTGAAGAGAAAAGATTGACTGCCATGTGTCATGGTCAGTTATATCAACAGAGAATGTAGAAAGCTTTTGATAAGAAGGGCAAGCCTCATGTATTCTGAGAAGGTGACCTCATGCTCAAGAAAATCTTATCTTCAAAACTTGATTCTAGGGGCAAATGGACTCTTAATAATGAAGGCCTATATGTTGTTAAGAGAGCCTTCTCAGGCGGTGCATTGATTCTTATAACTATGGATGGTAAAGAGTTCACACGTCCTGTGAACGCCTATAATACCCCAATTTTGACCCTAAGATCCCTCATGATATCCCATCATTTACATTGGCTTTGGGATCACACCTTGGCATCCTCCTTACCCCTCATTCATTGGGTTTGCATTGGGAGAGATCACCAAGCACTATTTGAATGTATCATACTTTTTTTTACCAACCAAAATACTAAAAACATGTCTAAGTGTAGCTTTGTTTCTTTTGTAGGTAGTGTGTGTGTCCACCTGTGCCTCATCAAGCTCACAACTAGGGTTTGAGACCCTCAATACAAAGAGAAAGTAAAGGAAAGATTCACATTGGTTCTAAACATCATATTATATACCCATGTTCTTCATTTGTCAATTTGATCAAGAATTCATCAAGAGTTTGAAGCTTGTTTTCCTTGGATGCTCTAATTCATCTAGGTATATTGTGTGACTTCCTCAGCAAGTTTTTTCATCAATTGGTCAAAGTATCAAGGGATACTTCATGATACATTATCTCAAGCATATATGAGCCTCCATGAGTCCCAAAGATAAGATAACTTCAAGTTTGCAAGTTGTTTCAAAGAAGTTGACCAGAGAAAGTCAACTAGTCAAAATCGGGGTTCCCTAGACCCTATCTCCTACAACTTTTGTCATATGAAAATGATTCCAAGAGAAAATTTACTCTTTGTTACATTCCAAACAACTTTCTTGTTGGCATCAAGAGCTAAGTTTGCGTGGAAAGTCATTTTGTATGTGAAAGAGTATAGGTCATTTTGTCTATGCCCTAGTTAGAAGGTCAACTTCCAAGGACCATAACTTGCTCAACTTTTATGATATGAAGGCCATCCAAGTTTAATGATAAATTTAAATATGTCTTCTCCAAATTTTATCTTTTGAGAAATGTGAATTTCAACGTGAAAGGGCATGTGCAAAGAGGAAACATTATAGGTCATTTTGGGCCATCATCATTGAACAAGCAATTTTTCTCAACTTCTCCTACAACTTTTGTCATATGAAAATGATTCCAAGAGAAAATTTACTCTTTGTTACATTCCAAACAACTTTCTTGTTGGCATCAAGAGCTAAGTTTGCGTGGAAAGTCATTTTGTATGTGAAAGAGTATAGGTCATTTTGTCTATGCCCTAGTTAGAAGGTCAACTTCCAAGGACCATAACTTGCTCAACTTTTATGATATGAAGGCCATCCAAGTTTAATGATAAATTTAAATATGTCTTCTCCAAATTTTATCTTTTGAGAAATGTGAATTTCAACGTGAAAGGGCATGTGCAAAGAGGAAACATTATAGGTCATTTTGGGCCATCATCATTGAACAAGCAATTTTTCTCAACTTCTAAAATGAATAACTCCTTCATGCCTAATCTAACTGATGTCAAATTTGTGACCAAATTGAATATAAATGAAAGAGATATAAATTTGGTGAAGAAACCATTTTCATTGGGAGCTCATAGCAAATGTTATTCAAGGTGGAAGAAATGGTCATTTGACTTTGTAGTTAGAAAATTTTCAACTATGTTTAATTTCTCCAACTTCCACCTCAAATTTCATTATGATCCATGATCCAAATGGAAAAGTGTTCAACATCAAAGTTGTTCCCCTTGATATCACCTTTCTAAATCATCTAAGATAACTTCATTTGGCTAGGAATTGAGGGACTTGCGCATGGTTCCTTTGTTGGGTTTATTTTGGCAACTTTTGCACTCAAATGATTAATTCTTTTTAAATGCTTCCCTGTGATGACTTCAGTATCAAATATGCCCGAATTGGAAGTGGACTACCTCATTGGTTGGGCCTAATTAAATGCCCATACACAACATTGTTATTTTTGACATTTTTTTGGATTGGTGTAGAAATGAATCATGTAGCCTATAAGTACAAGTGCATTGGCCTTAGAATTACACACACACATTGCCCAAGCCTTGCCAAACAATCTCAGAACCCTACTCCATATAATTACTTGAAGATTTCTTTGAAATCGAGTTTGAATTTCTCCTTCTGTTTTGAGATTAAAACTCCAAGGATTCATTTCCATTTTCATCTCAATTGATCACTACAGGCAAGAGGAGGAAGAGCCAAGTGGATTCACATTGAGATCAAGCCAAATCACTGCTACTTGAAGGTGATTTTTCCAAAACTTTAAGTCTTCGATTATCTCTCAATTCCCTACCATTCTCTTTGTTTATTGGTTGTCTAAAGACCTACCAATGTAGGCAACAAGATTGAGTTGCTTTGAGGTCAAATCGAAGCAACTCAGATCGTGTACCTATATATTATATTCCTCATATCTCTCAATATATTTGGAATTGGACAAAATTGAGGCCAAATTCGAGCTCCTGGGCTTTTTCTCTTTAAAATAGTGTCCTTAATTTTCATTTTCTGAATGGTTGAGTGTGGAACAGTCCGGTGAAGTCCACTGGAGAAGATGACCGGAGCCTAGCTAGGGCTCTGGTGGTGTGCTGACATTGTCCAGACCATCTGATGATGAGGCCACATTCTAATCTTGACCCTTCCTTTTGATTGTCTTCGCTACATGTGCGTTGACTAGGGTGTTTGTTGGATAATGCGTGTGGCCATCAGATCTGCCACCTCAATTAATGAGGGAGATCTGATGGCCCTCATTTTTTCTAATTTCTTTTTTAATTCTGATTTTTCATTTAATCCCTTTGTTTTTTTTAATTCATATTAAATTCATTTTTAATCCAAAAAATACGGAACTATCACCAAAAATCTTTAAATATTTTCCTTTTCCATATTTTGAATAAAAATCATTTTTTGGATTAACTTTGATATTTTTCATGAATTTAATGTTTTTTGACTTATTTTAATTATTTTAAAATACTACTGACTTTTTAAAAATTATGAATTTTTTTGTCTAAGGTCCTTTGACCTTGTTTGACATTTATTTTGTCTAAGGTCCTTTATCTAAGGTCCCCTGGCCATTTATTTTGTGTTTTGAAGGGATTTGAGGTTTTGTCCAATTTTAGATACATTTTAATTCATTTTTAATTTGATTTTTAATTGAATAATTGTTTGAAAATAATGTTGAGCCATTTTTATGGTCTTGTGATGTTTGACTTTCTGCTTGGGCCTTGGTCATGGTTGATTTGACTTTTGTTTAATCAATACCATTGGATTTAAGGGATTGATGAAATGTACATTTCATCTCCCAAAATGAATGGATGATATTGATCAAATGAAATTACTCTCATGATCAATTTGGGTTTCTATTTCCCCATCCCTCTTCATCTTCATCCCTATTCTTTCCTAATCCTTCATTGACCAATGATTTCTCTAATGTCTAAATGCTAGTTGATTCATCAATGACCTTGTGTAAGATGAATCAACATAAATCTGACTGAGATAGGTCCTTCCCATTTCTGTTAGTGTGTGGTATGTTTTAGGAGTTTGGTTCTTTGTACTAAATATCTAACATGCATTAACACCTATATTTATATTGCCCGACCTCATATAGCTATGACTTCTACATAAGTCCAATTACGATTGCTTAACATAGAGCAAAATTTGTCTCTTAAGGCATAGCATTCTAGTAAGTGAGATTGTAAGTCTCCCATTCTTCATGACATTGTGTGGGAACTTGGCCTTTTTTTCCATTCATAAGAGCTAGTGGCATACTTGTTGATTTATCCAAGTTGGAGCCCTTCTCATGGATGATGTATTAGTTCAAGGATTCATACTTGTGAATGAATGATTGAGTATTCTCTAAAGAATGAATTAATCAATTAAAACTCATTGTCGCATTACGCGAAAAACCGGCGGGAAAACAGAACAACAGAGCCGCCACCGCGCGTTATTTATCCCAAAAGAGGGAAAGGAAACGCTCGAAGTAAACCTGGGAAAAGCATGGTCTCGCGACCAAAGAGAATGGGATCGGGAATCGGTTATGCGAAGGGAAGGTATTAGCACCCCTACGCATCCGGCGTACTCGACGGGATCCACGCACAAAAGGAAGGAAAATGCTTGCTAAAACACTGCTCATAAACACACACACTGGCTGAAAGAGACACAAGAAAACAAACAAGACTGACTCGGCAGGATATCACATCCTGGGCCTACTTAGTCTATCAGGCATAGACATCAGAGTCAAAGTAGTTCGGACCGGGGAAACAACACATGCTCGCTAGGATGTCGCATCCTATGCATACGTATCTCCTTTGGACGAAGGAGAATCAGAGCATTCGTAGCTCGGCTCACGCACGCCAAACAAAACGACACAAACACGGGCAAACATAGAACCCGAATGCCAATCGCTGGACTTACATCAGCTTCCGAACCAAACACATGCACACTGGAACCCGAATGCCACTCGATGGACTTACATCAGCTTCCAAGCACACAACAAGAAAAAACAAAGACACAGGCGCCCGGAGAGATCTGCTTATCTCCTGCCTACGTACCTCATCTGGTATGAGGATCAGGGCGACGTAGTTCCCCTACGGAGGGACACAAGACTAGCCTAACCAGATAACAGAGGGAGACACAACTAGGGAGACTACGACTCGAGCCTAGATGTTATCATGCAAAATCATCCCTAAGTTAAGGTTTCTAGCTAACTTGCACGGGAAGCAAGCCTATCCTAAAGCACAAGCAATAGCAAACAATCACAAACAGCACACATTATATGCATACAAGTGAGGCTCAAACAAGGGTGGGGCTGCAAGAGCAAGCCAACTGTACAGGGTGAGTTTTGCTCTTAACCTTGACATCGAGAGCCAAGGTGAAGCAGATGAAAGGTAGATGAAGATGAGACTTCACAGCTCTTATCCCTGGCCAGGGAGAACTTCAGACAAAGGAGCGTGGGTTCAGAATGTGGGAACCCTTCTACACTCAAGACACGGACTCAACTGTACAACTGTACAAGATCTTGGGTTATTGTCCTCAATGCGTCAACACAGTGGTGTGAGCAGAGGGACGACTCAACAGAATAGCGGGAGATAGATTGCATATCTCTTTTATCCGCCAATTGCCTCATAGAGGTCTTTACCTGCTTGGGGACAAAAGTAAACAAGCACAAACATCGCCTCTTAAGGAGGACTTCAGACAGGTGCCTGGCCAAGTAACAGGCCAGGTCTTCCAGACTACATGGAGACAAGAGATTCTACCTCAATGCTTAAGCAAAGCAAAGCAAGCTAGTTCTCAAGGAACTAAAGCGACTATGGTACCTGAAATCAATCAAATATAATCAGTATCTCAATCACAAAGTCAAAATAGACAAATTATGAACCAACAGACAACACAATCAATCATGTGTGCAAAGCACAAACTCAAAGCAAATGAGTTAGCATCCTACAAAACAAACCAAGTTAGTTCATCACAATCAAATAAACCAAACTCAATCAACTTGAATTAGACTTTCCAAAGCATTTTGCTTCTTAACCTGAAAAAAAAACAACTCAAAGGTGAGAAGTAAGACCACTAGGGCAAGCCTAGGGTCAAAAGGAGATGAAAATTTCAAAACAGGAAGTAAAAATTGGTCAAAACCAAGATTAATCAAACAAGAATAGAATCTAATTGGCCTCACATCCAAACTATGCACCAAATCCATTTCATAAGCTAAACATGTCAAACTATGCAATTTGGAATCACATTGGAGCAAACAGAATGATTACAATCAAATCAATACCAAAATAGCTCAATAAATTCCCAGAAAATTCAAGCTTAAATAGAACACATTCAATGAGCTACATATCAAATTTTATTGCAATTGGATAAGTGGAAGTAGGTAAATGTAGTTCAGAAAGTCAACACCAATTCATACAAGCCCATACATGGTATCAAAACAAGCATCAACTTCCATCAATCATAAAACAGTGACAAAACATGAGAAATGAACGAGACCAAAACCAAAATGTGTCTTAAAATGTCTACAATCACTCCACAAAATTTCACATCCATCCAATTAATAACCAGAATTTCACAAATCAAATGCCAACATGTCCCACAAAAAGTCAACAAATGACTAAATAGCAAACAAAAATCCCAATCAAATAGGAAATTGATCAACAAATCCTACAAAAAATCATGATTAAACTAGACATACAGATGTAATCACATGCAAAAATCCATGGAAAATGACATAGCATAGGCATGGAAACAAAATTCATGAACATGGCATAACATAGTGTGACACAAATTGTCACACTCAACTTGATCACATCATATCTCTCTAACCAGGGACTCAAAATTAGCAAACTATATACCAAAATCACCAAGAAAGAGTCAAGAACATGCATGTAAAATTTCACACATTTTGGATAAGGCATCAAGATTTCATGATTAAAATGGTAAAACATACACATGAAGCATACATGATCAAAGGCATTAGGCAAGGTCTAAAAATTCACCAGGCACAACTTTCATTATCGTACCTAAAAAAAACTAGAGAAAATTTGGAGATCAACACAAAAATCCTCACTCAATTTGGACTAAAAATGAATTAATTATGAATTTTAGAAGTTTGGTTAAGAAATGAAATAATTATTTAAACATTCAAATGAAATTGAAAGGCGCGGATGGCAAAATTGTAAATATCCACAGCCAGGGCAAAACGCTGAGTTTAATTAAATGGCGTGGCAACGTGTAATTGGCCAAAAGCGGCGGGGAACAACAAATTCAAACTGAAGCCAGGCAAAATGGATCAAATTACGTTTTGGAGTGTGTTCTTCGCATGTTCATCCAACAGAATTTCCAGAAAAATCATCATGAACAAATTTGCACAAAAATGGACAAATCGCATATGGTTGAACTCGTCTCTCCACGTAGATTACAAATGTCATAATGAAATTATCCAGAAATCAACATACAACAAGATACGATCAATGAAAGTTTTGATATCCAAACTTTAGATCCAGATTTCTTCTTTAATACACAACGAAATTCAAAACTACAAGTTGCATGATACTCTACGATCTAAGATCTACACAAGCCATATCGCAATTTGGAGAATTAGAGAGTTCGAGATCCATCCTCTTGAAGATGTAAGTGTTGAATCCGTGCGCCTTGAGCCTCCAATTGGTGAAACAGATGTTGATTGATGATGTAGAAGATGAATGGAAAAGTTCTTGCAGCTCAACACGGCTCCAGCTTCAAGATTTATCAAACTGCCATGGCTATGTGTGGATGCAACAGTCGCGATTTCTCAATGTTCTTGCCACGATTTCCTTCAACAGATGCTCACAAAGTCCTGCAGAAGATGATTCAAACAAGAACAAGCACAAAGATGATGAATTCCAATGGAAATGATGAAAAAAAGTGTGAAAAAGTTTGAAGAAAATTGAGAGAAATTGATGATTTTTTGCTTTTGGATCTGAGAAAATGAAATGTGATTAAGAGTTTCTGTTACAATTATGCCTTTATACCTCATGCTAATCCAAGTGCTAATCACAATTAGGCAAATTGGAAGTGATTAGTGTAATGCACATGTTAAGCAAAGTGGCCAAAATGCCCTTTCCAATTGTAGCCAATGAATCAATACAAATGCAGTTTGAGCAAGTCATATTTGTCATTTGGAATGTGTTGGAAAAAGTTTGAAGTGCAAATGCCTTGTATTTTTGAAAATCACTATTTTTCCCACCAATTTTTAAATGGTTCACTTGAAAAATGACCTTTTTATGTGTTGATTTTGGATGAAATGTAATGATGCAATGTGATAGTACATGTCAAATGTGACTTGCTCAAAAAAGAATCACCCAATTTGGCCAAATGGTTCATGAGTTATGGCCATTTGAAATTCAACAATTTATGAAAATGATTTGATCATAACTTGCCAACCACACATGAGAAATGAGTGTTCTTGGACTTTTTGGAAAGGTGAGAGCAAGATCTTAAACTTTCACGTTGGACAAAATTCCATTTGAAGCTTGTATGATGATGTAAATTTGAGGAGAAGAACTTTCCATTTTTGGCAGTTTCCAATTACAAGTCACCTGCCATTTTAGGAAACTTTTTGTCTGACCTCCAATTCTTCAACCTTGATCTTTGATATGTCAAATGAGACTTATATGGACATGAATGAAGCCTTTCAAACCATCTCCCGCCTTCCAATCCATAAAATCAGGCACAGTTGACCACAGTTGACTTTCTAGTGTTTCAGCTGAAATTCAGCTCGACTGTTGAGCTTTGATCATCCAATCCTTGGTCAATCCACTTCAAAATGATCATTAGACCATGTGAACTTGATAAATCAACCATAGGGCTTTGTCTCAATGGCAATGGCACATGCTTGCTTGTTTGACCTGATCTCCTGACCAGTTTGACCTAATCTGTCTGAAGAACTTGCACTTGGGCAAATGGCCATGCAATGCTATGCAATGGACTTTGTTATGTTAATGACCTAAAAAATGAAAATGTATGCACAAAAGGTAGGGTGCAAATTTGAGGTGCTACAGCTGCCCCTATTCAATCAACTGGGAACCCGAACGGATGAGAGCAACGGCTGTCAGACTTTCAGGGTAAACAGGGATTGAATACCGAAGAACCGTAGAATTTTGCACACTGCTGGGAAATTTTTTGTTTCTTTCTTTTTAGAGGTACAACCACATCCAAACATCGACACACGATGAATGGGATCAGAAATCATCTCAACTAGATGCCAACGGGCAACTAGGAAAAACTCAACGTTTACCAAGACCAACGGAGAGGTAAATCCGTTGGGGACGACCAGGAAAAACCCTACTGGGGACGACCAGGAAAAACTCTACTGGGGACGACCAGGAAAAACTCGAAGTTTACCAAGACCAACGGAGAGGTAACCAGACATCATCGGATGAATGGGAAGACTCGACCAGACGTCATAGGACGAAAGGGAGAAGCTCGACGTTTATCGACACCAACGGAGAAGGAGGATCAACTGGGGACGACCAGGAAGACTCGACCAGACGTCAACGGACGAAAGGGAAACTCAACATTTATCGACACCAACGGAGAAGGAGAAAGTCACTTCACGAGGGAAGGGCACCACAATCAGAAACCGAATAGGACGTCTACTGGGGATTCTGGCTGGGAATCAACCAGACATTAATGAATGACTGGGGAACAGAGTATACAATCAAACATCAATGGACGAATGAGAAAAACTCAACGTTTATCGAAACCAACGGAGAGGTAAATCCGCATGGGGAAGGGTACAACTAGACGTCATCGGACGACTAGGAAAAACTCGACGTTTATCGACACCAACGGAGAGGAGGAACTCTGAGGGGAATCAGCTAGATATCAACGGATAACTAGGAAAAACTCGACGTTTATCGAAACCAACAGAGAGGTAACCAGACATCGACGGACGACGGATGAACTGGGAAGGAGATATAACTAGTTTATCAACGGATAACTAGGAAAAACTCGACGTTTATCGACACCAACGGAGAGGAGGATTCTTCTGGGGACGACCCTGTGGGGAAAGATATCAGCTATACATCAACGGACGCAGAGGAAAAACTCGACGTTTATCGACACCAACGGAGAGGAGTATAGCTACTTCACTAGGGAAGGAGGACGACGTTACGAACATCGAAAGATGATGTTTACAAACATCAAAGAAAACCAGACACTTACGCATGACTGGGAAAGCACCGAAAAATAGTGTTTACCGACACCAAAGAAGACCAGACACTTACGCATGACTGGAAAAGCACCGAAAGATGGTGTTTACAGACACCTAAGAAACAACACACGCGGGTGCTGACAGGGTACTGACATTTACAAGATGACAGGGCAAGGCTGAACACTTGCAGGGGGTCTCACTCGGGAGAAACAGGCTTTCCTTTCACTAACGGATGAGGAAGTAAACCTCTGTGGGGATTGTCAACATCAACAGTTGACTGGAGCCACTGTAGCAAACGTGCCGTACAGTTGACTGGATACATGAATGCATATGTTTGAATTTTTCTATGGCGTAATGCTCCATCTTGAATGGAAATGCTACGCATTTTTTAAGATGCAATGATTGCTACATGCCAGATGCAAAATGATAAACCCTCTGGCTGGGGAGCCACAAGATCAGACACTCCAACTCTGCGGGGAGACTCTGCTTGGAGAATACTCTGCGGGGAGAGCCTTATCGGGGAATGCTTTACCGAGGAAGCACCGACTTCTCACTCATGCTGGAAAAACAAAACTGCTGCCGGGGAAAGGATAGACTCCGCTGGGGAACATCCTTCATAGGACCCACTCCGCTCGGGAAGCAAACAAATACTCCGCTGGGGAACAAACCAGGCAACTCTTCGGGGATTAATCAATACTGTTCCACTGGGGAAAGCAAACCAGGCAACTCTCTGGTGAAACTACTCGCCGGGGAGTAACAAGACGACTTTACCGGGGAATGATAAAGCGACTTTACTGGGGAAGACTCAACCAAACCTCAGTTAGGATAGCTTTGGGGAATAATTGCTACTCCACTAGGGACGACCCACGCAATCCACAGGTAGAATAGACTCGACTGGGGATGCAGACATCAATCTGCTACGAAAACTCGTCCAATCCGCTGGTAGGATGAACTCTGCTGGAGAAATATTTCATTGAAACCCGCTCCACTCGGGGACTAGCTGGGGAAAACCTCTGTTGGGGATGAAACACTTCTCTGCTGAGGAAAAGCAAAACTCTGGTGGTAACATAATATGCCAGACCCTGTGCTGGGGGAGAAACATCCACAACCCCGCTGAGGATGTGCGTTCACAGCCACGTTGGGGATGGCAATACTATTTCAAACCTGACTGCTGGGGAGAGAATATCTGCTGGGGAATGCTCACAGATAATGACCTGCAAAACAACCACAATCAACATGCCCCAGGGATACATGGACAAGATACGCTCAAGTGTCCTCAACATTCAAAATGATTTTCAAATGTTTTATCTTTCTGCAAGTTATTATTAAGCCTTCATGTTTTTATATGCAATGTTTATCAAAAATTCGGACGTCTTTGCAAACAAAACAGTAAAATAAAAACAAGAGAGCTATTTATCTGAATAACGACTTTTATTGATTGAAAATGCGCCTGAAAAGGCGAATACAATTGGGAAGCAATTCCTAGAAAGAGGCAATTGCACACAAAAGGAAAAAATCTATCCTAATGGCAATGTGAACACGGCATCCACTATTTCCCAATCCTGTTATAATTCACAGATCATCAGTTTCCCTCCCAACTCCTTGCTTTCTGAGAAGAATGACTGGACCGATCACATCTTTCGAGATGGTAGACGCATGAAGCACAATGAAGTACAGATAACTCAGACTGTAGTCTTCGCTTTAATCCCTCTTTTGGCTGGATCGCCCTTTCGGGTTTTCAATCCACCGGGATACCCATTTTTGCCTAAGCCGCCCTTGCGGGTTTTCGACTTACCGGGTGTACAAATTCTTTTCATTTTTATCCCTAACTTTTGCCCGAACCTTTTCTTTCTGTTTTTTTTTTGTTCGCCGGGATGCCCTTTTTTGCCTGGACTATTTTGTTCTTTTTGTCCAGCGGGTCAATTTATGCGAAGTATTTTTTGACTACATCTGAGTTAACAGGGGACGGGAAATCTTCACCATCCATAGTTGTAAGCATCAAGGCTCCACCGGAGAAGACCTTCTTCACAACATATGGACCTTCGTAATTAGGAGTCCACTTGCCCCTGTTATCTGTACCGGGAGGAAGGATCCTCTTCAGAACTAGATCACCGATCTGATAGCTCCGAGGACGCACTTTCTGATCAAAGGCTCGCTTCATCCTTCTCTTATACAACTGCCCATGGCACACAGCTGCTAGCCGTCTCTCTTCGATAAGGCTTAACTCGTTAAACCTTGTCCGAATCCACTCGGCCTCGTCCAGCTTGACATCCACTAATACCCTCAGAGCAGGGATCTCCACTTCAACTTGTAGGACCGCTTCCATACCATACACAAGGGAGTACGGGGTTGCCCCGGTCGACGTACGCACCGAGGTACGGTACCCATGCAAAGCGAAAGGCAGCATCTCATGCCAATCCTTGTACGTCACGACCATCTTCTGCACAATCTTCTTGATATTCTTGTTTGCCGCCTCTACAACACCATTCATCTTTGGTCTGTAAGGAGAAGAATTGTGATGTTCAATCTTGAAATCTCTGCAAAGCTCTTCCATAATCTTGTTATTGAGATTCGGACCATTGTCCGTGATGATTCTCTCAGGAACTCCATAACGACAGATGATTTCTTTCTTGATGAACCGGGAAACCACTTGTTTGGTAACGTTAGCATAGGAAGCTGCTTCCACCCACTTGGTGAAGTAATCAATCGCAACCAGGATGAAGCGATGTCCATTCGAAGCAGTAGGCTCAATCTTCCCAATCATGTCAATGCCCCACATGGCAAACGGCCAAGGCGAGTTCATGACATTCAACGGGCTTGGTGGTACATGCACCTTATCAGCATAAATTTGACACTTATAGCACTTCCGAGCATACTTGAAGCAATCGGATTCCATAGTCATCCAGTAATAACCGGCTCTCAACAGTTTCTTCGACATTGCATGACCACCAGCATGGGTACCAAACGAACCCTCGTGCACTTCCTGCATCAACATGTCTGCTTCGTGTCTATCCACGCACCTGAGCAAGACCATGTCAAAGTTCCTCTTATACAACACGTCATCCTGATTCAGATAAAAGCTTCCAGCCAGCCTTCTCAGGGTTTTCTTATCATTCTTTGACGCACCTTCAGGATACTCCTGAGTCTTGAGGAAGTTCTTGATATCATAGTACCACGGCTTCTCATCGATCACAACAGACTCGGCTACAAACACATACGCAGGCCTCTCGAGTCGATTCACTGCAACGTGTGGCACATGATTCCACCAATGAACTTTTATCATGGACGATAAAGTAGCCAAAGCGTCGGCCATCTGATTCTCATCCCGAGGGACGTGATACAACTTCACCTTCTTGAAGAACGTCAGTATTCTTCTGGTGTAATCTCTATACGGAATCAAATGCGGCTGGTTCGTATTCCAATCTCCATTGACCTGATTAATTACTAGAGTGGAATCTCCATAAATGTCAAGCGTTTTGATTCTCAAATCAATGGCTTCTTCTATTCCCATGATACAAGCCTCATACTCAGCTTCGTTGTTGGTGACATCAAAAGTCAATCTGGCAGAAAAGGGTATATGAGCACCTTTCGGATTGATCAGCACTGCACCAACACCATTACCATTCACATTGACAGCCCCATCAAACATCAGTGTCCACTTGTCATCAGGATCCGGTCCTTCCTCGACAAGAGGTTCTTCACAATCTTTCATCTTAAGATACATGATGTCTTCATCAGGGAATTCAAACATCATAGGCTGATAATCATGGATCGGTTGTTCGGCGAGATAGTCTGACAAAACACTACCTTTGATAGCCTTCTGCGACGTGTACTGGATATCGTACTCTGTTAAGATCATCTGCCAACGGGCAACACGTCCGGTGAGATCCGGCTTCTCAAAGATGTATTTCACTGGATCCATCTTAGAAATCAATAAGGTGGTATGGTTCAACATATACTGCCTCAGTCGGCGAGCAGCCCAGGCCAAAGCACAGCAAGTTTTCTCAAGCTGTGAATATTTGATTTCGCAGTCGGTAAACCTTTTGCTAAGGTAGTATATGGCATGCTCTTTTCGACCAGACTCGTCATGTTGTCCCAATACACACCCCATCAAAGTCTCGGTGACTGACAGGTACATTATCAATGGTCTCCCTGGAACTGGAGGAATCAGGATTGGAGGGTTCTGTAAATATTCTTTTATCTTGTCAAAAGCTTTCTGACAGTCATCATTCCATTTGATTGCCTGATTCTTTCTGAGCAATTTGAATATTGGTTCACACGTGGCAGTTAGGTGAGATACAAACCTTGCAATGTAATTCAATCTCCCTAAAAACCCACGAACCTGCTTCTCTGTTTTCGGTTCAGGCATTTCTTGAATAGCTTTGACTTTCGCGGGATCTACCTCAATCCCTTTCTCACTGACAATGAAGCCTAACAGCTTCCCCGATCTCACGCCAAACGTACACTTGTTTGGATTCAGCCTCAGTTTGAACTTGACCAATTTGTCAAACAACTTCTGCAAATTAACCAGGTGCTCCTCTTCTGTCTGCGACTTCGCAATCATGTCATCTACGTACACTTCAATCTCCTTGTGCATCATGTCATGAAAGAGAGTCGTCATTGCCCTCTGATAGGTAGCACCGACATTCTTCAGCCCAAATGGCATCACCTTATAGCAGAACGTGCCCCAAGGTGTAATGAATGTCGTCTTTTCCATGTCCTCTGGCGCCATCTTAATCTGATTATAGCCCGAGAAACCATCCATGAAAGAGAATACCGAGGATTGAGCCGTATTATCCACCAATACATCAATGTGAGGTAATGGGAAATCATCTTTCGGACTCACTCTGTTCAGATCCCGGTAATCGACACACATTCTGACTTTGCCATCCTTCTTCGGCACAGGAACGATGTTGGCTACCCACGGTGGGTACGTTGTTACTGACAAGAAACCCGCATCGAACTGCTTCTGAACCTCTTCCTTGATTTTCACTGCCATATCATGACTCGTTCTACGAAGCTTCTGCTTAACCGAAGGACAATCATCTCTGAGAGGTAGCCTATGAACCACAATATCAGTATTCAGCCCAGGCATATCTTGATAAGACCAGGCGAATATCTCCATATACTCTCTCAGCATCTCGATCAATCTGCTCTTGATCTCTGGTTTCAAAGCAGCCCCGATCTTGATATCCCTTCTGGCGTCCTCAGTACCAAGATTAACAATCTCCAATTCCTCCTGATGAGGTTGGATGACCCTTTCCTCTTGCTTCAACAATCTAGCCAATTCTTTCGGGAGTTCACTGTCTTCCTCACTCTCCTCTTCAGCTTGGTAGATGGGATTGTCGAAATCATACTGAGCCATAACAGATTTGTTCATAGTGGATGCCATAAGGTCACTTCTGCATGTTAATGCTTTATTTTAGAAAAAGGGTTCAAGAAAGTCACAAAACAAAAACATTGCCATTTTTATTTTTTTGAAAAATGAAAAAACAAAAATAGAAAGACAGGGATCACAAAATTGTTTGCGAAACGTCCTTTATTAATGATAATCATTGAAAACATGAGGCTCTACAATGAACCACTACGCCTTGGGCAGAACGTAGGGTTTTGTGCAGAATGAAAAAACAAAAGAAAATTACTCTGTCTGAAGAGTAACTTGGACTATATCCTCCGCAGTCCAGTTGTTGATCACTTCCCCTGGTGCCCTCGGGCGAACCCAGCAGTCGAGATCAATGTCACTGTCACTGTCTTCAACATCAGCTGCGAAGACGTCACCGTGGTTCATCAGCCCTGCGCTGGTAAAGGTACTTGGACCTACTGCACCCTGCTCTGCTCGGAGAGGCTCATATCCAATGCCAAACTTGTCCTCCTTGACAGGCAAGTCCACCATCTTGCCCCAGCCTTCAGCTCTGCCGGAGTCAACAACTGCTTTAGCCTGCTTGTAAGAAGTAATTGAAGCACCTGGCTTCCTCTGCTCAGCGTAGGCCACCTTCTCAAGAGCCACGGTCTCAAATGCCTGGCACAAAGTTTCGTGGATCTCGCCATCCACCTCGACATATTTGAACGAGGACAAATGACTCACCAGAATATCCTCTTCACCCCATACGGTCACAATCTGAGCGTTCCAGACGTATTTGAGCTTCTGGTGGAGAGTTGACGAGACCGCCCCTGCTGCATGAATCCATGGACGTCCCAGTAGGCAACTGTAAGCAGGCTGGATGTCCATGACATAGAAGACAATGTCAAACTCCTCGGGACCTATCTTCATAGGCAAAGTGACTTCCCCAAACACATAATGTTTGGATCCGTCAAATGCACGGACAATCAGGTCGCTAGGCGTCAGCACAACCCCTTCAATAGGTATCTTCTTCAAGATTTGCTTTGGCAGCACATTCAGAGAAGACCCGGTGTCCACCAGTACGTGAGACAGTACAGCCCCCTTGCACTCCATAGTGATGTGTAAGGCCTTGTTATGATTCCGACCCTCGGGCATCAAATCAAGATCTGTAAACCCCACGCCATGTCGGGTACTTACGTTAGCAATTACACCCTCAAGCTGGTTGACTGAAATCTCCTGAGGTACATACGCCATATTCAACATCTTCAGCAAGGCGTCTCGATGTGCCTCAGAGCACAACAACAGAGAAAGGATAGAGATCTTGGAGGGAGTTTGATTGAGTTGATCCACAATCTTGTAGTCACTCTTCTTAATGATGCGCATGAACTCCTCCACGTCCTTCTCAAACGAGCCACCAGGCACGTTCTTTTGAGCAGGCACTTCGTCAACCACGGCCTGTTTGCCCTTAGCTCTAGCAGATGCCTCAGCATTGGCATCCCTCAACGGTTGAGACGCAAACAGCCGACCACTACGAGTAAAGCCTCCTGGTCCACCCACATTGTCCACAACAGGACTCACAACTGCAGGAGCTTTACTGACAGGCACATTAATCGTCACGGGCGCTTGATTCGAAGGCTTGACCCGGTTCTCAGCCCTTCTGTTGTTTCGGTAGGCGTTATCATACTTCCAAGGCACAACATTACTATTCACAGCCCTTCTTACCGGAGCAACGATAGTTGTTGGAGTATTGGCAGAAACTGGTGCAACAATGGTAACCGGATTACCACTTGTTGTAGGCGTACGTTCCTCAGACGATTTAAAGAATATCGTGACAGTAGACACTGCCCCACGATCTTTGTTGTCAGCCCTACCAAACTGGACACAACCTTCATCCATCAGACTCTGGATGCCAGTCCTCAACAGTTCACAACCATTGTCTGACTCTACATAGCCCACACAGTCTTCATCACAACCCGGATGAACGCCACCTTTCAACAGACGGCTCTTGACAACCAACAACGAAGTCTGAATCTCGTCAACCCGGACAACCAGATCTTCAGCTTCACTCTCAACATAGTTTACCCGGTGAGCACCATGCGCCGACATAGGATTGTTAACAACGTTAGGCACAGGAGAGAAATTGATCGCCTTGGAATCGATCAAATCCTGGACTTTGTGCTGAAAAGCCCGACACTTCTCAATGTGATGTCCTGGTGCCCCCGAATGAAAATTACACCGGACATTAGCATCGTACCCAGGCGGCAATACTGTTGGCGGAGCCATGGTTCTCAACTCAACGAACCCTAATCTGAGCAACTCAGGCAGTAGCTCAGCATAGGTCATTGGCAAAGGATCAAAGCGTCGCTCGGGCATCCGTTGCCTTGGCTGATACGGACGCTGTGGCTGTTGTTGTTGTTGCTGTTGTCTCGGTTGTTGAGGAGGTTGACGTTGTTGAGGTGCAGGGATGGTCACTGCAGCAACCTGTCTGTATTGATTTTGATTTCTGTTCGTACCTCGGCGGTGCTGAACAGCGTTGGTTTCACCTTCTCTACGGCGAGGTGCCCCAGAGAAAGGTTTCTTTGATGAAGAGGAACCAACATCATTGATCTTCCCAGCTTTGATCAAGCTCTCAGTCCTCTCACCACAAATCACAACATCGGAAAAGCTTCCAAATGGGCAACTCCCCATTCGGTCCATGAACACTCCCTGAAGTGTGCCGATGAACATATCAGTCAGCTCCCTTTCCAGCATAGGGGGTTGAACTCTTGCGGCAAGTTCGCGCCACCTCTGGGCGTACTCTTTGAAGCTTTCATTGTTTTTCTGGCACAGACTCTACAGCTGAGTCCGGCTAGGTGCCATATCCATGTTGTGCTTGTACTGTCTGAGAAAAGCCTCTCCCAGATCCCTCCAACATCGGATAGAATCTCTTTTGAGCTCCATGTACCAATCCAAAGATGCCCCAGACAGACTATCTGGGAAAAAATACATCCACATCTTCTCATCATCTGTATATGCCGAGATCTTCCGATAATATGCCTGCACATGAGTGCGAGGGCAAGAAGTACCATTGTACTTGTCAAAAGTGGGCGCTTTGAATTTGTGGGGAATTCTCAGACCTTCAACCAACCCCAAATTTGTGACATCGAACCCAAGAGAGTTCTGGCATTCCGTCGCTCTTATTTTTTCAGCCAGGGCATCAACCTTACGATCCCTATCCTCCCTTCTGACAACATCACCATCATCTTCACTCAGCATTGTGAACATGTCCTCTTGTCTGTCGACAATAGGAGCTGGATGACGCACCGGAACCTGGGTAGCTCTGACATTGACCTCTGCAGCAAGAGGCTGTCCATCCACTCTTATACCCCTGAGTTCATCTCCCGTAGCATAGCCATAAACGGGAGCAGCAGCAACATTAACAATCTCATGAACAGGTGGAACAACAGGTGAACCACGGTTAGACGCCTGAATAACCGTCTCTTGTCTCTGAACCAAAGCACGGAGCTCCTCCTAACCCTGAGCAACCCCTTGCATCATCGTCATAAATTGGGCCATGTTCACCCTCATCTCAGCTAATTCGTTCTGAACCTGATCCATGCTTCTGCGCTGATTAAGTCTGGTAGAATACCGGTGCGGTCGCTGATCAGCTATCCTGCCTGACACAGGAACCAGAGTGAGAAGTCGGCACAAGAACACCTGTTATGCAAATGTTATGAGTATGATGCTAATGCATATGATGCAAATGATAATGATCATTTCTCAGGCATTCAAAGAGCCTGATCCATCCTCAAAAGATGGCAACCTGCAACAACACGAAAGCAACAGGGAGATACAGAAATAGCATACAAAAGAGCATTGAGTACAGAGTGAAACAACAATCTCATCTATAAATGAGCAACATGATCATACAAAATAGATCCAAATATCCAATCAAGTACAACAAAGAATCCCACCCAACAAGCCTGGGGGTGATTCTTAACATAACATCAGAAAAGTACAAGCTAAGACAAATGACTTTCAGGAATGAGCGTCTTCAAGTAGTGACACTGGTCTATCAATAGTTCACACTCTGAACATTCTGGCAAGGGAGTGATCTTCTCCTTCAACTGTCTTCTAAGCTCGACAACTTCTGCCCCAAGCTGGGTCTCTGATGCAAGTCTCTGGTCGACTTCCTTCTTCAACTGGATATCTTTGTCTCTGAGTTGCTTCTCCAAGTCTCTGATCTTCTTCAGATAACCGGCTTCAGCTCTCTGCAATCTCAAACACTCTCTGTGCTCTGCATCCAACAAGGTCTCCATCTCTGAATAAGATCTCTTCTTGCTCCTTACTCCACCAATATCTGCACTCTGGGCATCTCTGAGTTGATGAGTCAGGTTCAGTCTGTCAGCTTTGGCTCGATACAACTCCATCTGGGCATCTTGCTCTTTCTCCTTCAGATGGCGATTCTCCATCAGGGCTTGCTTGTACTGCTCAACAGGCACAGTTTCAGCAAGAATCAAGGGTGGTTGCACTTGCAACGGATTCATCCTATCATAGGGCAACAGTAAAGTCTCCACTCTCTTCTTCACCCAATCGGTGTAATCAGGCATAGCAATGGCAAACTTCTTCCCTAAGACAGATCCATCTCTAACACCAATAGACTTCCAAGCTCTCCCAATCTGATCCAATCCAATCCAACAGGGTCGCTTTGCTTCTCAAAATACACACTCTCAGCGATCTCAGCTTCAAGTGGCCTTCCACTCATCACGAACCCTAACTGTCGAAGAGAAAGAACTGGGTTGTAATTGATGCAACCCCTAGTCCCTACAAGTGGTACGTTCCGGAATTCTCCACAACTCATAATAACATCTCACACGTCCATCCGGTAAGACTGCCATCTGATATCATATGAAGTAAGAGACATCACCCTCTGAGTCCACCTATAAGTGCCCTGAGCCTCAACAAACGGTCCACTGACTGGCAGGAGAGACATGAACCACCTGAGCAAGAGTGGGAGACAACATCTGATAGCTCCACCCTTACCATGCCTACTGTGGATAGCATAGTAAGTGTCAGCTAACAGAGTAGGAACCAGATTCCCTCCCATGAAGATGCAAACTGCAGCATAGTCAACAAAGTTGGGCATACTCGGAAACAGGACGATCCCATAGATCATAACAGCAAGCTGGGCATAAAAAGCTTCCCAATTCCCCTTCTCTGCTTCTCCTCTAGCAACTCTCAGCAGAAACTTCAAAGGCAGCCCAACTGTATCCCCACTGGTCTTCCAACTACCACTGATCTCTCTGATACTCAAATGCAAAGCCTTAGCAATAACCCTAAAGTCAACTTCCTTTGGTACTTCCAAGAAAGGAATCTGATGCTGAACAGGGACGCACAACAGAATGGAGTACTCCTCGAGAGTAGGCGCCAACTGATAGTCCTGGAAAGTGAAGCATCTCAGCTCCGGATCATAGAACTGAAGAAGAGTCTGCAACGGCACCGGATCGACTACCATCTTCAACAAAGTCAACAGATCCCCATACTGGTCACTGAACCCCTTCTGATGATCACTGGTCACAAAACTACTCAACTCAATCAGAGACGTCAGAGGCTCACGATGAAAGCTGTAGGAACAGGTCTTCCGCTTCGGCTCTGGGACTGTTGCCATCTCTATCAGTGAACCAAGCTCTGGAATGTACCTGAGAAATGATATGCATGCAGGGATTAGTTTTTTCTTTTTTTTTTTTTCAATTTTTTTTCAATTTTTTATTGCATTTCTTTTGAAAAATAAACATGCTATGATGCACATGATGCAGACACGACTGGAAAGCTGTGCATCTCTGGACACAGGATCGAAGCTTCGGCTCGAACTCTGATCACAATCATTTGAAACCCGAAGTCAACTGATCAACTGTCATCTGAACCCAATCTGAGAAACTGAGTCACCAACAGAACCCTGAGTTACCATCAAGTCACCATCAGTCACCATCTGTACCTGTTAAAATGATCATTCCCTCCCCACTCACGGGTGTCATCTAGGCCAGGGTAAGGTCGAAAGAAACGCAGCATAAATAACCTTTCGCAGAATATCATCATATACACACCCGAAGTATGTAAAGATAATATCCCACCAGGGTCTGAACTGCTCGTGATATCAATGTTCCGCTAAGTGGCGCATACCACCCGCTTCCCATGAATCACTATATTCCTAGGTTTCCTAGATTGCACTCATAGCCTGGGTATTGGGCCTTTTACCTCGAGTAACTCCCACCCCAAACAGAGAAACACAGCCAGCACAGCAGATGAATATGAATGAATGCAAACATTAATGCAAACAATAAATGCAAACAATAAACAATGAATGCAATAAATAACACAGCAAAAAGCAACCAAAGCCCTAGCCTAGAGAGCGCTAGGAGAGACTCGCTTAGGGAAGATGGACCAGCACAGGTCAACTTCTCTAGTCCCCAGCGGAGTCGCCAGCTGTCGCATTACGCGAAAAACCGGCGGGAAAACAGAACAACAGAGCCGCCACCGCGCGTTATTTATCCCAAAAGAGGGAAAGGAAACGCTCGAAGTAAACCTGGAAAAAGCATGGTCTCGCGACCAAAGAGAATGGGATCGGGAGTCGGTTATGCGAAGGGAAGGTATTAGCACCCCTACGCATCCGGCGTACTCGACGGGATCCACGCACAAAAGGAAGGAAAATGGTTGCTAAAACACTGCTCATAAACACACACACTGGCTGAAAGAGACACAAGAAAACAAACAAGACTGACTCGGCAGGATATCACATCCTGGGCCTACTTAGTCTATCAGGCATAGACATCAGAGTCAAAGTAGTTCGGACCGGGGAAACAACACATGCTCGCTAGGATGTCGCATCCTATGCATACGTATCTCCTTTGGACGAAGGAGAATCAGAGCATTCGTAGCTCGGCTCACGCACGCCAAACAAAACGACACAAACACGGGCAAACATAGAACCCGAATGCCAATCGCTGGACTTACATCAGCTTCCGAACCAAACAAACGCACACTGGAACCCGAATGCCACTCGATGGACTTACATCAGCTTCCAAGCACACAACAAGACAAAACAAAGACACAGGCGCTCGAAGAGATCTGCTTATCTCCTGCCTACGTACCTCATCTGGTATGAGGATCAGGGCGACGTAGTTCCCCTACGGAGGGACACAAGACTAGCCTAACCAGATAACAGAGGGAGAACCAACTAGGGAGACTACAACTCGAGCCTAGATGTTATCATGCAAAATCATCCCTAAGTTAAGGTTTCTAGCTAACTTGCACGGGAAGCAAGCCTATCCTAAAGCACAAGCAATAGCAAACAATCACAAACAGCACACACTATATGCACACAAGTGAGGCTCAAACAAGGGTGGGGCTGCAAGAGCAAGCCAACTGTACAGGGTGAGTTTTGCTCTTAACCTTGACATCGAGAGCCAAGGTGAAGCAGATGAAAGGTAGATGAAGATGAGACTTCACAGCTCTTATCCCTGGCCAGGGAGAACTTCAGACAAAGGAGCGTGGGTTCAGAATGTGGGAACCCTTCTACACTCAAGACACGGACTCAACTGTACAACTGTACAAGATCTTGGGTTACTGTCCTCAATGCGTCAACACAGTGGTGTGAGCAGAGGGACGACTCAACAGAATAGCGGGAGATAGATTGCATATCTCTTTTATCCGCCAATTTCCTCATAGAGGTCTTTACCTGCTTGGGGACAAAAGTAAACAAGCACAAACATCGCCTCTTAAGGAGGACTTCAGACAGGTGCCTGGCCAAGTAACAGGCCAGGTCTTCCAGACTACATGGAGACAAGAGATTCTACCTCAATGCTTAAGCAAAGCAAAGCAAGCTAGTTCTCAAGGAACTAAAGCGACTATGGTACCTGAAATCAATCAAATATAATCAGTATCTCAATCACAAAGTCAAAATAGACAAATTATGAACCAACAGACAACACAATCAATCATGTGTGCAAAGCACAAACTCAAAGCAAATGAGTTAGCATCCTACAAAACAAACCAAGTTAGTTCATCACAATCAAATAAACCAAACTCAATCAACTTGAATTAAACTTTCCAAAGCATTTTGCTTCTTAACCTGAAAAAAACAACTCAAAGGTGAGAAGTAAGACCACTAGGGCAAGCCTAGGGTCAAAAGGAGATGAAAAATTCAAAACAGCAAGTAAAAATTGGTCAAAACCAAGATTAATCAAACAAGAATAGAATCTAATTGGCCTCACATCAAAACTATGCACCAAATCCATTTCATAAGCTAAACATGTCAAACTATGCAATTTGGAATCACATTGGAGCAAACAGAATGATTACAATTAAATCAATACCAAAATAGCTCAATAAATTCCCAGAAAATTAAAGCTTAAACAGAACACACTCAATGAGCTACATATCAAATTTTATTGCAATTAGATAAGTGGAAGTAGGTTAATGAAATTCAGAAAGTCAACACCAATTCATACAAGCCCATACATGGTATCAAAACAAGCATCAACTTCCATCAATCATAAAACAGTGACAAAACATGAGAAATGAATGAGACCAAAACCAAAATGTGCCTTAAAATGTGTACAATCACTCTACAAAATTTCACATCCATCCAATTAATAACCAGAATTTCACAAATCAAATTCCAACATGTCCCACAAAAAGTCAACAAATGACTATACAGCAAACAAAAATCCCAGTCAAATAGGAAATTGATCAACAAATCCTACAAAAACTCATGATTAAACTAGACATACGGATGTAATCACATGCAAAAATCCAGGGCAAATGACATAGCATAGGCATGGAAACAAAATTCATGAACATGGCATAACATAGTGTGACACAAATTGTCACACTCAACTTGATCACATCATATCTCTCTAACCAGGGACTCAAAATTAGCAAACTATATACCAAAATCACCAGGAAAGAGTCAAGAACATGCATGTAAAATTTCACACATTTTGGATAAGGCATCAAGATTTCATGATTAAAATGGTAAAACATACACATGAAGCATACATGATCAAAGGCATTAGGCAAGGTCTAAAAATTCACCAGGCACAACTTTCATTATCGTACCTAAAAAAAACTAGAGAAATTTGAGATCAACACAAAAATCCTCACTCAATTTGGACTAAAAATGAATTAATTATGAATTTTAGAAGTTTGGTTAAGAAATGAAATAATTATTTAAACATTCAAATGAAATTGAAAGGCGCGGATGGCAAAATTGTAAATATCCACAGCCAGGGCAAAACGCTGAGTTTAATTAAATGGCGTGGCAACGTGTAATTGGACAAAAGCGGCGGGGAACAACAAATTCAAACTGAAGCCAGGCAAAATGGATCAAATTACGTTTTGGAGTGTGTTCTTCGCATGTTCATCCAACAGAATTTCCAGAAAAATCATCATGAACAAATTTGCACAAAAATGGACAAATCGCATATGGTTGAACTCGTCTCTCCACGTAGATTACAAATGTCATAATGAAATTATCCAGAAATCAACATACAACAAGATACGATCAATGAAAGTTTTGATATCCAAACTTTAGATCCAGATTTCTTCTTTAATACACAACGAAATTCAAAACTACAAGTTGCATGATACTCTACGATCTAAGATCTACACAAGCCATATCGCAATTTGGAGAATTAGAGAGTTCGAGATCCAACCTCTTGAAGATGTAAGTGTTGAATCCGTGCGCCTTGAGCCTCCAATTGGTGAAACAGATGTTGATTGATGATGTAGAAGATGAATGGAAGAGTTCTTGCAGCTCAACACGGCTCCAGCTTCAAGATTTATCAAACTGCCATGGCTATGTGTGGATGCAACAGTCGCGATTTCTCAATGTTCTTGCCACGATTTCCTTCAACAGATGCTCACAAAGTCCTGCAGAAGATGATTCAAACAAGAACAAGCACAAAGATGATGAATTCCAATGGAAATGATGAAAAAAAGTGTGAAAAAGTTTGAAGAAAATTGAGAGAAATTGATGATTTTTTGCTTTTGGATCTGAGAAAATGAAATGTGATTAAGAGTTTCTGTTACAATTATGCCTTTATACCTCATGCTAATCCAAGTGCTAATCACAATTAGGCAAGTTGGAAGTGATTAGTGTAATGCACATGTTAAGCAAAGTGGCCAAAATGCCCTTTCCAATTGTAGCCAATGCATCAGTACAAATGCAGTTTCAGCAAGTCATATTTGTCATTTGGAATGTGTTGGAAAAAGTTTGAAGTGCAAATGCCTTGTATTTTTGAAAATCACTATTTTTCCCACCAATTTTTAAATGGTTCACTTGAAAAATGACCTTTTTATGTGTTGATTTTGGATGAAATGTAATGATGCAATGTGATAGTACATGTCAAATGTGACTTGCTCAAAAAAGAATCACCCAATTTGGCCAAATGGTTCATGAGTTATGGCCTTTTGAAGTTCAACATTTTATGAAAATGATTTGATCATAACTTGCCAACCACACATGAGAAATGAGTGTTCTTGGACTTTTTCGAAAGGTGAGAGCAAGATCTTCAACTTTAATGTTGGACAAAATTCCATTTGAAGCTTGTATGATGATGTAAATTTGAGGAGAAGAACTTTCCATTTTTGGCAGTTTCCAATTACAGGTCACCTGCCATTTTAGGAAACTTTTTGTCTGACCTCCAATTCTTCAACCTTGATCTTTGATATGTCAAATTAGACTTATATGGACATGAATGAAGCCTTTCAAACCATCTCCCACCTTCCAATCCATAAAATCAGGCACAGTTGACCACAGTTGACTTTCTAGTGTTTCAGCTGAAATTCAGCTCGACTGTTGAGCTTTGATCATCCAATCCTTGGTCAATCCATTTCAAAATGATCCTTAGACCATGTGAACTTGATAAATCAACCATAGGGCTTTGTCTCAATGGAAATGGCACATGCTTGCTTGTTTGACCTGATCTCCTAACCAGATTGACCTAATCTGTCTGAAGAACTTGCACTTGGGCAAATGGCCATGCAATGCTATGCAATGGACTTTGTTATGTTAATGACCTAAAAAATGAAAATGTATGCACAAAAGGTAGGGTGCAAATTTGAGGTGCTACACTCATCACTAACATTTGACTAACCATTGACTAACTTTTATTGATATTGCTTTATTTTTTAAGTCATTTACTTAATGCAATGCAAATTTCAGCACCTTTATCATTCGCTGCCATTTACATTTCATGCAACTTATTTATGTTTCAAGTCCTTTTCATTTCTCTCATTTGAGCCATATTTTGATTGTATATATTGTTTGCTTGACTTTGTTTTTGTTTATGGTCTTAGGACCGTAAAACACCTTATAATAAAAAAACCTAAAAAATATCTTAGTGGACTATTGGACTTGATCTGAACTTTTAGACTTAGAATTAAGCAACATCCCCTGTGCTGAAGGACTTGGCCAATGCCAACATCTGAGACTGAGCTATCTTTGACCATGTCTTTCATCTGATGCAATAACTTTAGTACCTTTGATTCATTTGTTACTCTGTCTCTGTGCTTAATGCTTATATTGTTATTATTGTATATGTCTGATGATTGTTTTGAGTTGACCAAGGAATATTTCATCTGATACATTGGAAGATATTGAAGACTGCCAGCTATTGGATTGCTTGCTTGGATATTATGGATATCTTTATTTGATGCCTTGATCATCATATGGTGTTGGGATATTTCTTATTGCTTATTGCTTGTTGCTTGTTAAAGTCCAAAGGAAAATGGATTTCTATATGACATTCTTGTCTGTTGGATTGCATCCCATTGATTATATATTTTCAACTCTTAACTTTTAATCTTTGTCTAGGATAATCCCTTCATCCCCTCCCACTTCTTAAATTTCAAAATCTCTCCCTCTTTTCAAAAATCTTATTTGTTTTGTGATTTCAAACTTACACATGTTTTAATGATTAGAAACCTTGGCCTTAGGCCATTGAATTTTCAAATATTTTCCGCAATCAATTTTATAAATAAACTTAACCATATTGAATTTAATTTAAAAAAGACAAAAATAACTAACAAACCCATTCAAAGCTTTGGCCTTTTGTGCCTTTTCTTTTTAAATTTTTGTTAAAATCAATTCACCAACTTCTTTAAATTTTTTACTACAAACTACGGGGTTTTGATCCCTCATATTTATTTTGGTACGTAGGCATAAGACCGAAGGTTTTGTCAAACACAAAAATATAATGAATGAATTATTTTCTCATCCCCTCACTCTATATTTTGTCAAACATCATTTAGACCAAAAAACATATGCACACAAAAAAGGGCTCCCTACGAGTACCTAGGACACTTTGGGTGGTAACACCTTCCCTCTGTGTAACCAACCCCCTTACATGTAGTCTCTAACATTTTATTAGTTTTGATTTCAAAACTTCTTATCTTTGGGTTTTGTTCGCACTTTTCCCTTTTCCTTTGGAAACACTAAAAGTGCGGCAGTGTCTCTGGTTTTATTGACGTTAAGTTTATCCATAGCCCGATGGTCATGGATTTACCGCTACAAAAATTAAGTGGCGACTCTGCTGAGGAATAGCCCTCAGTGGGTTTAGCCTACTTTTGTGTGTGTATATATCTGTATATTTTATGTTTGTTTGTATATATTGTTGTATGATATATTCTGTCTGTTTTTCTTGGTGATTCCTTTGTGGTGAGATAAGTTCTAACCCGAACTTGAGTGCAATTAAGATATGAGGATGGTATAGTCATGTTCAACTCGTGTGGAGTAGTCCTTAACGAGTTGGCTTGAGACCCGTCTACCCAGTGGAGACCTCTTTTGAGTTACTGATGTCACACGAGTAATTCGTAGATATGCATTACTTTTTGTAATTTGGGGGTCCGAAAAGCTGAGGACAATAGAAAATTTAACCCAACTTGGTCTATTTAGGACGTACCACAGAGACTTTTTAAGTGTAGGCTTGATAACAGTTGTCATGCGATACTACACTCAGAAGAATAAATGGGATCACGACTCTGGGAACTTTTTTAGATGGGATCACGACTCTGGGAATTTTTTTAGAAATATGATCTACATGTTTTCATCCTTAGTACACTCCTTTTGGGATGTTTCTTAACCTGACTCCATTCTCGTGACTCGCAACAAACCCTTTGATTCTCGGTTGATCCGATCAAGTCTCATTAATATCAATGGAACTTGGGTGTTGATCAGGTGAAAACCATAATACACCAAAATGGATGATTGATATTGATGATGACTTGATCCATCCCTTGACCTTTTTTTGTGTTTTCCTTGTGTGTGATCCCCGGTGTGTGATTGTTGCATTCATGCATACATACACATCATAATATTCATTACACAAAAATAAATTTCAAAGGAACTAAGGTCTTATTTGCAATAATTTTCAGACTATGGATAAAAAGTACAGTTTCAAATGTCCTGATTTGAAAGAGCTAAGGAAGTTGTCATCCTTTGTATTAGATCCCTTGGTTTTTAAGCAACGTTGTGGGAAGCTCTTGTTCGTGTTATCTACTGATGCGGTTGAAGGACTTCTGAGTGTTTTGGTGCAGTTTTATGACCCTCTCTACCGATGCTTCACTTTTCCTGATTATCAGCTTGTGCCCACTTTGGAGGAGTATGCCCATCTCTTGGGTATGCATGTATCTAACAAGGTACCTTTCAGTGGATTAGAGGAGATTCCCAAATCTCATGTCATAGCCGAAGCTCTTCATCTAAAGAAATCTGAGATTGATGCTCATCTGGTGAAGAAAGGAGGGATTCTTGGGTTGTCTTCTGAATTTCTCATTGGTAGAGCCACTGTTTTTGCTCAAGCCGGCAACATGGACGCTTTTAAAGCCATCTTTTTATTTCTCATCTATGGTCTATCCTTGTTCCCTAACATTGACGTTTTTTTATGTTAACGCCATTAGAATCTTCTTGATCGGGAATCATGTTCCGACTCTGTTGGGTGACATGTACTTCTCTCTACATTTGAGGAATTCTAAAGGTGGTGGGACTATTGTGTGTTGTGTTCCTCTTTTGTACAAGTGGTTTATTTTGCACTTACCACAGACGTGTACTTTCTTGGAAAACTGACAATGTCTACGGTGGTATCAGAGACTTATGTCTCTCACTAATGATGATATTGTTTGGTATGATTCTGCATTGGGTAGCTTGGACATTATGGACAATTGTGGTGAGTTATATAATGTACCTCTCATTGGTATGCAAGGATGAATCAATTGCAACCCTGCATTGGCTCTTTGTCAACTTGGGTTCTGCTTGAGAGATAAGCCTAATAACATTCAGTTAGAGGGTCTATTCTATCAAGAGGGTAAAGATCCCCAACTTTTGAAGAAAAGGATGGTGCGTTCTTGTTACAGTGTACATAGGAAAGGAAGATCCGAGCTTGGTCCATGCAATTTTGTAGCCGTGGAAACTTACATTATTTGGGTGAAGAAGAGAGCTTTGTGTAACACCTCAAAATTTGCCCTCCTCTCTTGGGACTAGCATAACATATTTGCATTGCATTTTTAGGTCATTAGACATTGCATATTGCATATCATGTGGTTACATTGTGCAAGTCATCTTCCAAGTCTTGATCAGAAGATAAAGAGGTGGATATATGCAAGCTGATGGTTTCATTGATTGAATGGATTGGTTATTAGCCATCTGAGGATTGGGCTATGAATTAGGGTTTTGGTTCTCAAGGAGATTGGTCTTCATCTTGGTGCAAGTGATACATCATCATCATCATGGTCTTGATATCATCTAGAGGGTCAAGAGATTGATCATATACCTTGAGATTAGGGTTTTGACCACTAGTCAACCCTAATCAGTTGCATAGGGCCAATCAGGGCATAGCAAGGAGATGGGGTCTATGATGGATATGGGGATCATTTAATGATTGTATTGAGCTTATGGAGGCTAGGGTTTCATCCTTGAGCCATTTCATTAGAAGATTGGGGCTCTGATTGATCAGTGCATTGCCAAATTCATCTATCAGTTGAAAAAGTCAACTCTGGTCAATTGTGCTTGATTTTATGGATTTGGAGGTGGGAGAGAGTTGGATGCACTTCATTCATGTTGAAACAAGTGTCATTTGACATGTCAAAGCTCAGGAATGAAGAAAATAAAGTCAGGACAAAAATTGCCAAAAATAGAAAGTGACTTGTAATGGAAGTTTCCAAAAATGGAAAGTTTTTCATCACAAAATTACATGTCCAAAAAAGCTTCAAATGAAAATTTGTTCAACATGAAAGTTGTAGATCTTGGTCTCACCTTTCCAAAGAGTCCAAGAACTTGAAATTCTCATGTATGGTTGACAAGTTATGGTCCATTCATTTTCCAAAAATGCCTATAATCAAAGTGGCATAACTTTCACATGGAATGTCCAAAATGGATGATCTTTTTATGAGCAAACTCCATTTCACATGTACTTTCATGGTGCATAATCAAAATTCATTAAAAATGGTCAATGCAAAAGGTCAATTTTCAAGTGCATCAATTAAAAACCAAGGGCAAAATGGTCCAAATCTCACATTACATGGAATTTTTAAATGGGACTTTTTGCAACACTCTCCAAATGCAAAATGTGACTTGTTCCAACTGTCATGAGCTGTCATGGTGCAATATTTGGCAAGGCCATTTTTGAACTTTCACTTAAAATCACATTATGCTAATCTTCCAAGTTTTTGCTAATTAGAGATTAAGAAGAGGATTAGCATTGGTATAAATGGCTAATTGTAACAGAATGTTAATCACAATTGCACATTCCAAGAAATCTAACAAACTTTCCCTCCATTTTCTCACAATTCTCTCAAGAACTTCATCAACATTTTTGATCCAAACTTCATCAATTCTTCACCAAATTGAAGGATTCTTTTTGATTCGTGCTCCACAAGCTAAGAGTTGCATCTGTTTTGCCAAGCCATTGCCAAAAACCTCAAGGATCGTGACTGTTCATGTGGTGCACATCAATGGAGTTTTGAGAAATTTTGCTTCTGGATCGTGTTGGAGCTAGGATAGCTTTTCCATTCAACTTCCTGAACCTGGTGCTGCATCTGTTTCGCCTTTTTGAGCTTGGAAACATCCAGATTCACCTTTGCCATAATCACAAGGTTTTTTTTCGAATCTCACAATTTCTTGAATTATGATATGCTTTTGGTAGTTCATTCATCATAGATCATCATGCTGTGCTTAGTTTTCGATTTGGTTGATTATTGAGAGAGAAATCTAGGATTAAAGATTGCATGTCAAAATTTCTTTCGTTCGATTCGCCTTGTACATGAACTTCTGGATGATTTGATGATGATATTTGTGATGTACATGTTTAGACCTTTCCATCCATATATCGTTTGTGAATTTTGGTTGAGATTTGAGCATAACCAAATTTTGGAATGATGAACACATGAACACGATGATGAACACTGAAAATCTGGAAATTTACCGTGCTTCAATCCGTTCCATTCGCCTGGCAATTTGAAAACGTGTTTCCCACCAAAACCGTCCATTAGAGTGGTGACAGCGCATAAATTAAGCTGTGCGTTTTGGGCCCTGGCTTTCAGATATTACGATTTTGCCATCAGCGGGATTTAATTAATCCATGTAATTTCATTATACTTAAATAATTATTTCCATATTTCAATAAACTTCAAAAAATCCAAACAAATTCAATATTAACCCAATTTCAGTGGGAGTTTTTTTGTTAGATTCATAATTTAATCTAGTTTTTTATAGGTATGATAACTCAAGTTGTGCTTGGAGAATTTTTGACTTTGCCTATTGATCTTTGACTTGTGTGCATTTTGTATATGTTTCACCATATCCTTCATGAAATACTCATACATTATCCAAATTGAATGAAATTTCACATGCTAATTCTTGACTCCTTGCGGGTTATTCTGATGTATAGTTTGTGAATTTTGGATCTCTGGTTTGGTAGATATGATGTGTGCAAGTTGAGTGTGACAATTTGTGTCACACTAAGCTAGGTCAACTTCATGATTTTATTTAAAATGCTTAGCGATGTTGATTTGAGCTGAACTTTTGTGTGGATGATCATTGATATGTCAAGATTACATGAGAATTTTTATGGAACTGTTGATGGCATTTTCTAATTGATTGATAATTTTCTTCTCTGTTGGTTCATTTGGTAACTTTGTGTGACACATGTTGGTAATTCATTTGTGAAATTCTCATGGTGTATTGGATGAAGATGAAATTTGACATGGGGATTGTAGACACACTATAGGACATTATGGTTTTGATCCCATTCATTTCTTAATTGTTGTCACTGTTTTATGATTTTTGGAAGTTGATGCTAGATTGGATGCCTTGTTTTGGCTTGTATAAATGTGTCTGGACTTTATGATTTTCATTGACCTACTTCCTTTTGTCCAATTGAGCTGAAAATTGACATGCTATACATTGAATGTGTCCTGTTTAGAGGTGAATGTTTGTGGAATTAATTGAATTGTTTTGGTATGCTTTTGATTGAGATAGTTCTGTTTGGTCATTTGAAGTTGCAAATTGCATGTTTGATACTAAATTGTGCATGAAATGATAATGGTGATTGATATGAGCATGGGACCAATTGCATTTGCTTCTAATTTGTTTGAATGTGATCTTGGATAAATTTTACTTGCTGTTTTGATTTTTTCATCCCCTTTGGACCCTAGGCTTGGCCTAGTGGTCTAGTTTCTCACATTTGGTTTGGATTTTCAGGTTAAAAGTGCAAAAGGCTTAAGGAGAAAAATTCAAGTTGTAAATTGAGATTGTTTGATGTTGTAAACTAACATTGGTTTTGTGTTGTAGGGTTTGATGCTTGAGCTTGAGCTCATGGCTTGCACTTATGTGCATTAACTTGTGTTGTCTATATAGATTGACTTTTGCTGTTTATTGTTGGTTTGTCTGAGTACTGATGATACTTGATTGATTTCAGGTACATTTAGTCGCTTACAGTTCTTTAAGAACTTGCTTGCTGCTGCTTGGTTTTTAAACCAGTTGAGGTAGATTCTCTTGTCTTCATGTAGTCTGGAAGACCTGGCCTGTTACTTGGCCAGGCAACTGTCTGAAGTCCTCCTTAAGAGGCGATGTTTGTGATTGTTTACTTTTGTGCCAAGCAGGTAAAGACCTCTATGAGGCAATTGGTGGAACCCAAGGGATATGCAATCTATCCCCCGCTATTCTGTTGAGTCGTCCCTCTGCTCACACCACTGTGTTGACGCATTGGGACACAAACCCAAGATCTTGTACTTTGTACAGTTGTGTCAGAGTCTTGAGCGTAGAAGGGTCCCTCCATTCTAGACCCACGCTCCTTTGTCTGAAGCTCTCCCTGGCCAGGGATAAGAGCTGTGAAGTCTAATCTTCACTCACCTTTCATCAGCTTCACCTTAGCCTCTCAATGGCAAGGTTAAGAGCTAACTCTACCTTTGTACAGATGACTTGCTTCGGCAGTCGAACCCTTTGTTTGAGCCTCACTTGACTGGATATAGTGTGTGCTATGTGAAATGTTTGTTTTATTGTGATTGATGCTTGCATGCTTGCTTTCTTCCTGGATAAGATTAGCTTGCTGTTGTGCAAGTAGGTAGAAACCATAACATAGGGCAATGATGCATGATAACACTAGGCTCGAGTACAACTCCCTGGTAGTGTGTCTCCCCTTGGTTTCTGGCTAGAATTTCTTTCCCTTTCAGGGGAACTACATCGCCCTGATCCTCGTTCCAGACGAGGTATGTAGGCAGGAGACCGTGCGAGGTCTCTCCGGGCACTTTTCTTTCTTTTTGTGTGTGTGCTTGACGGTTATAGGCTCGAGTTCCCGACTCCCTATTAACTTGTTGGTTGTTGTGTGCTTGGGAGCTGATGTAAGTCCATCGAGTGGCATTCGGGTTCCAGTGTGCGTGTGTTTTGGTTCGGATGCCGGTGTAAGTCCAGTGATTGGCGGTCGGGCTCCACGTTTGCCCTTTTGTGCGTGTTTTGGTTCGGATGCTGATGTAAGTCCAGTGATTGGCCTTCAGGCTCCATGTTTGCCGGTGTGTTTGTTTGTTTGTTTGGCGTGCGTGAGCCGAACTACGGCAGCTCTGATTCTCGTTCCAGACGAGATACGTAGGCATAGGACGCGATGTCCTAGCGAGCCCTTTTCCTCTTAACCCCACCTGTGTTGTCTTCGGTGCGTGTGTGTGTGGTGTTTTAGCAACCTTTTCTTTTCTTAGAGCGTGGATCCCGTTGAGTACGACGGACGTGAGGGGTGCTAATACCTTCCCCTTGCGTAACCGACTCCCTTACCCTTTCTCTTTGGTCGCGAGACCATGCTTTTTCCAGGTTTCTCTGAGCGTTTCCTTTCCCTATCTTTGGGATAAATAACGCACGGTGGCGACTCTGTTTGTTTTTTTGTTTTAGCCCGCCGGTTGTTTTTCGCGGATGCGACAGCTGGCGACTCTGCTGGGGACCATAATTGGGTGTTGACCTATGCTGGTCCATCTTCCCTAAGCGAGAGTCTCCTAGCGTTTTAGGATAGTTTAGGTTGCTTGATTTGCTTTATTTATTGCATTTATTATTCTGACTGTGTATATATTTGCATAAATATTTGCATGCATCATACTATCATGTTGCCGTCCTCTGTGCAGGTGATTCCGTTGTTTGGGGTGGGTGTTCTGAGTGGGGCTAAAACCCAGGCCCGAGTATACACCTAGGATTAGTGTGGTCTCATGTTGCCTCCTTCATGTTAGGTCAACATGTGCCTGGCAACGTGATGTACCACAAGCCGGACGAGGTTCATTTGATAGTGCTTTCCTCTGTGGGGTACTCCACTTTGGTTGAGTTACTTCATTTGAGCTGTTGACTCTGGTGACCGATCATTTCCCGGATCTTTGGTTTAGACGATCTTAAGAGAGCTACAATGGCACACCCGAAAGGGCAAACCCATTGAGTATCTTTGCCCGATTGTCGAGACTATTATCCGCCTTAGGGTGACCTGATTAGAATTTACCTGTGAGGGGAGGGTGATTCTTACAGATGCATGTTCAGATGGTGACTCAGATGGAGACTTTTGGTTCCGTTGATCAGAGTCGTATTTATAAGTCGGATTTATGGGCACTTATTGCTGAGACGCCGAAGTGCTGTCCGAGTTATTTATCAGTGGGGATCCGTTTATTTCAGGATTCCCCGGGCCGATTCAGAGATGGTTATGTGTATCTGCTCAGAGTTTTGTTTGATGATGATGATGATGTATCAGTCAGTTCCGTTTATTTCGGAACCCTTGAGTCGGATTTATGGTTAATCAGACTTCATATGGTTGTGATCGGTTCAGAAATCAGGGCTGTAACTCAGAGCAACAGAGGATCAGATGACTTGGAGGATGGCACAGTGCATTGCATTCATACATCTGCATCGTTCTCATTTTGCATTCATCTGCACCTAACCTACGTCTAGCCCTATGGGGAGTATGATGGATTGAGAATCTGGTTGAGAGATATCTTGAATTTCAGAATGTGAATGTCAAAATATTATCTGTCTCGATGAAACCAGAATCAAAGGACAGAATCTTCCTCATATGGATAGACGTTGCATTCATGCATGTTAACCTATTTGTTGTTTTGCAGGTATCAGTTCTAACGTGCTTGATCGTTTCAGGAATCATTGCTCGCGCTCGCAGAGCTGTACCTTTGCACTCAACCCGTCCTCACAGATACTTCACCAGACGCAATACTCCCAGACTAATGGATCTCCCAAACACAGATATCCTCGAGCTGAAGGACAAGATGACTGAGCTGATCAACATCATGCAGGGTTTTGCAGTTGGTCAGAAGGCTCTAGCTGACAAAGTTGAGAAGCTCGAGCGAGCTTCAGCTGCTAACAGTGTTGTTAACCTGGATGGTGTCTCCAACCAGGGGCTGGGTGGATCCAGGGACGGTGAAAAAAGAGCAACTGTAGGTATGGTGAACAACAATGCTGGTGGATTTGGTGCTGCTACTGGTGGTGGGCCCGATCTGGGGCATAATCTAAAGGATAGTCTGTTCCCGCCTTTCTTTGGGGTCGATGATGACGGAGAGGAGGACAGAGAGGCTGATCAATTCTCCATGCACAACGAGCCTTTTGGTCAGTACAGTGCTCCGCCACAGAACAAGGAGATTCAGCTGCTGGCTGAGAAAATCAGGGCTCTGGAAAGCCATGCTACTCCGGGATTTGTCAACATGTCGAATATGGGGCTGGTAGAGGGGATTGTGATCCCACCAAAAGTTCAAGGCGCCCGCATTTGACAAATATAATGGGAGTTCTTGCCCAGAGACTCACCTTCAAGCATTCGTTCGCAAGATCTCTGCGTATACAACAGATCAGAAGCTCTGGATGTACTTCTTCCAAGACAGTCTGTCTGGAGGATCCTTGGAATGGTATACCAAGCTGAAATCTGCTGACATCAAGAGCTGGCAGGATCTGGGAGATGCATTCTTTAAACAGTACCAGTTTAATGCTGACATGGCTCCGAGTCGTACCCAGCTGCAGGGTATGTCTCAGAAGTCAAATGAGGGGTTTAAAGAATATGCTCAGAGATGGAGGGAGTTGGCTGCCAGAGTGCAACCTCCACTGGTGGACAGAGAGATGTCTGATCTCTTCATGGGTACCCTGCAGGGGGTTTTTGCTGAAAGGATGGTGGGTTGTCCTGTCACGAATTTTGCCGACATTGTGGTGGCTGGGGAGAGAATTGAAAGTTGGCTGAAAATGGGGAAGATCCAGGGTGGTAATGTTTCGTCATCAGGATCTAAGAAGCCATTCAGGAACAGTCAGCGCAAGAATGAGGGTGAATCGAGTGCTATGTATGCCCAGGGAGGACACAGTAGGGATCGTTACTATCAGCACATTGCTGCGGTAACCATTCCTGCTGGTAATCAGTCAGTACGACAGCAACGTCAACCACCTCAACAGAGAGCTGGGTACCAGGTGAGGGGAAAAGGGGTTGATCGCCATTTTGACAAGCCGCCCGTGACATACGATGTTCTGTTCAAAAAGCTGATGGATCTTAGGTTGGCGCAGCCGAGGGCGATGGCTCCGATGAGATCGGATCAGAGGCCTCCTAACTATGATGAGAACGCCCAGTGCGAATTTCATTCTGGAACACCGGGGCATAACATTGAGGGCTGTAGAGCATTCAAGAATGTTGTCCAGGATCTGGTAGACTCCAAGGCTATCAATTTTGCGCCATCACCGAATGTTAATGCTAATCCCATGCCGGCACATGGTCAGGCGATGGTGAGTGCAATTGCTGAAGATTTGGATCACGCCTGTGCGGTAGGTGAAAGGACTGACAGTGACTGCGGGTTTGATGGTTGGATAAAGCCGTGCGTACCAGGGAACTGGAAGGCTTAAAAAGATCAGCACTGTCACTCATCCTGAAGAGTAATAATTTCTTGTTTTCAGTTTTATTTGCATGAAAGCCATACGTTTTGCCCGAAACGTAATGGTTCATTGTAAGGGCCACCTCATGTTTCATTTTGCAACATTTCTGCATCATTAATAAATGGATGTTTTTCAGTCAAAAAGCGGTGTTCCTTGTTTTTCATTTATTTTTGCAGTTTAAAAACAAATAAAAATGGCGATGTTTATTTTCATTTTTCTCCTTTTTTTGATTTGTCTCGTTCCGAATTCAAAAATAATTCTCCGGATCTCGTTGATAACAATTTGGTTACACCTCATATGACTTCGACAATCCAATCTATCATGCTGAAGAAGAAGGCGAAGAAGATTGTGATCTGCTGGAATTAGCCAGGTTGTCAAAACAAGAGGAGAAGGTGATTCAGCCGCACGAGGAGCGGGTTGAGGTTGTTATTCCAAGCACCGCCGAGGTCAGGAAGGAGAAAAATTGGGGCCGCTTTAGAGGCGAGTCGAGAGCAGAATGGTAGTCCTGTTGAAGGGACATGTGGATACCTTCGCCTGGTCATGTCAGGATATGCCAGGGTCGGATACCGATGTCGTTGTGCACAAGCTGCCATGGAGAGAAGATTGTCCTCTAAAGAAGCAGAACGCCAGTGCCTGTATCAGAGAGCCATGGTGACTTTGTTTCATGACATGACTCATCATGAAATCGAATGCTATGACATGATAGCAAAGTCCCAGACAAGAGAGGGGCATCTGGCAGACCGGGGCAAGTCGTTTGACCGGTTGAGATAATTCAGACTGAGGTTGAATTCGAATCAGTGCATTATCAGAGTGCGGTCCGGTTAGTTGCTGGGGTTCATTGTGAGTGGAAAAGAGGAATCGAGGCTGATCCTGCTAAAAAAAAAAAGAAGAAAGAAGAAAAAAAAAGAAATAAAAAAAATGCCTGAACCGAGAACAAAAAAGAGAGGTTCGTGGTTTCTTAGATAGATTGAACTATATGTCATGGTTCACATCTCGTCTAACAGCCACGAGGGAACCCATTCAAGAAAAAAGATCAAACGGTCAGGTGAAATAATGATTGCCAAGGGGCATGGAAAGAATAAAAGAATAAGTCGCAGGAACCTCTGATTCTGTTGCCTCCCTGTGGAAGGAACAACTGTTAATCTGGTACTTGACAGCCCTCGAGGGGTCTATGGGGTGTGTACTGGGGCAGCATGACGAGTCTGGTCGAAAAGAGCATGCAATTTACCTTAGCAAAAAGTTTACCGACGGTGAAACAATACATTCACTGTTCGAGAAAACTTGATGTACTTTGGCATAGGCTGCTCGCCGACTGAGACAGTATATGCTGGTTCATACCACTTTGTGGATTTCGAGATGGATCTGATCAAGTACATATTTGAAGAGCCAGCAATGACCGGACGGGTTGCAAGAGGGCAAATGATGTTGATTGAATACGATATTCGATATATCTCTCAGAAAGCAATCAAGGGGAGTGTATTGTCAGATTACCTCGCCCAGCAACCCATTGAGGATTAGCAACCGAGGAAGTTTGAGTTCCCTGATGAGGACATCTCGAGGTGCTCCAATCGAAAGATTGAGAGTGACCGATCCCGGAGGAGGGGCCTGACCCCGAATCCGAACGGATTCTGATGTCTGATGGGGAGGTTAAGGTGAATGAGCTTTCGTTTCCCGGTTAGCATTCGAATGCACCGACAGTATGGGCAAGTGTGAAGCTTGTATCCTGGGTATTGTACCTCGATGCGCCTACTAGGGCAAAGTCTTTCTCGTTGGTGTATGGAATCCGTGCTAACGGTTGAGGTTCAGATTCCCTCTTTGAGAGTCCTGATGGACGTGAAATTGCAAGAGGCTGAATGGGTAAGGACCCGGCACAAAGAGCTAAGCCTAATCGAGGAAAAAGGGCTAGCGGCCATTTGTCATGGGCAGTTATACCAGCAAAGGATGAAGCGTGCTTTTGACAAGAAGGTACGACCTCGGGTGTATCACGTGGGTGATATGGTGCTGAAAAGGATCCTTCCTCCTCAAAACGATCGAAGGGGCAAATGGACACCGAATTATGAAGGTCCATTCGTGGTCAAGAAGGTCTTCTCTGGAGGAGCCTTGTTGCTAACGACCATGGATGGCAAGGATTTTCCATCCCCTGTGAATGCGGACGCAGTTAAAAAATACTTCGTATAAAGAGACCCGCTGGACGAAAAGAATAAAATAGTCCAGGCAAAAATGGGTATCCCGGCGAACCAAAAAAACAAAAAGAAAGGTTCGGGCAAAAATTAGGGATAAAATGAAAAACTGTACACCCGGCAAGTCGAAAACCTGAAAAGGCGACTTGGGCAAAAAGGGGTATCCCGGTGGACTGAAAACCCGAAAGGGCGGTCTAGGCAAAAGAGGGATTAAAACGAACAACTGCGTCTGGCATGATCGTCTGCGCTTTGGTTAAAGCATCATGGATAATACCCGGTAGGGATCAGTCGGAATCGTCTTGTTCAGAAGGCAGAAAGCATGGAGAGTCTGAGGACATATGGGGTGTAACCGAGTTGGAACTCGATGAGATCACGAGTTTCACATTGCCATTAAGATAGATTTTTCCTTTTGTGCGCGATTACCTCTTTTCAGGAATTGCTTCCTTTGTATTGCTCATTTGAGCCACACTTTTTTTCAATCAATAAAATGCATATTCAGTCAAATAATTTTGTTTTTGTTTTTCATTACCGCTTTGATTGCAAAAACATCCGATTATTTTTAATAAAGAATCTTGCATTTTAAGACATACAGGTCCCTTCCAGTGCATGTTTATAGGATTGAAAGTTTGAAATCTTATTCGGAAGGTTGAGTGACCCAAGTGTTGAAATCTCGACACGCCTGGGGAACGGTTTTATCTAACGATCTGTTTTGCAGGAACTGTTAGGTATCTTCGCTCACTTGCAGGTTGTGATGTGGAAGCTTTTGTTGAAAACAAATCCCCAGGGAGTCCAGTCAGGGACGAATGAATATGAAGGGATGACGAAGAGACGTTGAGACGTACGCCGATCCTTGAATGATAATCAAGAAGACTCTTCAAAGTTGGGAGATTGGAAGGTCTGTAGAAATTCTCCGCGGAGTCCGATTAGGGACGAATGGATATACGAACGATGAGAAGACGTTGAGACGTACGACGACCCTTGGAATTAATCAAGAAGACTCTTCAAAGTCGGAAGATTGAAAAGTCTGTATAGTCCCCAGGAGTTCGCTCTTCGTCGAGCGCGGCGCGACTTGGAATACAAGATGATGGAGCAAAAAAGGTCCGGACGGGTCTGGGAGTTCTCAAAATTGGAAAGCTGATATGAGATTGGGAGGCGGATATCGTGGTTCGACGAGTCGATGGGTGTTCTGTACCAACTTCTCTCATTTCCCCAGCTAAAGTCCCTAAGCAGAGTTATGAGGACTAAATCCCCAGCAGATCCAAGGTCTGTGGATCCCTTAGCTGAGTCAGGATGGTTATCCCCGGCAGGTTTAAAACGGTGTCTCCTCAGCAGCCAGGCCTGAAGGTTGCTATTCCCCGAGTGGAGCGGGTTTCAATGAAATATATCTCCAGCAGTGTATCCTACGTATGGATTGGATGGGTCGTCCCCAGCGGAGTAGCATTCGTTTCCTCTAGCAGGGTCAGGATGGTTATCCCCGACAGGTTTTAGATCGATGCTTCCCCAGTAGCCAGGCCTGGAGGTTGCTGTTCCTCCAGCAAGGCTATTTGTGAGCATTTCCCCGCTGAAGTCGACAGGTATCTGTGAGGGTTCTCCAAGCAGAGTCGGGATTGATATCCCCAGCAAGTCGAAGACTGTTGTATCCCCACAGAGTGTTGGTGGTTCTTATCCCCAGCAGTTTCCCGAGCGGATTGGGTGTAAAGGAGGTTCTTCCCCAACAAGGGCTACCTTTTCCAGCAGCAGCAGTACTATTCCCCAGCAGGGTGGTGATCGGAGTATTGTCGAGTTCCTTTCGGCAGAGTGCCTTGAGCTCCCCAGAAGAGTCCCTTGAGGGGGATATTTTTTATGCATTCATCATGTAAAGTAAGCATAGCATATTGCATAATAAATCGCGTAACATTTCCATAATTATGGAGCATTACGCAGAAAAAGTCATGCATCATTGCAAGCATAGGCTAGTCTCAAGCTGTGGTTATTGTTTGAGAGGTGGTTTCGACAGAAGTTGGAAGATATTTCTCTGATGGGTTTAGCATCATGACGTCAGATCAACAATATTCCCCAGTAGTGCGATGCTGGAGGAAGCTTTTCCGTCGGACAGAGATAGAAATGTTACGCGATCAGCGCGACTCGAGCTGTGGTTACCGCTTGAGATTTGGTTGTGCCGGACAGTGAAGACGATACTCCGAGGAGTTCAGCATTGTGAGTTTGGAGCAACAGTATTTCCCAGTCATCAGTAAGTGTCTGGTCGAGCTTTCTTTGGTGTCAGTAAACATCATCATTCGATGTCCAGTAAACGTCGAGTTATTTCCCAGTCATTGTTTGATGTCCTGTCAACATCATTGTTTGATGCCTGTCAACATCATTGTTTGATATCCTGTCAACATCATTGTTTGATGCCTGTAAACATCATTGTTTGATGCCTGTAAACATCATTGTTTGATGCCTGTCAACATCATTGTTTGATGCCTGTCAACATCATTGCTCGATGTCCTGTCAACATCATTGTTCGATGTCCTGTCAACATCATTTTTCGATGTCCTGTCAACATCATTGTTTGATGCCTGTAAACATCATTGTTTGATGCCTGTAAACATCATTGTTTGGTGCCTGTAAACATCATTGTTCGATGTCCAGTAAACGTCGAGTTTTCTCCCAGTCATCAGTTAGTGTCTGGTTGAAAATGTTACTTTGAGGAGTTCAGCATCATGACGTCAGATCAGCAGTGTTCCCCAGTAGTGCGATACTGGAGGTAATTTTTCCGTCGGACGGAGATGGAAATAAAATCAAAGGATATTACGCGATCAGCGCGATTTTGGGGTTCAACTGGAGAAGAGGAACTGTTGATACATTTTCTGGAGATCGGAGTTCAATTGGAGAAAGGGAAATGTTGAGACATTTTCTGGAGATCGGGGTCCAAATGGAGATTGGAGTTGAAGATTATATCCGGGATGAGGTCCGTAGGATTGTCTTCTTTTCATGTGTCACCTTAGACTTTGGTTGAGGCCAGTGGAAGTCGTTATGGGTGTCTTCTGAAGAAGAGATGCACGTGTTACCTTCCTTTTGTGAAGGTGTACCCTCTGATATGTCGCCCTCAGAGTGGTTTGGTGTTATTTCCGTCGTTGCCAGCGGAATTATCACGAGAGATGGGAGAACGGGGTTCAAATGGAGAAAAGGAAATGTTGAGACATTTTCTGGAGATTGGGGTTCAGACGGAGAAAGGGAAATGTTGAGGCATTTTCTGGAGAGCGGGGTCCAAATGGAGAAAGGGAAATGTTGCGACATTTTCTGGAGATCGGGGTTCACAATGGCGATCGCAAGTTATCGTCAGGCGACTGGGGTTCAAACCGGAGAATGGGGTTCATTATTTTGGCAAATAGGAGAACGGGGTTCAAATGCAGTGATCGGGGATCATTGGCGCGAAAGAAAATTTCGGGGTTCAAGAAAATGAAAAAAGAGCGATTATCAGAAATTTCGGTGGGAGCGATTATCGATTATCAAAAAAGAGCGATTATCGATTATCAGAACGGGGTTCAAATGCAGTAATCCATGTAATTTCATTATACTTAAATAATTATTTCCATATTTCAATAAACTTCAAAAAATCCAAACAAATTCAATATTAACCCAATTTCAGTGGGAGTTTTTTGTTAGATTCATAATTTAATCTAGTTTTTTATAGGTATGATAACTCAAGTTGTGCTTGGAGAATTTTTGACTTTGCCTATTGATCTTTGACTTGTGTGCATTTTGTATATGTTTCACCATATCCTTCATGGAATACTCATACATTATCCAAATTGAATGAAATTTCACATGCTAATTCTTGACTCCTTGCTGGTTATTTTGATGTATAGTTTGTGAATTTTGAATCTCTGGTTTGGTAGATATGATGTGTGCAAGTTGAGTGTGACAATTTGTGTCACACTAAGCTAGGTTAACTTCATGATTTTATTTAAAATGCTTAGGGATGTTGATTTGAGCTGAAATTTTGTGTGGATGATCATTGATATGTCAATATTACATGAGAATTTTTCTGGAATTGTTGATGGCATTTTCTAATTGATTGATAATTTTCTCCTCTGTTGGTTCATTTGGTAACTTTGTGTGACACATGTTGGTAATTCATTTGTGAAATTCTCATGGTGTATTGGATGAAGATGAAATTTGACATGGGGATTGTAGACACATTATAGGACATTGTGGTTTTGATCCCATTCATTTCTTAATTGTTGTCACTGTTTTATGATTTTTGGAAGTTGATACTAGATTGGATGCCTTGTTTTGGCTTGTATAAATGTGTCTGGAATTTATGATTTTCATTGACCTACTTCCTTTTGTCCAATTGAGCTGAAAATTGACATGCTACACACTGAATATGTCCTGTTTAGAGGTGAATTTTTTTGGAATTAATTGAATTGTTTTGGTATGCTTTTGATTGAGATAGTTCTGTTTGGTCATTTGAAGTTGCAAATTGCATGTTTGATACTAAATTGTGCATGAAATGATAATGGTGATTGATATGAGCATGGGACCAATTGAATTTGCTTCTAATTTGTTTGAATGTGATCTTGGATAAATTTTACTTGCTGTTTTGATTTTTTCATCCCCTTTGGACCCTAGGTTTGGCCTAGTGGTCTAGTTTCTCACATTTGGTTTGGATTTTCAGGTTAAAAGTGCAAAAGGCTTAAGGAGAAAAATTCAAGTTGTAAATTGAGATTGTTTGATGTTGTAAACTAACATTGGTTTTGTGTTGTAGGGTTTGATGCTTGAGCTTGAGCTCATGGCTTGCACTTATGTGCATTAACTTGTGTTGTCTGTATAGATTGACTTTTGCTGTTTATTGTTGGTTTGTCTGAGTACTGATGATACTTGATTGATTTCAGGTACATTTAGTCGCTTACAGTTCTTTAAGAACTTGCTTGCTGCTGCTTGGTTTTTAAACCAGTTGAGGTAGATTCTCTTGTCTTCATGTAGTCTGGAAGACCTGGCCTGTTACTTGGCCAGGCAACTGTCTGAAGTCCTCCTTAAGAGGCGATGTTTGTGATTGTTTACTTTTGTGCCAAGCAGGTAAAGACCTCTATGAGGCAATTGGCGGAACCCAAGGGATATGCAATCTATCCCGCGCTATTCTGTTGAGTCGTCCCTCTGCTCACACCAGTGTGTTGACGCATTGGGACACAAACCCAAGATCTTGTACTTTGTACAGTTGTGTCAGAGTCTTGAGCGTAGAAGGGTCCCTCCATTCTAGACCCACGCTCCTTTGTCTGAAGCTCTCCCTGGCCAGGGATAAGAGCTGTGAAGTCTAATCTTCACTCACCTTTCATCAGCTTCACCTTAGCCTCTCAATGGCAATGTTTAGAGCTAACTCTACCTTTGTACAGATGACTTGCTTCGGCAGTCGAACCCTTTGTTTGAGCCTCACTTGACTGGATATAGTGTGTGCTATGTGAAATGTTTGTTTTATTGTGATTGATGCTTGCATGCTTGCTTTCTTCCTGGATAGGATTAGCTTGCTGTTGTGCAAGTAGGTGGAAACCATAACATAGGGCAATGATGCATGATAACACTAGGCTCGAGTACAGCTCCCTGGTAGTGTGTCTCCCCTTGGTTTCTGGCTAGAATTTCTTTCCCTTTCAGGGGAACTACATCGCCCTGATCCTCGTTCCAGACGAGGTATGTAGGCAGGACACCGTGCGAGGTCTCTCCGGGCACTTTTCTTTCTTTTTGTGTGTGTGCTTGACGGTTATAGGCTCGAGTTCCCGACTCCCTATTAACTTGTTGGTTGTTGTGTGCTTGGGAGCTGATGTAAGTCCATCGAGTGGCATTCGGGTTCCAGTGTGCGTGTGTTTTGGTTCGGATGCTGGTGTAAGTCCAGTGATTGGCGGTCGGGCTCCACGTTTGCCCTTTTGTGCGTGTTTTGGTTCGGATGTTGATGTAAGTCCAGTGATTGGCCTTCAGGCTCCATGTTTGCCGGTGTGTTTGTTTGTTTGTTTGGCGTGCGTGAGCCGAACTACGGCAGCTCTGATTCTCGTTCTAGACGAGATACGTAGGCATAGGACGCGATGTCCTAGCGAGCCCTTTTCCTCTTAACCCCACCTGTGTTGTCTTCGGTGCGTGTGTGTGTGGTGTTTTAGCAACCTTTTCTTTTCTTAGAGCGTGGATCCCGTTGAGTACGACGGACGTGAGGGGTGCTAATACCTTCCCCTTGCGTAACCGACTCCCTTACCCTTTCTCTTTGGTCGCGAGACCATGCTTTTTCCAGGTTTCTCTGAGCGTTTCCTTTCCCTATCTTTGGGATAAATAATGCACGGTGGCGGCTCTGTTTGTTTTTTGTTTTAGCCCGCCGGTTGTTTTTCGCGGATGCGACCTTTTGGACCTAAAGATGTCGTACGCTTGTGAAATACCTATGTTTGTGGCTGTGTCTGAGCCATCAACTCTCCCTAACCAAGATATAAAGGAGTTGGAAGATGCACTTACCAAGATGAAGCAAGAGAGAGATTTGTGGGAAGAACGGTTCCATGGTTTGAACCGAAAGCATAAGGAGTTGCATCTTGAGTTTAAAGACAAAGATGAACTTATTGAGATTCTTGAGGATCATGCAATGAAGAGACAAAGAGAGCCAACAGATTTATTTTCCTCTAGTATGCCTCAGCCTTCCGGTGCTTGGAAGAAGATTGTTGATCAGCTTGCCCTCGAGAAATCTCGGATTAAAACGTCCTTTGAGTTAGAGATTCGACGCATCCGCAGGAAGTATGCTCCCTTGGCCAGATCATCTGATGCAGTTGCTAAGGATCCTTAGGATGATATTTTCCTTTTCTCTTGTATTCGTATTTTGGTTTCTGAAATTGTACTCAATATAATCCTTCCCAAATTTTATGAATAAAAAGAGATTTTATGGTTAATTAAATTATTATTATCATTGATTATTATTATTATTACAAATGAGACTTCATATATTCCTTGAAATTAAAAATAAAAAACATTGCATTTCACGCATCATTCGCATAACAGGTTTCTTCCGCCAGGTGTCTCATCAGTTCTTCTTCTGTGTATCAACCAAGCTAACTCATCACTACAACACCCGAGCTAATCGACTAAGAAGAATGGAGCATCTAGAGCAAGAGAATAGAGAGCTAAAGGATGAGATTTCCATACTCACGACACTGTTGGAATCTGTAATAGCTGCTCAGAACCAATCGTCTCTGCCTCCTGCAACTCCTCCTCCTCAGAGGACTGTCACTTCAGAGATTGCTTCGTCATCTGTACCTTCCATTGCTAGCTAGTCTGTTCCTACTATGCCTGCTGGATTCCCGTGGGAAATGTCACCAAATTTTTTACCTGAAGGGTACGCGCCTACATTTGCTTCCCTTCCAACATCTAGCCCGGTCTTGTTAGTGCCTCCTCCTATTGTTCATACTCTTCCTCGTGTCGAGGAAAATATTTACCACTCAGAGCTGTCTGAAGGTCCAGATGTTTATGAAAAGCTAGATGAGATGAAGGATCAATTTCTTGAGCTACGCAAGGAATTGAAAACTCTAAGAGGGAAGGATTTATTTGGAAAGAGTGTTGTTGAACTGTGCTTAGTTCCGAATGTCAAAATTAAGGTGAAATTCAAGGTCCCAGACTTTGAAAAATATAAGGGGAATACTTGTCCATTGAGTCATCTTGTCATGTATGCTAGAAAGATGTCTACTTAAACTGATAATGATCAGCTGCTTATTCATTACTCCTAGGACAGTCTGACCGGTCCTGCGCTTAAATGGTATATGGGCCTGGACAATGTTAGTGTCCATACTTTCAATGACTTGGGTGAAGCCTTCGTCAAGCAGTATAAGTACAATGTTGATATGGTGCCATATAGAGATCAGTTGAGGTCAATGTCTCAGAAGGACAAGGAGACAATCAAAGAATATGCTCAAAGACGGAGGGAGTTAGCTGCCCAGATTAGTTCGCCTTTGGAAGAAAAAGAGATGACCAAGATATTCTTGAAGACACTAAGTTCATTTTATTATGAATGTATGATCGCAAGTTCCCCCAATGATTTTACTGAGATGGTAAACATGGGGATGGGATTAGAGGAGGGAGTCCGTGAAGGACGTTTATCCAAAGACGAGGCGTCAACAAGCAAGAAGTATGGTGGTAGCTTCTCCAAGAAGAAAGAAGGAGAAACTAACGCATTATCAACAGGGAGGTAGAGAAGTCCTCACGTGAGGAAAAGTTCTCAATCCCGTCAGCATCAGCACCAGGTATCATCAATAATTCCGATTTTTTCCAACAACTCAACCAATCAATCAGTTCCAATTCAACAACAACATCAACAACAACTGCAATAATGAACCAACAACAATAACAACAATCATCAGCAAAACTTTGAGAGGAAGAATGTCTCTTTTTACCCTATTCCTATGACATATGCAGAGCTATATCCGTCCTTGGTAGTCAAGAATCTTATCCAGACAAGAAACCCTCCACAAATTCCTGAGCCGCTGCCATGGTGGTTCAAACTTGATCTTCATTATGCTTTTCAACAGGGAGCCCCTAGTCATGATATAGAGAACTTCTATCCCTTGAGAATGTTATTTAGGCTCAACAATCGAGGTATATGGGAAATGATGTGAATGTGATAGTGTCGGTATTCAAGACCCCTGAGCGGGTAGTTATTTAATATGATAGCAGCAACAACAATAATGTCAACAGATTGGTATCACTGTTGGTTATACGGTTAACGGGCCCCGTACCATATTCATCTGATAAAGATGTGCCATACAAGTATAATTCCACCATGATAGAGAATGGACAAGAGGTTCCTCTTCAAAATGCAGATTCAGTGGTGAATATTACGGATTTAGCGAAGGTGACCCGTAGTGGTCGTGTGTTCAGTCCAGTGTTTCCAAAGGTTGTGGAAGATGTGTTAGTGGGAAAGAAGGAAGAAGTTCCTGCAGTTGGTCCAGTTAGTGCTCCAACGTGTCCGTCCGGTGAATCCAGCAAGTTGAAGTGAATTTAACATTGCGGAACAACTACTTTAAACACCATCAAAAATTCATGTGATGTCATTACTGATGAATTCTGAAGCACACAGAGAAGCATTGCAGAGAGTGTTGGAACAAGCTTACGTGGAACACGATGTTACTGTGGATCAGTTTGACCATATTGTTGCCAACATCACTTCTTGTAACAATCTGAGCTTTTGTGATGAAGAGCTTCCTGAGCAAGGTAGAAACCATAATTTAGCGCTCTATATTTCGACGAACTACAAGGAGGATGCTTTGTCTAATGTTTTGGTTGATACAGGTTCATTGCTGATTCTATTGCCAAGATCGACTCTAGCAAGACTCTCCTATCATGTCTCCCTAATGAGGTATAGTTGTGTGGTTGTTAAAGCGTTTGACGGTTCTCGTAAAATTGTCATTGGAGAAGTGGACCTTCCAGTGAAGATAGGTCCGAGTGATTTCCAAATTACTTTTTAAGTAATGGATATCCACCCGGTCTATATTTGTTTGTCGGGAAGGCCATGGATTCATGAAGCTGGAGCTGTGATGTCTACTTTGAACCAGAAGCTAAAACTTATAAAGAACGACGAGCTTGTCATTGTTGGTGGAGAGAAAGCGTTATTGGTGAGCCATTTGTCATCTTTTACTTATGATGATACTGAGAAGGAAGTTGGAACATCATTCCAAGCTTTGTTCGTTGCTGATGAATTGAAGAAAGTTGGGGCACCCATGTCTTCTTTAAAGGATGCATAAGAGGCTATTCAGACTGGTAGTACTGATAGATGGGGTCGCGTTATGGAAGTCATCAAGAATAAGAGCAGAGCAGGGATGGGATTTCAGAAAGGGCCATTCAATGCCAATGTCAAGGTTATGCAACCCGTTTTCCGCAGTGGAGGATTCATTCATGAGGATGATCAACACTCAACTGCGACTATTGAAGACGACGATGAAGACGAGGCTTATGCCAACTTTATGGCTCACGTCCAGACTTGCAACAATTGGGTTGCTGTTGATGTTCTTGTTGTTATGCCCCATTCTAAGTAATTTGTTTTCATTACTTTAAGAAAAATCCTTCTCCTATGCCTAAGGGAGAAGTGAACATTGTTGAGCATATTCCTTATTATCATCAATAAAATACAATTTTATTCATCCACATTTATGATGTTTTATTTTTACCTTTTTTTTTTCTTTCCGAAAATGGTAATCACAAAAAAACATAAATAAATAATAATATTTCCATCTGCATAATATTTGATTGCACTCCACTTCTCTAAAATCAAAATATCAAATCATTATGCAAGCTGGTTCTCAAACCTATTGAATGTAATGATCATACTCCCTCTCCAAACTTTAATTTCCTTGTGTTTAAAGCTGAGGAAGAGAATGATGATGAAGGACTATCTGATGAATTATCACGTTTGCTTGAGCACGAGGAAACAACCATTCAGTCGTTCGAAGAGCATATTGAATTAGTCAACTTGAGTTCCAAGGATGATGTGAATGAAATAAAGATTAGGTCTTAATTGTGTCCAGAAGCTAAGAAGGGGTTGATTTATCTTCTTTGAGAATATTCTAATGTGTTTTCCTGGTCCTATCAAGATATGCCTGGTTTGGATTCTGAGATTGTGGATCATATATTACCTTTGAAGCATGAATGGCCGCCGGTCAAGCAGAAGTTGAGAAGAACCCATCCCAATATGACAGTGAGGATTAAAGAGGAAGTGCAGAAGCAGATTGATGCTGGTTTTCTTATTACCTCCGAGTATCCGAAGTGGGTGGACAATATTGTGCATGTTCCTAAGAAAGATGGAAAAGTCCGTATGTGTGTTGATTACAGAGATTTAAATAAAGCCATTCCTAAAGATGATTTCCCTCTTCCACACATTGATATGTTGGTGGATAATACAACTAAATTCAACGTCTTTTCGTTTATGGATGAATTTTCCGGTTATAATCAGATCTAGATGGAACTCGAAGATATGGAGAACATTTTATTATAGAGTGATGCCTTTCGGTTTAAAGAATGCTGGTGCAACATACCAGAGAGCTATGACCACTCTTTTTCATGATATGATGCATAAAGAGATTGAAGTCTATGTTAATGACATGATTGCTAAATCAAGTGATGAAGAAGAACATGTTGAACATTTCTTGAAGTTATTCCACCGTTTGAGGAAATATAAACTCTGCTTGAATCCCAAGAAGTATACTTTTGGTGCTCGTTCTAGTAAGTTGTTGGGATTTATTGTCAGCGAAAAGGGTATTAAAATTGATCCTTCCAAGGTCAAAGCAATACAAGATATGCATGCGCCCAAAATTGAGAAGAAAGTCAGGGGTTTTCTCGGCCGCTTGAACTATATCTCAAGATGTATATCGCTCATGACTGCCACATGTGCGCCTATATTCAAGCTTCTTCAGAAATATCAATCTTGTGATTGGACCTAAGATTACCAGAAAGCTTTTGATAGTATCAAAGAATGTCTACTTGAGGCACCGATTCTGTCTCCTCCTGTTGAAGGAAGACCGTTGATCATGTATCTGATTGTGCTTGATGATAGTATGGGTTGTGTTATTGGTCAGCAATACAGATTTGGAAAGAAAGAATATGCAATTTACTACCTCAGTAAGAAGTTCACCGACTGTGAAACTCGATATTCTATGCTTGAAACGCCATGTTACGCATTGGCTTGGGCTGCTAAGCGTCTGCGCCAGTATATGTTGAATCATACTACGTGGTTGATATCCAAAATGGATCCAATCAAATACATTTTGGAGAATCCTGCTTTAACTAGGAGGATCACCTGTTGGCATATGTTGTTATCTGAGTATGATATTGAATACCGATCTCTGAAAGCTATTAAAAAGATAGCGTCTTGGCTGACCATTTGGCTCACCAGCCCATTGAAGATTACCAGTCAGTGCAGTTTGATTTTCCTGACGAAGAAATTTTATGCTTGAAGATAAAAGATCGTGATGAACCATTGCTTGAAGAAGGTCCAGAACCTGGTTACCGTTGGGGAATGGTATTTGATGAAGCTGTTAATTCGTATGGTAATGGCATTGGGGCAGTGATTATTACTCCTCAAGGAACTCATTTTCCGTTTATAGCTAAATTGACCTTCAAGTGTACAAACAATATGGCAGAGTATGAAGCTTGCATTATGGGGCTTGAAGAGGCCATTGATCTCATAATTAAATATCTTGATGTTTATGGAGATTCAACTTTGATTGTGAATCTGATCAAAGGTGAATGGGAGATGAATCAACCCGTTTTAATACCATATAGAGATTATGCGAGGAGGATTTCAACTTTCTTTACAAAGGTTGAGTTTCATCATATCCCTCGAGATGAAAATCAGATGGCAAATGCGCTTGCAACCTTGGCTTCCATGATTGTGGTGAAATTTTGGAATGAAGTTCCTAATTTGACCGTGATGTGTCTTGATAGGCCAGCTCATGTGTTATCTGTTGAAGAAGTCAAAGATGAAAAACTATGGTATTATGATATCAAATGTTTCCTCCAAAGTCAAATTTACCCGTCTATGGCATCTTTGAAAGTTAAGAAGACTTTGAGAAGATTAAATGGTAACTTTTACCTGAATGGTGATGTGCTTATTAGAGAAACTTCGATATGGTTTTGCTCAGATGCATGTATAGACACGAAGAAAACATGTTGATGAATGAAGTCCATGAAGGTTCCTTTGGTACTCATTCCAATGGACATTGATGGAACCAAAGATGTTGAGGGAAGGTTACTATTGGGCTGACAATGGACTCTGACTGTTGCAAGTTTCTGAAGAAATACCATAAGTGTCAAATTTATGCAGATAAGATTCATGTTCCTCCAACATTGTTGAATGTCATTTCCTCTCCATGGCCCTTTTCCATGTGGGGAATTGATATGATTGGCATGATTGAGCCAAAAGCTTCGAACGAGCATCATTTCATTCTAGTGGCTATTGATTACTTCACAAAGTGGGTTGAAGAGGCATCGTATGTGAATGTGACCTAGCAAGTTGTTGTAAGGTTTATCAAGAATCAAATTATATGTCTTTATGGTGTGCCAAGTAAGATCATTACTGATAATGGATCGAACTTGAATAATAATGTGGTGGAAGCTCTTTGTAAAGACTTCAAGATTGCACATCTTAAGTCTTCTCCCTACAGACCCAAGATGATCGGGGTTGTGGAAATTGCAAACAAGAACATTAAGAAGATCATTTAGAAGATGGTTGTGACATACAAAGATTGGCATGAGATGCTCCCATTTGCTTTGCATGGGTATTGTACATCCATACACACTTCAAAAGGAGCAACCCCTTTCTCTCTTGTTTATGGCATGGAAGTTATACTCCTCCTGAAGGTTCAAATCCCGTCATTGTGTATCCTGATGGAAGTCAAGCTGACCGAAGGTGAATGGTGTCATACTAGATATGATCAACTGAATTTGATTGAAGAGAAGAGATTGACTTTCATGTGTCATGGTCAGTTATATCAACGGATAATGAAGAAAGAATTTGATAAGAAGGTCAAGCCTCAAGTGTTCAGAGAAGGTGACCTCGTGCTCAAGAAGATTCTATCTTTCAAACCTGATACTAGGGGCAAATGGACTCCTAATTATGAAGGTCCATATATTGTTAAGAGAGCCTTTTCAGGCGGTGCTTTGATTCTTACAACTATGGATGGTGAAGAGTTCACCCGTCCTGTGAACGCCGATGCAGTCAAGAAATACTTTTCCTAAAAATAAAAGAACAACTCGCTAAGTTGAAAACCTGAAAGGGAGGCTTAGGAAAAAATGAGCGTCTTGGTGGATTGAAAACCCGAAAGGGCGATCTAGGCAAAAGTTAGAGACATAAAACAGAAAGCTCATCCTGATAGATTGAGTACGCCATCTTTGGGTAATATAGGAAAAAGTAAGGGATTATGGCAAGTAACTGCATCCAGCTGGTACTGATCTTTGAAGCAGTTTTTGAGTAGTCATTTGGTTCTGATTCATCATTCTCAAACGAAGACAAGAGCACAGTGGATTTCAAAGTTGGTAGGGAGAGTAATGATCATTGTATTCAATGTAGCCCTTTTCCATGTAAATTACCATTTTCAAACTTTGTAAAGATCCATGGAGTCCCATCATTTACGGGCTACCATTCTATTAAATAAAGTTGAGTTTTTATCCAATTACTTTTATTCTTATTTGTTTCTGTTTTAAAATTCAATTTTTATGACGATAATTTTGAAATAAATAAATCAATGAGTAATCATTTTTCTCAAAATTAATAAAACATTTACTTTAAGAATAATCAATTTTAGCAAGGAATGTCAACAAAAATCTAAGAACAGGTAAGTCTTGAAGTGAGAAGCATTGTTGGTCTTTCCCAAGAAGTTGGTTTATCCTCCCCAACAGTTCGTCGTTCATCCCCAGCATGGTTGATAAGTTGCTCCCCAAGCAATCTATCATCCCCAGTTGAGATGATGATTGGTTCCCTTTGCAATTCATTTGTCCCTAGTTGAGATGTTCATGTTTTTGCATTCCCCAGTTTGTGACTTAATGAATGAACCCTAGAACCATTATTTGGTCTCCAAATCCCCTATGCATTTATTGATGTGGTATAGCCGCGACAACTTCTCCCCTACGTGAGTTGATAGATTCAGTTATCTTTGAGTTGGAATTGGTTTATTTAGTAATCCCCAAGAAGAATCTTATGATTATTGAAGAGTTTGGTGGTCTTTGATTTGTTCCGACAGGTCACGGCATCCTCAGTAGTTTGCCTGATTCCTCACTCAGAGTTTTACCTCCTGAATCCCCGACGGAGTTTTGTCTTCTGATGGAAGTCCCCCCCATTCCCAACAGAACTTGGTTCTGAGCAGTATTGGTAATGTCCCCTACAAGGTTGTCTCCCATTTTATATGGTGTTGACTTAAAATTCCCTGTAATTTCGACTCGTTAGGATCCTCAGCAGATTCTTCTTTAACCTCGGCATGTTTGCTGGGATGCATGTTCTCCATGTTTTTCCCCATCCAGAGTTGAATTATTTTTGAGCTAGATGATTTATTTTCATCCCTAACAAATTTTCCAATGGTTGTTTCCATCTTGTTGAGATTAGCCGAATGTTTAGTAGTGATGATTCAAGTCTTATTTATTTGTATCCTTTGTGCTTGTATGTCAGCATAAACATAATCATATACATGTATTCATGCATAAAACACAACATCAGATTTTCATTGAGAATTTTATCGCATTGATTTTTTTTCTTCTGATCCCCTGCTTTGGTGATATTATTTCCCCATGCAGATTTGGTGTGTATGTCCTCATTCAATTGTAGAGTGTAAGCCCTTAAGCAAAAATAGTTTATCCTTTCTCTTTCCACACTAAGTTATTTCCTCATGGATGATTATTTTTTTTGTCCTCCCTAGTGCTTTACCAAGATGGAACCACTCCCCTTGAGTTATATCCTCATTGGGTTGAGTCTTTGTTTGACAATTTCTTTCTAGTTCTTACCTAGATAGATCTTTTAGTCCCCCGAGAGTTTATTACCCAGCAACTGGTAATATTCTTCTTAATGTTAATTACTTTACTTGTACCCAGTAACCGGTAAAAGGTAATTTACTTCTTTGTTTTTCTCCAATGAATTCATTCTCACGTTTCCCCTGCAAGTCTATCCTTGATATGTTCATCCTAACTGGTGACAAATATTCTTCTTGTTCGATTCTCTACCCAGTAAAAGGTAGTCGTAATCCCTATTTTCTCCCAGAGAGTCTATCCTTGATATGTTCACTCTAACCAGTGACAAACTTTCTCTTCTTTGCGGTCTTCTACCCAGTAACTGGTAGATGTAAATCCTATTTTTCCCTCTAAGTCTATCCTTGATATGTTCACTTTAACCAGTGACGAATACTCTCTCTTTGGTATTCTACCTAATAATTGGTAGATGTAATCCCTATTTGTCCCCGGTATTCTATCCTTGATATGTTTATCCTAATTGGTAACGAGTATTCTTCCTCATTCCCCTGGTAGTTTATCCTTGATATGTTCATCTTAACTGATGACGAATATTCTTCCTTTGAGTGTATCCTTGATATGTTCACTTTAATCAGTGACGGATACACTCTCTTTGGTCTTCTGCCCAGTAACAGGTAGTTCTAAATCCTATCTGGTTTCTTTTTCCAGTAGGTCGTTCTTACCCAGTAACCGGTAATGAAGGTGCCTCATTTTCCTCAGCGAGTCATCCTTGATATGTTTACCCTAATCGGTAACGGATGTGTAAGACCCCAAATTTGACCCTAAGATCCCTCATGCTATCTCATCATTTGCATTTGGCTTTGGGACTATAGATTGGCATGCTCCTTACCCCTCATTCATTGGGTTTGCATTGGGAGAGATCACCAAGTACTTTTTGATTGTATCATACTTTGTTTTTATTTGTTTACTAACCAAAATTCCAAAAATATGTCCATGTATAGCTTTGTTTCTTTTGTAGGTAGTGTGTACATCCACCTGTGCCCTATCAAGCTCACAACTAAGGTTTGAGACCCTCATGACAAGAGATTAGTCAAGGAAAGGTTCACATTGTTTCTAAACATCATATATGGATCCCCATGTTCATTATTTGTCATTTTGATCAAGGATTCATCAAGAGTTTGAAGCTTGTTTGCCTTGGAAGCCCTAATTCATTTGGGTATCTTATGTGACTTCCAAAAAATGTTTGTTCAACATTTGGTAAAATATATAAAGGGATACTTCATTATACATCATCTTATGCCTATATGATCCTCCATGAGTCCCAAATATCAAGAAAACTTCAAGTTTGTAAGTTGGTTCAAAGAGGTTGACCAGAGAAAGTCAACTGGTCAAAACTGGGGTTCCCTAGACCCTATCTCCTACAATTTTTGTCATATGAAAATGATTCCAAGAGCCAAGTTACTCCTTATGACACTAAAAATAACTTTCATGTTGGCATCAAGAGCTAGTTTTGCTTGGAAAGTCATTTTTTTGGTGAAACATTATAGGTCATTTTGTCAGTGCCTTATTAGGAGGTCAACTTCCAAGGATCGTAACTTGATCAATGTTTATGATATGAAGGACATCCAAGTATCATTATCAAATTCAATATGTCTTATCCAACTTTTCTTCTTTTATAAATGTCAAATTCAACTTTCAAGGGCATGGGCCAAGAGGAAACATTATAGGTCATTTTAGGCCATTACCATTGAACAAGCAATTTTCCTCAACTTCTAAAATGCATAACTCCCTCATGACAAATTCAAATTATATCAAATTTGTGACCAAATTTAAGAGGAGTGAAAGATATACAATTTTGGTGAAGGAACCCGTTTCATTTCAAGCTCATAGCAAAAGTTATTCAAGGTGGAAGAAGTGAACATTTGACTTGGTACTTAGAAACTTTTCAACCATGTTTGATTTCTCCAACTTCCACCTCAAAATTAATCATGATCCAAGCTCCAAATGGAAAAGTGTTCAACATCAAAGTTGTTCCCCTTAATGTCACATTTCCAAAAAATTTAAGATTACTTCATTTGGAGTATTTTATGAGGACTTGCGCATGATTACTTTTCATGATCCCATTTGGATGAATCACATAACCATTTCTCAAGTACAATTGCATGGCCTTATGTTAAGCTTTCAACATCATCCATACATAATGTTGGAACTTTTGGCATCATTCAATAGGCCTTGTGCACGCCCATGCAACCATGCAACCAAAGGTTTCTATTTTGGACAAATTTTGGAAAGTGTGTGGAAAGCAATGCAAGAGCCTATATATACATGTCCTCCTGCTCAGAATCAAACACACATTGCCCAAGCATTGCCAAGCAATCCCAAAACCCTAATCCATAGAGTACCTTGAGGATTTCTTTGAAATCTAGTTTGAATTTCACCTTCTGTTTTGAGATTCAAACTCCAACAATTCATTGACATTTTCAACTCATTTGATTACTGCAAGCAAGAGGAGGAAGAACCAAGTGGATTCACATTGAGATCAAGCCAAATCACTGCTACCCAAAGGTGAACTTTTCCAAACATTAAGCCTTTGATTCTCTTTCAATTCTCCACCATTCTATTTTTTTATTGGTTGTTTGAAGTCCTACCAATGTAGGCAACACGATTGGTTGTTTGAAGTCCTACAAATGTAGGCAACACCCGTTGATCATGAAGCCACGTTATAATCTTAAGCCTTACTTTTGATTACCATCCCTATGACGCATTGACCAAGGTGTATGGTAGGATGCATGCGCTTGGCCATCAGATCTGCCACCTCAATTAATGAGGGAGATCTGATGGCCCTCGTTTTTTCTAATTTCTATTTTATTTCTGATTTTCCATTTAACTCATTTATTTTGTTTAATTCATATTAGTTTCATTTTTAATCCAAAAAATATGGGACTTTCACCAAAAACCTTTAAATATTTTCCTCTTTCACATTTTGAATTAAAATCATATTTTGGATTAATTTTGATATTTTTCACGAATTAAATATTTTTTAGCTTATTTTTAATTGTTTTAAAATACTTATGACTTTCCAAAAATCATGAAATTTTTTGACTAAGGTCCTTTGACATTGTTTGACCTAGGATAAATCCCTTGGCCATTTATTTGGTGTTTTGAAGGGATTTGAGGTTTTGTCCATTTTTAAATGCATTTTAATTCATTTTTAATTTGATTTTTTAATTGATTAAATGTTTAAAAATTATGTTGAGCCATTTTTATGCTATTGTGATGTTTGACTTTCTGTTTGGGCCTTGATCATGGTTGATTTGACTTTTGTTTGATCAATACCATTGGATTTAGGGGATTGATGAAATGTATATTTGATCTCCCAAAATGAATGGATGGTATTGATCAAATGAAATTCCTCTCATGATCAACTTATGTTTCTACTTCCCATTCCCTCTTCATCTTCATCCATATTCTTCCACAATTCTTCATTTGACCAATGATTTCTCAAATGTCTAAATACTAGTTGATTCATCAATGACCTTGTGTCAGATGAATCAGCACAAGTCTGACTGAGATAGGTGTTCCCCTTTTTAGTGTGTGGTATGTTTTAGGAGTTTGGTTCTTTGTACCAAATCTCTAACATGCATTAACACCTTCATTTTTATTTCCCGGCCTCAGATAGTTGTGACTTCTACGTAACTCCAATTATGATTGCTTAACATAGAGCTAAATTTGTCCCTCAAGGCATAACATTCTTGTAAGTGAGATTGTAAGTCTCCCATTCTTCATGGCATTGTATGAAAACTTGACCTTTTTTTTTCATTCATGAAAGCTAGTGGTATACTTGTTGATTTATTCAAGTTGAATCCCTTCTCATGGATGATGTATTGGTTCCAGGATTCATACTTGTGAATGAATGGTTGAGTGTTCTCCAAAGATTGACTTAATCAATTAAAACTTATCACTAACATTTGACTAACCATTGACTAACTTCTTAATTAATGTTGTTTTATTTTCAAGTCATTTACTTTATACAATTTAAATTTCATTACCTTTATCGTTCATTTCCATTTACATTTCATGCAACTTGTTTATGTTTCAAGTCCTTTTCACTTTGCTCACTTGAGCCATATCTTGTGATCATATATATTGTTTGCTTGCTTTTGTTTTTGGTTGTGGTCTTAGGACCTTAAAACATCTAATAACAACAAAAAACCTAAAAAAACATCTTGATAGACTGTTGGATTTGATCTGAACTTTTGGACTTAGAATTAAGCAACATTCCCTGTGCTAAAGGACTTGGCCAATGCCAATATTTGAGACTGAGCTATAGACAATGCCTTTTATCTGATGCAAACCTTGAGTGTTCCTGGTTCATCTATCATTTGGTCTTTGTGTTTGATTGTCATATTGTTACTATTGTTTTTGTCTAATGATTGTTCTGAGTTGATCAAGGAATATTTCATCCGCTACATTGGAAGACATTGAAGTCTGCTAGTTGTTGGAAGGCTTGCTTGGATATTATGGCTTTCTTTATTTGATGACTTGGTCTTCATATGATGCTTGGATATTTTTCATTGTTTATTGCTTGTTGATTGTCAAAGTCCAAAGGAAAATGGTTTTCTGTATGACATTCTTATCTATTGGATTGCATCCCTTCATCCCCTCCCACTTCTTAAATTTGAAAATCTCTCCCACTTTTCAAAAACCTTCTTTGTTTTGTGATTTCAAACTTAGACATTTTTTAATGATTAGAAATTTTGGCCTTAGGCCATTGAATTTTTAATCTTTTCCTGAATCAAATTTGTGAATAAACTTAACCATATTGACTTTAAGTTCAGAAAGACAAAAAGAACTAACAACCTCATTCAAATCTTTGTCCTTTTGTGATTTTTTCTTGTTAAATTTGTGTTAAAATCAATTCACCAACTTATTTTAAATTTTTACCACGAACTACGGGGTTTTGATCCCTCATATTTATGTTGGTACGTAGGCATAAGACCGAAGGTCTTGTCAAACATAAAAATATAATCAATGAATTATTTTCTCATCCCCTCACTCTATATTTTATCAAACATCATTTAGACCAAAAAAATTATGCACGCAAAAAAGGGCTCCCTCGGAGTACCTAGGACACTTTGAGCGCTAACACCTTCCCTCTGTGTAACCAACCCCCTTACCTGTAATCTTTTACATTTTATTAGTTTTGATTTGAAAACTTATTATCTTCGGGTCTTGTTCACACTTTTCTTTTTCCTTTGGAAGCAATAAAAGCGCGATGGCGACTCTGGTTTTATTGACGTTAAGTTTATCCATAACTTGATGGTCATGGATTTACCGCTTCAACGCAGATGTAGTCAAGAAATACTTCGCCTAAAAAAGGAAAAGGGAAGCTCGCTAAGTTGAAAACCCGAAAGGGTGGCTTGGGCAAAAATGAGTGTCTCGGTGGATTGAAAATCCGAAAGGGCGATCCAGGCAAACGTTAGAGACATAAAACAAAAACATTATCCCGGAAGATTAAGTACCCCATCCTTGGGAAATCTAGGCAAAACTTAGGGATTATGGCAAGTAACTGCATCCGGCTAAATTTGATCATTGAAGCAGCATTATCAGTCTGTTTGGTTCTGATTCATCATTCGCAACCGAAGACAAAAGCATAGTGGATTTTAAAGTTGGTAGGGAGAGTGGTGATCATTGTACTAAATGTAACCCTTTTCCATGTATATTACCATTTTCAAACTTTGTAAAGATCCACGGAGTCCTGCCATTTACGGGCTACCATTCTATTAAATAAAGTTAAGCTTTTATCCAATTTATTTGTAATTCTTAATTGTTTCTATTTAATAAAACTGCATCTTTATGATGATTTTTGAAATAAATAAATCAATGAATGTTTTTCTGAAATAATAAAGCATTTACTTTAAGGACTTTGAATTCAAAAAGGAATGTCAACAGCAATCTGAGAATAGTAAGTCTTGATGTGTGAAGCATTGTTGTCTTCCCCAAGAAGTGTTTGCTCCCCAAACAGTCTATTATTTATCCCCAGCGTGGATGATATGTTGTTCTCTTTGTAGTTCATCATTCTTTCCCTAGTTGAGGCCTTCATGGATTTTTCATCCTTGATTTGCATTGATATTGTGATTGAACCCTGGATCTTCGATATACCCTTTATTTGGTTATCGGATCCCCATCATCTTTATTTGGTGGTTGCATAGTCGTGGCAGCCTGGTTGATACTTTTGGTACCTTGGAATTGATTTATTTCTCAATCTCCAAGAAGAGTCTTGTGATTGTTGTTTTCCTTGTGAGGAATTTGTTGTTGTTTGCATCCTCATGTGGCGCATGATTTATCCTAACGGATTTTTTATTCCCCAGTGAGGCCCCGCAGAGTTGATATTTGATTGATAGATTCCCCAGTAAATTGTCTGGTTCCCCACTTAGAGTTTTGCCTCTTGTTGTGATATGGATTTCCCGTGGAGTTTCCTCTTATGATGAAAGATCTCCTCATTTTGGGCAGTGTATGATTTCTTAGTAGTATTAATGTAGCCGTCCCATGTGGGGTTGTCCCCCATTTGATATGGCGTTGACCTAAAATTCACCGCAACGTTGACTTGTGGTTTTGAAGTGTGTGTGTGTGTGTGTGTATATATATATATATATATATATATATATATATCTATATATATATATATATATATATATATATATATATATATATATATATATATATATATATATATATATATATATATATATATAGATATATATATATATATATATATATATATATATATAGATATAGATATATATATATATATATATATATATATATATATATATATATATATATATATATATATATATATATATATATATATATATATCCCTCGGCTTGTAGATGTGGATCCTCAGCAGATCTCTCTTATCCTCAGCGTGTTGGTTGATGTTCTCAACATTGCTTTTGTTCCCCAACGGAGTTGCGAAGTTGTATTTTCTCCTCTCCCAGAGAGTTTGGGCTTTAAGCAAGGTCTTTGCTTATCCCCTAGCAGTTTTTCCTCCTCTTTTGAAAGTCTAGTGTTGATGTTGGATTTGTTTTGATCCCCATGATTGCTACTGATATGTATATATTCTTCATCTACCTCTGAGCACCGAGTCTTCAATAGTTTTTGGTCGGATGCATGTTCTCCATGTCTTCCTCTAACCAGAGTTGAGATTTTGGATGGTTATATCCCCAGTATTCCTTGAGTGCATGGTTGTGTGTTGTCCCCAGGGAATTGAATACTTTGAAGTTAGGATTTATATCCTCGACGATTTATTTTCATCCCTAGAAGATTCTCCAGTTGGTGTTCCTATCTTGTTGAGATTAGCCGAGTATCTAGTTGTGATGATTGGATCTTCATTGTTTGTATCCTTTGTTCTCGTTTGTTAGCATAATCATATACATGCCCATTCATATACATGCATAAACATAGCATCAAATATTTCATTGTGCATTTTACGCATTGACCTAATTTTTCTGATCCATTGCTTTGGTGATATCATTTTCCCATGCAGATTTGGTGTGATTGTCCTCTTTCAATGTAGAGTATCAACACCTTAAGCAGAAAAAGCTTATTCTTTCTTCTTCCCCACAGAGTTATTTCCTCGTGGATGATTATTTTTTATGTTTCCTCCCTAGTTCATTATTTGGATTGAACCACTCCCCTTGAGTTATATCCTCATTGGGTTTAGTCTTGTTTGACTATTTCTTTCTAGTTCTTACCTAGATAAATCTTTTGGTCCCCAATAGTTTATTACCCAGTAACTGGTAATATCTTTCTTGATGTTGAGTACTTTACCTGTGTTAATTTACCCTAATTGGTAAAAGGTAATTTACTTCTTTGATTCTCCAGCGGATTCGTTTTTGTTTCCCCAGCGATTTTATCCTTAATATGTTCACCTTAATCGGTGACAAATATTCTCTCTTTGGTCTTCTGCCCAGTAACCGGTAGTTGTAAATCCTTCTTTCCCAGCAAGTCTATCCTTGATATGTTCATCTTAACCGGTGACATATATTATCTCTTTGGTCTTCTACCCAGTGACCGGTAGTTGTAAATCCTATTTCTTTGCAAGTTTATCCTTGATATGTTTACCTTAACCGACAAAGGATATTCTCCCCAGCAAGTCTGTCCTTGATATGTTCATCTTAACCGGTGACAAATATTATTTCTTTGGTCTTCTACCCTGTTCCGATAGTTGTAAATCCTATTTCTTTTTGGTTCTTTATCCTTGATATGTTCATCTTAGTTGGTGATGGATATTCTTCCTTCTGAGTCTATCCTTGATATGTTCACCTTAACCGGTGACGAATATTCTCTCTTCGGTCTTCTTCCCAGTAATTGTTAGATATAAATCCTATTGTTTTTATGCTAAATCACCTTTGTTAATCTACTTTAACCGGTAGTTGGTGATTCTCCTCAACAGTCTATCCTTGATATGTTTACCCTAACCGGTAACAGATATTCTTCCTTCGGTCTTCTATCGCCGCAGGTAGTTATAAATCCTATTTCTTCATTTTTTCCTCAGTAGCGTATTCTTACCCAATAACTAGTATTGATTTTCCTCATTTTCACAGCGAGTCATCCTTGATATGTTCACCTTAACTGGTGACGAATGTCCCTCTTCCCGAGAGTATTATCTTCCTACCCAATGACAGGTGGTAGACAATATATATCTTTTACTCCCGTGTTGAAGTTTTTCTTCCTCAGTTGAGTCTGGATTCATATTTCTTTGTGAAATCGAATTTCCTTTTGTGTGTTTGGGAATTTCAGCTTCATTCTGATTTACGCCTTTCCCCAATGCTTGTTTCTTGTTGTGTTAGTTTTATCCCAATACATGCAAATTCTTTTTCCCAATCTGAGTCTTTCCATTGATTTATTTTCATGGAAATCCCCTCGTGTCTCCAGGAGTCTTTTAAATCGTAGCCTGGCCTACGCATAGCTTTTATCCCTAGAGTCTTTGTCTCCTCGGTGAGTTTTCCTTATTGAATTCATTGTGCTCCTGTGGACTTTCAGTCTCTCCCAGATTCTTTTCCTTTGTGGCAATATATTCCCCACAAAGATTATTTTTGCATTCATATCATATGCATCATGAGGTCTCTTAGGGACCAAAATTTCTTTCTTTATGTTGTTATTTAAGTCCATTCTACCGCGTTGATACTAAGATTTTAACCTTCACATCCCCGGATAGAATGACCTTAAATAGGGGCAGCTGTAATACCCCAATTTTGACCCCAAGATCCCTCATGCCATCTCATTAACCTTGGCATTAGTATTAGGATCATATCTTGGTATCCTCATCACCTATCATTCATTAGTTTGCATTGGAAGAGATAACCAAGCATTTTTGATTGTATCATACTTTATTTTTCTTGTTTACTAACCAAAATACCAAAAATATGTCTAGTGTAGCTTTGTTTCTTTTATAGGTAGTGTGTGTATCCTATGCCTCATCAAGCTCACAACTAGGATTTGAGACCCTTAATGCAAGGGATCAAGTTATAAAAGGTCCAAATTGGTTCAAAGCATCATATATGGGTCCCCACGTTCTTTATTTGTCATTTTGATCACGGATTCATCAAGAGTTTGAAGCTTGTTTGTCAAGGAAGCCCTAATTCATCTAAGTATCTTGTGTGCCTTCCTTAACAAGTTTATTTAACATTTGGTCAAAGATATTATGGTATACTTAATTGAACTTCATCATAAGCATATGTGATCCTCCATTATCCCCAAAGAGCAAAGGAACTTCAAGATTGCAAGTTGGTTCAAGGAGGTTGACCAGAAAAGCCAACTGGTCAAATCTAGGGTTCCCTAGACCCTATCACCTACACGTTTTATCATATGAAAATTATTCCAATAGAAAAGTTACTCTTTATGACATTCCAAAGAAATTTCATGTTGGCATTAAGATATAATTTTGCATGGAAAGTCAATTTTAATAGTGATAGATTATAGGTCCTTTTGTATGTGCCCTAGATAGAAGGACAACTTCCAAGAACCATATCTTCCTCAATTTTTATGATATGAATATTATCCAAGTTTCATGATTAGTTTAAAGATGTATTATTAAACTTTTCTTTTTTGAGAAAAGTCAAATTCTACTTGCAAGGGCATGTGCCATGAGGAAACATTATAGGTCCATTTTGGCCTTCATCATTGAACAAGCAATTTTCCACAACTTCTAAAATCCATACCTCCATCATGAAAGATACAAATGGTATCAAATTTATGATCAAATTGAATATAATTTAAATATATACAACTTTGAATAAGGAACCAAAGTCTTTTGAAACTTATAGCAAAAGTTATTCAACGTGGAAAAAGGGGTCATTTGACTTTTAACTTAGAAAATGTTCAAGTATGTTTAACTCCTCCAACTTCAAGGTCATAATTCATCATATTACAAGCTTCAAATGGAAAAAGTCCCAACAACAAATTTGTTCCTCATCATGCTAGCTTTCCAAAGAGGCCAATATCATTCCATTTGGACAAATATTGAAGGGGTTGCGCATGGCTTCTTTGCATTGCCCAATTTGGAAACTTTTGAACTCAAATGTTACACACATTTGCATGGCTTCATTTTATTATCTTAACATCTTTTGTGCATGAATTTGGACTGATTGCAATCATCATTTAGGCCTAAACACATGCCCATGCACCCATGCACATCAGTTACTATTTTTGGATTCAAATTTTAAATGGGGTGAAAGTGAATTGCATTGCCTATATAATGAACTCCATGCCCTCAGAGTTGAGGAGAACCCTTTCCCAAGCTTTTCTCAATAATCCCAGATCCACCATTGATAGAATACCTTGAAGATTTCATTGAAATCGAGCTTCTAGTTCAAATTTTGTTTCTGAACTAGAACTCCAAGGATTCAGTACCATTTTAATTATATTCATCTCCTACAAGCAAGAGGAAGCAAGGCCAAGTGAATTTGCATCGAGATCGAGCCTCATCACTACAACCCGAAGGTGGAATTTCTCAAACTTTAACTCTTCGATTCTCTCTCATTTATTAACATTTTTGCTTGATTTGTGGTTGGCTGAAGTCCTACCAATGTAGGCATTGATATTCAGTTGCTTTGAGGTTGAATCAAAGCAACTCAGATTTGGAACCTCAATTTTCAACTCCATATTTCTCATTATAGAGTGAGAGTTAGAAAAATTGGAGGTCATATTTGGAATCCTTGCATTTTTCTCTTCAAAATAGTGTATGATCCATTAATTTTGGTGAACTTTTTATCCTGACCAGTCCGGTGACCTGGCCGGAGAAGATGACCGGAACTAGGGCTCCGGTGGTGCGTTGGCATTGTCCAAGCCATTTGATTTGTTGTCCACGTTTTAAGCTCATCTATCCATCCTGATTACCAATGCTACATGCGCGTTGACTGAGGTGTTTGGTGGATGGCGTGTATTGGCCATCAGATCTGCCACATTAATTAATGAGGAAAATCTGATGGCCATTGTTTTTTTTATTTTCCAATTAATATTTTAAATACCATTTTCTTGCAAAATTCATTATAATTTCAATTTTAATCCAAAAAATATGGGACTTTCACCAAAATTTCATAAATAATTTCCTCTTCCATTTTCCGAATTAAAATTAATTTTTGGATTGAGTTTGATATTTTTAGTGAATTTTGTGATTTTTGACTTATTTTTAATTGATTATAAATACTCATGACTTTCAAAAAATGCCTAAAAAATTAGTCAATGATCCTTTAACCTTTTTTGGCCCATGATAAATCCCTTGGCCATTTCTTTGGTGATTTGAAGGGATTTGAGGGTTTTTCCCTTATAACATGTATTTTTCTTCATTTAAAAATTGATTTTAATTGCTTTAATATTTTGTTGAGCTTTTGTTTTGACTTTGTGTTGACTCAACTTTTGTTTGGCCTTGATCTTGGTTGAATTGGACATTAGTTTGATCAATACCATTGGATTTAGGGTGTTGATCAAATGAAGTTCATGCCTTGATTAACTTGGGATCTCTTTCACTTCATCCTTTCATCTTCATCTCCTTCCACAATCCTTCATTGGCCAATGATTTCTCAAAAGATCAAAGTGCTAGTTGATTCATCAATGACTTGTGTCCAATGAATCAACATGAGTTTGATTGAGATAGGTTCATCCCCTCTTATTTTTGTGCGTGATATGCTTTAGGAGATTGGTTTTGATACCTTATCTCTAGCATGCATTAACACCATTATTATTTTTGCCCCGCCTCAGATAGTTGTGACTTCTACATAAGTCCAATTACGATTACTTAACATAGCACTAAATTTGTCCCAAAAGCAATAACATTTTTGTAAGTGAGATTGTAAGTCTCACATTCCTCGTGTTATTGTGTGAAGATTTTATCTCTTTTCCATTTGTGAGGGCTAGTGACATACTTGTTGATTTATCCAAGTTGGAGCCCTTCTCATGGATGATGTCTAGGTTCATATCTTCATACTTATGTGTGGACGGTTGAGTGTTCTCCAAAAAATGACTTAAATAATTTTCTTCTCCCACTAACATTCACTAACATTTCTTTGTATTGCCTTTATTTTAATGTCATTTACTTTAATGCAATTTAAGTTTATTTACTTTATCATTCACTTTCATTTATATCCATGCAATTTATTTATGTTTCAGTGATTCTCACTTTGCTCACTTGAGCCATATTTTGTGCTTGTAGTATACTGTGTGCTTGTGATTTTTCTTTGTTTGTGGTCTTAGGACCTTATGTCACTTAATAGAAACAAAAAACCTAAAAACATGTATAGGTGGACTGTTGCACCTCTGTCCGTGATTTTATATGAATCTTATTAAATTAGAGTAGACAACATCCCTGGACTATGGAAGAGAACTTGGACAATGCCATTATTTGAGACCTTTCTTGGCCAATTCCATTCATATGATGCAAGCCTGAGAAACTTCTATGGTTTATTTGTTATACTCATTCTTCTTGTTTGAGTTGTTATTTTGATCTTATTGATATTATCTTATGCTTTCTCTTTGAGTATGTTTCAAGGGATATTTCATCTGATACACTTAAAGGACATTGAAGACTACTTGCTTTGGAGTGCTTGCTTGGATGTTTGGTTATCTTTGTTTGATACCATTGGTCTTCTTATTAATTGTTTGGATGATTATGCTTGTTGCTTGCTTAACAATCAAAAGGAAATGTATTTCTATCTGACACTATTGTCTTGTGGATGCTTCCCATTGGTTAGATCTTTTCAACTTTAAACTTTTAAATCTTGTCTAGGATAGTCCCTTCATCTCCTCCTACTTCTTTAATTTCAAAATTTCTCCCTCATTTTAAAAACGTCTTTCTTTCTTATTTTCAACTTAGACTTGTTTTAACGAGTAGAAACCTTGGCCTTATGCCATTGATTTTCAAAATATTTTTCTTAATCAAACTTGTAAATAAACTTAATCATATTGACCTTATTTTCAAAAAGACAAAAAAGAATTAACAACCTCATCTAATCCTTTTGGCCATTTTGTGCCTTTTCCTTTTAACTTTTTCAAAAGAGAGCATTTAGATTTGAGTTATCTTTGGTTGATATATAATTCTCCTATTCCATGATATATTGATTGTAAGTCTTTCCATTTATTAGGGGTTAGTGGCATACTTACTGATTAAATCCAAGTTGGAACCCTCCCTCTTAAATGTTGTAAAGCTCTCATTATTGGTGGATGCTTGGTTGAGTATTCTCCCATTGATAACAAAAGATCTTTAAGCTTTAGTAAAAACCAACCCACCCATCTTTGAAATTTTTACCACGAACTATGAGGTTTTGATCCCTCATTTTTATGTTGGTACATAGGCATAAGACTGAAGGTCTTGTCAAATACAAAAATTGTAAACAATGAATTCTTTTCTCATCCCCTCATTCTGTTTTTTTTAAGTAAACATCTTTTTCAACTAAAACACTTGCACACAAAAAGGGCTCCCTAGGAGTACCTAGGATACTTTGGGTGCAAATACCTTCCCTCTGTGTAACCAACCCCCTTACCTGTAATCTCTGACATTTTATTAGTTTTGATTTGAAAACTTCTTATATTTGGGCTTTGTTAGTGCTTTTACTCTTTCCTTTGGAAACATTAAAAGCGTAGTGACGACTCTGGTTTTATTGACGTTGAGGTAATCAATAGCTCATAGGTCATGAGTTTACCGCTACAGGGTACCAACCTGAAGTTCCAGTGGATCAACCTGTGATATTTGTACCACCTCCCGTGGTTCATGTTGTTCCTTATGTCGAAGAACCTATTTTTCACGCCGACCAAAGCGATACTGCTGGTGTCTATGAGAGAATGGACGAGTTCCAAGATCAATTTTAGGCTATGCAGAAAGAGATTCAAGCTTTAAGGGGGAGAGATCTGTTTGTGAAGAATGCTCATGATTTATGTTTGGTCCCTAATGTGAAGATTTTGCACAATTCAAGGTTCCATATTTTGAAGAGTATAAAGGCAACACTTGCCCTTTGAGTCATCTGGTGGTGTACGCATGTAAGATGTCGACTCAGACTAACAACCATCAATTACTGATCCACTACTTTCAAGATAATTTGACTGGTGATGCTCTGAAGTGGTATATGGGACCCGATAGCACTCAGATCCGAATGTTCAAGGACCTAGGTGAGGCTTTTGTTCGCCAGTACAAATATAATGTCGACATGACACCGGACAGGGATCAACTACGTGCTATGTCCTGCAAAGACAAAGAGACTTTCAAGGAGTACGCGCAGGTGTGGCGCGAGATTGCTACCTAGGTTAGTCCTCCGTTGGATGAGAAAGAAATGACAAAGCTATTTTTGAAGACATTGATTTTGTTCTATTACGATCGGATGGTCACAGGTGCGCCTAGTGGCTTTACTAAAATGGTGAATATGGGTTTGAGATTAGAAGAAGGTATCCGCAAGGGACGGTTGAAAGAAGGTAGTTTATTTGATGGTTCCAAAAAATATGGGAATGGTTTACCCAAGAAGAAGGAACATGGTGCAAATGGTATCTCATAAGAGAGACGTAGAAGACTTCCAAGGAACAGTCAATGTCATCTACATGTGGCGTCTGTAACCCCAGTGATCAATTCTACTAAAGTTACTCAAACAACACTGAGTTATCAACCGCGTTTCTAACAACGCGCGAATCAACCGAGTCAACAAAATCATACCCAGAGACATGTACAGTTTGACCCTATTCCAATGACTTATACAAAGTTGTTTTCGGCTTTAATTCAGAAGAATTTGGTGCAAACAAGGACTCCATCGGCTGTTCCGAAAGAGCTTACATGGTGGTATAAACCTGACCAACATTGTGCATTCTAGCGGAAATATACCCGAACGTATTGCACACTCTAACATACAATAAAGTCGCCTTAGAACTTTATTTATTCTCGAAGGAAAGGGAAAACATCGATAAAACCCGGTGGAAAGAGATATGTTGGGTAAGGAAGTCTGTTATGTAAGGGGAAGGTATTAACACCCCCTACATCCATGGTACTCCATGGGAACCGTTTTGATTGTTCTCGCTCGAATAGGTGTGATATCTAAAGATTACTCGCAAAAGAATAAGGGAAAAGGAAAAGAAATAGATAAAGTGCTCAATGGGGATTTGGGCCCTCATGCCTACGTATCCTCGTAGTGCAATGAGGAATTCAGAGCTCCGTAGTTCAAAGAACTAGTGGTGGAAGATGAAAAGAATTGTCATCAAAGTATGGTCTAAATCAAATAATAATTTGATTTGAACTCGTAAAACTGGCGTTGACCGGTATGTGGACCAGTCGGGCTACCACTATATGGTATAGCCGAAACTAAGGTGAATTAAGTGTTTGGGGACGATCCAAACAACTCTTGGTTCACAAGGTGACACAATATGGAGCACAAAGGGATAATGTATTTGGCTTAAAGATAACAGGTATATCACATGGAGTGAATGAAGGTAGAATATGGATGCATCATGGAGATGAATGAAATGAATGACCAAAGTCACATAATTGAATATTTGGGTAACAAGTGACTGAAAATGTATAATTTGATACCAAAGGTAAAGGTGTATTGGAATCCATATGAGAAATGAAATTTGTACCATAGAGGAAAGGTGGCATAGACCACAAGTGAGGGGCCTAAGGAATGGTATCACTATATGGTTGGCTCGAAAAAGAAGAATTAAATGTCTGGGTACAAGCCTAACAACTCTAGGTACACATGTGGACTGCCGCTATATCGTTATAAAAGGGTGTATATGGATATCTAAAGAAATGTATTTGGGTTTCAAAGAAATAGTATGTCACTAGGGTGAACGATTTATGATTGAAGGTAGGTAATGGATTATGAAAGGTATGAATGGTGCCCTAATGAGGAAGGAAAAATAATTAGGAGTATGCTCGCCAAGGATTCACATCCTCATGCCTACATATTCTCACTGTGCAATGAGAAATTCAGAGCATTCATAGTTCGTGGAACCACGAGAATAAGTAGAGAGATAAGTGATGAAAAGTATAGCTTGCACCAACAAAATGGTAATAAGGTAACCCACAAACGGAAAGTGAAGTTTGAACCAAAGAGTAAAACTCCGCGTTAACCGATATGTGAACTAGTCGGGCTGCCACTATATGGTATAGCAAAAAATAAGGTGAATTAAATGTCTGGGTACGATCCAAACAACTCTTAATTCACAAGATAGACTGCCGTTATATCGTCCTAAAAGGGTATATGCGGGGGCGAAGAGAAAGTATTGTTGGGTACAAGGAATATCAGTATATCACTGGCTGGGGAACAAACAGTTCGAGATCAAAGAAGAATGGCATCTTAGATCCATGAAAGAGATAGACTATGAATCAAAGAGTAAACATGCTTATCAGCCAAAAAAGAGTGAATTAAATGTTTGGGGACGATCCATCCAAACAACTCTTGATTCATGAGGTGGACTGCCGCTATATCATCCTAAAAGGATGTATAAGGACTCAAAGGAGAAGTATATTTGATCTCGAAAAGATGGTCTTGATCGAATGGACGAAGAATGAAGTTTTAATAAATAGGGTAGCTCGCGAAGAATCTGGATTCTCCTGCCTACGCATCCTTATAGTGAAATAAAGAAGTCAGAGCTTTCGTAGTTCAGCCCACTAGGGATGAAAGCAAGGTGATTGAGGCAAGAGGAGTGATTGATTGAATATGGAAGAGATTTGATAATTACTTGGTAAAAACCACACTAAAGTCTATGAGTAAAGGTGGATACGATGAGCAACTGGGTCAAGCGTCCCACACCCAAAGGTATCCAAAATGAAGGTAGGAATTCTCCATTCTTTCCCTTCTTTACTACTTAAGGCTCGTGACATGTAATTCTTATTGTAAAAGTTATTGGAGAAGGATATTTGCTGCTTCTTGTAATGATGAAGACCTTATCAATCGTTCGATTCAAACTGCACTAAAGTCTATGAATAGAGGTGAATATAATGAGTAATTGGGTCAAGCGTCCCGTACCCAAAGATATTCAAAATGAGTGCATGGAATGCTCCGCTCTCATTCATTCTCTATTTCTTAAGGCTCATGTCGTACAACTTGAATCATGATTGATAAGTTGTTGGTGTAGTCCTTTGTTTGTTTCACTACTGCTTTGTGAAGGGAGAGACTTGCCAATATTATGATTTGAATTATGCTAAAGTCTATGAATAGAGGTAAATACGATGAGCAACTGGGTCAAGTGTCCCGTATCCAAAGATATTCAAAATGAGGGTAGGAATTCTCTATTCTCATTCCGTCTCTATTGCTTAAGGGTCATGCTACACAATTCTAACTTTGATTTAACAAGCTCTTGAAGAACCACCTTTAATGTACCTTGTATGATCCACTGCTTGGTATGACTGAGGATACCTTAATTGAGAGTCTGACTTAAGGCTTTGAGCTCCACAACTTACATAAAAAGTATTATTAAGTAACCAAGGGTCTTTTGGTCACTCCAATTAGACGGTGGGATTATACAAGATCAAATTATTTAGTTGATCAAAATTACTTTTGATCAAAGCTTACCCATCCTTCAATTTCCCTAATTTATAGCCTAGGTCCATAACCGCAACAAGGTCCTCAAGAACCCTAAAAGTCCAATCCCAAATTAAACATCCATGAACAAGATTCGAAGCTCCTCACGTTAGGGATTTGCATCAGCTTGATGTGAGATATAGCATGGCAATCAGAATGCAATGAAATGATGAAAATGGACCTACCTCCGAAGCTGAGACTTGCTCCGGTGAGTGTTTATCGGAGAAGATGAAAACGGAAAATCACTTGTTTAATAGGTACAATCTTGTATTTCTCTTCTTCTGATTCTACTTCTCTTATAAACCAATTCTTCTTCTTCTGAATCTTGGTGGTATGATCAAATTGAGATTGTTGAGTGGCCAAGCTCTCTCTTATTAAAGCTTCAATGTGAAGCTTCAATGGAGTTTAGGAATTGAGCTTTGAGTGTGAGAGGGAGAGGATACAGAAAGAGTTTGAGAGCTTGAGGGATATGATTCCAAGGTGTTGAAATGATGATGATGATGATTAAATAGATGTTAGGCTCGGATTAGAGTAGGCTTAGAATTCAGGTTTGTAGTTTGTTAGGATCAACTCACTGAGTTAACTGACAACTCAGTTAGTTAGGGAATTAGAAACTCAGTTACTTAATTAGTTGAGTGGAATGAGTTCAAGTGTTTTCTTATGACTGGCCATTGCAGGTTACCCTTCGAATGATGTCCTGTTATTTAATTGGCTTAGGTGCAAGGTGTAACAAGTGAGCTTAAACGTGACTTGCAAATGTAGGTTAAGAAATGTGTGGTCATCTTTGGCAAACTATGATTTTGGTTTATTTATGTAAGGTATGTGAACCATGTGATACTTATGAGTTTAACCTTGTGGTACTTGGTCATGCTGTGATCATGTGTTGAATCTTGTCTCTACTGATATGACAAGCTGCCTTTGATTGCAGGATTCAGGGATTGTACCAGGTAGTAGCATATTGGTATCATGAACAACTGCAGGTCAGGAATGACCATTGCAGGTCCATGGTTTTATGAGGCTTATGAGATTTTGGCTTTGATTTCAGGTCAGTTGCAGTAGGTTTATGATTTATCACTTTGTGTTGTTGCTCACAACTTAGAATGCATGTGGTTTGCAGGATTAAGTGGCTTAAATGAAGCTTGGACTTGATGTCTATTTTTGTGCCATGGTTGAACCAGGGTAGGGCTTCTTGGATGCTTGGACTTGTTGCTCAAAGCTCATGCTGGCTTGATGGTTTGGATGCAAACTTGTTCATGTGTGTTGGTTGTGCAGGGCTTGGTTTTAAATGCTTGATGAGTGTTGTAGACCATTGGAATGTATATGCATTTGGTGTTGGTTAAACATAGCATGTTTTAGCTGCAATAATCTTTGCTCATATTCTTGTCTTGCAGTAGGTCTGCAACCTTGATGTACAGTCTTGATAGGCATTATGCAGGTGATTCTGTTTGGTGTTTTATGGAGATCTTGCTTCACGTCTTATTAGGTTCTGATTAGCTCTTGCATCATTCTTTGCCAATGTTTCTAACTAGCTTCATGTCATGTATTTACTTGTAGTATGATTGCAAACTTATGGCTTGCATTATTTCCATCAATCATGTTCAATGCGGGTAATGATAAACATTTTGAACAATGCACTCAATTGGACAGATTCTGCCTGGACTCTCTTTGCCATTTATAAGTTCTGACATGGACCAGCTTAAAGCAATGCATTGAGTAATGGAATTGGTCATCATTCATTCTGCAACAGGTGAATGGTTTATTTCTGACTTGGCAAGTTCATGGTTTTAAAGTTCTGACTTGGTTTGTTCAAAAGCATGGCCATGGTTCTGCATCATTTGTTGCATGTGTGGCTCATGTTTTTAGCTTTTTTCTGACTTATTTTGTAGTTTCCTTTTGTAGCTCAATGCAGCTCCATTGGTTCAATCTCCTTGGTGGCTTGGTCATGAGCACATGGAGGTTGGTTGGACAAAAGTTTGCAATATGACTTCAAGATGGGATTTTGGGTTAACATGTGCAAAAGGGAACCTCCAATATCAAGAATCAATTTTGGAAAATAGAAATAGGATTTATGGCTTAGGATGGGAATTTAGGGTTTTTGGGATGTAAAATGATTAAGTTGACTTTGGTCAAAGTTGACCAAAAAGTCAATTGTTGACCAAAGTCAACATTTGGTCAAAGTTCTTTTTTTGTATTCTTTCTCATGGAATGGACATTGTAATGGATAGTAGTGACCATTTGAATGAAATTGATACTTGTATTTGAATGAGTTTTATGCTTGTAATGACCTTGTATGGACATGATTTAAAATTGATTGAAATGAACCATGAATATGACCTTGGATGAACATGAATTAAGACTTATAATTAACTTTGAATTGGATTAATCAAGCCATGGTATGGAATGAATTATATTATATGGACAATGAACTTTGAACAACCAACCACATAACTCTATGAAATCAAACCTTGAATGAATGATACATGACAAGACTTGAGTGTGAATGGACCATGACTTAAACCAATGGGAGTGTATAGATGATATAAGACTTAGATGAATTATTAAACCATAGCCATGGCCAAAGTGGACAGTGACTGTGACCTAACCAAAGATCCTTGAATAAAACACCAAGGCATTGAAACCAAGCAAGGCATGCACAAGTTATGGGCTAAACATGAAGGGATGACCAGATGAAATGCCATGAGAATGGGAGCAAATAAATGTGATAAATCCAAGACTTAAGCTAGGGCCAAAGGACTTAGGCCCAAGTGAATGGGACCAAACCATGTAATCACCATGAATGGACCAAAACAAGAGGTTATGGGGGACAATGATCAAGCAAGGGCACCAAACAAACAAAAGGCAAAGAAGTTGATGAAACTAGGGTTTGGGGGATATCCATATGAAAGGTCAAGCCTTATGACCAAATCCTCCTTGATTAGGGTTACATGAAGCATGCCCTTCAACCAAGGTCTTTGAATCAATCATGATGCTTCACAAGCAAGTCTTCAATGGATGAACCTCCCCAATTAGGGTTTTGATAGCCAAGACAAGGCCCAAAGAAACTCCATAAGGCATTATAACCAAGTCATCAAGGATTAAGGTTTGAAGGCCATGGGGAGTGCTTTGATGAGGTATTGTTGAACCTACACCTCCAAGATCAAGCAATTACGGTTTTACATCTTATATGATCAGATGAATAGCCAAGCCATACCTTTGAAGCTTGATCCACACACAAACCCTAACTATGCAAGCCAAGAGCTTTGAATCTATAATGATCAACTAATGGATGAATGATGCATATGAAAGAGGCATGAATGTATACATATGAAAGAGGCATGAATGTATACATATGATTCCTAAGTCAAGGGTTGAATGAAAAGATGAAAAGGGGATGGTAAATTTTGGGGTACAACAGCTACCCCTATTTAATCCTCTTGAACTTGAATACAAGAATTGCGGAAGCTTTTCAGGTATTCTAGGTAGAAGAGGATTAAATACTAACATATTCAAATAAATTCATGTTGAGAGTGGTCATATTACCGAGGTACATATATGTTTTTGGTATTCTATGGGGGAATTGCGGATGGAGAGTATGATATGCACGTTGCATGATGTATGTTTATATTGTTAGACAGATGTCATTCGTGGGGTATGGTTTTTTGGTACAGACGGAACTCCGACTCGTCATCAATTATACCAAATAGACTGATATTGCAAAATCAAGGGGTTAACATTGTTGTTAAGGATCCATCTAACCCTACCAGGGTACAGGATCTATTCGGGCAGTCATCAAGACACTGAAGGTGTTAAAGAAAACTTTCAAACTATCGGTCATCTTTTTAAGCTTTTAGGGAGTTTATAGCAATATATAAAGTTTTCTTTTATGTAGCTTTTATTATTCCCCGATATTTTGAAGCATTATGTGGTTAAAATAAATAATTATTTTGCAGACAAAATGCAGGAGAAGCAAAAATAATTGATAAAAGAAACTAAATTTTATTGATCATGAACAAAACTGTACATATGGTGTGTACAAAGGTGCAAACACCCTTAAAAAGGACATCGCAAAAATTGAAATATAAAAGAAATGGCAATGAGAAATATTTTTGTATTTTTCCATTAATTACAACATTTTCCATCATCCACTGTAGGATCTGAATCCCAAGACCTTGCTTTGATTGGCGATGATTGAATTGATCTTTGACCGTTTAAGATTTAGCTTATAGTGTAGTAGGCTCAAGGATTATAGTCAATGCCTTTATCCTTAACTTTTTCCTGGACATTTTCTATTATTTTCGTCCACCGGGATGTTCCTTTTTTCCTAAGTTGCCCTTTTAAGTTTTCAACTTAGCGAGCTATATATTTTTATTTGATCCCTAACTTTTGCATGGACAATTCATTTTTTGGTCCATCGGGATATCCATTTTTGCCTATATTAAGTTCGTGAAAATTAATCTAGCGGGCTTTTATCATCATTTATATTCAGGCAAAATATTTTTTGACTATGTCTACATTCACTGGCGATGGAAAGTCTCCTCGTCCATTGTTGTGAGGATTAGGGCTCCACCTAAGAAAGCTTTTTTAATGAAAAAAAGGTCCTTCGTAGTTGGGAGTCCATTTTCCCCGAGGGTCTGAGTGAATCACATAATACCTTTTGAGCACGAGTTCTCCTGCGCGATACTCACGAGGAAGAACTTTCTTATCAAAACCTCGTTTGTGGCGTCTTTGGTACAACTGACCATGGAAAATGACCGTCAAATTTTTTTCTTCGATCAGATTCAGCTGGTCATACTGAGATTGAACCCATTCAGCTTCATCAAGATCAGCCTCCATGATGACCCTGAGTGAAGGAATCTCGACTTCAATTAGTAGAACCGGTTCCATCCCATACATTAATGAGTACAGAGTTTCCCTAGTGGATGTGTGAATCGAGGTCCTATAACCGTGCAGCACAAGGGGTAGAGTCTATTGCCAGTCCTTGTATGTCTTAACCATTTTATGGATGATTCTCTTGATGTTCCTATTAACTACCTCTACGGCTCCATTCATCTTGGGAAGGTATGGTGAAGAGTTGTGGTGCTCGATCTTAAAGTCTTCACATAACTCTTTCATTATATTGTTGTTGAGATTACGGACATTGTCGGTGATGATCTTGCTAGGAATTCTATAACAACAGGTTATCTCTTTCTTGATAAACCGAGTAACCACTTGTCGGGTGACATTAGCTTATGAAGCAGCTTTGACCCATTTCATGAAGTAATCGATAGCAACTAGGATGAATCGATGACCATTGGAAGATTTAGGCTCAATCATCCCAATCATATTGATACCCCACATAGAAAAGGGTCATGGAGACAAAGATCTTGTCACCATATATTTGACATCTGTGGCATCTTCTAACAAAGTTGTAACAGTCAACCTCCATTATCGTCCAATAATACCCAGCCCAAAGGATCTTCTTGGCTATAGCAAGACCTTTCGCATGTACACCCTCACAACCTTCCTGTATAGATTTTATGATCGTACTAGCTTCGTGTCTATCCACGCATCTGAGCAGTACGGAATCATAATTTCACTTCTACAACACATCATCGTTTAAGAAAAACTTAGAAGAGAGTCTTATCAAGGCCTTCTTATCAATAATAGATATACTCTCGGGATATTGTTGTTTCTCAAGAAATGTCTTTATGTCGTAGAACTAGGGCTTATCATCAGGATCTGCCTCGATTGCTAGACAATGTGCTGGTTCATCTAAGTGGTCAATATGAATAGCAGGTGCTTGATTCTTCCATTTGACTTTAAACATAGATGCCAACGTAGCTAGATCATCTGCTAACTGATTCTCTTTCCTAGGAATATGATGAAAAGAGACTTCAACAAAGTAGGGTATCAGATTTTTGATATGCTCTTTATAAGGTATCAACTTGCTATCTCGAGTTTCTCAATCACCTTTTACCTGACTTATTACCAGATATGAATCTCCATATACCTCAAGATTCTTGATCCTTAAGTCAATGGTTGCCTCCATACCGTAGATACATGCCTCGTATTTTGCCGTATTGTTGGTACAATTAAAGCATAGTCTAGCGGTGAATGGAAGGTGGAAATTAGTTAGAGAAGTAATAATTGCACCTATTCCATGACCACGAGTATTGGAAGCACCGTCGAACACGAGCGTCCATCACGATCCTGGTTCGGGGCCTTCCGCAGAGTTTATCTCGTGACCTGGAATAGTAAGTCTCTGACAAACATGATGTCTTAGTCTAGAAAGTCAAACCTCAACGGTTGATAATCTTCCATAGGTAAATGAGGAAGGTAGTCAGATAAAACGCTCTCATTTATTGCCTTCTGAGTCACATATTAGATATCATATTCGGTTAACAATATTTGCCACCTGATAAATTCTACCAGTAACAACAGGCTTTTTAAATATATACTTTATTGAATCCATATTGGATATCAATAAAGTAGTATGGCAAACCATGTATTGTCTCAGGCGTCAAGCAACCCAAGCCAAAGCACAATAAGTCTTCTCTAAAAGTGAGTATTTGGTCTCACATTCAGTGAATTTCTTGCTGAGGTAGTATATTGCATGTTCTTTCTTGCTTGTATCATCATGCTGACCCAAAACGCAGCCCATGGATTCATCGAGTACTGTGAGGTACATAATAAGCGGCCTACCAGAAACCGGTGGTATGAAGATTGGTGGTTCTTGCAAGTACTTTTTTATGTTATGAAATGCCATTTGACAATCGTCATTCCATACAGTCGATTGATTCTTCCTTAATAATTTGAATATCGGTTCACAGGTAGCTGTCAAATGTGATATGAATATGGAAATATAATTGAGTCGATCAAGGAAACCTCAGACTTCTTTTTCTGTTTTGGGAGGTGACATATCTTGGATAGCTCGAACTTTGTCGGGATCAACCTCAATACCATTTTAACTGACTAGGAAACCCAATAGCTTACCAGATCGGACCCCAAAAGTGAACTTTGCTGGATTCAAATGCAACTTGAACTTCCGCAGCCTGGCAAACAACTTCCTCAGGTTTTCTAAGTGATCTTCTTCAGTTTTAGATTTGACAATCATATTGTCCATATAAACCTCAATCTCTTCATGAATCATGTCGTGAAAGAGGGTTACCATGGCACGTTGATATGTTGCCCCTACATTCTTCAAGCCGAACGTCATTACTTTGTAGCAGTAGGTTCCCCAAGGTATGATGAAAGTTGTCTTCTTCATATCATCTAGTGACATCGTTATCTGATTATACCCTGAGAAACCATCCATGAAAGAAAATATAGAAAATTGAGTTGTATTATCAATCAAGACATCAATATGAGGCAAAGGGAAATCATCCTTTGGACTCGCTTTATTGAGGTCTCGGTAATCTATACACATTCTGAATTTTCCGTCCTTCTTATGAACTTGAACGATATTAGCAACCCACTGAGGATACTCATAAATAGCTAAAAAGTCAGCATCAAACTGCTTCTTGACCTCTTCTCTGATCTTGAGTTCCATGTAGAGTCTGGTCCTTCTGAGCTTCTGCTTGACTGGAGGACATTCAGGCTTGAGTTGCAAGTGATGTTCAAGAATGTTTGTTTCCAACCCTGGCATATGTTGATATGACCAAGCAAAGACGTCCACATATTCATGTAAGAACTTGACCAACTCAGAGTGTACATGTTTGGCAAGCGATGCCCCAATGTTTACTTCATTTTTATCAGTTTCAGAACCCAAATTAATGACATCCACTGGCTCTTTGTATGTTTGAATCTCTTTTTCTTCGTGCTCAAGGAGCCATGCTACTTCAGACGGTAATTCACAATCTTCCTTCTTGTCATCTTCAGCTTGGTTAACTAGAAATCCAGACCTACAGCTGATTCTTGCCATGTTGTTATCAATGGTTTTACTTACTTTGCATGTTATGAGCTTATTTTTAGCATGCTTTTTAATAAAGTGGAAAAAGAAAAAGAAACTTTTGTCATTTCATTTTCGTGAAAAAGTAAAAATAATTAAAAGAAAAGGAACCGCTGAATTTACTATAGGAAATATGAAATCTATCTAGTTGGTGAGCTTAAATCCTAGAGGACATCTGCGTACAAGACTGGAAGTATTTGGTTTGTTGCCACTAGATTCTCCAATGACTGCCACAGTGTGATCGCTTTGGAATCCAGCACCGCTAAATTCGACCGGGTTAAACTGTTTCTTCTTCGGGCTTGCTTTGCAAACTGATGGAGAATAACCCATACTGAACCTGTCACACTTCTCTTCCAAATTGACAACTTTTACCCAATCGGCTAATGGCCCTTTCTCCAAAGTCTGCTTGGCACTTCTGACTGAAGATAGGATGGCAGCAGATGACTGATCATGATTAGTTGTAGTTGAACTGACCTCTTCAAACTATAAACAATGGAATGGAATCCCAACAACCCCTTCATTTGTCTCGACATATCTGACCGAGGAAAGTTCACTAACCAACAAATCTTATTCACCACATACTATAACCAACTTGTTGTTGATCAAGAACTTCAACCTTTGGTGCAATGAAGAAGTGACTTCCCCGACAACATGAATCCATAGTCTACCCAACAAACAACTATAGGACGGGTTGATATCCATGACTTGAAAGGTGATACTGAATTGGTGAGGTCCAACACAAATAGGCAGATCTACTTCCCCAATGATCTGTCTTCGGGAGCCATCAAAAGCTCGAACAATCAATGCACTAGTCCTCATCTTGGACCCCTTAAACTGTAATTGACTCATTGTGGCCTTTGGCATTACATTAAGCGAAGAACCAGTATCAACGAGGACTCGAGATAGAAGGGAGTATGTACACATGACCGAAATATGTAATGTTTTATTATGAGCAATTCCCTCGGAAGGTAACTCTGCTTCATTAAATCCTAAGTATCTGCCGGCAGTGATATTTATAACCACGTCATCAAAATGATCGACTGTGATATCTAGCATCACATGACCAGTATTCAGAACTTTCAACAATGCTTTACAATGAGCCTTAGAACTCAAAAGTAAAGACAAAATGGAGATTTTGGAAGGATTTTGACCCAACTGATCAACAATCTTGAAGTCACTCTTCTTGATCAATTTGAGGAATTCTTGGCCTTCCTTAAAAGTGATACTTTTCTTGTGATCTTCAACCTGTTCGTCTTCAATCATCGACCCTTTACCCTTAGAAATTTCAGATTTTGTAGTCTTATCGGCAATAAACTTTGTTGGTAATGGAACGCTTGTCATGGTCGGAGTGGAAGGTACAAATGCCCCTGCCTGCAGAGGAGGAGTAGGAAGGACCTTCTCCTTAGGCGGAACAACTGCGGGTGATGGAGACACCCTATGAGTGTACTTTGGAGCGAATACATGACCATTGCGAGTCATTCCTCCTACTCCAATTATATTAACAATTTCAGTGTCAGGGATGTGAATCTCTTTTCCGCCCACGTACATCGTCGTTTCATACTTCTAGGGTACCTCCTTGATATTCTGATACGGGAAGGGATTAAGAACAAGGATATGGATCGACTGAATCTTCTTGGGAGGAGCTTCAAACTTCTTCTTCCTGTACGCAATAGTTATAAGCCCGATCACTGCAATCTCTTAAATTGCCTTAGATCTATAAATTTGTATCAGCCCTTGATTCATCAGCTCTTGCACACAACCCTTTAAATCGTCACAACTGCCAGGATAAGATTCACACACAACACAATTTTCATGGATACCAACTAGAAACCCAAACTGTTCAAGCTTCTTCAATACTACTGATATTGGAGTCTTCACATCATCAGCCCTTTTAATAGATTATGCAACCTCTTCTTCAATGACAACACTGACTGCTGGGCCACCATAATTAGGCAGAGGGTTTGTTTTCACATTAGGATTTTCTTATGAGAAATATAAAACCTTATGATTGATCAACTCTTGGATTTTTTTCTTGAGGGTCTAACAATCTTCTGTATAGTGTCTTATATACCTGACGTGGAAGGCGCATGAGGCATTAAGACTGTGCTTAGGATGATAGGGAGGAGAGGCTGATGGGATTTCCCTTGGCATAATAACCCCTACATGGATCAAATATGGAACCAATTCAACATATGGTACTGGGATCTGATCAAGATGAGGACATTTTCCAAAGTTATTCCTGTTATTCTGGCCTCTGCCTTGGCCTCTGTTGTCACGAGTATTCTGTTGATTCTAATTGTTTTGAGTCAACGTTGGTTGTTAATTGTGGTTTTGTGGTTGATACTAACACGGAGGTTGTTAATACTGAGCAGCGACAACATAAGGATACAAATAATATGGCATGAGAGCCATAGGAAATTCATATTAGGGGTGGACACTTTCTGTTACGAAATTTGTTTCCCCTTCTTTCTTTTTCGTAAAGTCCCCATATGGCTTCTTATACGTAGTTTTTGGAGCGACTTGTAAGACCCCAACTTTGACCCTAAGATCCCTCATGGCATCATAACATTGCATTTGCATTGCCTCAAGGATCATAAGCATCTTGGCTCCTTACCTTTGGGGTGGGAGCTCTTGTGAGTTGGTTTGAGATCACCAAGCATGCTTGAATTGTATATTATTGCTTTTCTCATTTTATTTACTAACCAAAAGCACCAAAATATGTCACTAACATCTCTTGTTTGTGGTTTGAGCAGTCACAAGGTCTAAAAGCTTCTAGGAGATCCTATGTGCATTGATATGTCCAAGAGAAGATGAAAGCAAGCATGGTAATGGTTCCCAAAGCTATCATCCATCAAATATGTCTCCCAAGTATCTCAATTCATCATTTTGATTAAAGCAAATCAAGGGGTTTGAGACTTGTTTCCCAAGGAAACCCTAATTCATTTGTTCATCAACTGTGCCTTGCTCATGAAGCAACCTCAACCCATGATCAAATAAAATCAAGGGAAGTTCTTTCACTCATCATTTCATGCATATTTTAACTTAATTGAGTGTCCTCAATCATTAATTCATCAAGATATGAGGCATGGACTTGAGAAGTTGATCAGTTAATTCATCTGACTATTGTGAAATACACCGAGACCTAACTTTTTATGTCTTTGTCAAATGAAGATGACCCTAAGAGAAACAATTTTCTTAAGGACCATATGAACAACTTTCATGTTCATCAAAAATTGGTTTGAAGCTTGGAAGGTCATCATCCATTCCAAGACATTATAGGTCATTTTGACTAAAACCCTAATTTTGGGTCAACTTCCGAAAAACATAACTCCTTCATTTTTCATGATTTTGAGGTGGGATCAAATGATTTGGAAAGCTTAAGATGTCTAATTCAAATTTTATGTTGATAAAAAATTCAAAATCTCAAAAGAAATACATGTGATAATGCAAAACATTATAGGTCACTTTGGACCAAAAGCATTGAAATGTGAAAAAGTCCAACTTCAAGTGCCCATAACTTCTTCATCAAAAATCCAAATGATGCAAAATATAAGTTCAAATTTATTGTCTTGAAAATATATACAACTTTTATGTTTAAGATTTTGTCATTAGGAACTTGCATCATTGAGACAGAAGGGCTTGAACTTTGGCCAATTTTGAAAATCTCACATGTGCATGTTTTGCACCCTACACTTCATGGCCAATTTTCATCAATTTACAAGGCCCAAATGGAGTTTTGATCAACATAACAAATGATCCTTATGCAATAAGCTTTCCAACCATTACTCATGAGGTGGTGTTTCTATTTTTGACATAGCATTTTCGAAGGCTTGAACCTAATAGTGCAATTTTGGAAAATCATTTAATTTGCATTGCATGAGCTATCACCATCCAATCTGCACGTCCAATTTACTTTCATCATGCATCAACTACCAAATCCAGTTGGAATTGGGCCCTCCATGCGCCTGTACAGGCCCATGCATGGAGGCCCTTTCCATTCATGCAAATTTGAGATCATGCATTTCAGCATTGCCTTGCCTATAAATACAATGCCATAGCTTCATAATTCCTCAACCTGAAGGCGCCCCAAATGCTGATAAACTGAAATCACAACCCTCATTAAAGGAACTAGCTCACTTTTCTCTCAAATTTCAGATCTGAACTTTGGTTTCCTCGATCAATTTTCAGATCTTAAAGTTCCTAAACCTTCTTCTCCTTGAACTATAGTGTGAACTGTAAGCAATAACATCCAAGAATTGTGACTCAAAGCCCTGCAAATCAGAGGTTTACCTCAACTGTTATTTTCTTCGAATCAACTTGTATATTGCTCATTTCTAATTGTTATTGTGTGATCTGAAGTCCTCTGCATAGAGGCAACATTATTGTGCTTTCAATTTTCAAAAATCATGAAGTTCATATGAACACCACAAATCTTCCACTTCTGATTTCTTTCAATATAGAGATCTAGAATGGATTTGGTTGGTACAGGGGTGATGTATATCGCCCTAGCTCTCGATTGATGCTTGGATCGTGTCTTTTGGTTACCATTTAAATCTCTGCAAATATGGACTTGGCCGGAGCTTGGCCGGAGAAGACGGTGGCGCTGGCCACCGTCTGGTCTCCAGATTTGATCTGGATCGTCCATTCCCTTTTCCAGATTCAATCTCACGCGTCCAACCTTATGACTTTATTAATGGCATGGTGTGTTGCATTTGACTCACGCATATGGTGAACGTGCGCTTCTCAGCCGTGTGATGATCCACGTCAATTAATGAAGTTCCATCAAGCGGTCCACGTATTTCATTATTTTCTATTTTCTGATTTTTAATTCTTTTATTTCTTTTAATTCCATTTCTCTTTAAAAATTCATATCTCTCTCATTATTGGTCCAAAAAATATGAGACCAATTTCATTTTTCTCCTTCTAATTTCTACTTTCTAAAAATGATTCTTAATATTTTTTATTTTATCATTTGATATTTTTTAGTAATTTTCTCCTTTCTGCTTATTTTTAATTCATTTAAAATAGTTTTTGATATCCAAAAAATACAAAAATATTTTTCAAACCTCATTGAATAATGATAGATCTATGAAAAATATTCTCATCAATTTATTAATTGATTTGAGATTGATTTGAGATTTTAGTTCAATTAGGTTATTTTTATGCATTTTAATATTAAAAAATACCAAAAATATTTTAATTCAAGTTTTCATTTTGTTTGACCTTGATCTTCTCTATCTTTGGTCAATACTTGTTGTTTCTCTCATTCCATTTCCATTAATGCACTTTAATTCTTCATCTTCTTTCTTTTTCTTTTTTGATCAATGAGTTAAAGATTGGTGGTTAGCATTGATACATAGAGGTTTAATCTTCCTTGATTCAAACCTAATTCATCTTGATCATGGATCAAGTGAATGGCTTTGCATTAAGGATAGATTGCTTCCTAAATCATGCAAAGAACCTAAATCAATACAAGATCATTTCTCATCTTCTTTTTGGCATGGCAAGTTAAAGGAGCTTGATTCACTAATCAAGATCTCTAACTTATGTTATTGCCTACATTATTATTGACCAGCCTCAGATAGTTGTGACTTCTACATAAGTCTAATTATGATTGCTTAACATAGCGCTAAATTGCCTTATGGCACACTAACTCTAACACTAACCATTAACCATTAACATTTACTTCTTGCTCTTTGCATTTATGCAATTTACTATTCTTGTACATCTTATTCATTTGCTTTCTCTTTTGCTCATTTGAGCACATGTTTATGATAATGCAATTTGCCTTTTGCTCACTTGAGCACATAATTGTGTATATATTATTATTATTGTGCTTGTGTTTTATTTTGATTGTTGTGGACCAAATGCAAAAATTGACAAATGGACTTAGTTTCTAGGATATTCCCTATGCAAAATTGGAGTAAAAGGACCTTAATATTGAAGATGGATTAGAAGGACCAACTCTGTAAACTCACTCTTGTCCATGCTTGATTTGCTTCATAGAACTCTTTGATGTGTGTGCTTTTGTGCTAGGGAATCCTATGTGAGCCAAATTGAAGAACCATTGCCATGTTCATTCAAAGTGAAAGATACAAGAGCCATTGGGGATCTTCTAAGAGCTTGTTTGATTATGTTGATTGCTTGAGCTTACACTTATTTTGATTGCATATTCCAAAGGATGGGAGCTACTTGGATCATCAATATGATCTCAAGAGAGGAACTCCATTTGTGGTCATATTTCTTATCCTTCATCTCTTGTATGTTTAGGACCTTAGCCATTCTTCTTCTTCCCTCTACTCTAACCCCAGCCAAAACTTTTGTGCAAACATTTAACACTTGTTTTCAAACATTAGAAACCTAAGCATTATGCTTTTGATTTTCTAACTTCCTTTCACAACACTTATTTTGAATTGAATCTTTAAGCCATCTTTGACCATATTTTGTAAATACTTTTCATTGGTAAATATAACTCATTCAAATACTTTTTTTGTGGTTTCAATGGCCACTCTCTTAATCAAAAACTTTTCATAACCTTTAGCTATTAGGTTTGAGTTATCATTGAGGTAGATGTAATACTCACCTATATCCTTAGTGATGGACAATGAGTCTTCCATGCTTATTATAAGGTTAACCCCTCACTAGCATGTTGAAGCTATCCTCACATGGTGGATTTGTGGTTTTAGGTTGAGTTTTCTCCCTTGGATAACAAAAGACCTTAAGGATTTTGGACCAATCAATTCATCCACTTGTTTTGAAATTTTTACCCCGAACTACGAGGTTTTGATCCTAATCTTTTTTAAGATGGTACGTAGGCAATGGGTTTATCCATCCAAACACAAATTGTAATTAACTTGTATATTCTCTTCTCATCTCTTCAATCATGTTTGCACAAACAAATTTTCACAAAATACCAACCTTACAACAAGTGTGAAAAGGGTTCCCTAGGAGTACCTAGGATGTTTTGGGTGCTTAAAACCTTCCCATTGCATAACCAACCCCCCTACCCCGATCTCTGACATTTTTACTAGATTTTGATTCTATAAAACTTTTAGGTTTTTGATCGCTTTCTAACCATTCCTTTGGATGAATAGAAGTGTGGTGGCGACTCGACTTGTATGGTTTACCTTGGATTTAGTCAATATCTCTAATGGTAACGAATACCCCGCTACACGATTGTATCTGCGATCTTTCCCGATTTCAACCCATTCTCGACACGTTCACCAATAGTCACCATGTTTGCGAAGTTAGTAGAAGAACTGCCGATCATTTTCTTGAAATACAACCCCTAAAGAGTACCCATGAAGATGTCAACGAGTTTATTGTCTGATAAAGCCGATCTGACCCTAGAAGCCATTTCTCGCCAATATTGAGCATACTCCTTCAAAGTCTCACTGGATTTCTATGCCTGATTTTGTAGCTACAAACTGGTCGGTTCCATAATGAGGTTGTACTTATATTTCTTTAGGAACACTTCAGATAAATCTCTCCAGTATCTAATCTTGGTGCACTCTAAGCCCATATACCAGTCCAAGGAAGCCCCTGACAGACTGAAATTCTGGTATCAGATATGAGATGTCGAAGGTAATGTCACGACACTAATATCTGAGTATAACACACAGGATAAAGATACAAAATATTAATGCAAGAGACACAAGCAATTGCTAACCCAGTTCGATGCAACTCACCTACGTCGGGGGGCTACCAAGCCAGGAAGGAAATCCACTAAATAGAATCAGTTCAAAGACTCTCAGTACACTTCATAAGTTACAGTCTTTTTCACCTAATCTCTACCCGTATGATTTCTACATAAGAACTCTTAGATATGAGAACCCACTCACTCCCCCTCAATCACACCTGTGATTTTAAACAGCAATTACTTATGAAAAGAAGACACTCTTCAAAGACACACACTTGATTTTACTTAGCAGCTTCAATCAAGTAGACACACACTTGATCTTACTTAACAACTTCGATCAAGTAGACACACACTCATGCTTACAAGCTTAGAGTGGCAAATTACAACTCACAAATCAGACCAATTCAATCATCTATGGATGAATTGAATGGCTTACAAGTCACACGACTACACAAGACACAAACCCTTGCTCTCTCTTAATATTTCACTCTGTATTGGTTGTGTATCAAATCAGGTTTTCCATGTCCTATTTATAGAAGCATTCAGCTGGGCTTGGACATCTTGAAAACCCTAAAACTACTTTCCAATTAAATCTTCTCATGACAGTTGGTTAGATCTCTTTGGAAAATAAGTAAATCAGGTTGTAATTAATGATTGAATGCGCTTGCAAATCAGATCTTCAATCATACATAGATTGCCATTAAATGCGCAATCACATAACACATAACATTCACCCTAAATGTTCTGTGTACAGATGTCATGACATCGGGTCTGACATCCTGGAACAATCCTGCATATATCCATTTTAAATATCCAGCAGGTACATAATATTAGATGTCATGACATCGTGTATGACATCCTGAAACAATCCTGCATAATTATGTTTTTAAACTCCAGCAGGTACAAGATATCTTATGTTAAGACATCACATGCAACATCTTATGAACACTCATTGTTGTACCAAAATTGCTTGCAACACTTAAAACCAACAAACTCCCCCTTTGGCAAATTTTGGCAAAAACATATATCTGTCCATTTTGTTCACAAGAAAAAAAACATCAACAGTTAAACAGCATAACAGTAGTTTAAGTAGCAGTAGAAGCAAACAAAATTACTAGCTATAATAGCAACTAGTAAAACAGACAAATGCACATGGATACTTCTTCTCCTCCTAAGTTTGTTCAATACAGACATCTCCTTTAACAATAACAACACCTGTAACAATCAGAATATCCTTCTGACATCTCCTTCAACATCTGTAACATTCAGAACCATATTCATATTCTGACATCTCCTTTAACATCACAGAACATATCATTTTGTCCCACATCAGACATCTCCTCCAACATCACGTAACAGAATATCATTCTGTCATCTCCTTCAGCTTCAGATGTTCACCTGTTTAGCCTAGCTAGCTCCAACAGCACTGCAGATCTCCATAATCCACACATTTAACTGCAGCTCTCCATATAATCACTTCTCCCCCTTTTTAGTCAAAATAGACCAAAGGTGACCAATTAGACAAAATAAATGTCAATCAGCCTAGCAGAGAATGTCACAAACATAAATGAGAGGAGATACAAAACCATAATTATACACAACTATAATAGCTGAGATCATCAGAAATCCAGGGAACTCCTAAAGAGCCCAAATATTACATCATGGCATCAGACAGGACTGCCAAACATCAAATCATCCAAGCATCTAAACCAGCATCTAGAACACACATGTCATCATAACAGGGGGAACCATTACAACTTAAGCTGAGGAAGTAGCATCATCTCCACCTTCAGAATCAGAACTTCCACTAGATTGAGCATTGGACCTCTCACTTGAGGTATTGGCATCTGAATCCTTGGTCTCACCAGCCTTCTCCATCTCTTCCTTCTCTAAGCTACTAATAAGAACCTCCAAAGCCTCTTTCCTTGCCTTGGCAACCCTAATACCAGTATCCAGCTCCTTACAAGTTTCCTTCAATTGACCAATCAAGCTACCTTGAGAGGCGGGCTCCTTCCTTGCTGATGTCATGACAACATCATTGACATGGCTTCCTTCAAACAACTTGTAGTGAATGGACAGTGGAGGCTTCCTTCTGTTGGGAATATCACGTGTGTTGAGAATGCCTGGTTGCTGGCTTAAGATAATTCCACAGATGATAGATGGAAAGGCAATAGGCAGCTTTACTGCATTAGAGGAGGCATGTCTAACAATCTGTTCAAACATAAACCTTCCAAATTCAAAGTTTAGCCTGGTTCCAATAGCATAGATGATTCTTCCAAGACCATTAGAGATGGTTGAGATATGGTTAGTAGGCACCCAGTTGGCTGAACCAATCTTGTGCAAGATGGCATATTTAACAGTTAACTTGCCAGCTGATAGATGCTTCTTACTAGGCCATTCCTTGACTTGGCCAGTAGTAATAGTCCTACAGACTTCATTGTCTGTAGCCTCTAAATCCACACCTCCTTCAGTTCCTCTCCCTAGGAACTTGTTGATTATGGTTGGGGAGAACCTCACACATTTACCTCTTACAAAGACCTTGCAGAATTCCTTGCTACTCTTTTCAGAAATATCTTCTGGGATATTCAGAACAAACTCTTTCATTAACCCTTCAAAACATTGGGGCAAAGCAACAACAATTTTCATCAGACCAGCATTCTTGATCAATTCCATTACTTCCTTCACTTCTACAGCCTTCTTTCCCAGCTCTCTTTCAACATCAACCCTCCTTTGAATGACAAACTTCCACTTGGCAGCACCATCTTCTAGATGGAAAGAGATGTTGTCTAAGTGCACAGCTGCAACTTTTCCTGGAGACTTTTTAACAGTCTGTCTTTTAGCAGGAGAGATGTCTGGGTCATCGTCTTCGACATCATCTTCAGAGTCAGAACTCTCTCTGACCTTCCTCTTCTTAACCTCAACTTTACTCCATGATTTGGAGGGTCCTACACCAGCAACCTTTTTCCCTCTTCTTACTGTCACCAATTCAGCCACAGTCTTCCCTTTTCTGGTCCTCAGTTTCTTAGCTACACTTGGTTTCACATGATGGACCAAGATGTCATCTTCTTCCTCAGAACTTTCTTCCTCCAGATTAATAACATTCTCAGCAGTTTCATGAGAAACAATATGTTGGTTTCTTACTAGGGAAGGTTTTACCTAGAGAGCATAATCCCTCAGTAGCCACTTCTTTCTCTGATCTAGATGAATCATCATCTTTTTCAGTTTGGGGTTCCACCTCAGGAGAGGGGCCCTTCTAGACAGAGGGGTAGAAACACCCTTGACTGCATGCCCTTCGTTTAGAATCCTAGTTACTAGGTTCCTAATGGTACGATCAGTAAAGTGCATGTCATCCTTATGAGGAGGTTTATCAGAAATGTTACCTTGATTACTTCCAGCCATGGAAGAAGGGCCAGGGACGTCGCCTGGAATAACAGAGAGGGGAATAACCTTTAAAATATCTTCATCCAAAAACTCCATGGAGGGAGTCCTTCCTTTGTGAGTGGGTTTTGATCCTGAGGATGAGGGATGTTGTGACATTTTGTTGGACTTTTGAAAAAAATCTCTTTGCCCTAGCAGAGGTTTTCTGAGAAGTTGGATGAAGATGGAAGTGGTTGTGTTGAGGTAGCGTGTGGAAATGGCATGGATACTAGTTCCAATACTAGGTAATGATTTATCATAAATGTGGCACTTTCTTTTAAGTGGGCAGACAATATTTTTATTACCTTTCCCACTCCACTTTAATTGCTATAACTTCTCATGACTATAAATCCCCAATTTCCCTCTTAAACATTCAACCTGATTATCATCCAAAACCCTTGCAAATTTGTCAGCTAATTGCATTTCATGCTTTAGTGTTGTGATTTTGTCTTCCACAAATTCTCTAATGAAGTGATGACAAAAATTAATGTGTTTAGTTCAGCTGTGCTGAATAGGATTTCTGGACATAGTTGTAGCACTCAGGTTGTCATAGTACAATGTCATGACATAGTGTGTGACATTGTATTCAATCCACTTTAGTTTGAACCAACCCTGTTGAGAGCAGCTACTTCCAACTGCTATATATTCAGCTTGATATATAGCACAAACACCATTTTCATCTTTCAAAGGAGCAGGTGTCCTTTCACTCTTCATCCCAATCTTCTTAACATTGTTCTTGGCACATTTGCTTTAAGATAGACACATAGACCCTTCTATCTGCTTGACTTGTAGCTCAAGTCCAACAAAGTTTGTTCCAACTTCAGACTGCATATGACTAGCAACATGGTCTACCATCTGATCCATCCTCCTATCTATTTGAGTCACCATGAGCTTTTCTCCTTTGGAAGTGATGTCAAGTTTGAGTTTCTGGTGTGACATCCTTGTCTGACATTTCCCACAGACTTGTCTTTCATCAATCTTCAATTTGGGAGTTCCTCTAGCAGATATAATCATCTTCATCCCTTTTTCTTTGAATAAGGTACACTTTGAGGAATAACCAATTTGAGAGCTCCACTTATAACAGTTGTCTTTGGTCCTGACTCCTTTCATGATCACTTAACTTTCTTTGTTAGTAATCAGACATTCAGGTTTTGTGAAGTTAACCTTTAGACCTTGGTCACATAGTTGACTGATGCTTATTAGATTTGCAGTCAAGCCCTTAACAAGTAGGACCTTGTCAAGTTCAAGAACTCCAGGGCAATCAAGCTTACCTATCCCCTTGATTTCACCCTTTGCTCCATCACCAAAGGTTACATAGCTTATGGCATGAGGATGAAGGCTAGTTAGCAGGTCTTTGTTTCCAGTCATGTGTCTGGAGCACCCACTATCAAAATACCAATTTTCTTTGGCTGAAACTCTAAAGGAAGTGTGAGCTATTAGACTTGTAACATTAGTATTAGGAACCCATTGCTTCTTGTTGATAGGCCTGTGATGTTTGATAGTGAGTCTGATGATGATCAGGGCTAGGATAACCATACAGCTTATAGCAGAAGGGCTTCAGGTGGCCAAATTTTCCACAGTAATGGCATCTCCATCTTTGGTGTTTCCCTTTCTGCTGTCTTCCCTTCTGATGTTGTGACATATGATGTGACATCTCAGGTTTGCTTTAATATGGCTACACTTAGGTTTGGATTTGGGTTTGCAACCAGTGTAACTGCACTCAGGCTTAGATTCATTATACCCAATGCCAGATTTGTTTCCTGTTATTTGTCCAGTTTGGAGAATCTTGTCTAAGGAGTCAGATCTATTGTTTATCATTCTTACATACTTGGACATCTCTTCTAGTTTAGAATTCAAGAACATAGCTTCAGTTTTTAACTTGGAGATGGTTTCCACATGTTCTGCCTTCTCATTCTCCAACTGTACTATCACTTTCTTCTGGCTTTCAACTTGTTGACTTTCATCAAGCTTGGCATTCAGAACCACTGCTTCTGTTTTTAATTTGGAGATGGTTTCCAAGTGTTCTACCTTCTCATTCTCAAGTTGAGTTATTACCTTCTTCTGGATTATAACCTGTTTACACACCTCTGCACTTTTGTGACACAACTTTCTGTAGGTAGTAGCCAACTCTTCAAAGGTTACTTCATCATCACTTGAGTCTTCATCAGAACCCCATCGTCCAGTCAAGGCAGTCACCAGATTTGCAAACTCTTTTGTTTCACTCTCATCAGACCAAGTGGCAGCAAGACTCATCTTCTACTTCTTGAGGTACGTTCCACATTCAGTTCTAATGTGTCCATACCCATCATATTCATAGCACTATACTTCTTTTCCTTATTTGGGCTTATCATCTGACCTTGTTCTTCTTCCAGCATTGTTGGATTTACTGATGTCAGATGAGATGTTCTTGACATTAGCCTTAGATCCTACATCCATCTTTTTCAACAGTCTGTTGAACTGTCTTCCCAGCGTTGCTACATCATTTGCAGATCCTCATCAACATCCGAACTAATTTCCTCCTCTGTGTTTGACATGAAGGCTATGCTTTTGGTTTTCCTTTCAGATCCATCATTCATTCCCATCTCAAATGTTTGGAGGGAACCAATTATCTCATCAACTCTCATGTTGGATATGTCTTGAGACTCTTCTATGGCTATCACCTTCATAGCAAATCTCTTAGGGAGTGACCTAAGTATTTTTCTTACCAATTTTTCATCTGACATCTTCTCTCCCAGGGCTCCTGAGGCATTAGCAATTTCAAGGATACTCATATGAAATTCATGAATATTTTCATCTTCTTTCATCCTTAAATTTTCAAACTTGGTGGTGAGCAGCTGTAGTCTAGACATCTTAACTCTAGAGGTGCCTTCATGAGTGGTTTTGAGAATGTCCCAAGCATCTTTAGCCACCTCACAGTTGTTTACCAACCTGAAGATATTCTTGTCTACTCCATTGAATGTGGCATTCAATGCTTTAGAATTTCCAAGGGCTAGATCATCCTCCTCCTTGGACCATTGTTCTTCAGGCTTCTTGTCAGTGGTGGCTTTTCCTTCATTAGTAATTACTGGATGTACCCAGCCTGTTAACACAGCCTTCCAAGCCTTATTATCAAGAGATTTTAGGAAAGTTACCATTCGAGGTTTCCAATAGTCATATTTAGATCCATCCAAAACTGGTGGCCTGTGAACAGATCCTTCATCTCTCTCCATAGTACCAGAAAGTATTGTCCCTAGATCTCACCCAAAACCAGAGTAGGATGCCTGCTCTAATACCAATTTAAATTCTGGTATCAGATATGAGATGTCGAAGGTAATGTCACGACACTAATATCTGAGTAAAACACACAGGATAAATATAAAGAATAGTAGTGCAAGAGACACAAGAAATTGTTAACCCAGTTCGGTGCAACTCACCTACGTCTGGGGGCTACCAAGCCAGGAAGGAAATCCACTAAATAGAATCAGTTCAAAGACTCTCAGTACACTTCACAAGTTACAGTCTTTTTCACCTTATCTCTACCCGTATGATTTCTACCTAAGAACTCTTAGATATGAGAACCCACTCACTCCCCCTCAATCACACCTATGATTTTAAACAACAATTACTTATGAAAAGAAGACACTCTTCAAAGACACACACTTGATTTTACTTAGCAGTTTCAATCAAGTAGACACACAATTGATCTTACTTAACATCTTCGATCAAGTAGACACACACTCATGCTTACAAGCTTAGAGTGACAAATTACAACTCACAAATCAGACCAATTCAATCATCTATGGATGAATTGAATGGCTTACAAGTCACACGACTACACAAGACACAAACCCTTGCTCTCTCTCAATATTTCGCTCTGTATTGGTTGTGTCTCAAATCAGGTTTTCCATGTCCTATTTATAGAAGCATTCAGCTGGGCTTGGACATCTTGAAAACCCTAAAACTATTTTCCAATTAAATCTTCTCATGACAGTTGGTTAGACCTCTTTGGGAAATAAGTAAATCAGGTTGTAATTAATGATTGAATGCGCTTGCAAATAAGATCTTCAATCATACATAGATTGCCATTAAATGCGCAATCACATAACACATAACATTCACCCTGAATGTTATGTGTAAAGATGTCATGACATCGGGTCTGACATCCTGGAACAATCCTGCATAATTCCATTTTAAATATCCAGCAGGTACATAATATCAAATGTCATGACATCGTGTATGATATCCTGAAACAATCCTGCATAATTATGTTTTTAAACTCCAGCAGGTACAAGATATCTTATGTTAAGACATCACATGCAACATCTTGTGAACACTCTTTGTTTTACCAAAATTGTTGCCAACACTTAGAACCAACACAAACTATTTGGAAGCAGTGAATTAGCAGATCATCATTGTCAATATACGATGCCATCTTCCTGCACTACATCGTAATGTGACTTCGAGGACATCTTAGCCCCTTATATTTCGGCAAATCTGGTACTTTGAACTTCTAAGGAAGTACCACATTCGTGACCAAGCAGAGATCCCGTGCGTCAATGCCGAAGGCAGAGAAACCTTCGATAGCCCTTATGATATCACCTAAGAACTAGTAATCCACTGGTCGGGCCAGACTAGCAGTGAGGATGGCGACCTGACTGACTGGTCGAGAGGTATCATGAGCCATCGCTTGAACAGACGCATTTTGAGGAGTGTAGTGGTAAATTCATGACCATCAAGCTATGGATAAACCTGAAGTCAATAAAACCAGAGTCACCACCGCGCTTTTATTGTTTCCAAAGAAAAAGGGAAAAAGTACGAACAAAACCCAAAGATAAGAAGGTTTCAAATCAAAACTAATAAAATGTCAGAGATTACAGGTAAGGGGGTTGGTTACACAAAAGGGAAGGTGTTAGCACCCAAAGTGTTCTAGGTACTCCTAGGGAGCCCTTTTTTGTGTGCAAGTGTTTTGGTCAAAATGATGTTTGAAAAAAAATAGAATGGGGGGATGAAAAAAGAATTTATTAATTATATTTTTGTGTTTGACAAGACCTTTGGTCTTATGCCTACGTACCAACATAAACAAAATGAAGGATCAAGACCATGTAGTTCGTGGCAAAAATTTCAAAGAAGTTGGTGAATTGATTTTAATCAAAAGTTTAAAAGAAAAGGCACAAAAGGCCAAAGATTTGAATGGGGTTGTTAGATCTTTTTGTCTTTTTGAAAATAAAGTCAATATGATTAAGTTCGTTCACAAGTTTGATTTAAGAAAAAATTTAAAAATTGAATGGCATAAGGCCAAAGTTTCTAGTCATTAAAACATGTCTATGTTTGAAATCACAAGCAAAGAAGGTTTTTGAAAAGAGGGAGAGATTTTAAAATTAAATAAATGGGAGGAGATGAAGGGACTATCCTAGACAAAAATTAAAAGTTAAGGATTGGAAAGATCTGACCAATGAGATGCAATCTAATATACAAGAATGTCATGTAGAAACCATTTTCCTTTGGACTTTAGCAAGCACCAAGCAAACCATATGAAGACGAAGGCATCAAATAAATATATCCATAATATCCAAGCAAGCATTGAAATAGCAAAAAGTCTTCAGTGTCTTCAAATGTATTAGATGAAATATTTCCTTGGCAAACTCACAGAGACAATCATCAAACATCAATAATAATAACAGTATAACAATCAAGCACAGAGACAAAGTGACAGATGAACCAAGAACACTCAGGGTTTGTATCAGGTGAAAGGCACAATCAAGAATAACTCAGTATCAGTATATTGGCATTGGCTAAGTCCTCAAAGCATAAGGAATGCTGCCTACTTCTAAGTCCAAAAGCCCAGATCAAGTCCAACAGTCCACCAACATATTTTTTTAGAGTTTTTTTTGTTGTTACTAAGTATTTTATGGTCCTAAGTCCACAGAAAAAATCAAAATCACCCAATATATACAATCACAAGATATGGCTCAAGTGAGCCAAAGTGAAAATGACTTAAACATAAACAAGTTGCATGAAATGTAAATGACAATGAATGGTAAAGGTACTGAAATTTAAATTGCATTAAGGCAATGTTAATAAAGAGTTAATCAAAGGTTAGTGAAGGGTTTAATTGTTTAAGTTATTCCTTGGAGAACACTCAACAATTCATTCACAAGTATGAATGCATAAACCAAGACATCATCCATGAGAAGGGATCCAACTTGGGTAAATCAACAAGTATGCCACTAGCTCTCGTGAAAGGAAAAAAGGTCAAGTTTCCACACAATCACATGAAGAATGGGAGACTTACAATCTTACTTACAAGAATGCTATGCCTTTTGGGACAAATTTAGCTCTATGTTAAGCAATCGTAATTGGACTTTTGTAGAAGTCACAACTATCTGAGGTCGGGCAATAAAAATATAGGTGTTAATGCATGTTAGAGATTTGGTACAAAGAACCAAACTCCTAAAACATACCACACACTAAAAAAAGGGAGGGACTTATCTCAGTTAGGCTCATGTTGATTCATCTGACACAAGGTCATTGATGAATCAACTAGCATTAGACATGAAGAGAATTCATTGGTCAATGATGCATTGGGGAAGAATAGGGATGACGATGAAAAGAAAAGAGGATATAGAAACCCAAATTGATCACAAGAGGAATTTCATATGATCCATATTATCCATTCATTTTGGGGGATGGAATGTCCATTTTATCAACCCCCTAAATCCAATAGTATTGGTCAAACAAAAGTCAAAACCACCATGACCAAGGCCAAACAGAAAGTCAAATATCACAAGATCAATTAAATGGATCAACACAATTTTTAAACAATTATTCAATTAAAAATCAAATGTAAAATGAATTAAAATTCATTTTTAAATGGACAAAACTTCAAATCCCTTCAAATCAGCAAATAAATGGCCAATGGATTCATCCTAGGTTAAACAAAGTCAAAGGACCTTAGACAAAAAAATTTACAATTTTTGGAAAGTCAGAAGTATTTTAAAATATTTTAAAATAAGTAAAAAATCATTTAATTCACAAAAATATCAAAATTAATCTAAAAAATGATTTTAATTCAAAATATGGAAAAGGAAAATATTTAAAGATTTTTGGTGAAAGTCCCATATTTTTTGGATTAAAAATGAATTTATTATGAATTAAACAAAATAAGAGGATTAAATATAAAATTAGAAAATAAAATAAAATTAAAAAAAACAAGGGCCATCATATCTCCCTCATTAATTGAGGTGGCAGATCTGATGGCCTTGCGCATGCTGAACACGGAATGCCTCAGCCAACGCGTAACACACCTAGTCATTTGAACCAATGGCCCTGATTAAAACATTTAAACAATATCAAATGGCTGGGAGGGCGCCAACGCACCACTGGAGCCCTAACTCTGGTCTTCTTCTTTGGTGGACCTCACTGGACTGGTCCACCACCAACCTCCATAAAATGGAAAATGAATACACTAATCAAATGGAAAAATTCTCAGAAGTTCAAATCTGACCTCAATTTCTCCTAATTCCAAGTATATTAAAAGATACATGGATTTGAAATTTGAGGTGCATGATATGAGTTGCTTCGATTTGGCCTCAAAGCAACTTAATCTTGTTGCCTATATTGGTAGGTCTTCATACAACCAAAGATCAAGCAAAATAGTTGAGAAATGAGGGAGAATCAAAGAAGAGAAAATCCAGAAAATCTACCTTCATTTTTCTTTAATTGAGCTTGATCTTGCTTCTAATTTGCTTTGGCGCGCCTCTAACAACTTGCAGGAAGTGAAATTGATGATTAAGAAGCTTGGATTCTTGGAGTTTCAATTCCAAAATAGAATGAGAATTGAAACTCGATTTCAAATGAAATCTTAAAGTCTATCCTTTAATGGAGGTTATGGAAGCAATAATTTAAAGCTTGGGCAATAGGGACCCCTATTGTGATCAGCAAGGGAATGCATTTATAGTCTACACATTGCTTGCCACACCTTTTCTCAAAATGTCAAAAATAGAAACCCTTGGTTGCATGCTTGCATGGACGTGCGATAGGCCCATTAAATGATGCCAAAAGGTCCAACATTATGTGTTAATCAACCTAAAATGATAACATGTGACCATGCATTAGGGAAATGGAAATTGGACATTGATCTTACCAAATGAGGCCAAACATTACACCCATGCGCAAGCCACTCAAAAATGCTCCAAATGCCATGATATTGGATGTTTTGGAAAGATGACATGAAGGGGAGAAAATTTGTTGTGGAAGACTTTTTCATTTTAAATTTGGATCATGATGAAATTTGAGGTGGAAGTTGGAGAAATCAAACATGGTTGAAAATTTCCTAAGTATAAAGTTAAATGACCACTTCTTCCACCTTGAATAACTTTTGATATGTGCTTCAAATGAAACTGATTCCTTCACAAAAGTTGTAGCTCTTTCATTACTATTCAATTTGGTCACAAATTTGAAACCATTTGAATCTTCCATGAGGGAGTTATGGATTTTAGAAGTTGAGGAAAATTGTTTGTTCAATGGTAATGGCCCAAAATGATATATAATGTTTCCTTTTGGAACATGCCCTTGCAAGTAGAAGTTGACATTTCTCAAATAATCAAAGTTGGAGAAAACATCTTGGAATTAATCATGAAACTTGGATGGCCTTCATATAATAACAATTGAGCAAGTTATGGTTCTTGGAAGTTGACCTTCCATCTAGGGCACAAACAAAATAATATATAATCTTTCACCATACAAAATGACTTTCCAAGCAAAATTATCTCTTGATGACAACATTAAAGTTGTTTGAAATTTCATAAAGAGTAACTTTTCTCTTGGAATTTCATATGACAAAAATAATAGGAGATAAGGTCTCGGGAACCCTAGATTTGACCAGTTGACTCTCTCTAGTCAACTTCTTTGAACCAACTTGCAAACTTGAGGTTCCTTTGATCTTATGGGCTCATGGAGAATCATATATGCATAAGATGATGTGTAATGAAGTATACCTTTATATCTTTGACCAAATGATGAAGAAACTTGTTGAGGAAGTCACACAAGATACCCAGATGAATTAGGGCTTCCAAGGCAAACAAGCTTCAAACTCTTGATGAATTCTTGATCAAAATGATAAATAAAGAACATGGGGATCCATATATTATACTTAGAACCATTGTGAACCTTTCCTTTATTTATCTCTTGCAATGAGGGTCTAAAACCCTATATATGAACTGGGTGGGACACAGATGGACACACCCACCTAGAAAGTCACACATAGACATATTTTTGGTATTTTGATTAATAAACAAAGAAAAACAAAGTATGATACAATCAAAGTGCTTGGTTATCTATCCCAATGAAAACCCAATGAATCAAGGGTGAGGAGGATGCCAGGGTCAAATTATGAGATAGCATGAGGGATCTTAGGGTCAAAATTGGGGTCTTATAGTTGCCCCTATTTAAGGACACTATGGCTAAGGATGTGAAGGATAAAATCTTCGTATCAACTCAGCAGAATGGACTTAAATAACAACATATAGAAACAAATTTTGGTCCGTAAGAGACCTCATGATGCATATGATATGAATGCGAAAGTAATCTTTGTGGGCAATATATTTCCATAAAGGAAAAGAATCTGGAGAAATTGAAATGTCCACAGGAGCACAATGCATTCCATAACAAAAACTCGAAGAGACAGAGACTATGGGGATAAAATTTATGCGTAGGCCAGGCTATGACTCGAAAACTACTGAAGACATGAGGGGATTAAAATAAATCAGTGGAAGACTCGGACTGGGGAGAAGGGAATTTGCATGTATCGGGCTAACACCAATACAACAAGAAACAGCCACTGGGGAAATGCGTAAATCAGAACGAAGCTGAAATACTCAAGAGCGAAAGGGAATTCGATTTCTCAAAGAAATACGAAACCAAACTCAAATGGGGAAGAAAAAACTTCAACACAAGAGTAAAAGAGATATATTATCTACTACCTGTTACTAGGTAAGAAGATAATACACTTGGACAGAGGGACATCAGTTACCGGTTTGGGTAAACATATCAAGGATGACTCGCTAAGAAAAAAATGAGGCATATTCATTACCGGTTACTGGGTAAGAATGACCTACTGGGGAAAAAAACCAAATAGGATTTACAACTACTGGTTACTGGGCAGAAGAAGAAAGAGACAATATCCGTTACTGGTTAAAGTGAACATATCAAGGATAAACTCAAAGGGAAGAATATCCGTCACTAGTTAAAGTGAATATGTCAAGGATAAAATTAAAGGAAAGAATACCCGTCACCGGTTAAGATGAACATATCAAGGATAGGCTGTCGGGGAAAATAGGATTTATAACTACCGGTTACTGGGTAGAATACCAAAGAAATAGAAATCCGTCAGCGGTTACAGTGAACATATCAAGGATGAACTCTTCTAGGGAAAGTAGGATGTACAACTACCTTTTTACTGGGTAGAATACCAAAGAAAGAGAAAATCCATCACCGGTCAAAGTGAACATATCAAGGATAAACTTGTTGGGGAAACGAAAAAAAGAATCCACTAGAGAAAAACAAAGAAGTAAATTACCTTTTACCAGTTACTGGGTAAATTAACACAGGTAAAATACTCAACATCAAGAAGGATATTACTGATTACTGGGTAAGAAACTCTCGGGGACCAAGAGATCTATCTAGGTAAGAACTAGAAAGAAACGGTCAATCAAGACTCAACCCAATTAGGATGTAACTCAAGGGGAGTGGTTCCATCCAGATAATGAACTGGGGAGGAAACTGAAATAACAATCATCCACGAGGTAATAACTCAGTGGGGAAGGAGAAAAGATAAACTTTTTTTGCTTAAAGGGGATGACACTTTACAATTTAAGGAGGACAGACACACCAAATCTGCATGGGGAAATAATATCACCAAAGCAAGGGATCAGAAGAAAGGTCAATGCGATAAAAATGCATAATGAAATATCTGATGTTGTGTTTTATGCATGTATATGCATGAGTATGTATATGATTATGTTGACAGACGAGGATAAAGGATACAAATAAAAAAGATTTAAATCATCACAACTAGATACTCGGCTAATCTCGACAAGATGGAAACACCAACTGGAGAACCTGCTAGGGATGAAAATAAATCACCGAGGATGTAAATCCTGACTCAAAATAATTCCAATTCCCGAGGATGGCACACAACCACGACTCAAAGGAGAATGAGAATACATTAATCCAAATAAAAGCTCAACTTTGGATGGGAAAGGCATGGAGAACATGCGTCCAACCTAAAGTGTTGCTGATAAATAGGGATTTGCTGAGGAATCTTATCAGAACAATAAGTCATTACTGCGGGGAATTTCAGGTCAACAACATATCAAATGGGAGATAACCCTACATGGGACATCATCAATACTGATTGAAGGAAGAAGTCTTCTTATCAGAAAATGGAATTTTTTGTGGTCTCAAGTCACAATAAGAGGTAAAACTCTGGGTGAGAAGAACCAAACGATCTACTGGAGATTCTATCCAAAAACATCTCTATGGGGCTTCACTGGGGGATATAACAATCTTCCAGAAAAAATCAAAGACCACACGAGGACACAAAGATCACCAAAAATTTCCTCATAAGGAAAGTAATAGTCATCAGACTCTTCTTGGAGATTGTGAAATAAACCAATTCCAAGGTACCAAGACATCAATCGGATCCGCATACTCACGCAGGAGAGAAACTATCACGGATGTGCAACACAAATAAATGTGTTAGGGATCTAGAGACCAAATAAAGGTTCCAAGATAATCTCGGGTTCATTCACCAGTATACAAACTGAGAAATGAAAAAACATGAACGCCTTAGCTAGGGAAGGATGAATTGCAAAGGGAACACCACATCAGCTATCCCGGGGATGAAAACCCACCAATCGTGTTAGGGATGAATTATTGTGGAGGATAAAGTCACCAAACAACAGCTTTGGGAAGACCATAATGCTTCTCACACTAAGGCTTACCGTCTTTGAGATTGATGTTTGACATTCGTTTTTGGAATCGGTTATTCTTAAAGTAAATGCCTTATTATTTTAAGAAAAATGATTGTTCATTGATTTATTTATTTGAAGATTATCATCATAAAAATTCAATTTTAAAATAGAAACAAATAAGAAGACAAAATAATTGGATAACAACTCAACTTTAATTAATAAAATGGTAGTCCACAAATGGCGGGACTCCATGGATCTTTACAAAGTTTGAAAATGGTAATTTATATGGGAAAGGTCTACATTGAATACAATGACCAGTACTCTTCCTACCAACTTCGAAATCCATTGTGTGCTTGTCTTTGGTTGAGAATGATGAATTAGAACCAAATGAATGCTCAAAATTGCTTCAAAGGTCAGGACTAGCCGAATGTAGTTACTTGCCATAATCCCTAATTTTTGCCTAGATTGCCCCAAGGTGGGGTACTCAATCTACTAGGATAATTTTCTGTTTTTTGTCTCTAACTTTCGCCTGTATCACCCTTTCGAGGATTCAATCCACCGAGACACTCATTTTTGCCTAAGCCACCCTTTCGGGTTTTCAACTTAGTGAGTTATTCTTTTCCTTTTTAGGTGAAGTATTTCTTGACTGCATCGGCGTTCACAAGGCGAGTGAACTTTTCACCATCCATAGTTGTAAGAATCAAAGTACCACCTGAAAAGGCTCTCTTAACAACATACGGGCCTTCATAATTAGGTTTCCATTTTCCCATAGCATCAGGTTTAAAAGATAGAATCTTCTTGAGCACGAGGTCAACTTCTCGAAACACACGAGGCTGGACCTTCTTATCAAAAGCTTTCTTCATTCTCTACTGATATAACTGACCATGACACATGGTAGTCAATCTCTTCTCTTCAATCAAGTTCAGCTGATCATATCTGGTCTGGCACCATTCAGCTTCAGTCAACTTGGCTTCCATTAAAACACACAATGATGGGATCTCAACCTCTACGGGGAGCACTGCTTTCATGCCATAAATAAGAGAGAAAGGGGTTACCCCTGTTGAAGTGCGGATAGATGTATGGTACCCATGCAAAGCAAATGGGAGCATATCATGCTAATCATTATATGTCACGACCATCTTTTGAATGATCTTCTTAATATTCTTGTTCGCAACTTCGACAACCCCATTCATCTTGGGTCTGTACGGATAAGAATTATGATGTGTGATCTTGAATTCCTTGCAAAAAGCTTCCACCATATTGTTGTTCAAGTTTGATCCATTATCAGTAATGATCTTACTTGGCACACCATAACGACATATAATCTGATTCTTAATAAATCAGACCACAACCTGCTTGGTCACATTTGTATACGATGCCGCTTCAACCCATTTTGTGAAGTAATCAATAGCCTCAAGAATGAAACGATGTTCATTTGAAGCTTTGGGCTCAATCGTACCACTCATATCAATTCCCCACATAGAGAAGGGCCTTGGAGAGGAAATGACATTCAAAAGTGTCGGAGGAGCATGAATTTTATCTACATAAATTTGACACTTGCGGCATTTCTTCACAAACTTGCAACAGTCAGATTCCATTATCAACCAATAGTAACCTGCTCTCAACATCTTCTTTGCCATAGCATGTCCATTGGAATGAGTACCAAAGGAACCTTCATGGACTTCAGACATCAACATGTCTACTTCATTTCTATCCATGCATCTGAGCAAAACCATATCAAAATTTCTCTTATAAAGCACATCACCATTCATGTAGAAGTTACCAGCTAATTTTCCAAAGTCTTTTTATCTTTCAAAGATGCCTTAGACGGGTAAATATGATTTTGAAGGAAATAAATGATATAATAATACCATGGCTTTTCATCTTTGACTTCTTCAACAGAAAATACATGAGCTAGCCTATTAAGACGCATCATAGTTAAATTGGGAACTTCATTCCAAAATTTCACAACAATCATAGAAGCCAACGTTGCAAGAGCATCTGCCATCCGGTTTTCATCTCGAGTAATATGATGAAACTCAAATTTTGTAAATAAAGTTGATATCTTCCTTGTATAATCTCTATACGGTATCAAACTGGGTTGTTTCGTCTCCATTTCACCTTTAATCTGATGCACAACCAAAGTTGAATCTCCATTGACGTCAAGACCTTTAATTCTGAGATCAATGGACTCTTCATGCCCCATAATACAAGCTTCATACTCAACCATATTGTTTGTATATTTGAAGGTCAATCTAGCTGTAAACAGAAAATGAGTGCCTTGAGGAGTAATAATCATTACCATAATGCCATTACCATACAAATTAACAGCTCCATCAAATACCATGCCCCAACAGGAACCAGGTTCTTCCCCTTCTTCAAGAAATGGTTCATCATAAGCTTTCATCTTCAAGTACAAAATCTCTTCATCAGGAAAATCATATTGCATTGACTGATAATCTGCAATAGGTTGGTGAGCCAAATGGTCAGCCAAGACACTACCTTTATTATATTTTTGAGATCAGTATTCATTATTATACTCAGATAACAACATCTGCCAACGGGCGATCCTCCCAGTTAAAGAAGGCTTCTCAAAAATGTACTTGATTGGATCCATTTTGGATATCAACCAAGTAGTATGATTCAACATATATGGGTGCAGACGCTTAGCAGCCCAAGCCAATGCGCAACATGTCTTCTCAAGCATATAATACCAAGTCTCACATTCGGTGAACTTCTTACCGAGGTAGTAAATGGCATATTCTTTCTTCCCAAATTCATCTTGCTAACCAAGAACACAACCCATACTTTCTTCAAGCACAATCGAACACATGATCAAAGGTCTTCCTTCAACAGGCGGAGACAGCGTTAGAGGCTCAACCAGATAATCTTTGATACTGTCAAAAGCTTTCTGGAAATCTTCAGTCCAATCACAAGACTGAACTTTCCGAAGAAGCTTGAATATAGGTGCACATATGGCAGTCATGTGCGATAAAAATTTCGAGATATAATTCAAGTGGCCGAGAAAACCTCTTACTTGCTTCTCAGTTTTGGGCGCAAGCATCTCTTGTATTGCTTTGACCTTGGGAGGATCAACTTCAATACCCTTCTCGCTGATAATAAAGCCCAACAACTTACTAGAGCGAACACCAAAAGTACACTTATTGGGATTCAAGCGGAGTTTATGTTTCCTTAAATGCTAGAATGACTTCAACAAATGCTCAACATGTTCTTATTCAGTTCTTGATTTAGCAATCATATCATTAACATACACTTAAGTCTCTTTATGCATCATATCATGAAAAAGAGTGGTCATAGCTCTGTGGTACGTTGCACCAACATTCTTTAAACCGAAGGGCATCACTCGATAATAGAATGTTACCCAAGCTGTAATGAATATGGTCTTCTCCATATCTTCGGGTGCCATCTTGATCTGATTATAACCGGAAAATCCATCCATAAATGAAAAGACTTTGAATTTAGTTGTATTGTCTACCAACATCTTAATGCGTGGAAGAGGAAAATCATCTTTCAGACTGGCTTTATTCAAATCTCTATAATCAACACACATATCGACGTTTTCATCTTTCTTAGGAACAAGCACAATATTGGCCACCCATTGTGAATACTCTGAGGTAACAAGGAAACCAACACTAATCTGCTTATGCACTTCCTTTAATCTTCACTGCCATACCAGGATGAGTTCTTCTCAATTTCTGCTTGACCGGCGGGCATTCTGGCTTCAAAGGAAATCTATGCTCCACAATCTCAGAATCCAAACCAGGCATATCTTGATAGAACCAAGCAAACACATCAGAATACTATAGAAGAAGATCAAAGGCCCCCTTCTTAGCTTCTGGACACAGTTGAAACTCAATCTTGACTTCCTTCACATCATCATCAGAACCCAAGTTGACCAACTCAATCTTCTCTTCTAACGGCTGAATGACTTCTTCCTCGTGTTCAAGCAAACTGGATATCTCATCAGATACTTCTTCATCATCATTCTCTTCCTCAACTTCAAACACATGAAATTCAAAGTTTGGAGAGGGAGTAGGATCATTGCATTCAATGGGTTTAAGAACCAACCTGCATATTGATTAGATATTTTGATTTTAGAGAAGTGGAGTGCAAACCAACATTATGCAGATGAAAAGATTATTATTGTATTTTTTGTGATTACCATTTTCAGAAAAAAGCATAAAAGTAAAAATAAACATCATATATGTCAATGAATAAAATTGTATTTTATTGATGGTAATATTGAAAGCGCCCAACAATGTTTCACTACTCCCTTAAGCATAGGAGAAGGATTTTTCTTAAAACAATAAAAACAAATTACTTCAAATAGTGCATAACAACAGGAACATCAACAACAATCCAGTTGTTACAAGTCTTGCCGTGTGTCACAAAGTTGGCACAAACTTTGACTTCATCACTGTCTTAAATAATGGCAGCTGAGTGTTGATCATCCTTGTGAATGAACCCTCCACTATGAAAAACTTCTTGCATAATCTTGACATTTGTGTTGAATGACCCTTGCTGAAATCCCAACCCTGCTATATTCTTGTTTTCAATAACCTCCACAATGTGACCATCTGTCGGTGCTACCATCCTGAACAACCTCTTTGGCATCCTTTAGAGAAGAAATGGGTGCCCCAGTCTACTTCAATTCATCAGCAACAGAAAAATATTGGAACAGAATTCCAACCCCTTCTTCCGCGTCCACATAGGTGAAGGATGACAAATGGCTTACTAACAATGCTTTCTCCCCACTAACAACGAAAAACTTGTCGTTCTTAACAAACTTCAACTTCTGATGCAAGGTAGACTTCAGAACACCAGCTTCATGGATCCATGGCCTTCCCAACAAACAGTTGTAGGGAGGGTGAATGTCCATTACTTGAAAAGTAATTTGAAAGTTACTCAGACCTATCTTAACCGGAAGGTCCACCTCTCTAATGATAGTTTTTCGAGAACCGTCAAACGCTTTAACCACTACACCATTGTACCTCATTGGGGCGCCTTGATAAGAAATTCTTACTAGAGTTAACTTGGGAAACACATTCAATGATGAGTCGATATCAACCAATACATTAGAGAGTGAGTCCTCCTTGCAATTCATTAAAATGTGAAGCGCCAAGTTGTAATTTCTACCTTCCTCAGTAGTTCTTCATCACAAAAGCTCAGGTTGTTACAAGAAGTAATGTTAGCAATAATGTGGTCAAAATTACCCACAGTAACATCATTTTCCACATATGCTTGTTCTAGTACTCTCTGTAAAGCCTCCTTGTGTGCCTTAGAATTCATCAGTAGTGACAACACAATTTTTTTGACGGTGTTTGGAGAAATTGTTCCACAATGTTGAATTCACTTCTCTTGATCATGCGTAACACCTCATCATCATCATTAGCCTTCAACCTGTTGGATTCACCAGACTGACAAGTTGGAGCACTAGCCAGATCAACTACAAGAACTTCTGCCTTCTTTCTCACGGAAACATCTTCTACAATTTTAGGAAAAACCGAGTTGAACACACGACCACTACGAGTCACCTTCACTATATCTGTAATACTCACAATTGAATCTACAATTGGAAAAGAAACCTCTTGACCATTCTCAATCATGGTGGCATTATACTTATACGATACAACTTTATCGGATGAATAGGGGATAAGACCCGCTAACTGTATAACCAACGGAGATACCAATATGTTTTCTTTTCTGCTACTGCTATCAAATTAAATAACTACCTGCTAAGGGGTCTTGAACATTGGTACAATAACGTCCACATCATTTCCCACATACCTGGACTGTTAAACTTGAATAACATTTTCATCCATCAGTTTCTGAATATCCCTCTTAACAATTACACATCCTCGAGGGTTAACGCTACAAATAACACAACCATCATGGTCATGTTACCAATGGCCTACCAAGAACAAGTCTCTATGAATCTCCACCAAGGACCTACGGATACGATGGACATCAAAGACCCTGAAATTCCCAGGACAACCATCTACCATGTTCACAAAGCGTTGCCATGAGCAGGAAGTGGGTTAGCTTTAACATTTGGTGCTCTGTCCTTAAAGGACACCATTTCACTCTTGACCAGCTTCTAAACCTCTTACTTCAAGGGATAACAGTTTTCGATATCATGGCCAGGAGCTCCATGGTGAAAAGCACAGTGTAAGTCAGGTTTGAACCACCATGGCAACTGTTCAGAAATTTGTGGAGGATTCCTTGGTTGGATAAGATTTTTGACTACCAAGGAAGGGTACAATTCTGCATACGTCATAGGAATAGGGTCAAAAGATACCTTCTTTCTCTCAAAGTTCTGATGATGATTGTTGTTGTTGTAGTTGGTACGTTGTTACGACTGTTGTTGATGTTGTTGATGAATAGGAACTGATTGATTGGTTGAATTATTGGTAAAGACTGGAACTACTGATGATACTTGATGCTGATGTTGACGGGACTGAGAACTCTTCCTCACATGAGGCCTCCTCTACCTCCCTACTGATACGTCATTAGTTTCTCCTTCCTTCTTTTTGGATAAGCTATCACCACACTTCTTGCTTGTCGATGCTTCATCTTTGGATAATCGCCCTTCTCGGACTCCTTCTTCCAATTGCATCCCCATGTTCACAATCTCGGTCAAATCATTAGGGGGAATTGCGATCATACGTTCATAGTAAAATAAACTCAGCGTCTTCAAGAATATCTTAGTCATTTCTTTTGCCTCTAGAGGTGGACTAATCTGGGCAGCCAACTCCCTCCATCTCTAAGCATATTCTCTGAATGTCTCTTTGTCCTTCTGAGACATCGATCTCAACTGATCCCGATATGGAGATATATCAACATTGTACTTGTACTGTTTGACAAAGGCCTCACCCAAGTCATTAGAAGTAAGGATATTAGCATTGTCCAAGCCCATGTACCATCTAAGTGCAGTATCAGTCAGACTATCCTGGAAGTAGTGAATGAGCAGCTGATCATTATCGGTCTGAGTAGACATCTTTCTAGCATACATGACAAGATGATTCAAAGGACAAGTATTCCCTTTATATTTTTCAAAGTCTGGAACCTTGAACTTCATCAGAATCTTGACATTGGGAACTAAACATAGCTCAAAAACACTCACAAAATAAACCCTTTCCTCTTATGGTCTTCAGTTCCTTGCGCAGTTCAAGAAACTGATCCTTCATCTCATCCATCTTGTCATAAACGTCTGGACCTTCAGACAGCTCAGAGTGGTAAATGGTATCCTCGACCCGAGGTAGAGTATGCACAATAGGAGGAGGCACAGACAGGACCGGACTAGATGCCGACACAGAAGCAAATGTGGGCGTGTACCCTTCAGGTACAAAGTTTGGTGGCATTCCCAATGAGAACCCAGCTGGCATGGCAGCAACAAGTTGGCTAGCAACCACATGTGCAGATGCTGAAGAAATCTCTGAAATGATGGTCCTTTGAGGAGGAGGAGTTGTAGGAGGTGAAGATGGTTGGTTCTGAGCAGCAATCACGGACTCAATCAAGGCTGTTAGTCTGGCAATCTCATCCTTAAGCTCTTTGTTCTCTTGTTCAAGATGCTCCATACTTCTCAGACGGTTAGCTCGGGTGTTATAGTGATGAGTTAGCTTGGCTGATACGCAGAAGAATAACTTATGAGACATCTGGTGGAAGAAACTTGTTCTGTAAATGATGTATGAAATGCAATGCTTTTTTACTATTTTTAATTTCAAGGAACGTATGAAGTCTCATTTGTAAATATTTTCAATTAACAACAAAAATTAATAACAACAATTCAATTGACCATGAAATCTCTTTTTATTCATAAAATTGTAAGGATTACACTGAGTCTAATTTCAGAAACCAAAATACAAACACAAGAGAAAAAGGAAACTATCATCCTAAGGATCCTTAGCAACTTCATTACATGATCTGGCCAAGGGAGCGTACTTCCTTCGGATGCGTCGAATCTCTGACTCAAAGGACATCTTCATCTGAGATTTCTCGAGGACAAGTTGATCAACAATCTTCTTCCAAACACCAGAAGGCTGAGGCATACTAGAGGAAAATAAATCATCTGGATCTCTTTGTCTCTTCACTGGAAGCTCCTCAAGAATCTCAATAAGTGCATCCTTGTCTTTCGACTCAAGTTGCAACTCCTCATGCTTTCAGTTCAAAGAATGGAACCACCCTTCCCACAAGTCTTTCTCTTGCTTCATCTTGGAAAGTGCGTCTTCCAACTCCTCTATGTCTTGGTTTAAGAGAGTTGATGGCTCAGCCACAACCATAAACATAGGTCTCTCACAAGCGTATGACATCTTGAGCTCTAAAGCTCTTTTCTTCACCCAAATAATGTAAGCTTCTAAAGCTACACAGTTGCATGGACCAAGCTCGGATATTCCTTTCCTATGTACATTATGCCAAGCACGCGCTATTTTACTCATCAAAATTTGGGGATCTTTACCCTCCTGATAGAATAGACCCTCTAACTGAACATTATTAGGCTTATCTCTCAAGGGGACCCCAAGCTGACGACGGGCCAATGTTGGGTTGTAGTTGATTCCTCCTTACGTACCAATGAGAGGCACGTTAGAGAATTCACCACAGCTGTCAATAATAGCCATGCTACCCAATACAGAATCACACCAAACAATATCATCATTAGTGAGAGACATAAGTCTCTAGGACCACAGTAGACATTGTCGGTTCTCCAAAAAAATAGGCGTCTAAGGCAAGTGCGAAATAAAACATTTGTACAGAAGAGGAACATATCACACAATAGTTCCACCACATTTAGAATTCCTCAAATGCAAAGAGAAATACAAGTCACCCAATAGAGTCGGAACAGGATTCCCAATCAAGAAAATTCTAATGGCGTTAACATCAACAAAACCGTCAATGTTAGGGAACAAAGTTAGACCATAAATGAGTAAGACAAAGATAGCTTCAAAAGCATCCATGCTACCGGCTTGAGCAAAACCAGTATCTCTACCAAAGAGAAAATAAGAAGTCAACCCTAGAATCCCTCCTTTCTTCACCAAATGAACATCAATCTCAGATTTCTTCAAATGAAGAGCTTCGGCTATGACGTGAGATCTTGGGATCTCCTCCAATCCACTGAAAGGTACCTTTCTAGATACGGGTATACCCAAGAGATGGGCACACTATAAGACCCCAATTTTGACCATAAGATCCTTCACGATATCTCATCATTTGCATTGGCTTATGGATTACACTTTGGCATCCTCCTTACCCCTCATTCATTGGGTTTGAATTGGGATAGATCACCAAGCATATTTGACTGTATCATACTTTATTTTTCTTTTTTTACTAACAAAAATACCAAAAATATGTCCATGTATAGATTTGTTTCTTTTGTAGGTAGTGTGTGCATCCACATGTGCCCTAGTTAGGAGGTCAACTTCCAAGGACCATAACTTTCCCAATTTTTATGATATGAAGTCAATCTAAGTTTCATGATCAAATTCAAGATGTATTATCCAACTTTGATTCTTTGATAAATGTCAAATTCAACTTGAAAGGGCATGTGCCAAGAGGAAACATTATAGGTCATTTTGGACCATCATCATTGAACAAGCAATTTTCCTCAACTTCTAAAATGCATAATTCCCTCATGCCAAATCCAAATGATGTAAAATTTGTTACAATGTTTAATATGGATGAAATAGCTACAACTTTGGTGAAGAAAATTTTCATTTGGAGCTCATAGCAAAAGTTATTCAAGGTGGAAGAAGTGGTCATTTGGAGCTACAACTATGTTTGATTTCTCCAACTTCCACCTCAAAATTCATCATGATCCAAGCTCCAAATGGAAAAGTGTTCAACATCAAAGTTGTTCCGCTTGATGTCACCTTTCCAAAAAGTCGAAGATAACTTCATTCATACAAGAATTGAGGGACTTGCGCATGGTTCCTTTGTTGGGTTCATTTTGGCAAGTTTTGAATTCAAGTGATCATTTCTTTTTGTATGCTTACATGTGATAATTTAAGTATCCATTATGCATGAGTTATAGTGGGATTGCATCATGGTTTAGGCCCAAACCAATGGCCATGCATCCGTGCACCAATGTTACTATTTTCGGCCAAATTTGAAAAAGGTGCAAAACTGAATTCCATTGCCTATATATACCATTGCATTGCCTCAAGATCACTACAAACACATTGTCCAAGCCTTGCCAAGCCATCGCAGAACCCTACACCATATAATACCTTGAGGATTTCTTCGAAATCGAGTTTGAATTTCACCTTCTATTTTGAGATTCAAACTCCAAGGTGTAGCGGTGTATTCGTCACTTTATGATTTATTGATTAAACCATAAGCAAAGCATACAAAGAATCGAGTCGCCACCGCACTTTTATTTATCCAAAGGATTGGCTAAAAAGCGAACAAAAGCCTAAGAAGTTTTACACATAGAAAACTAATGAAAAGATCAGAGAATCAGGGTAAGGGGTAAATTACGCAATGGGAAGGTGTTAGGCACCCATCACGTCCTAGGTACTCCTAGGGAGCCCTTTTCACACTTGTTGTATAAAAATGTTTATTTGTTTATGACATATTGTGCAAACATGATTGGGAAGATGAGAAAAGAATATACAAGTTATTATTTTTGTGTTTGAACGGATGAACCCGTTGCCTACGTACCTTCCATCAAAGTTAAGGATCAAAACGCCGTAGTTCGGCTAAAAGATTTCCAAAATATCAGTGGGTTCATTTTAAAACAAGAGCACTAAGGCTTTTCATTACCAATGGGAGAAAACTCAACCTGAATCAACAATCCACCATGCGAGGATGACTTTAACATACTAGTGAGGGGTTAACCCTATAATAAGTATGGAAGACTTACAATCAACTCACTAAGGATAAGGTAAGATTTACATCAACCACTATGGTAATTGAAACCTATGGCTAATGCATGAAAACATACCAACAATGGACAAAGCCACAAAACAATTGAATGGGTGAAGTTAATTGATTATGAGTATTCACAAAGTATGGTCAAAGTATGATTAAGATTCAATTCAAAGAAGTATTATGAAATGGAGTTTGAAAAGTCAAGGACTTAAGGTCCAGGTTTCTAATTTGAAAAGAGATGAGAATGTTTGCACAACATGTATTTACAAGTTTTAAAATCAACAAGTGAAAAGGGGTTTTGAGACAAAAAGGATATGGATGAAGGAATGTAAAACTTCATAGAAGTTCACCTCTTGAAATCATATAGAAGATGATTCAAGTGTGTCCTTTGGAATGAGGCAACAAAGCAAGTAAGCAAATAAAAGGCAAGGTGATACCGGATGCCATCAATGGACTTATACCAATCTCACAAACAAAGGCGGATACCGGATACCAATAAATGGATTTACACCAATCTCCTAAAACAAAATAATGATACCGGATGCCAATAAATGGACTTACTCCAATCTCACAAGGCAAAAACAAAACAAAAGGGTGGATACCGGATGCCAATCAACTGGACTTATACCAATCTCCAAAGAATCAAGACATGGATGTCAGATGCCAATCTATCTGGACTTATACCAACCTCCAAAGGATGATCATAGGAGTACAAAGGCCAATAGCATGGTCTTACAATTGCATCCTCACATACAACAAACAAATAGAAGCACTAAGCAAAGAGGACATAAGTGGCCAATGAAATGGTCTTATACTCAATCCCTTCCAAATCATAGGAATAATGGTTAATGAATGGACTTACAGTTGATTCCTCAATGGGCAAACTCAAACAAGTCACAAAGATATGAAATGATGATCATGCAATAATGAACCATTAATGATAATAAATGCTCAAAGGCAATCAAGCAAACATGTACAATATGAATCAAGCAATCAGTCAAACAAAGTCATTTAGCACACACTATAACCAAGCAATTAGGCTCAAGCAAGGGTTAGACTTTAAAGTCAACTGGAATGGGGTAAGTGGTGCTCTTAACCTTAACATTGAGAGTTAAGGTGAAGCAGATGAAAGGATATGAGGGGTGTGCCTCATTGCTCTTATCCCTGGTCAGGGAAAGCATTGAATATCAGAAGGTGTGGGAGTTCAGAAAGTTGGAACTCTCTCCACAAGTTAATGACTCGATAGATCTTGGGTTAAGATCCACAATGCTTCAACATGAAATGTGAGCAAAGGGAAGACACACAGAATAGTAGGAGATGGATTACACATCTCTTTTGTCTACCAATTGCCTTATCAAAAGGACTTTTCCTGCTTGGGGACAAAGATAAACAATCACAAACATTGCCTCTTAAGGAGGACTTCAGACAGGTGCCTGGCCAAGTAACAGGCAAAGTCTTCCAGACTACATGAAGAAGAGATGTTATACCTCAATGCTAATGCTATCAAGCAAAGCAAAATCAAGTTCACAAAGGAACTATAGCAACTAAGGCACCTGAAATCAATCAAATATAATCAGTATACCAATCACAAAGTCAAAACAGACAAGATAAGAGCCAACAGTCAAAACAATCAATCACATGTGCAAAGCACAAACTCAAATGAAATGAGCTAGCAGCCTACAAAACAAACCAAGTTAGTCCATAATAATCAAACAAACCAATCTCAATCAACTTGAATTAATCTCCTTAAAGCAATTGCTTCTTAACCTGAAAATCAAACTCAAACATGAGAAGTAGACCACTAGGACAAGGCCTAGGGTCAAAGGAGGAGAAATAAACCAAAACAGAACATGAAAGTTGATCAAAATCAAGATGAATCAAATAAGAACAAAGTCCAATTGGTCTCATGTCAAAACTATGCACCAAATCCATCGCATAAACAAAACATGTCAAACTAGGCAAGTTGGAGTCACATTGGAGCAAACAGAATGAACACAAGCATATCAAAACCAAAATGGCTCAATAAATTCCAAGAAAAATCATGTCTAAACAGAACCCATTGAATGAGCAACACACCAAAATTCATTGCATTTGTATAAAGGGAAGCAAGTCAATTAAAATCCTTATATCAAAGCATATTCACACAAGCTGATACAAGGCACCAAATCATGCATCAACTTCAAGTAAGCATAAAACAGAAACCAAACATGATAAATGAATGAAACCAAAGCCATGGCAAACTTCAAGATGTCTATAATATACATGCCAACTTTTAGGTCCATCCAATAAACACCAAGGATTTCACAAATCACATAAGATCATGACTCACAAAAGGTCTACAATTGGTCAAACAGAGGGAAAATTCTCAAACAAATAGAAAATGCATTCAAAAATTCCAGGAAAAATCACAAGCAAACTTAACATCCATAAGTATCAACATGCGAAACTCTAGTTCAATTCAAGTTCCATAGGCATGGCAAAGAAATTCCATAAGTTGGACAATAAATGTTGTGACATACATTGTCACACCTCCAATGATCAGATCATATCTCACAATCCAGGAAGGAAAAAATCACAAACCATATACCAAAATGTTCATCAAAGTGTCTAGATTACACATGTAAAATTTCAGCTCCATTGGATCAAGCTTCATGATTTCATAAAATAAATGGTGAGCTATGTGCAAGAAATGGCATGTATGAACAAACCCTAGGCAATTATTTAATCCAACCGTGCACAAATCTTGAAAAAATAACCATAAAAAAGTAGACATGATGATGAACATTCCACAAATAATTGCATGTGATTTGGATTATTATTTTAGGAGTTATGACTTTTTTAATGTGGAAGAAAATTAAAAAAATGAAGAAACAAGTATGTGAACATGGAAGCATAATGGGAATAAAGTGCAAAAAGCAACATGTGGAAATGCTGCAGAGCGGAATCGAACCGCGTGTAAATTCAAATCCAGCGCATTTTAAGTGAAACACCGCGTTTCACTAATACAGGTGGCGGCGTGTGAATGGTGGCATGGCACACAAACAGCAAAAAACATGCAGAAACAAGGCCAGGCGAATCAAACAAGTTCTGGATATCAAGACCCTAACACATTCATCGTGTTCTTCCTGTTCATCATCATCAAAATCCAAACTCCACAGAAATGCATAAAAATTATATCAATCGAATCATCTTATCATGCACAGCACTAATCCAGCATCAATTTGTTCTAAATTTACTCATATCAAAAGGATCGATCAAATTAAGTTCTAACAACCAAACTTCAAATCAAGATAACTTTCTCAAAACCTAATGAAAATGCACGATTCAAAGTTCATCATACTCAGCAACAAAGGATCTACCAGATGCACACGACAATTGGAATAATTAGAGCAATCGAATTTCACCTTGATGAAGATGCAGAAACTTGATTTGCTTGTTTCAAGGCTTCAATTGTGAAAACAGATGTTCAGTGATGATGAGGAAGATGAATGAATGCAAGGCTTTAGCTCAACAGTGCTTAAACTCGAAGAAATCTCCAAATGCCATGAACATGCTCAAGCTCCAACAGTTCCAATTCTTCAAGAATTCTCCAACATTTGCTTCAACAGATCTTCAATGCTTCCTGCAGATGATGATTAGCACAAGAACAAGCAAAAGGAATGATGAAATTCGATGAAAAAAAAGTTGAAGAAATTTGAGATGAAAAAGTTTCAGATCTGAAATTGTGAAGTGTTGATGCAGAATTCTGTTATGATTAGTGCTTTATACCACCTGTTAATCACACTTGTTAAACATGCTTAAGCAAAATGCAATGGATTAGTGAATTGAGCATATTATGCAATTTGGCCAAAATGCCCTTATGCTTATGTGACCAATGGAACAGTGCAAATTCACCTTGCACAAGTCCAAAATTCTGTTTTAAGGCAAATGCAATTGGTTTGGAGTGAAAATTATGCATACTTTTCAAAATCACTTTTTCCCACCAAAATTTAAAATGAATTCACTTGAAAAATGCACTTTTTGTGTGTTGATTTTTGATGAAATGTAATGAATGATTATGATAGAGCATGTCAAATGGAGATTTCTCCAAAAAGAACCACATGAATTGGCCTTTTGGTTCAAAAGTTATGCTAGCTTGAAGTTCAAATTCCATTGACAATGATTTGATCATAACTTGCCAACCACACATGAGAAATGGATGTTCTTGGACTTTTTGGAAGGGTGAGAGCAAGATCTTCAACTTTCATTTTGGACAAAATTTGATTTGAAGCTTGCTTGATGATGTAAAGTTGAGGAGAAGACCTTTCCATTTTTGGCAGTTTGAAATTACAGGTCACTTACTATTTTTGGAAACTTCTTGTCTGACCTCAAATCCTTCAAGGTTGATGTTTGACATGTTATATGAGGCTTGTATGGACATGAATGAGGTCTTTCTAACCATCTCCCACCATCAAATCCCTGATTAAATGCACAGTTGACCACAGTTGACTTTGCTAGGGTTTCAGTTGACTGAGCCATGTTCTGATAAATTTCAAACCTCCACCACTTGAGATCTTGATTCCAAATGATGTCACAACTCATATGAATCTCTTATGAATGATCATGGTGCCCAAATTCTTCAGAATGGCCACCATCTATGGCTCAATGCTTTGCCTTAATTGCCTTGACCTAATTGCTTCATCTGCAAGTAACAAGATTAGATGACAATATTTTTGTACTTTTGGGTTAGTAAACAAATGAAAAGAAATGATATACAAATGCTACACATGTTTGGTGATCAAGAAATCACACTCACAAGATAACCCAACCACAAAGAGGGAGGCAAGGTGCACAATGATCCTTGAGGCAATGATATGATATGATATGATGCCATGAGGGATCTTAGGGACAAAATTGGGGTCTTACACAAGGATTAATTGCCCTTTTCATCTCAATTGGTCACTGCAAGAAAGAGGAGGAAGAATCAAGTGAATTCAGATCAAGATCAAGCCAAGTCATAGCTACCCGAAGGTGAATTTTCAGAAACTTCAAACCTTTGATTCTCTCTTAATTATTCACTATTCTCTTTGATTATTGGTTGTCTGAAGTCCTATCAATGTAGGCAACAAGATTGAGTTGCGTTGAGGTCAAATTGAAGCAACTCAGATCCTGCACCTCAAATTTCAAATCCATGTATCTTTCAATATACTTGGAATTGGAATAAATGGAGGTCAGATTCGAGCTCCTGAGCATTTTTCCTTTAAAATGATGTCCTTACTTTTTATTTTGGTGGTGGTTGATGGTGGACCAGTCCGGTGAGGTCCACCGGAGCCCTAATTCCGGTGGTGTGGTGGCAAGGCCTATCTATCAAATCATCTCTCCACGTTTTAGTCCTAACCATTCTTTCTGATTACCACGCATGTACACGAGTAAACTGTGGCATTTGGTGGAAGCGCGTACTTGGCCATCAAATCCGCCACCTCAATTAATGAGGGAGAACTGATGACCCTTGTTTGTTTTTAATTTTATTTTAATTTCTAAATTTTCATTTAATCCTTTAATTTTTTTTAATTCTTAGAAATTTCATTTTTAATCCAAAAATATGGTACTTTCACCAAAAATCTTTAAATGTTTTTCTCTTTCATTTTTGAATTAAAATTATTTTTTGGATTAATTTTGGTATTTTTCATGAATTAAATGTTTTTGTGCATATTTTTAATTGTTTTAAAATACTCATGACTTTCTAAAAATTGTGAATTTTTTTGTCTAAGGTCCTTTGACCTAGGATAAATCCCTTGGCCATTTATTTGGTGTTTTAAATTTTAGGTTTTGTCCAAATTAAAATGCATTTTAATTCATTTTTAATGTGATTATTAATTGATTAAATATTTAAAAATTATGTTGAGCCATTTTTATGGTCTTGTGATGTTTGACTTTCTGTTTGGGTCTTGGTCATGGTTGATTTGACTTTTGTTTGATCAAAACCATTGGATTTAGGGGATTGATGAAATGTACATTTCATCTCCCAAAATTAATGGATGGTATTGATCAGATGAAATTCCTCTCATGATCAATTTGTGTTTCTATTTCCCCTTCCCTCTTCATCTTCATCCCTATTCTTCCTCATTCCCTCATTTGACCAATGAAATCTCTAATGTCTAAATTCTAATGGGAGATGTGTGGAGACTTGACCTTCTTCTAGTAAGTGAGATTGTAAGTCTCCCATTCTTCATGGCATTGTGTGGAGACTTGACCTTTTTTCCTTTCATGAGAGCTAGTGGCATACTTGTTGAATTATCCAAGTTGGAGCCCTTCTCATGGAAGATGTCTTGGTTTAAGGAATCATACTTGTGAATGAATAGTTGAGTGTTCTCCAAAGAATGACTTAATCAATTAAAACTCAACACTAACATTTGACTAACCATTGACTAACTCTTATTCGTTATGCTTTTACTTTCAAGTCATTTACTTTATGCAATTTAACTTCCAGTCATTTATCATTCATTGCCATTTACATTTCATATAACTTGTTTATGTTTCAGTCCTTTTCATTTTGCTCATTTGAGTCATATCTTGTGATTGTATATATTTGTTTGTGTGTTTTGATTTCGTTTGTGGTCTTAGGACCTTAAAACACCTAATAACAACAAAAACCCTAAAAAACATGTGGTGGACTGTTGGGACTTGATCTGAGCTTTTGGACTTAGAATTAGGCAACATTCCCCGTGCTAAAGGACTTGGCCAATGCCAACATGTGAGATTGAGCTACCCCTACTTGTGCTTTCATCTGATGCAAAACTTTGGATATGTTTGATTCATCTACTACTCTGTCTTTGTGTTGAATTGTTATTTTATTATTATTATGTCTGATGTTTTGTTTTGAGTTGATCAAGGAATATTTCATCTGCTACATGGGAAAACATTAAAGACTGCTAGTTATTGGAATGCTTGTTTGGATATTATGGATATCTTTATTTGATGCCTTGATATTCATATGATATTTGGATATTGCTTGTCAAAGTCCAAAGGAAAATAGGTTTTTATATGACATTCTTGTCTGTTGGATTGCATCCCATTGGTCAGATCTTTTCAACTCTTAACTTTTAATTTTTTCTTAGGGTAGTCTCCTCATCTCCTCCCACTTATTTAATTTCAAAATCTCTCCCTCTTTTCAAAAACTTTCTTTGCTTGTGATTTCAAACTTAGACCTGTTTTAATATTTAGAAACTTTGGCCTTATGCCAACGAATTTTAAAATCTTTTCTAAATCAAATTTGTAAATAAACTTAACCATATTGACATCAAAATTCAAAAGGACAAAATGAACTAACAACCCCATTCAAATGTTTGGCCCTTTATGTCTTTTCTTATTAAAATTTTGTAAAAAAATCAATTCACCAACTTCTTTGAAATTTTAACATGAACTACGAGGTTTTGATCCCTCATTTTTATGTTGGTACGTAGGCATAAGACCGAAGGTCTTGTCAAACACAAAAATATAATAAATGAATTCTTTTCTCATCCCTACACTCTTTATTTTATCAAACATCATTTATACCAAAAACATATGCACATAAAAAGGGATCCCTAGGAGTACCTAGGACACTTTGGATGCTAACACCTTCCCTCTTGGTAACCAACCTCATTACCTGTAATCTCTGGCATTTTATTAGTTTTGATTTGAAAACTTCTTATCCTTGGATGTTGTTCGTACTTTTCCCTTTTCCTTTGGAAATAATAAAAGCACGGTGGTGACTCTGGTTTTTATTGACGTCAAGTTTATCCATAGCTTGATGGTCATGAATTTACCGCTACAAAAATTAAGTGGAGACTCTGTTGGGGAGTAGTCCTTAGTGGGTTTAGCCTACTTTTTTTATGTGTATATATTTGTATATTTGATATTTTTATATAGTGTTTGTGTGATATAATATGTCTGTTTTTCTTGGTGATCTCTGAGTGGTGAGATAAGTTCTAACCCGAACTTGAGTGCAATTAAGATAGGAGGATGGTATAGTCATGTTCAACTTGTGTGGAGTAGTCCATAACAAGTTGGCTTGAGATCCATCTACTTAGTGGAGACCTCTTTAGAGTTACTAATGTCACACAAGTTATTTGTGGATATGCATTACTTTCTCTGATTTGGGGTCTGAGAAGCTGAGGACCGTAGAACATTTAACCAAACATGGCCTATTTAGGACGTAGTGCGGAGATTGTTCAAGTGTAGACTTGATAACAGTTGTTACGCGATACTACACTCAGACGAGTTTCTCTTGAGAATATTATGGGTTGATGAGTCAGTCATCCTAACCCATAATATCTGATAGATGCTATTAAGTCTCTGAGAACTTTTGTAGAACATGATCTACAAATTTTTACCCTTAGTACACTCTTTTGGGATGGTTCTTAACCCGACTCCATGCTCGTGACTCACAACAAACCCTTTGATTCTTAGTTGATCCGATCAAGTATGGTGAATATTAATGGAACTTAGGTGTAGATAAGGTGAAAACCATAATCCATCAAAATGGATGATTGATCTTGATGATGACTTGATCCATCCCTTGACCTTTGTTTGTGTTTTCCTTGTGTGTGATCCCTTGTTTATGATTGTTGCATTCATGCATACATGCGCATCATGACATTCATCATAGAAAATAAATTTCAAGGAAACTAAGGTCTTATTTGCAAATATTTTCAGACCATGGATTATGGACGAAGGAACACTAAGAAGTACAGTTTTAGATGTCCTGATTTGAAAGAGCTAAGGAAGTTGTCATTCTTTGTATTAGATCCCTTGGACTTCAAGCAACGTCATAGGAAGATCTTGTTTGTGTTATCTACTGATGTGGTTGGAGGACTTCTGAGTGTTTTAGTTCAGTTCTATAACCCTTTCTACCGGTGCTTCACTTTTCCAGACTGTCAACTTGTGCCCATGTTGGAGGAGTATGCTCGTCTCTTGGGTACGCCTGTATCTAACAAGGTACCTTTTAGTGGATTAGAGGAGATCCCAAGATCTCATGTCATAGTTGAAGCTCTTCATCTGAAGAAATCTGAGATTGATGCTCATTTGGTGAAGAAAGGATGAATTCTTGGGTTAACTTCTAAGTTTCTCATTGGTAAAGCTACTGGTTTTGCTCAAGCCGATATCATGGATGCTTTTGAGTCTATCTTGGTATTGCTCATCTATGGCTTGGCTTTGTTCCCTAATATTGACGGTTTTGTTGATGTTAATGCCATTAGAATTTTCTTGATTGGGAATCCTGTTCTGACTCTGTTGGGTGACATGTATTTCTCTTTTCATTTGAGGAATTTTAAGTGTGGTGGGATTATTGTGTGTTGTGTTCCTCTCCTGTGCAAGTGGTTTATTTTTCACTTGCCTCAGACGTCTGCTTTCATGGAGAACCGACAATGTTTACCATGGTCTCAGAGACTTATGTCTGTCACTAATGATGATATTGTTTGGTATGATTCTGCATTGAGTAGCTTGGATATTATTGATAGTTGTGGTGAGTTCTCTAATGTGCCTCTCATTGGTACGCAAGGAGGAATCAACTACAACCCATCATTGGCCCGTCGTAAACTTGGGTTCCCCTTGAGAGATAAACCTAATAACACTCAGTTAGAAGGTCAATTTTATCAAGAGGGTAAAAATCCCCAACTTTTGAAGAGTAGGATGATGCATGCTTGGCATAATATGCATAGGAAAGGAAGATCCGAGCTTGGTCCATGCAACTGTGTAGCTTTGGAAGCTTACACTATTTGGGTGAAGAAAAGAGCTTTGGAGCTTAAGATACAATACGCTTGTGAGAGACCTACATATGTGGTTGTGGCTGAGCCATCAACTCTCCCTCACCAAGATTTAGAGGAGTTGGAAGACGCACTTGCTAAGATGAAGCAAGAGAGAGATATGTGGGAAGAGCGGTTCCATGCTTTGAACCAAAAGCATGAAGAGTTGCAACTTGAGTCGAAAGACAAAGATGCGCTTATTGAGATTCTTGAAGACCGTGCAGTGAAGAGACAGAGAGAGCCAGAGGGATTATCTTCCTCTAGCATGCCTCATCCTTCCGGTGCTTGGAAGAAGATAGTTGATCAGCTTGTCCTCGAGAAGGCTCAGATGAAGACATCCTTTGAGTCTAAGATTCGACGCATATGAAGGAAGTATGTACCCATATCCAGATCATTTGATGCAGTTGCTAGGGATCCTTAGGATGACATTTTCCTTTTCTCTTGTATTTGTACTTTGGTTTCTGAAATTGTACTCAGCGTAGTCCTTCCAATTTTATGAATAAAAAGAGATTTTATGGTCAATCGAATTATCATTATTAATTGTTATTATTAATTGAATTACTATTTGCAAAGGCTTCATATATTCTTTGAAATTAAAAATTATAAAAAACATCGCATTTCATGCATCATTTACATAACAGGTTTCTTCCGCCAGATGTCTTATCCGTTCTTCTTCTGTGCATCAGCCAAGCTGACTCACGACTACAACACTCGTGCTAATCGAGTGAAGAGAATGGAGCATCTAGAGCAAGACAATAAAGAGCTGAAGGATGAGATTGCCAGACTTACGATGCTGACGGAATCCGTGATTGCTGCTAAGAACCAGCCGTCACCGTCTTCTGCAACTCCTCCGCCTTAGAGGACTATCATTTCTGAGATTGCTTCGTCGTCTGTAACTGTGACTGCTGCCAGCCAGCCCATTCCTGCTGGATTCCCATGGGGAATACCACCAAATTTCGTGCCAAAGGGGTATGCGCCCAATGATTTTACCGAAATGGTAAACATGGGGATGAGGCTAGAGGAAGGAGTCTGTGAAGGGCGTCTTTCCAAAGATGAGGCATCAACCAGCAAGAAGTATGGTGGGAGTTTTTCTAAGAAGAAAGAAGGAAAGACTAATTCAGTGTCAGTGGGGAGGCAGAGAAGGCCTTTGTAAGACCCCAATTTTGACCCTAAGATCCCTCATGCTATTCTCATCATATGAATTAACATTGAGATCACACCTTGGAATCCTCCTTACCCTTCATTTTTCTTTATTTACTAACCAAAATACCAAAAATATGTCATTGTATAGTTTAACTTCTTTTGTAGGTATTGTGTATGCTCACCTTTGATCTATCAAGCTCATATCTAGGGTTCAAGACCCTCAATGCAAGGAGCTCAATTAAGAAATGGTTTACTATGGCTCTAAGTATAATATATGGATTCCCATGATCTTCACATTCTATTTTGATCAAGAAATCATCAAGAGTTTGAAGCATGTTTGTCTTGGAAGCCCTAGTTCATCTGGGTATCTTGTGTGACTTCTACAAGTTTCTTCACCAATTGGTCAAATATTTCAAGGTATACTTCACATTTCATCATCTTATGCATATATTATCCTCCATAAGTCCCAAAAGTCAAGAGAATATCAAGCTAGCAAGTTGGTTCATGGTGTTTGACTAGAGGAATTCAACTAGTCAAAATTGTGGTTCCCTAGACCCTATCTACTACAGTTTGTATCATATGAAACTAATTCCAAGAGAAACGTTACTCTAGATAACATTCCAAACAACTTTCATGTTGAGGTCAAGAGCTAGTTTTGCGTGGAAAGTCATTTTTCATGGTGAAAGATTATAGGTCATTTTGTTTGAACCCTAGTTTGGAGGTCAACTTCCCAAGACCATAAATTGCTCATTTTATATGATATGAAAGCAATTGAAATTGCATGATCGAATTCAAGATGTCTACTTCAACTTTGATGTTTGGAGGAAGTGCAAACTCAACTTGCAAACGCATGTGCCAAGAGGAAACATTATAGGTCATTTTGGGCCAATACCATTGAACAAGTGATTTTCCTCAAGTTATAAAATTCATAACTCCTTCATCCCAAATCCAAATGAGGTCACATTTGTGACCTATTTTAATGGATTTGGAATAGCTACAACTTTGATTAAGGAACCTTTCTCATTTGAAGCCCATAGAAACAGTTATTCAAGGTGGAAGAAGTGAACATATGGCTTGGTACTTATAATTTTTTTGATATGTTTGATTTTCCAAATTTCCACCTCAAAATTCATCATGATCAAAGCTTCAAATGAAAAAGTATTCAACATGAAAGTTATTCCTCTTGATCTAATCTTTCCAAAAAGTCCAAAATCATCTCATTTGGACAAAGGATGAATGACTTGCGCATGGGTTAAAGTTGAAGGACCATTTGGATAATATCAAGTTCCACTTTTCATACACGAACGCATGGCTTGACCACATGATTTCAACATGGCTTACACTCAATTTTGGACCTAAGTGCATCACTTGATGGGCCTATCACACGCCCATGTAAGCATGCAAGAGAGATTTTCAAGTTTTGCCAAAAATGGAAGTGTGCAAATATCAGTCCCATTGGCCTATAAATAGAAGCTCTCTTGCTCAGAAATAGGGACATCATGCGCAAGATTTTATTCGGCAACCCTAAACCCTCACCATTAAAGGATAATGTAAGACCCCAATTTTGACCCTAAGATCCCTCATGGCATCCTAACATTGCATTTGCACAGCCTCAAGGATCGTGAGCATTTTGGTTCCCTTTGCCTTTGGGTGGGACTCCTTGTGATTGGTTTGAGATCACCAAGCATGCTTGAATTATACATCATTGTTTCTCTTACTTTTGTTTACTAAAAAAAAAATTAAAAAAATTTAAAAAAAAAAAAAAAAAAAATGAAAAAAAAATTAAGAGAAAAACGAAAAAAAAAGAATTGGGATAAAAAAAAGAGGAAAAACGAAAATAAATAAATAAAATATAACAAAAAAATTTTGGACTTGGGCCTCTCTCATTTGAGCCCACAGGTCCACAAAAACCAGGTTATAAATTCAGAGTTTCAGTGAAACAAAAGGAGGTCATTCCTATTACCTTGGCAGGAAAAAGAAAGTGAGAGAAGAGCTAACAGAGTTTAGAGCAACCTCCAGAGGCAAACCCTCAGATTGCTCTGCAGACCTCACGGGTGCAACTCAATTTCAATCGATCCTCCCTAATCAGGTATGCCCTATTTCCACTACTTTATACTTTCAACCTGAAATTTTTTGATACCCTTTTAATGTATGTGTTTGACAAGAGGTTTAGGCCTCCTGCCCTTGGTTGCTTTTTGTGAGCTTTTTTTTTTGTGAATTTTAATGGCATGATTCATGTGTGTCATACGGTGAACTGACTTTGATGTGTTTTTGCTTTGGAAAGCAAATGTCGTGGATAGCAAGAGTCGCCACCGACTTTTCTTTTATCCAATAAGGAAAGGTGGAAAAGAACAGGAAAGACCTTAATTAGATTTTGGGTTCGGGAGGTACATTATACAAAGGGAAGGTGTTAGCACCCTTTGTATCCATGGTTATCCATGGGCTCTTAATTGCTTGATCACTTATGTTATTTTTTTCTTGTCTGAAAAAGTGTTTGTGAATTGTTTAGAAAATATTTTGAAAGGAGAATTTAACTTTGTAATGATTCTTGTACGAATGTATACAAAGTGGTTATCTCGTTTAGTTTTGAAAGTTGTTTTAGAAAAATAGAACTCGGTAATGATTCTAGTACGAATGTATACCAAGTGGTGATTTTCTAAAAGATGTTTTGAAAAGGTGTGAGGTGTGAAAAGTATTTCAAGTTGTGAGTAAGCAATTAAGGGTTATACCTACCCGAGGTCTTTATAAGTATTTCCTATCCTTATGGGGGTAAAACCGTCCTTACTATTGGGAAGTAAGTAGTTTTATCCTTTGGATGTAAAAGGGTCATCGTAGGGTCATCGATTGGTCATTAAAGGCAACATTTGTAAGGATACCTTAGCATTCGAAGGGACGATCATCATTTAACCGTAGGCTACAACGAAGGGTCATCGAGGGGCAAAATCATATATTCGCAGGAAACATCCGAGGGACTATGATTTATTTTATAGGGACATGATGATTTAACCGAAGGGTCTTTGCTAAGTGTATCCCCACATTCGCGGGACATGACCATAATGCCGTAATATCTTAAGGCAACAAGAGAGGTCCAAGATCACATATTCAAAGGCAATGTTTTACAATCAATTAGGTAGTTGTAATCAATTAGGTAATTAGGTCCATATTATAATCCATTAAGTAATTAGGATAAATCTCCACATGGGTATCCCACAAATAAAGTGGAATACCTAGCAAGCTACTTTTCCGGGAATATGTAAGCCCTTACAAAATTCAGCAAACGGGTTAGAATGTCGAGACAAAGGGCACTTGAGAATTGCACTACAAAAGCAACACAGCAGTAGTAATGTCAGGCGAAATAATGCATGATTATGATGAATCAGATCAGGTAGGCACAAAACGGAACAGAAAAATTCAGCGACTGTCATGTTCGCTGCTGCCTCGCCTAGCGAAGACTTAGCGAGTGCTCGCTACATGCTCGCTTAGCGATGTGCTAGCGAGCGGCTACGGGTTTGGAGTTTGACAACAGTACGATTTCCGGAACTCCGAACCCTATGGCATTCAATTACAGAAATAACATGGTCAAACATTCAGGACATTCAGGCATACTTAAACTCACATGCAAACTCTAATTACATATCCAGAAATTCAATCATGATGCATTATGTATTTAGAGATTACAGATTGGAAGCATAAAACAGTAGCGATGCGCAAACCTGTTTGCAATTGAATTGCAACGTCGAATTGGAAGATCACCTTTGGTATCGGATTGACTTGGGCGGAGGTAACCTTTGTGCAGATGAGTTGCCTTCAGGGTTTCCTTTAGGGTTGCTCTGAATTCTCTCGGTTAGCCTCCAAGGTTTGATTGCTAGGGTTCCCGTTCGTCTCCTTCTGTTCCCCCTTTCTGACTGAAATGTTGGTATTTATAATGGTTTGTTGTGACCTAATGGGCTCAGAATGAAGCCCAGAATTTTTTTGGTATTCGCAAGCTTCGCTAGGCGAGTATTGTAGCGAAGGGTTCGCTAGGCGAAGGATTTGCTCGCCTAGCGAGCGTGCCGGTTTAAGTCTTTTTCTGGATTGGGCCATTTGTGAGCTGGGTCTTTGTTCCTTTAAGGTCAATGTCTTGAAAAATAAGTTGGAGTGCCTTGAAAAATGCCTTGTAATATTAACGGGCAAATTTTGGGGTATGACAGCTGCCCCTGTTCAATATTCTTGAACCGAGAGAGTTAGAATGGTGTGTACGCCATTCGTGATCTGGAGGTGGAAGATTATTGAACACTAGAATGCCCCAAAAATTTGCACTTGTTAATCGAAAGTTGGTCTTGATGGAGATGGGCTTAAAGATGCCATCCAGGAAGTTTGATGATGAGAGCTTCAGAGTGCGTCGTACATTAGACGATATCTGAAGACATGGGTGTCATACCGGGTCATACGCTAGACCGTATAGTGAGTCCTCCATTATGCTGTCGACTTCGCTGGGGAGTCAGAGTGTGTTATACGCTGCTGGGGATAAGGTATCAGAATGGATCATACGCTAGATCGTATCTGAATAGCAGAGTGAGTTGTTCATTAGGCGGATGACTTCGCTGTTGAGGAAAGATCAGAATGGATCGTACGCTAGATCGTATCTAAGTTGCGGAATGAGCCGTTCGTTAGGCTGTATCTGACGAAGGTAGAATCAGAATGGATCGTACGCTAGATCGTATCTGAGTTGAAGATCCAAATGGTTCGTACGTTAGATCGTATTGGAGTTGCAGAATGAGTCGTACGTTAGGCTGTATCTGAAGAAGAAAGTAGTCGTACGCTAGACTACACCCCGGAATGTACCGTACGCTGGGCAGCATCTGAGGATTTGAAGGTCCAACTGGGTCGTACATTAGACCGTATTGGAGTAGTTGAAGGTCAGAATGGATCGTACGTTAGATCGTATCTGAGTTGAAGGAGTCATATGTTGAGCTGAATCAGAATGAACCATACGCTAGGCTATATCTGATAGTATTTGTATATGTTGTATTTGCAATGAATATCTGGGGTGGGCTTAAAGATGCCACCATTGGGCGGATATCAGAGTGCTTGCCAGAGTGGATTGTATCTGAGAGATGTAGTTGAATCTTGAATGTAATTGATAAAGATGTCCGTCTGAATGGACCTTTGTTTTGACTGTATCAGGAGGATAATTAACCTGAAAAATAAAGTTAGCTTCATGCTATGTCATGATGCATGAGATGTTTTATGCTTATGAAAATGAATGCGAACAATGTATGCATGCGTATGCCGTGAAATGATGTAATGAATGAATTATGCATCTGAAAAGTTTTTCCTGGCGACTCCCTGGGGAAAATAAATCCCCATCTTCTGGTTGGAGATGCTTATATTGATGACCCTTTCTTGGCTGGGGATACTTGATTTATGTCTGGTGGTAGAGATATTCAACAGAGTCTGGCTGGGGGATGGAGGAGATGATCCGTCTGTCTAGCGATGCCAACCTCTTCTAGGAAATAGCTGTTTTTGTTGGGGAATGGAATTAGCAACCGGATTCATTGGAACGCATGGTTAGACCTTCTCCTCGATCCTGAAGTCTTTTGTAATTGCTATTTCCGTTTTATGCATGTATTTTTGACAAACATCGATCATATTCAAATGCACATATTAATTCAAATTAAATCAATGGACGTTTACGCAAACAAAACAGAAAAAGTAAAACAAAAGCATCTTTTTGGAAATAAAATTGTATTGAGTTTGAAAGAGGGCCTATAAACAGGCAATTTGTGTACAAAGAGACAGAAATCCTAGTAAGAGGAAATTGTCGAGAACATAAAGAAAAAGCTATGAAGGAAAAGTCCTATCGATTTTAATTCTGCTACTGTCATTATGTCTTCAAGCATCTCATCTCCTGCTGTCGGATAGAAGTGATTGGCTTGTTCAGTCCCTTGAACTTGGATGAAGCTGTCTGAGAACGGGACATAGTCATACGCTTTTAATCCCTAATTTTTGCCTGGACCGCCTTTTCAGGTTTTCAGTCCACCAGGATACCCTTTTTTGCCCAAGCCGCCTTTTCAGGTTTTCGACTTGCCGGGTGTACATTTCTACATGTTTATCCCTAATTTTTGCCCGAACCCTTTTGGTTCGCCAGGATGCCCTTACTTTTGCCTAGGTACGTCGACCTAGCGGGTCTCTTTTATGCGTAGTATTTTTTGACTATGTCTGCGTTCACGGGATGTGGGAAGTCTTCGCCATCCATCGTAGCAAGTATCATGGCTCCACCAGAGAATACGTTCTTAACTACAAATGGCCCTTCGTATGTGGGAGTCCATTTGCCCCTGGGATCACTTTGTGGTAGAATGATACGCTTGATCACCAAGTCGCCGACTTGATACACCTGTCTTTTGACCTTTTTGTTAAATGCCTGTGTCATGTGCTTCTGATATATCTGCCCATGACAAACAGCCGCAAGTCTCTTTTCATCAATCAAATTTATCTGATCGAGTCGAGTCTGAATCCATTCATCCTCGTCTAAACCTGTCTCTTTCATGATTCTTAGAGAGGGAATCTGAACTTCCACCGGTAAGACGGCTTCCATTCCGTAGACTAAAGAGAAAGGAGTTGCCCATGTCGAAGTGCGTACTGAAGTGCGATAACCATGAAGAGCAAATGGTAACATCTCATGCAAGTCTTTGTACGTTACTGTCATCTTTTGTATGATCTTCTTGATATTCTTATTAGCAGCCTCCACGGCGCCGTTCATCTTTGGCCGGTACGGAGAAGAGTTATGGTGTTTTATCTTGAACTGGGTGCAGAGTTTAGTAATCATCTTGTTGTTCAAATTAGTGCCATTATCAGTGATAACTCTTTCAGGGACGCCATATCGACAAATAAGACTATTCTTGATGAACCGTGCCACCACATTCTTAGTGACAGAAGCAAATGAGGCTGCCTCTACCCACTTTGTAAAGTAATCAATAGCCACGAGGATGAAACGATGTCCATTAGAAGCAGTAGGTTTAATCTCCCCGATCATATCAATGCCCCACATTGCAAAGGGCCAAGGGGCTGTCAACACGTTTAATGGGCAAGAGGCACATGTACTTTGTCCGCATAGATCTGGCACTTGTGACAAGTTCTGGAGTGATGGTGGCAATCAGCTTCCATGGTAGACCAATAATACCCTGATCTCAGAATCTTCTTGGCCATTGTATGTCCACTAGAGTGAGTCCCAAAAATACCGTCATGCATGTATTCCATAATCTTTTCTACTTCCTTTTTTATCCACACAACGAAGCAAAGTCGAATCATGATTACGTTTGTATAATATTCCATTACTCAAAAAGAATTTAGCGGAGAACTTCCTCAGGAATTTTCTGTCATTGATGGACGCCCCTTCAGGGTATTCCTGAGCTTCTAAATATCTTTTTACTTCGTGGAACCAAGGTTTCTCTTCTACTTCAGCAGCGTTAAGTTCATAACAATATACTGGTTCATCTAGTCGTTCAATGGTGATCCTGGGAACTTCATTGTCCCATCTGACTCTGAACATAGATGACATGGTGGCCAAGGCGTCTGCCAACTGATTCTCCTCTCGTGGAATATGTTCGAATGTAATCTCTTCAAAGTATGGGATTAATGTCAACACCCGCTCTCGATAAGGGATGAGATTCGGATGTTTAGTGTCCCATGCTCCTTTGATCTGACTGATTACCAAAGCTGAGTCTCCGTACACACTCAAAAACTTGATTCTCAGGTCTATAGCAGCTCTGAGTCCCAAAATACATGCTTCATACTCAGCCATATTATTGGTACAATCGAAACATAGTCTAGCAGTGAAAGGCGTATGACAACCCTTGGGGGAAACGATTACAACACCAACCCCATTGCCCAATGCATTAGAAGATCCATCAAAAACCATAGTCCATCGGGATCCCGGTTCGGGTCCTTCATCCGGTCCAGGTTCTTCATAATCAGTAACAAGCATGACATCCTCATCTGGGAACTTAAAATTCATAGATTGGTAATCATCCACTGCTTGATGAGCCAAATGATCGGCCAGCACGCTTCCTTTGATTGCTTTCTGGGTAGTATACTGGATATCATACTCTGTTAAAATCATCTGCCATCTCGCTATTCTTCCGGAGAGGGCAGGTTTCTCGAATATGTATTTGATGGGATCCATCTTAGAAATCAACAAAGTGGTATGATTCAACATATACTGTCTTAGTCGGCGAGCAGCCCAGGCCAAAGCACAGCAAGTTCTCTCGAGCAGTGAGTATCTTGTTTCACAGTCGGTAAACTTTTTGCTAAGGTAGTATATGGCATGCTCTTTTCGTTTAGACTCGTCATGTTGCCCCAACACGCACCCCATTGAATTTTCTAACACGGTCAAATACATGATTAGAGGTCTTCCTTCAACTGGTGGTATCAGGATCGAAGGTTCCTGGAGATACTTCTTGATTTTGTCAAAAGCTTCTTGACATTCGTCATTCCATATCATCTCTTGATTTTTCCTCAGTAGTTTGAAGATGGGTTTGCAGGTAGCAGTTAAATGGGAGATAAACCGGGCGATGTAATTCAAACGTCCCAAGAAACCTCTGACTTCCTTATCTGTACGGGGCACTGGCATTTCTTGAATAGCTCTCACCTTAGCCGGGTCAACCTCAATTCCTTTACCACTGACAATAAATCCCAAGAGTTTACCGGATCTTACTCCAAAGGTGCATTTGTTCGGGTTCAATCTCAGCTTATATTTCTTCAACCTCTCAAACAATTTGTACAAATGATCGAGATGTTATTCTTCAGTATGAGATCTGGCTATCATGTCATCCACATATACTTCTATTTCATGATGAATCATATCATGGAACAAAACCACCATAGCACGCTGGTACGTTGCCCCAGCGTTCTTTAAACCGAATGGCATTACTTTGTAACAGGAAGTGCCCCATTGCGTCACAAACGTAGTTTTCTCCATGTCTTCAGGTGCCATCTTAATCTGGTTATAACCCGAGAATCCATCCATGAAGGAGAATACTTTGTGTTGAGCGGTGTTATCTACCAGAACATCAATGTGCGGAAGTGGAAAGTCATCTTTGGGACTCGCTTTATTCAAATCTCTGTAATCTACGCACATTCGCACCTTACCATCCTTCTTCGGCACTGGTACCACATTAGCAACCCATTGGGGATAAGAAGTAACGGCTAGGAAACCGGCGTTAAATTGTTTTATAACTTCGGCTTTGATTTTCTCGGACATCTCAGGACGCATGCGACGAACCTTTTGCTTAACAGGATGACAATCTTCCTTCATTGGCAAATGATGCACTACTATATCAGTATCCAGTCCTGGCATGTCTTCGTACGACCAAGCAAAAATCTACATATAGTCATGTAACATCTGAATCAATCTTTCCTTGACATTGTCTCCCAAGCTTGCTCCTATTTTGACTTCTCTCTTGTCCACTTCAGTACCCAGGTTTACAATTTTGATTGACTCTTCATGCGGCTGTATAGTCCTTTCTTCTTGCAGTAACAGTCTGGCAAGTTCTCCAGGTACTTCACAATCTTCCTCACTTCCATCCTCGGCTTGGTAGATCGGATTTTCAAAGTCATAATGAACAGTAGTAGAACTATTATCATCAGGATCCAAAGTAGGTATGGATCTGCAATTTGTTACGTGAGTGTGTGTAAGAAAACATAGCTTGTTTGGAAGATGACAGGAAAGATAAAGAGCGCAATATTTGAATGCAAAAAGTCCATTGATTTATTGAATGTGAATATGCTTATGAAAATGACAAAACCCTTAACAAATTAGCTATTGTGCCCCGGGCATAGACACAATGCTGTAAGAAGTTTAATTGTAAAAACTAAAAAATTTTGCAACACTAAAATAGACAATAACAATTACTCCTGACTAAAGGGAATCGGGATAGTGTCTTCAGCCCTCCAATTATTAAGTCCGTCACCAATTGTTGGGAAAATCCAGCTGTCCAGGTCGCAATCGCTATCAGCATCTTCTACAGTATTAACCTGACCTTTGACCATCCTTTCAGAGTTAAATCCCAGACCAGACTTGTATGGTACGTTGATCAGTTGACCCCAACCAGTACGACCACCATTTTCAACCACGGCTTGAGCGTCCTTCAGAGAAATCATGGCAGGAGGAGCACGAATAACCTTGGGCACAAGGGGAGTCGGCTTAAGGACAGGACTGGGCGGGTGAACCATTTCAAATGACTGAGTGGGAATCTCAAAGAATTCGCCATCCATCTCGACGTATCTGAAGGCCTGCACACTACTGACAATATACTCTTCTTCTCTACACACAGTGACAATCTTACCCTCTATTGGATACTTCAGCTTTTGATGGAGAGATGAAGCTACGGCACTTGCCCCATGAATCCAAGGGCGTCCCAGCAAGCATGAATAGGCAGGACGGATGTTCATCACGTGAAAGATAGTGTTGAAGACTCGGGGTCCTATCTTGATAGGGAGAACCACTTCACCATGGACAACACTTTTCGCACCGTCGTACGCACGCACCACAGTATCACTAGGTTTCAATTCGATGCTCTTACAGTCAAGCTTATCGAGTACAGCTTTCGGTAGCACATTCAAAGAAGAGCCATTGTCGATTAATACATGAGCCAAGGTGATCCCCTTACACTCAATGGAGATGTGCAGAGCTTTGTTATGATTCTTTCCTGCTGGTGTCAGATCAGCATCGGAAAAGCCTAGGCCATTGTCAACAGTCAGGTTAGCAACATAGTTTTCGAACTGATCGACGGATGTCTCCTGAGGTACATGAGCGGTCTTCAAGAATTTGATCAATGCATTGGCATGAGATTCAGAAGATAACAACAAGGATAACATCGAAATTTTAGACGGAGTATGCCCCAGCTGTTCTACCACATCAAAATCACTCTTACGGATGATTTTCAGTATTTCCTCCACTTCTTGCTTGGCAACATCTTCAGTAGTAACTTCGACCGGTGTCTTTGACTGAGCAGGGTTGATCACTGGTTCCTTTCCTTGAGTTTCAGGGGCGGGAGGTGAGATTTCTGGAGAGAAGATCCTTCCACTTCGAGTAACTTTACTAGTCCCAACAATGTCATTAGGATTAGCAGAATTACCAACTTGTTTTACGCCATGGATGTAGACATCGCCTCCATAATTCCACGGAATGGCTTTGCTGGAGGAATACGGTATTGGGCCAGGTGCAGTAATGATTAGGGGAGCTACCTTGGGCTCAGCAGTAATCTTCACAGGCACTCTAGTAGCGGTAATCTTCACTGGAACTTTGGACCTAGCAATCATAGATATTTCTTCAGTAGGGTTTTCCACCTTAGGAACCTTTTCGAAGAGAACTGTGCGATCATCCATCAGCCGTTGAATACCATTCCTCAACTTCAAGCACTCGTTGGGTCGGAGTATACAGCGATCGCAATTTTCAGCACAACCTGGAAATAAACCAGCTTGCAATAAATTCTTCTTGATGATCAGGAGAGGAGATGTTAAATCAGCTACATTAGAAATGTGAGAATTGTCATCCACAGCATTAACTGTCTTGTCATGGTTAGGCATAGGTGCAGTGATTACATTAGGAGTCCCTGGAGGATCAAATTCAATTTCACCAGCGTCGATCATATCCTGAATCTTATTCTTCAACGACCAACAATCGTTTGTATCATGCCCGGGGCTATCGGAGTGATATGCACACCTGGCATTGGGATTATAACGAGAAGAAGTAGTGTTGGGATTCGTAGGAGGATCTCTGAGGGTAATCAAATTTGCTTTTAGCATACCCTGCAGTGCCTGTGCTAAAGTCATATTGATCTTGTTAACTGCCTCCTTGGCCTGTCTTGTCTGTGCTGGAAGTTTTGAGATGGCGGTGCTGCAATCGTAACTGCTCCAATGGTATGGTCACGATTTTTCTTGTTACGACCCCTTTGACCGTACACAGCATTTGATTCGTTCCTCCCCTGGTAGGACCTTTTGGTGCTTGCAGAGGTAGTCGCCTGTATCTTTCCACTTCGAATGCCGCTTTCAACACGTTCACCTGTCAATATAAGTTCAGTGAAACCCGATGAAGAACTTCCCAGTAGATGGCTGTAGAATGGACCAGTCAGTGTACTCATGAACATGTCCACTAATTCTCGATCAGTCATACGGGGTTTGACTCTGCCAGCCAAATCTCTCCATTTTTGAGCATATTCTTTGAAGCTTTCTTTAGAGCCCATAGTCATATTCTACAACTGTAGCCGAGTAGGCGCCAATTCAGAATTATACTGGTAGTGTTTGTAGAAAGTTGTCGCTAAATCAGTCCAGGTGCGGATGTTAGAGTTTTCGCGCTGATAATACCATTCCAACTGTGTGCCAGATAGACTCTCTTGGAAGAAATGGATCCATAGCTTCCTATCAGTGGTATATGGCTGAATCTTTCTCACATAAGCTCTCAGATGCATCTGAGGACAAGACGCACCATCGTACTTAGTGAAAGTGGGGATCTTGAATTTGCGAGGAATGAGCACATCAGAGACCAGTCCCAAGCTTTCGAAATCCAGACCGGGCGCCTTCTGACCTTCCATAGCTAGCATACGTTCTTCCAGCAACTTGTACTTGCCATCGCTTGGAGAGTACTGTTCACTCTCATAATCTTCATCGTCGTTCTCAGAGTTGAAGAGATCAACATCCTCCTCTCCTGAATCATTTTCTGTCTCCTCTTCTTGATCCTTCGGAAGTCTAATCTTGACTCCTACAGCCTGTCCTTTAAGCCTTCTTCCCGGGTTGATGTAAGTCACAGGTTTCTTGTCTTTCTTCTTCTCGAGCAAGAGAGCCTTCAGTTCTTCCTGCCCCTTGGATAAGCTCAGCATCATCTCCTGGAATTGAGCATTCTGAGCTTGGAGATCTTTGACAGTTTGTTCGAGAGCCATTTTTCTGTTTAGAAGGAAGGCCGTGAGAATATTGATCTTTTAGGATACCTGTTATGCAATGTTATGTTATGCTATGCAATGTATGAAATGTTTCAAGGACTCCTGGAATTTAACTTTGCGTAAACCACCAAAAAGAGGGAAACTTTTATTAATAATTTCTTTAATCAATGTTCATTACAAAAGGAAATAATAAAAATACAATGAAAGCTCAAATCTCCCAGGGACGGCTTCTTTTTGGGCGAAGATATGTATTGAGTCTTCGTTCCTCATTAAGCTGACTGGTGAGCTCTAATACTTTCTTCCTTTCTGCAACGAACTGAGTCTCAAAAGTATCCCTTTCCTCTCTCAACTGGATCCAGGATCTCTTTAATTCTTCCACATCGGTAGGCATATCTGGATAAGGAATGATCTGAGGAGCACCTCCTTCAACTTCTGGTTCAACAATCAGCGGTCCGACTGCAAGGTATGGCATGACAAGTTCACGAGCTCTGGCGCGTACCCATCTGAGATAAGGTTCCATAGGAGTAGAGTTTTTCTGTCCTAAAGTGCTTCTTTTCACCATGCCCCAGGCTCGTACAAATCTTTGACGGAGACCTTGGGAATCGTGGTCATAGTCAAACACAGTGCCCTGGATAATTATTTCATGTGGACCATCTCTTCGAGCATAACCAAACTGGCGTAGGGCTAAAGCTGGGTTATAAGTAATACCTCCTCTTATCCCCAAGAGTGGTATGTTAGAGAATTCTCCACAACGGTCGATGATGATAACATTTTCTTCGAGATGAGGACACCAACGGATGTCTGAATGGGAGAGTGACATTATCCTTTGAGACCATTTCAGATTTTGCTCATTCTTCAAGACTGATCGAGGAAGGTGCGAAATAAACCACCTAGACAATAGAGGTATGCAGCACATGAGAGTCCCTTGCCTTTTCATAGTACGGGTGTGAAGGGAATGCAAAATGTCTCCAAGCAAGGTAGGCACAGGGTTATGAGTGAGAAATATCTTAATAGCATTCATATCTATGAATTGGTCTGGATTAGGAAATAACACCAAACCATAGATTAGTAATGCTAGAACGTCTTCGAAAGCATGGACATTCATAACCTTTAAGAATTCTCGGGCCTTATTTATCAGAAACTTGGCAAGTAAACCCTTAACTCCACTTCTTGTTACCCAATTGGTTTCAATATCGGACTTTGTCATGTGTAAAGCCGCGACAACTTCTTCAGACTTCGGAATCTTTTCTAAACCACTGAAAGGTGTTTGATCAAGGATAGGTATCCAAGCATCCTGGAGAATTCTTCTAATGTGGGTACCAACTGATAATCTGGGAAGGTGAATCAATGATGTTTAGGATCGAAGAATTGGAATAGAACTCTCATCATATCTTCTTTGAAATCAGTGGTAACCAAATTGAGGAGATGACCATGTTTCTTGATGAACTGAGTCTGATCAGGAAGTTCTGACACTAAATCCTTTAGTTGAGGAGAGATTGCTACAAAATTGATCTGAATGGTCTTTCTGGAAGCCATAGCCCTGTTTCAGAGCAAAGTTAAATCCCTAAGTCCTTGAAATGGTTAGTACAATGCCATGATGGTATGATGTTATGATGTTATGATGTTATGATGTTAAGTAAACAACAAGCACAAACAAGTCACACAACAATCATTCCTAGGTTTTAAGGCTTGCATGAGTTCCATAGGTAAGTACCCTCCCCACTGAAGTTTGGTTGGTTCAACCTGTCCTAGAATAGTAACCGGGTTCTAGAAGGATCTCAAATCATTGACCTTTCCTTATGTCCACTTCAGTGCAACACAACAGTAGTAATGTCAGGCGAAATAATGCACGATTATGATGAATCAGATCTGGTAGGCACAAAACGGAACAGAAAAATTCAGCGACTATCATGTTCGCTGCTGCCTCGCCTAGCGAAGACTTAGCGAGTGCTCGCTACATGCTCGCTTAGCGATGTGCTAGCGAGCGGCTACGGGTTTAGAGTTTGACAGCAGTACGACTTCCGGAACTCCGAACCCTATGGCATTCAATTACAGAAATAACATGGTCAAACATTCAGGACATTCAGGCATACTTAAACTCATATGCAAACTCTAATTACATATCCAGAAATTCAATCATGATGCATTATGTATTTAGAGATTACAGATTGGAAGCATAAAACAGTAGTGATGCGCAAACCTGTTTGCAATTGAATTGCAACGTCGAATTGGCAGATCACCTTTGGTATCGGATTGAGTTGGGCGGAGGTAACCTTTGTGCAGATGAGTTGCCTTCAGGGTTTCCTTTAGGGTTGCTCTGAATTCTCTCGGTTAGCCTCCAAGGTTTGATTGCTAGGGTTCCCGTTCGTCTCCTTCTGTTCCCCCTTTCTGACTGAAATGTTGGTATTTATAATGGTTTGTTGTGACCTAATGGGCTCAGAATGAAGCCCAGAATTTTTTTGGTATTCGCAAGCTTCGCTAGGCGAGTATTGTAGCGAAGGGTTCGCTAGGCGAAGGATTTGCTCGCCTAGCGAGCGTGCCGGTTTAAGTCTTTTTCTGGATTGGGCCATTTGTGAGCTGGGTCTTTGTTCCTTTAAGGTCAATGTCTTGAAAAATAAGTTGGAGTGCCTTGAAAAATGCCTTGTAATATTAACGGGCAAATTTTGGGGTATGACAATGTGGTTACATTTTGATTTGGGGGCAACTCTTGATTACCCTATCTTGTTTCTCTAACCTGTTTGTTGAGTTTTTTGTGAGGGCTCACATGACTCTTGTAGAGATGGCCTGGTTTTCCACTTTATTTGTGGGATACCCCCTGGAGGTTTATTCCGATTACCTGTGCTTAATGGCTTGAGATATTTGTTTGTGACTGCTTATTCCAAAGGATGGGAGCTACTTGGATCATCAATATGATCTCAAGAGGGGAACTCCTAATGTGGTTTTATTTTCTTTTCCCTTATCTCTTGTATGTTTAGGAATTTAACCCTTTTTTTTTTCCCATTCTAACCCAAGCCAAAACTTTTTGTGCAAACAATAACTTTTGTTTTCAACATTAGAAACCTAAGCCTTATGCTTTTGATTTTCAAAACTTATTTTTCATAACACTTATTCTGAATTGAACCTTTTAATCCACTTTAACCATATTTTTGTAAATACTTTTAATTTGTAAATATAACCCATTCAAATACTTTTTGTGGTTTCAATGACCACCTTCTTAATCAAACCCTTTTTTTTATAACCATTAGCTATTAGGTTTGAATTATCCTTGAGGTAGATATAATACTCACCTTTATCCTTAGTGATGGACAATGATTCTTCCATGCTTATTATAGGGTTAACCTCTCACTAGCATGTTGAAGCTATCCTCACATGGTGGATTTGTGGTTTTAGGTTGAGTTTTCTCCCTTTGATAACAAAAGACCTTAAGGTTTTTGGACCAATCAATTCACCAACTTTTTTTTTGAATTTTTTTACCCCGAACTACGAGGTTTTGATCCTAATCTTTTTTAAGATGGTACGTAGGCAATGGGTTCATCCATTCAAACACAAAATGTAAATAAATTTGTATATTCTTTTCTCATCCCTTCAATCATGTTTGCACAAATAAATTTTCACAAAAAAAAACAACAACAACCTTACAACAAATGTGAAGAGGGCTCCCTAGGAGTACCTAGGATGCTTTGGGTGCCTAACACCTTCCCATTGCATAACCAACCCCTTACCCAGATCTCTGACATTTTTACTAATTTTTGATTCGATAAAACTTTTAGGTTTTTCTTCGCTTTCTAACCATTCCTTTGGATAAATAGAAGTGCGGTGGCGACTCGACTTGTATGATTTACCTTGGATTTAGTCAATATCTCTAATGGTAACGAATACCTCGCTACAGAAAAATGGCGACTCTGCTGGGGAAAAATAATTTGCCTAGTGGGTTTTGCATACTTTTCATATTTGTTGTATTGTATTGTATATTTTTTTGTGACATATTTTTGTGCAATTTGGGATTACTGTATTGTATGTAATGATTGAATTGTTTGAATATTAATTCCTTGTATGCTTGGTGATCTTCGTGAGATGAGTTCTATACCCGAACTCGAGTGCACTTAGGATAGGAGAATGGCATAGTCTTGTCGACTTGTGTGGAGTTATTCCTTAACAAGTTGACTTGCAAGTCCATTCACTTGGTGGAGGTTATGTTGGGATCAATAATGTCACACAAGTAAGTTGTGGTTAGACATTACTATTTCCAATATAGACCTTAGAAGCCAAGGACCTTAGTTTACCAAACCCATCTTGGCCTATTCTTAGGATGTAGTGCGAAAGTCGTTCAAGTGTAAGATTTGATACGATTGTTACGCGATACTACACTCATAAGAGTCTCTCTTGAGAATATTTTTGGAATACGAGTAGTCGTTTCTCCGATAATATCCAAAAGATGGGATGATGACTATGGGAACCTTTTGTAGAACATGTTTGGCAGGTTTAAACCCTAGTACACTCCCTTTTGGGTGGTTCTTAACCTAACTCCATGCTCGTGACTTACAACAAACCCTTGATTCATGGTTGATCCGTTAAGGTATCCTTAATATTAATGGAACTTGGGTGTTGATAAGGTGTAAACCATAATCCACCAAAATGGATGGTTGATATTAAGGATAACATGATCCATCCCATGACCTTTGTTTGGTGTGCTTTGCTTGATCCTTGAGTGTGATTGTTGCATTCATGCATTCATGCACCCATTTGCATTCATATCATCAAAATAATAAGAAAACTTTCAAGGAACTTAAGAGGTTTATTTGCAAAATTTTCATACATGGAAAGACAAAGAAGGAATACAAAGAAGTATAGTTTCAGACAACCAGACTTGAAAGAGTTAAGGAATTTGACATCTTATGTATTAGATTCCTTGGGTTTCAAGGCTCGTTTCGGGAAGCTTCTTCCTCTTCTGACTACTCAGGTGGATGAAGGATTGGTGAGTGTATTGGTGCAGATTTATGATCCCTTGTATCGTTGCTTCACGTTTCCGGATTTCCAGCTTTTGCCTACTCTTGAGGAGTATGCTTATCTTGTGGGTATACCTATTCTAGATCAATTGCCGTTCAGTGGCTTGGAGAGTATTCCTACTTCTCCAGAGATAGCTGACATGTTGCACATAGATGAATCTATGGTTGGTGCTCATATGACTACCGAAGGTGGAATTCAAGGTCTCCCTTCCGAGTTTCTCATTGCTCAAGCCACTATCTATGGGAAGGCCATGAGTGAGGACGCCTTTGAAGCCATATTTGTACTTCTCATCTATGGATTGGTATTGTTCCCCAACATCGACAAGTTTGTGGATGTGAATGCTATTAGGATCTTCTCTACTCTTAATCCCGTTCCGACTCTGTTGGGCGATACCTATTTCTCTTTGCATATGAGGAATGCAAAGGGTGGTGGCATTATTGTGTGTTGTTTGCCTTTGTTGTATAAGTGGTTTATTTCTCACTTGCCGCAGATGGTCGCCTTCAAGGAGAACAAAGGATGTCTACGGTGGTCCACGAGACTTATGTCTCTCACTAATGATGATATCTCTTGGTATAACCGTGTGTATGATGGTGTGCAGATTATTGACTCTTGTGGTGAGTTCTCCAATGTGCCTCTTCTTGGTACATGTGGTGGGATTAACTACAACCTTGTTTTGGCGCGTCGTCAGCTTGGGTTCCCCCTAAAGGATAAACCTAATAGCATTATGTTAAAAGGTGTATTCTTTCAGGATGGTAAAGATCCCCAAGGCTTGAAAGCTAGGATGGTCCGCGCTTGGCGCAAGATTCATAAGAAAGGAAGGAAGGAGTTAGGTCCTAAGAATTGCATCGCTTTGGAGCCTTACACTGCTTGGGTTAGGAAGAGGGCGTCTGAATATCTCATGCCTTACGAGTATCCGAGACCTACACCTATGATTATGGCTGGGCCTTCAACCCTCCCTAATCAAGGAGTAGAGGAGTTGAGAGACGAAGACCGTTCACGTGCCTGGATCCGTGAACGTGAAGAGTTGCTTCAGCAGATTAAGGAGAAGGATGCGCTGATTGAGTTTCTTGAGCATCAGGTTATTGATGACCCTGATGATGTATGGACTTCTCTACTTCCTCAGTCTTCTAAGTTCTGGAAGAGGAGGTATGATTGACTCGCCAAAGAGAAGGCCGATATGGAGGCAGCCTACGAGAGGGAGGTGAAGAGGCTTCGCGCATCTTATCTTCCTGTGTCCCGAGCTTTAGATGATTGTTTCAAGGGATCCATAGGATGATTATTTTCCTTTTCTCTTGTATATGATTGACAACGCTGCACTTCTTTTCCTTGATATTATTTGATGAGATATTTCCATATGTGATAAAATGCTTAATATTTCCAGAATTTGCAAATAAAACTCTAAAGTTCCTTTGAAATAAAAAACAAATCATATGCACAAGCATTGCATGCATCATATGCATAAGCAGGTTTTGTTTCCGGTCCCTTGCCCTGTGGTCTAACTCTGTGTCCTTCATTTATTTTGAAGACAAACTAACTCACCGGTACTACACTAGAGCCAACATTTCAAGACTGATGGATCACCTAGAGCAAGATTGACTGCCCTAATGGAGTCACTCATGGCTGCCCAGAGCTAGTCTTCTCCGGCACCTTCAACTCCTCCCCAGAGGACAGTTATCTCCGAGATTGTCTCCTCTACTGTGCCCGCTGCCAGTGCACACTTTGTTCCAACAGCCATGCCAACCGGGTTCCCGTGGGGGATGCCTCCCAATTTCATGCCTGAGGGTCCTGTTCCTACCTTTGCTTCTCTGCCGGCATCTAGCCCGGTCCTTGTCGTTCCTCCTCCTATCGTGCATACTTTGCCCAGGGTAGACGACACCATCTATCATTCTGAGCCGTCTGAGGGTCCAGATGTTTATGAGAAGATGGATGCTATGAACGATCAGTTTCTTGAGCTTCGCAAGGAATTGAAAACTCTCAGAGGGAAGGATCTTTTCGGCAAGTCTGCTGCCGAACTCTGCTTGGTTCGAAATGTGAAGATCCTTGTGAAATTCAAGGTCCCTGACTTTGAAAAGTACAAAGGAAATACTTGTCCTCTCAGCCACCTGGTTATGTATGTCAGGAAGATGTCAACTCAAACCGATAATGACCAACTACTCATCCACTACTTTCAGGACAGTCTGTCTGGTGCCGCATTGCGTTGGTACATGGGTTTAAACAGCGCGAACATCCGATCCTTCAATGATCTTGGCGAGGCCTTCGTCAAGCAGTACAAGTACAACGTGGATATGGCCCCCGATAGAGATCAATTGAGAGTCATGTCCCAAAAGGATAAAGAAACATTTAAGGAGTATGCCCAGAGGTGGCGAGAGGTGGCAGCACAGATCGTGCCTCCGCTAGAAGAGAAAGAGATGACTAAGATCTTTTTGAAGACTTTAAGTTCTTTTTATTATGAGCGGATGATTGCTAGCGCTCCTTCTGACTTCACCGAGATGATAAATATGGGGACGCGTCTAGAAGAAGGGGTCCGTGAAGGACGGTTAACCAGAGAAGAAGGCTCTTCTGCCAAACGTTATGGGGCGTTTGCAAAGAAGAAAGATGGAGAGGCACATGTTGTGACCTCCCATGAGAGACCAAGAAGACCCTCTGTGATGAGGAAGACCGAGCGTCCCGCCGGTAACCAGCACCAGGTGGCTCATATAGCACCTGTTTTCAGAGACAATCAACAATATCAGCAACAACAGCTCCGTCCGCAACAGCAGGCCTACCAGCCTCGAAGCAGTAATCAGACCAATACAAGTTACAAGAGGAAAAGGGTCACCTTCGATCCTATTCCTATGACGTACGCAGAGTTATATCCCTCTTTGATATAGAGGAAGCTGATTACTTCGAGAGACCCACCAGTTATACCTGCTAACCCTCAATGGTGGTATAAGCCCGAGTTACATTGTGTTTACCATTCTGGTGCTCCCGGCTACGACGTGGAGAATTGTTACCCTTTGAAGACCAAGGTTCAGGACCTTATGAGGTGTGGAATTCTGTGTTTTGAGGACGTAGGTCCTAATGTGAAGAAGAACCCATTGCCCGAGCATGGGAAATCTGTTAACATGGTCCAGGGGTGCCCTGGCAAATACAAAGTCAAGTATGTCAGTCATATCCGATAATCTCTGGTCCAGATGGATCGTTTGCTATGTGACTACAGTCATTACGAGCATGACCATGATAGACGCCGAGTCTGCTCTATAAACCGATTGGGTTGTTGCCAGGTGCGCAAGGATGTTCAGGAAATGCTGGACGAAGGAGTCATTGAGATCCTTCAAAACAGGAGTGTTGATGAAAATGAGCCCGAGGTTAATGTGATCTCCCCAGTGTTCCGGATACCCGAGCCTGTTATCATCAAGTACAATGGTAGCAAGAGAAGGCTTCTCCCGCTCTGATCATTAAGCCTGCTGGTCCTATGCCTTACTCTTCTGAAAAAGCAGTTCCCTATCGCTACAACATCGTAGCAGTAGAGAATGGGAAAGAGGTGTCCTTGCCCTCTTTTTCTGTTGTGAATATTGCCGATGTTAGCGGTTTGACCCGTAGTGGCCGTGTGTTTTCAGCGCCGCTGAAGCCTCAAATTAATGCTGATTTTGTTGAACGCCCGATTAGGAACGCTGTGAATTCTCCGAATCCGACACTTGCTGTTAAGCCCTCCTCCATACTGAAAACTCCTACTTCTGTTGGCCCGAGTGGCAATGTGAAAGAAGACTGTGACGAGATGCTGAGGCTCATCAAGAAAAGTGAGTACAATGTCGTAGACCAATTTCTACCAACGCCATTCAAAATATATGTGTTATCCTTAATCTTAAATTCAGAACCACAGTGAGAGGCTCTGCAGAAGGTGTTGGATGTGGCATATGTGGATCACAATGTCACTTTGGAGTAATTCGATAGCATTGTTGCAAATATTACTGCTTGTAACAACCTGAGCTTTTGTGACTCTGATCTCCCTGAGGAGGGAAGAGACCACAACTTGGCTTTACACATATCTATGAATTGTATAGACGACGCTATGTCCAATGTACTGGTGGACACTGGGTCATCATTGAACGTATTGCCAAAGTCCACTCTCTCAAAGCTATCATATCAAGGATTTCCCATGAGGCAGAGTGGAATAGTTGTGAAGGCTTTCGATGGGTCTCGCAAAACTGTGATTGGGGAAGTTGATCTCCCAATCAAGATCGGACCAAGTGATTTTCAGATTACCTTCCAGGTTATGGACATTCACCCATCGTATAGTTGTCTCTTAGGCAGACCATGGATTCACGAGGCAGGCGCCGTGACGTCTACCCTACACCAGATATTGAAATTTGTGAAGAACAAGAAGCTGGTGGTGGTAGGGGGAGAAAGGGCTCTCCTGGTTAGCCATTTGTCTTCCTTCTCTTATATAGATGCTGAGGTTGAAATTGGAACTCCTTTCCAAGCTTTATCTATAGCTGAGCCTATTAAGAAGAGCACTCCATCATTTGCTTCCTACAAAGATGCAAAGTTGGCCATTGAGCGTGGTGCAACCACTGGTTTAGGAAAAATGATTGAGTTAGAAGACAACGAATCCCAGGCTGGCATATGTTTTTCTTCTGGTACTTTCAACAAGCAAGGTTTATTCAAGAGTGGAGGTTTTATCCACACTGGTCTAGATGAGGAGGCTGCTGCCGTTTTAAAAGAAGATACAGAGGATTCTGGCCATTTCATCATCCCTGGAGAGGTCTGCAACAATTGGGTCGCTGTGGATATTCCAACAGTTGTCAATAAGTCAACGTAATGATCACTTTGTTTAAAAACCCTTCTCCCATGCCAAAAGGAGGAGTGATAACATTGTTGGCGCATAAAAACAATGATACTTTCATTCAATAAATTCATGTTAAATGTTTGTTTTTCCAATTATTTTCCCTTTTTGCTTTTTGCATGAAATTGGTGATCACATAAAACCCTAAAAAATAAAATAAAATCAATCTTTTCATCTGCATAATGATTTGCCTGGTTTGAATTCTAAATCTTTTCATATCCAAAATCATTATGCAGGTTGATTTCTAAACCCATTGAACATAATGACCCAACACCATCTCCCAATTTTGAATTCCCTGTATTTAAGGCAGAGGAAGATGATGTTGAAGAGATTCCTGATGAGATCACCCGGCTACTTGAGCATGAAGAGAAGATCATTCAGCCGCATCTCGAGAATCTGGAAACAGTCAACTTGGGGTCTGAAGATTGTGTGCGAGAGGTAAAGATTGGGGCACTCCTGGAAGAATCTGTTAAGAAGGGGTTGATTGAATTGCTATGAGAATACGTTGACATCTTCGCCTGGTCATATGAAGACATGCTTGGTCTAGATACTGATATTGTGCAACATTTCCTACCTCTAAAGCCTGAGTGCATGCCTGTAAAGCAGAAGCTCAGAAGAACTCATCATGATATGGCAGTGAAGATCAAAGAAGAAGTTCATAAGCAAATTGATGCGGGGTTTCTGGTGACTTCTACGTATCCTCAATGGGTGGCCAATATTGTGCCCGTGCCTAAGAAAGATGGAAAATTCCGGATGTGTGTGGACTATAGAGATTTTAATAAAGCTAGTCCGAAAGACGATTTTCCTCTATCACACATTGATATGTTGGTAGACAATACAGCTAAATTCAAAGTCTTCTCATTTATGGATGGATTTTCCGGATATAATCAGATTAAGATGGCACCCGAGGATATGGAGAAGACAACATTCATCACACCTTGGGGAACATTCTGTTATCGAGTGATGCCCTTCGGTTTGAAGAACGCCAGAGCCACGCATCAACGAGTTATGACTACCTTGTTTCATGATATGATGCACAAGGAGATTGAGTTATATCAACAAAGAATGAAGAAAGCTTTTGATATGAAGGCCAAGCCTCGTGTGTTCCGAGAAGGTAACCTTGTGCTCAAGAAAGTCTTGTCTTTCGCGCCCGATTCCAGGGGCAAGTAGACTCCAAACTATGAGGGTCCGTATGTTGTTAAGAGAGCCTTTTCAGGCGGTGCTTTGATACTTACAACTATGGATGGGGAGGATATCACTCGTCTTGTGAATTCAGATGCAGTCAAGAAATACTTCGCCTAAAAAAAATTGAATAGCTCGCTAAGTTGAAAACCCGAAAGGGTGGCTTAGGCAAAAATGAGCGTCTCGGTGGATTGAAAACCCGAAAGGGCGATCCAGGCAAAAGTTAGAGACACAAAAAATATATAATAATGATATAGGTATCCCGCTAGATTGAGTACCTCATCCTGGGGCAATCTAGGCAAAAATTAGGGATTTGGCAAGTAACTGCATCCTGACAAGACTTTGTTCTACAATTGTCGTCCGTCAGAGATCCTTGCTCATTATCAGCCAAAGCTTCAAATACATCGGATTCAGAATTGGTGGAGAAATGGTCATTATGTTCAATGTATCCCTTTTCCAATATATATCACTAATTTCAAATTTGTAAAGATCTATGGAGTCTTGTCATTCGCAGACTACCATTCTATCAAATAAATTTGAGCCTTTTATCCAATTATTGGCACTCTTATCTATTTCTATTCAACAAATGTTTTGCATGTTTTGATTAAGAAAATATCATTGTTTTAAACAATCAAATTTTTTATATAATTTGTTTTTAAACAAAGTGAACATTCACAATGACGAAAGGATACTTAGGAGATCCTCAGTGCTCTCCCAAGGGTGGTACGATCCCCAACAGGGTAAGATTTTTGTCCATATTCCTGGCATGACTGTATCTCCTCCCTCCGGAACCCCTTGTGGTTTATCCTACCAAGTGGATTGCTTGTTGAGAGTCACCTCTCTTCCCTTCAGCAGAGTAGCAATCTTTCTTCCTCAGCAGCTTGGATCTCTTTGGGCAAGAGCGGTATTTGGTGGTTGATCCCGATAAATCCTTTATCTCCTCGGATAGATTCCCCAGCAGAGTTGTTAGTGTGGTGGACCTAGTCTGTGATAACTCTCGTCCCCAGCTGGAATGATTGATGATTCATCCCCTGCAGAGTTCTTTGCTTCCTGGTATCTCTGATCCCCAGCAGATTGGATACTCTCCGGTGAACTTGGCTTTCTCTCTTAAGATGTAGTACCGGGTGGTTGATTCCTGGACCTGGTTGTGTTAGATATTTCTATCTATCAGCATACATCATACATAAACCACTCATATTCATGCATAATTATAACATTCAGGTATTCATGTTGCATTCTTTGCCATATATCGTTGTTTGTTGTCTCCTGCTATTTGGTGATATACTTCCCCAAGCAAACGTGTGTGTCTGATCTCTCCATATAGAGTCAGCTCCATAAGCAGAAAGCGTCTATCCTTTCTTCCATATTCCCCACGGGTTATATCCTCGTGGATGTTGATTGTTTTTGTTCCTTCCCAACACATATACTGGGATGGTTTTCCCTATTAAGTTATATCCTCACCGGGACAAGTCTTGATTTGGTATGCCTATCTAGTTTGATCCTAGATCGGTCTCTTGAGACTCTTTTCCTGTTTCCCCGTGGTAAATGAATAATCGCTCAATAATTAGTAATTATTATCTCGGCGGAGTCTGCGGTTCTCTACCCTCATACCGGTAGTTGTAAGTCATATTTCAGTGGTCTACTACCCAGTAACCGGTAGTTGTAAACCCCATTTTGTCCCCGTGCAGAGTTAAACCTTGATTGTTGTTCATCCTAACCGATGACGGGTACTCTCTTTTGTGGTTCTCTACCCTCATACCGGTAGATGTAATTCCCTCCTTGTTGGTTATCTTTATACAAAATTCGATATTGACATTCCTTAATTTTTTAGTATACCACCCAGTAACCGGTGATGTATCTTTTGGATAATTGCTCTAATTACGCAATTTATCCCCAGCGGGTCATCTCTCGTCTATCTTGTTGTTGTTAGTAACGATTATTCCTCCCCTGAATTGGTCATCATTATATACCTAGTTTCGGTATCCCGATGCCTTTTCTTTTCGATCGATTTATCCTTTATTAACCCAGTAACCGGTTGTGGATAATAGTCCATGCGAGTATATTATCTACGTTCTGACGGTAATAGATAGTATATCTCATGCACTCTTTGGTCGAAGCCTTTTGTTCTTCCCTAGTTGAGTAAGATTCGTACCCCCTTTTCGGAGTCGAATGTCCATCCCATAATCGAGTTTGCTTTTTGCCCTCTTTTTGGATGATGAGTGTTTTGGGAATATTCCCCAATTCACGCCTTGATTGGTCATCATTATATACCTAGTTTCGGTATCCTGATGCCTTTTCTTTTCGGTCGATTTATCCTTTTTTAACCCAGTAACCGGTTGTGGATAATCGTCCATGCGAGTATATTATCTACGTTCTGACGGTAATAGATAGTATATCTCATGCACTCTTTGGTCGAAGCTTTTGTTCTTCCCAGTCGAGTAAGATTCGTACCCCCTTACGGAGTCGAATATCCATCCTATCATCGAGTTTGCTTTTAGCCCTCTTTTGGATGATGAGTGTTTTGGGAATATTCCCCAATTCACGCCTTAGTTGGTCACCTATTATATGCCCAGTAACCGGTATCCCTGGTGTTCCCTCCTCTCTGCTCCCTATTATGACTTTTTGTCCTCTGTGGAGTCAGATTTTCCTGAGTTGAGATATACCTTTTTAGGTCTTCCTCAGATGATTTGGTTGATTGATATCTCTCACCCTTATACCGGTCTTAGATATTCATTCTTCCCGAGCATGTTGTATCTCACCCTCATACCAGCGATCAGATTACATGTCTCCTTGAGCTTATTACCCAGTAACCGGTAATACCTCGTCCCGCTGCTTCCCCAGGAGTGTCCTTTTAGGCATCCCCAGCGAAGTCCCTTAGTGGATTGTTTTCATTCGGATTTTTATCCGAAGTATCCATTGTGGATAGTTTTTGCTGTATTGGCATATTCCCCAATACATGCACCTTTGAGTCAGCTCGGGTCTTTCCATTGGATATTTTCTCTTTGGAATTTTGTTCCCCAAGCGTTGAGTCGTGACCTGCTCACGCATTTTATTCCCTCTCCTATCCCCATAAGAGTCCCTAGAGTCTCTGTCCCATTGAGTGTATTTCTCATATGGATTGTCAGTTTCTCCGGATGTCTTTTCTTCTTTGTGGACACATATCCCCATAGAGTTCGTACTATTTGCATACATACATCTGCATCATGAGATCTCTTAGGGACCAAAATTTGTCTCTCTATTATTATTTAAGCCCATTCTACCTCGTCGAGACGAAGATTTTAACCTTCACTTCTCCGGCTAGAATGACCTTAAATAGGGGCATCTGTAAGACCCCAATTTTGACCCTAAGATCCCTCATGGCATCTGTCGCGGCGCGAAAAATACCTGAGCGTAAGGAACGCTCAAAATATAAACAAAACAGAGTCGCCACCGAACTTTATTTATTCCCAAAGAGGGAAAGGGGAAATATCGATAAAACCCACAAAAATCAAAAAGAAATGGTCGTCGCAACCAAATCGGGTTCGGGAGTCGGTTATGCAAGGGGAAGGTATTAGCACCCCTCACATCCATCGTACTCGATGGGACCCATTTAGTTAGTTTCGTGTTAGAGTGTTAGCGTGATATCGTTTGCGATCTTCTACTTATCAGGTGAGGAAAGAGAAAGAAAGAAAGGAAAGACTTAAGGTTTTTTAATATTAATGTGCCTGACAAGATTTCGCAATCCTGCTCCTACGTATCTCCAGGTGCTATGAAGAACTCAAGGCATACGTAGTTCTACCCAAAGAGAACTACTGGATGAATTGCTTTTAAAGAGAGTGATGCTTGGATCACATTTGAGCGATTAAACCTTTACTTGCTGCTCACTCTTGGAGGCTGAAGTCTTTGTTTGTTTCACATCAAAATAGATGTTGCATACTCTTTTCTGAAAATGTTTTCGGGGTCGCACGAGGGCGGAAAATAAGTTTGACGAGTTTGAGTTGATTATAAGCGGAGGCAGGCATCCAAGCAGGGAGCTCTACTGCAGTACTCGAATGCCCGAAAAGGAAGAGGCCTAAGCCCAATCACTCTCTTTTCATCCAAAAGTTTATTATGAAAATGTGTGACAAATTAGGTCAAAGTTCATTAACGGAAGACGATTAATCAGACAGAGAGCTCTACAGCAGTGTCCAAATAATCGGGAAAGAGAAGGTCGATACCCAATCAATCTTTTTCTTCTATAAGAGAAATGACATAATTCTAGTAATTATTGTATTTTAATATGGAAGAAGAATGTTTGAACATTGAGCTCTACAGCAGTATCCTAACATCCGAAACAGAGAAAGTCTAAACTTAATCAGTTTCTTCCATTTTTATTGTGAAAAGCTTTTGAAAATAGGGGACGACTTGACATTGGATCAAGCGTCTGAAGTTGACTTATGAAAATAATTTGGATGTGGCGGGGGTAGTGCTTGACTTTGCAATCAATTTGGATTTGATTTGGGAAAAAAAGACTCGACGTTGGATCGAGTGTTTGTTTTTGTTCTTTTCTAAAGGGGTTGATTTTAATCTTCTGTTAACAATCAACTAGTACAGTAAAGTAAATGAAAGCGGTAAATTTATTACACATATTTGGGAATGGGGGTACAGTTTATCGAATGGGGATACAACATGATAATTAAATTATATAAGCTTTGAAAGACAATTAAAAAAATAAAAGAATCTCGTTGTAAGAAGGCCCAAGAGAAAGCCGAGGGACTCGAAGTAAAAATCAGAAATTAAAATACATAATTTAACGTTGTTTAAGCAATCGTAAAATGATTCAAGTAGGAATCACCCTATCTGAGGCCAGTCAACAAGACTATATGCGTGTAAACAATTTCTGAAGCAAAATCCAACTTATGCTTCGAATTTGGAACGCGATCAACAAAACAATAGTTTCAAGCAGAGATATTATACTGTTGCACCATTTTCAAAGATCAAAACTACCAACAAAATCACATAATATCATATGGTCCAATATGCATTAATCCAAAATAGTGTGGACACTCAATTAACCAACATATAAAAATATTTATTTAAAAAAGAAAGTAAAATAATCTGATATATAATATTTGACAAGTACATTTACAATAATAGTTACATTTTAATAGAACTATAAAAAAAATTAATGCTGAAGTAAAATTTTAAAAAAGTAATAAAATAAAATAAAAAATCTTTCTACGCATTTTATTAGTAAATATAATGATTCAATCTTGCATTTGTGTTTGAGTCTTTAAAATCTTTCTTAGAAAACTTTGATCAATGTGTTTTCATGCAATCCACCATGTTCTTTTTTATTTTAAGACAAATAAAATTGTAAAACTCCAACTAATAACAAGTCTTTAAACAAATGTTACCAACCATATTCACAATCGCATGGATCAAAACGTATCATAGGGTACAGACTAAAATATTAATTAATCTATAAACCCAAGAAATGAAACAAATAGAAATTGGATAAGTATTAATTATAAGCTCATTTGATTTTTAAATGAAGAAAATAAAATCCTAACATAATAAATCTAAATCACACGAAAACAGCAACAATGAAAAATAACACACATATAGATAGACAAAAAAAAAGGTAGAGGGGATGATGGCTTACCGAAGGAGAACGGAGAAGTGCGCTTGTGGCTATGGTTTTCGGCAGAGAAGTGGGTTCACAAATATTCTCTTGATTTTAGTTTCTCTCCTCTTTTGTTAATATAATGAGGCTGCCGTTGTTGGTGATTCGTTAGCCTTTTATTTCATTCACAAGTTAGCATATATACTGTGTTTTAGGGTTAACAATTTATTTAAACCCAAAATGCCCTTGGATATTTTAAAAGACCAAAATGAATTAAACAAATTACAGTAAATAACATTTAAATATTTTAAGATAAAAAAAAAGAAAATAAAAGTAAAATGAAAATATAACTAATTCTAAGTATCTTTTCTAAACATTTTAATGATAAAAAAAAACAATAATAAAAGAATTTAAAATAAAATAAAATAAATCGGGTGTAAAAATGTTTTAAAAATTAAACTGAATGCACCAAAATTATCAGCGTGAAATAAACTTCTCGGAAACATACAAGTTTCGATCAAATTTTAAAATAAAAATCGACCTGTTAAAAGACTCAGGCGGATAAAAATATGAATGAAAAAAGTAGTCGAAAAAATAAAATGAGCACACCGGATTAAGCTACCTGAACCATAGATTAAGATAACTGGCATCTACAAGCTTAATTTTGAAAATTTTCGCCCGTTAATCCGACATACAATTGAGAAATGGTTTGACTGGTCTGCCTGTAGATCCGAAAAATTATTTCGAGCAATATTTTAAGTGTTTTGTGAAACAAAATGCATGTTGTGACGAGTAAAAAAATGCAAACATCTTGTAAATTAACTGAATCGATGACTAAATAACCGTGAACAGACAATCAGATGCAAATGAGTCGCTCTTGGATCATTTACCTCTGATTCTCAACCACAAACAAAGCTTAACAAAGATTCAGATAACGGTAATACCCTTGATTGTCACCCTCTGACCCTCTAAAAACATGATGCAATGGAACAACCGATGCATTGAGATTGAGAAATCAGATATTTCGATTTCTTAGTCAATAAATAACTAAATGAACGTCATCAAGGTCAGATAAAATGCCATAACTCTTGATTTTTCATCTAAACCCTAATGAGCGCTTTTGACTGATGAAGCGAGTGAAAAAAAATTGGGTAAAATTTAGGGTATGACAGCTGCCCCTATTTAAACATCTTTAACCAGAGGATATGAAGAACTCTTGTCTTCAAATCATCATGGTAAAAGATAGTTTAAATACCAAACAGACCCAAATTTTTGCCCTTATATACAAAAGAAATAAACGTTTGTGATTAGAGATTAATGCACATGGATTAAGAAATACTCTGGATTTCTTAATTAGCAGATGGTAATGCAAATGAATGCAAGGATATTTTAGGAAATACTCTTGATTTCCTAATCGTCGGGTGATATGCATGTAAATGAAGGTTAAGAAGTACTCTTGACTCCTTAAAAATGAATACGAATGAATTGAGAAATACTCTTGATTTCTCAACCGTATGAATGACAAATGATATGGATGCTAAGAAGTACTCTTGACTCCTTAAAAATGAATGAAAATAAATTAAGAATTACTCTTGATTTCTTAATCATCATATAACAAATGATATGTATGCTAAGAAGTACTCTTGACTCCTCAGAGATGAATGAATTAAGAAAAAAATCTTGATCTCTTAATCATCATATGGCTGAATGAAAATGCATATGAATTGAGAAATGCTCTTGATCTCTTAATCATCGGATGATAAATGATATGAGAAATGCTCCTGATTTCTTAAATTCTATGCAGATGAGTTAAGAAATACTCTTGATTCCTTAATCATGAATGAAAATGAATTGAGAAATGCTCTTGATTTCTCATATGACATGCAGATGAGTTAAGAAATACTCTTATTTTCTTAATCATGAATGTAAATGAAATATGTATGAGTTAAGAAATACTCTTGATTTCTTAATCATGATAATGCATATGAATTAAGAAATACTCTTGATTCCTTAATCATGAATGAAAATGAATTGAGAAATGCTCTTGATTTCTCATATGACAAACGAAGCTTACCAAAGATTCAGATAACGGTAATACCCTTGATTGTCACCCTCTGACCCTCTAAAAACATGATGCAATGGAAAACCCGATGCATTGAGATTGAGAAATCAGATCTTTCAATTTCTTAGTCAATAAATAACTGAATGAACGTCATCAAGGTCAGATAAAATGCCATAACTCTTGATTTTTCATCTAAACCCTAATGAGCGCTTTTGACTGATGAAGTGCACGACAAAATGGATCAATGCATGCTACGATGATGCAAGTGAAAAAAATTTGGGTAAAATTTAGGGTATGACAGCATCATAACATTGCATTTGCACAGCCTCAAGGATCGTGAGCATTTTGGTTCCCTTTGCCTTTGGGTGGGACTCCTTGTGATTGGTTTGAGATCACCAAGCATGCTTGAATTATACATCATTGTTTCTCTTACTTTTGTTTACTAAAAAAAAAAAAAAAAAAAAAAAAAGAAAAACGAAAAAAAAAATGGGGATAAAAAAAAAAGAAGAGGAAAAACGAAAATAAATAAATAAATAAATAAATAAAATATAAGAAAATTTTTTTGGACTTGGGCCTCTCTCATTTAAGCCCACAGGTCCACAAAAACCAGGTTATAAATTCAGAGTTTCAGTGAAACAAAAGGAGGTCATTCCTATTACCCTGGCAGGAAAAAGAAAGTGAGAGAAGAGCTAACAGAGTTCAGAGCAACCTCCAGAGGCAAACCCTCAGATTGCTCTGCAGACCTCACGGGTGCAACTCAATTTCAATCGATCATCCCCAATCAGGTATGCCCTATTTCCACTACTTTATACTTTCAACCTGAAATTTTTTGATACCCTTTTAATGTATGTGTTTGACAAGAGGTCAAGGTATACTTCACATTTCATCATCTTATGCATATATTATCCTCCATAAGTCCCAAAAGTCAAGAGAATATCAAGCTAGCAAGTTGGTTCATGGTGTTTGACTAGAGGAATTCAACTAGTTAAAATTGTGGTTCCCTAGACCCTATCTACTACAATTTGTATCATATGAAACTAATTCCAAGAGAAACGTTACTCTAAATAACATTCCAAACAACTTTCATGTTGAGGTCAAGAGCTAGTTTTGCGTGGAAAGTCATTTTTCATGGTGAAAGATTATAGGTCATTTTGTTTGAACCCTAGTTTGGAGGTCAACTTCCCAAGACCATAAATTGCTCATTTTATATGATATGAAAGCAATTGAAATTGCATGATCAAATTCAAGATGTCTACTTCAACTTTGATGTTTGGAGGAAGTGCAAACTCAACTTGCAAACGCATGTGCCAAGAGGAAACATTATAGGTCATTTTGGGCCAATACCATTGAACAAGTGATTTTCCTCAAGTTATAAAATTCATAACTCCTTCACCCCAAATCCAAATGAGGTCACATTTGTGACCTATTTTAATGGATTTGGAATAGCTACAGCTTTGATTAAGGAACCTTTCTCATTTAAAGCCCATAGAAACGGTTATTCAAGGTGGAAGAAGTGAACATATGGCTTGGTACTTATAATTTTTTTGATATGTTTGATTTTCCAAATTTCCACCTCAAAATTCATCATGATCAAAGCTTCAAATGAAAAAGTATTCAACATGAAAGTTATTCCTCTTGATCTAACCTTTCGAAAAAGTCCAAAATCATCTCATTTGGACAAAGGATGAATGACTTGCGCATGGGTTAAAGTTGAAGGACCATTGGGATAATATCAAGTTCCACTTTTCATACACGAACGCATGGCTTGACCACATGATTTCAACATGGCTTACACTCAATTTTGGACCTAAGTGCATCACTTGATGGGCCTATCACACGCCCATGTAAGCATGCAAGAGAGATTTTCAAGTTTTGCCAAAAATGGAAGTGTGCAAATATCAGTCCCATTGGCCTATAAATAGAAGCTCTCTTGCTCAGAAATAGGGACATGATGCGTAAGATTTTATTCAGAACCCTAAACCCTCACCATTAAAGGATAATGTAAGACCCCAATTTTGACCCTAAGATCCCTCATGGCATCCTAACATTGCATTTGCACAGCCTCAAGGATCGTGAGCATTTTGGTTCCCTTTGCCTTTGGGTGGGACTCCTTGTGATTGGTTTGAGATCACCAAGCATGCTTGAATTATACATCATTGTTTCTCTTACTATTGTTTTCTAAAAAAAAATTTTAAAAAAATACGAAAAAGAAATTAAAAAAAAAGAAGAGAAAAACGAAAAAAAAAAGAATGGGGATAAAAAAATAAGAGGAAAAACGAAAATAAATAAATAAATAAATAAATAAATAAATAAAATATAACAAAAATTTTTTGGACTTGGGCCACTCTCATTTGAGCCCACAGGTCCACAAAAACCAGGTTATAAATTCAGAGTTTCAGTGAAACAAAAGGAGGTCATTCCTATTACCCTGGCAGGAAAAAGAAAGTGAGAGAAGAGCTAACAGAGTTCAGAACAACCTCCAGAGGCAAACCCTCAGATTGCTCTGCAGACCTCATGGGTGCAACTCAATTTCAATCGATCATCCCCAATCAGGTATGCCCTATTTCCACTACTTTATACTTTCAACCTGAAATTTTTTGATACCCTTTTAATGTATGTGTTTGACAAGAGGTCAAGGTATACTTCACATTTCATCATCTTATGCATATATTATCCTCCATAAGTCCCAAAAGTCAAGAGAATATCAAGCTAGCAAGTTGGTTCATGGTGTTTGACTAGAGGAATTCAACTAGTAAAAACTGTGGTTCCCTAGACCCTATCTACTACAATTTGTATCATATGAAACTAATTCCAAGAGAAACGTTACTCTAAATAACATTCCAAACAACTTTCATGTTGAGGTCAAGAGCTAGTTTTGCGTGGAAAGTCATTTTTCATGGTGAAAGATTATAGGTCATTTTGTTTGAACCCTAGTTTGGAGGTCAACTTCCCAAGACCATAAATTGCTCATTTTATATGATATGAAAGCAATTGAAATTGCATGATCAAATTCAAGATGTCTACTTCAACTTTGATGTTTGGAGGAAGTGCAAACTCAACTTGCAAACGCATGTGCCAAGAGGAAACATTATAGGTCATTTTGGGCCAATACCATTGAACAAGTGATTTTCCTCAAGTTATAAAATTCATAACTCCTTCACCCCAAATCCAAATGAGGTCACATTTGTGACCTATTTTAATGGATTTGGAATAGCTACAACTTTGATTAAGGAACCTTTCTCATTTAAATCCCATAGAAACAGTTATTCAAGGTGGAAGAAGTGAACATATGGCTTGGTACTTATAATTTTTTTGATATGTTTGATTTTCCAAATTTCCACCTCAAAGTTCATCATGATCAAAGCTTCAAATGAAAAAGTATTCAACATGAAAGTTATTCCTCTTGATCTAACCTTTCCAAAAAGTCCAAAATCATCTCATTTGGACAAAGGATGAATGACTTGCGCATGGGTTAAAGTTGAAGGACCATTTGGATAATATCAAGTTCCACTTTTCATACACGAACGCATGGCTTGACCACATGATTTCAACATGGCTTACACTCAATTTTGGACCTAAGTGCATCACTTGATGGGCCTATTACACGCCCATGTAAGCATGCAAAAGAGATTTTCAAGTTTTGCCAAAAATGGAAGTGTGCAAATATCAGTCCCATTGGCCTATAAATAGAAGCTCTCTTGCTCAGAAATAGGGACATGATGCGTAAGATTTTATTCGGCAACCCTAAACCCTCACCATTAAAGGATAATGTAAGACCCCAATTTTGACCCTAAGATCCCTCATGGCATCCTAACATTGCATTTGCACAGCCTCAAGGATCGTGAGCATTTTGGTTCCCTTTGCCTTTGGGTGGGACTCCTTGTGATTGGTTTGAGATCACCAAGCATGCTTGAATTATACATCATTGTTTCTCTTACTATTGTTTTCTAAAAAAAAAATACGAAAAAGAAATTAAAAAAAAAGAAGAGAAAAACGAAAAAAAAAGAATGGGGATAAAAAAATAAGAGGAAAAACGAAAATAAATAAATAAATAATTAAATAAATAAATAAAATATAACAAAAATTTTTTGGACTTGGGCCACTCTCATTTGAGCCCACAGGTCCACAAAAACCAGGTTATAAATTCAGAGTTTCAGTGAAACAAAAGGAGGTCATTCCTATTACCCTGGCAGGAAAAAGAAAGTGAGAGAAGAGCTAACAGAGTTCAGAACAACCTCCAGAGGCAAACCCTCAGATTGCTCTGCAGACCTCATGGGTGCAACTCAATTTCAATCGATCATCCCCAATCAGGTATGCCCTATTTCCACTACTTTATACTTTCAACCTGAAATTTTTTGATACCCTTTTAATGTATGTGTTTGACAAGAGGTCAAGGTATACTTCACATTTCATCATCTTATGCATATATTATCCTCCATAAGTCCCAAAAGTCAAGAGAATATCAAGCTAGCAAGTTGGTTCATGGTGTTTGACTAGAGGAATTCAACTAGTAAAAACTGTGGTTCCCTAGACCCTATCTACTACAATTTGTATCATATGAAACTAATTCCAAGAGAAACGTTACTCTAAATAACATTCCAAGCAACTTTCATGTTGAGGTCAAGAGCTAGTTTTGCGTGGAAAGTCATTTTTCATGGTGAAAGATTATAGGTCATTTTGTTTGAACCCTAGTTTGGAGGTCAACTTCCCAAGACCATAAATTGCTCATTTTATATGATATGGAAGCAATTGAAATTGCATGATCAAATTCAAGATGTCTACTTCAACTTTGATGTTTGGAGGAAGTGCAAACTCAACTTGCAAACGCATGTGCCAAGAGGAAACATTATAGGTCATTTTGGGCCAATACCATTGAACAAGTGATTTTCCTCAAGTTATAAAATTCATAACTCCTTCACCCCAAATCCAAATGAGGTCACATTTGTGACCTATTTTAATGGATTTGGAATAGCTACAACTTTGATTAAGGAACCTTTCTCATTTAAATCCCATAGAAACAGTTATTCAAGGTGGAAGAAGTGAACATATGGCTTGGTACTTATAATTTTTTTGATATGTTTGATTTTCCAAATTTCCACCTCAAAGTTCATCATGATCAAAGCTTCAAATGAAAAAGTATTCAACATGAAAGTTATTCCTCTTGATCTAACCTTTCCAAAAAGTCCAAAATCATCTCATTTGGACAAAGGATGAATGACTTGCGCATGGGTTAAAGTTGAAGGACCATTTGGATAATATCAAGTTCCACTTTTCATACACGAACGCATGGCTTGACCACATGATTTCAACATGGCTTACACTCAATTTTGGACCTAAGTGCATCACTTGATGGGCCTATTACACGCCCATGTAAGCATGCAAGAGAGATTTTCAAGTTTTGCCAAAAATGGAAGTGTGCAAATATCAGTCCCATTGGCCTATAAATAGAAGCTCTCTTGCTCAGAAATAGGGACATGATGCGTAAGATTTTATTCGGCAACCCTAAACCCTCACCATTAAAGGATAATGTAAGACCCCAATTTTGACCCTAAGATCCCTCATGGCATCCTAACATTGCATTTGCACAGCCTCAAGGATCGTGAGCATTTTGGTTCCCTTTGCCTTTGGGTGGGACTCCTTGTGATTGGTTTGAGATCACCAAGCATGCTTGAATTATACATCATTGTTTCTCTTACTATTGTTTTCTAAAAAAAAAATACGAAAAAGAAATTAAAAAAAAGAAGAGAAAAACGAAAAAAAAAAGAATGGGGATAAAAAAATAAGAGGAAAAACGAAAATAAATAAATAAATAAATAAATAAAATAAATAAAATATAACAAAAATTTTTTGGACTTGGGCCACTCTCATTTGAGCCCACAGGTCCACAAAAACCAGGTTATAAATTCAGAGTTTCAGTGAAACAAAAGGAGGTCATTCCTATTACCCTGGCAGGAAAAAGAAAGTGAGAGAAGAGCTAACAGAGTTCAGAACAACCTCCAGAGGCAAACCCTCAGATTGCTCTGCAGACCTCATGGGTGCAACTCAATTTCAATCGATCATCCCCAATCAGGTATGCCCTATTTCCACTACTTTATACTTTCAACCTGAAATTTTTTGATACCCTTTTAATGTATGTGTTTGACAAGAGGTCAAGGTATACTTCACATTTCATCATCTTATGCATATATTATCCTCCATAAGTCCCAAAAGTCAAGAGAATATCAAGCTAGCAAGTTGGTTCATGGTGTTTGACTAGAGGAATTCAACTAGTAAAAACTGTGGTTCCCTAGACCCTATCTACTACAATTTGTATCATATGAAACTAATTCCAAGAGAAACGTTACTCTAAATAACATTCCAAACAACTTTCATGTTGAGGTCAAGAGCTAGTTTTGCGTGGAAAGTCATTTTTCATGGTGAAAGATTATAGGTCATTTTGTTTGAACCCTAGTTTGGAGGTCAACTTCCCAAGACCATAAATTGCTCATTTTATATGATATGAAAGCAATTGAAATTGCATGATCAAATTCAAGATGTCTACTTCAACTTTGATGTTTGGAGGAAGTGCAAACTCAACTTGCAAACGCATGTGCCAAGAGGAAACATTATAGGTCATTTTGGGCCAATACCATTGAACAAGTGATTTTCCTCAAGTTATAAAATTCATAACTCCTTCACCCCAAATCCAAATGAGGTCACATTTGTGACCTATTTTAATGGATTTGGAATAGCTACAACTTTGATTAAGGAACCTTTCTCATTTAAATCCCATAGAAACAGTTATTCAAGGTGGAAGAAGTGAACATATGGCTTGGTACTTATAATTTTTTTGATATGTTTGATTTTCCAAATTTCCACCTCAAAGTTCATCATGATCAAAGCTTCAAATGAAAAAGTATTCAACATGAAAGTTATTCCTCTTGATCTAACCTTTCCAAAAAGTCCAAAATCATCTCATTTGGACAAAGGATGAATGACTTGCGCATGGGTTAAAGTTGAAGGACCATTTGGATAATATCAAGTTCCACTTTTCATACACGAACGCATGGCTTGACCACATGATTTCAACATGGCTTACACTCAATTTTGGACCTAAGTGCATCACTTGATGGGCCTATTACACGCCCATGTAAGCATGCAAGAGAGATTTTCAAGTTTTGCCAAAAATGGAAGTGTGCAAATATCAGTCCCATTGGCCTATAAATAGAAGCTCTCTTGCTCAGAAATAGGGACATGATGCGTAAGATTTTATTCGGCAACCCTAAACCCTCACCATTAAAGGATAATGTAAGACCCCAATTTTGACCCTAAGATCCCTCATGGCATCCTAACATTGCATTTGCACAGCCTCAAGGATCGTGAGCATTTTGGTTCCCTTTGCCTTTGGGTGGGACTCCTTGTGATTGGTTTGAGATCACCAAGCATGCTTGAATTATACATCATTGTTTCTCTTACTATTGTTTTCTAAAAAAAAAATACGAAAAAGAAATTAAAAAAAAAGAAGAGAAAAACGAAAAAAAAAAGAATGGGGATAAAAAAATAAGAGGAAAAACGAAAATAAATAAATAAATAAATAAATAAATAAATAAAATATAACAAAATTTTTTTGGACTTGGGCCACTCTCATTTGAGCCCACAGGTCCACAAAAACCAGGTTATAAATTCAGAGTTTCAGTGAAACAAAAGGAGGTCATTCCTATTACCCTGACAGGAAAAAGAAAGTGAGAGAAGAGCTAACAGAGTTCAGAACAACCTCCAGAGGCAAACCCTCAGATTGCTCTGCAGACCTCATGGGTGCAACTCAATTTCAATCGATCATCCCCAATCAGGTATGCCCTATTTCCACTACTTTATACTTTCAACCTGAAATTTTTTGATACCCTTTTAATGTATGTGTTTGACAAGAGGTCAAGGTATACTTCACATTTCATCATCTTATGCATATATTATCCTCCATAAGTCCCAAAAGTCAAGAGAATATCAAGCTAGCAAGTTGGTTCATGGTGTTTGACTAGAGGAATTCAACTAGTAAAAACTGTGGTTCCCTAGACCCTATCTACTACAATTTGTATCATATGAAACTAATTCCAAGAGAAACGTTACTCTAAATAACATTCCAAACAACTTTCATATTGAGGTCAAGAGCTAGTTTTGCGTGGAAAGTCATTTTTCATGGTGAAAGATTATAGGTCATTTTGTTTGAACCCTAGTTTGGAGGTCAACTTCCCAAGACCATAAATTGCTCATTTTATATGATATGAAAGCAATTGAAATTGCATGATCAAATTCAAGATGTCTACTTCAACTTTGATGTTTGGAGGAAGTGCAAACTCAACTTGCAAACGCATGTGCCAAGAGGAAACATTATAGGTCATTTTGGGCCAATACCATTGAACAAGTGATTTTCCTCAAGTTATAAAATTCATAACTCCTTCACCCCAAATCCAAATGAGGTCACATTTGTGACCTATTTTAATGGATTTGGAATAGCTACAACTTTGATTAAGGAACCTTTCTCATTTAAATCCCATAGAAACAGTTATTCAAGGTGGAAGAAGTGAACATATGGCTTGGTACTTATAATTTTTTTGATATGTTTGATTTTCCAAATTTCCACCTCAAAGTTCATCATGATCAAAGCTTCAAATGAAAAAGTATTCAACATGAAAGTTATTCCTCTTGATCTAACCTTTCCAAAAAGTCCAAAATCATCTCATTTGGACAAAGGATGAATGACTTGCGCATGGGTTAAAGTTGAAGGACCATTTGGATAATATCAAGTTCCACTTTTCATACACGAACGCATGGCTTGACCACATGATTTCAACATGGCTTACACTCAATTTTGGACCTAAGTGCATCACTTGATGGGCCTATTACACGCCCATGTAAGCATGCAAGAGAGATTTTCAAGTTTTGCCAAAAATGGAAGTGTGCAAATATCAGTCCCATTGGCCTATAAATAGAAGCTCTCTTGCTCAGAAATAGGGACATGATGCGTAAGATTTTATTCGGCAACCCTAAACCCTCACCATTAAAGGATAATGTAAGACCCCAATTTTGACCCTAAGATCCCTCATGGCATCCTAACATTGCATTTGCACAGCCTCAAGGATCGTGAGCATTTTGGTTCCCTTTGCCTTTGGGTGGGACTCCTTGTGATTGGTTTGAGATCACCAAGCATGCTTGAATTATACATCATTGTTTCTCTTACTATTGTTTTCTAAAAAAAAAATACGAAAAAGAAATTAAAAAAAAAGAAGAGAAAAACGAAAAAAAAAAGAATGGGGATAAAAAAATAAGAGGAAAAACGAAAATAAATAAATAAATAAATAAATAAATAAATAAAATATAACAAAAAATTTTTGGACTTGGGCCACTCTCATTTGAGCCCACAGGTCCACAAAAACCAGGTTATAAATTCAGAGTTTCAGTGAAACAAAAGGAGGTCATTCCTATTACCCTGGCAGGAAAAAGAAAGTGAGAGAAGAGCTAACAGAGTTCAGAACAACCTCCAGAGGCAAACCCTCAGATTGCTCTGCAGACCTCATGGGTGCAACTCAATTTCAATCGATCATCCCCAATCAGGTATGCCCTATTTCCACTACTTTATACTTTCAACCTGAAATTTTTTGATACCCTTTTAATGTATGTGTTTGACAAGAGGTCAAGGTATACTTCACATTTCATCATCTTATGCATATATTATCCTCCATAAGTCCCAAAAGTCAAGAGAATATCAAGCTAGCAAGTTGGTTCATGGTGTTTGACTAGAGGAATTCAACTAGTAAAAACTGTGGTTCCCTAGACCCTATCTACTACAATTTGTATCATATGAAACTAATTCCAAGAGAAACGTTACTCTAAATAACATTCCAAACAACTTTCATATTGAGGTCAAGAGCTAGTTTTGCGTGGAAAGTCATTTTTCATGGTGAAAGATTATAGGTCATTTTGTTTGAACCCTAGTTTGGAGGTCAACTTCCCAAGACCATAAATTGCTCATTTTATATGATATGAAAGCAATTGAAATTGCATGATCAAATTCAAGATGTCTACTTCAACTTTGATGTTTGGAGGAAGTGCAAACTCAACTTGCAAACGCATGTGCCAAGAGGAAACATTATAGGTCATTTTGGGCCAATACCATTGAACAAGTGATTTTCCTCAAGTTATAAAATTCATAACTCCTTCACCCCAAATCCAAATGAGGTCACATTTGTGACCTATTTTAATGGATTTGGAATAGCTACAACTTTGATTAAGGAACCTTTCTCATTTAAATCCCATAGAAACAGTTATTCAAGGTGGAAGAAGTGAACATATGGCTTGGTACTTATAATTTTTTTGATATGTTTGATTTTCCAAATTTCCACCTCAAAGTTCATCATGATCAAAGCTTCAAATGAAAAAGTATTCAACATGAAAGTTATTCCTCTTGATCTAACCTTTCCAAAAAGTCCAAAATCATCTCATTTGGACAAAGGATGAATGACTTGCGCATGGGTTAAAGTTGAAGGACCATTTGGATAATATCAAGTTCCACTTTTCATACACGAACGCATGGCTTGACCACATGATTTCAACATGGCTTACACTCAATTTTGGACCTAAGTGCATCACTTGATGGGCCTATAACACGCCCATGTAAGCATGCAAGAGAGATTTTCAAGTTTTGCCAAAAATGGAAGTGTGCAAATATCAGTCCCATTGGCCTATAAATAGAAGCTCTCTTGCTCAGAAATAGGGACATGATGCGTAAGATTTTATTCGGCAACCCTAAACCCTCACCATTAAAGGATAATGTAAGACCCCAATTTTGACCCTAAGATCCGTCATGGCATCCTAACATTGCATTTGCACAGCCTCAAGGATCGTGAGCATTTTGGTTCCCTTTGCCTTTGGGTGGGACTCCTTGTGATTGGTTTGAGATCACCAAGCATGCTTGAATTATACATCATTGTTTCTCTTACTATTGTTTTCTAAAAAAAAATTAAAAAAAAAATACGAAAAAGAAATTAAAAAAAAGAAGAGAAAAACGAAAAAAAAAAAATGGGGATAAAAAAATAAGAGGAAAAACGAAAATAAATAAATAAATAAATAAATAAATAAATAAAATATAACAAAAATTTTTGGACTTGGGCCACTCTCATTTGAGCCCACAGGTCCACAAAAACCAGGTTATAAATTCAGAGTTTCAGTGAAACAAAAGGAGGTCATTCCTATTACCCTGGCAGGAAAAAGAAAGTGAGAGAAGAGCTAACAGAGTTCAGAACAACCTCCAGAGGCAAACCCTCAGATTGCTCTGCAGACCTCATGGGTGCAACTCAATTTCAATCGATCATCCCCAATCAGGTATGCCCTATTTCCACTACTTTATACTTTCAACCTGAAATTTTTTGATACCCTTTTAATGTATGTGTTTGACAAGAGGTCAAGGTATACTTCACATTTCATCATCTTATGCATATATTATCCTCCATAAGTCCCAAAAGTCAAGAGAATATCAAGCTAGCAAGTTGGTTCATGGTGTTTGACTAGAGGAATTCAACTAGTAAAAACTGTGGTTCCCTAGACCCTATCTACTACAATTTGTATCATATGAAACTAATTCCAAGAGAAACGTTACTTTAAATAACATTCCAAACAACTTTCATGTTGAGGTCAAGAGCTAGTTTTGCGTGGAAAGTCATTTTTCATGGTGAAAGATTATAGGTCATTTTGTTTGAACCCTAGTTTGGAGGTCAACTTCCCAAGACCATAAATTGCTCATTTTATATGATATGAAAGCAATTGAAATTGCATGATCAAATTCAAGATGTCTACTTCAACTTTGATGTTTGGAGGAAGTGCAAACTCAACTTGCAAACGCATGTGCCAAGAGGAAACATTATAGGTCATTTTGGGCCAATACCATTGAACAAGTGATTTTCCTCAAGTTATAAAATTCATAACTCCTTCACCCCAAATCCAAATGAGGTCACATTTTTGACCTATTTTAATGGATTTGGAATAGCTACAACTTTGATTAAGGAACCTTTCTCATTTAAAGCCCATAGAAACAGTTATTCAAGGTGGAAGAAGTGAACATATGGCTTGGTACTTATAATTTTTTTGATATGTTTGATTTTCCAAATTTCCACCTCAAAATTCATCATGATCAAAGCTTCAAATGAAAAAGTATTCAACATTAAAGTTATTCCTCTTGATCTAACCTTTCCAAAAAGTCCAAAATCATCTCATTTGGACAAAGGATGAATGACTTGCGCATGGGTTAAAGTTGAAGGACCATTTGGATAATATCAAGTTCCACTTTTCATACACGAACGCATGGCTTGACCACATGATTTCAACTTGGCTTACACTCAACTTTGGACCTAAGTGCATCACTTGATGGGCCTATCACACGCCCATGTAAGCATGCAAGAGAGATTTTCAAGTTTTGCCAAAAATGGAAGTGTGCAAATATCAGTCCCATTGGCCTATAAATAGAAGCTCTCTTGCTCAGAAATAGGGACATGATGCGCAAGATTTTATTCGGCAACCCTAAACCCTCACCATTAAAGGATAATGTAAGACCCCAATTTTGACCCTAAGATCCCTCATGGCATCCTAACATTGCATTTGCACAGCCTCAAGGATCGTGAGCATTTTGGTTCCCTTTGCCTTTGGGTGGAACTCCTTGTGATTGGTTTGAGATCACCAAGCATGCCTTAATTATACATCATTGTTTCTCTTACTTTTGTTTACTAAAAAAAAAAAAAAAAAAAAAACGAAAAAGAAATTAAAAAAAAAAGAAGAGAAAAACGAAAAAAAAAAATGGGGATAAAAAAATAGAGGAAAAACGAAAATAAATAAATAAATAAATAAATAAATAAAATATAACAAAAAATTTTTGGACTTAGGCCTCTCTCATTTGAGCCCACAGGTCCACAAAAACCAGGTTATAAATTCAGAGTTTCAGTGAAACAAAAGGAGGTCATTCCTATTACCCTGGCAGGAAAAAGAAAGTGAGAGAAGAGCTAACAGAGTTCAGAGCAACCTCCAGAGGCAAACCCTCAGATTGCTCTGCAGACCTCACGGGTGCAACTCAATTTCAATCGATCCTCCCCAATCAGGTATGCCCTATCTCCACTACTTTATACTTTCAACCTGGAATTTTTTGATACCCTTTTAATGTTTGTGTTTGACAAGAGGTTTAGGCCTCCTACCCTTGGTTGCTTTTTGTGAGCTTTTTTTTTGTTGTGAATTTTAATGGCATGATTCATGTGGTTACATTTTGATTTGGGGGAAACTCTTGATTACCCTATCTTGTTTCTCTAACCTGTTTGTTGAGTTTTTTGTGAGGGCTCACATGACTCTTGCAGAGATGGTTTGGTGTTCCACTTTATTTGTGGGATACCCCCTGGAGGTTTATTCCGATTACCTGTGCTTAATGACTTGAGATATTTGTTTGTGACTGCTTATTCCAAAGGATGGGAGCTACTTGGATCATCAATATGATCTCAAGAGGGGAACTCCTAATGTGGTTTTATTTTCTTTTCCCTTATCTCTTGTATGTTTAGGAATTTAACCCTTTTTTTCTTTTTTTCCCCATTCTAACCCAAGCCAAAACGTTTTGTGCAAACAATAACTTTTTTTTTTCAACATTAGAAACCTAAGCCTTATGCTTTTGATTTTCAAAACTTATTTTTCATAACACTTATTCTGAATTGAACCTTTTAATCCACTTTAACCATATTTTTGTAAATACTTTTAATTGGTAAATATAACCCATTCAAATACTTTTTGTGGTTTCAATGGCCACCTTCTTAATCAAACCCTTTTTTTAATAACCATTAGCTATTAGGTTTGAATTATCCTTGAGGTAGATATAATACTCACCTTTATCCTTGGTGATGGACAATGAGTCTTCCATGCTTATTATAGGGTTAACCTCTCACTAGCATGTTGAAGCTATCCTCACATGGTGGATTTGTGGTTTTAGGTTGAGTTTTCTCCCTTTGATAACAAAAGACCTTAAGGTTTTTGGACCAATCAATTCACTAACTTTTTTTTTGAATTTTTTTACCCCGAACTACGAGGTTTTGATCCTAATCTTTTTTAAGATGGTACGTAGGCAATGGGTTCATCCATTCAAACACAAAATGTAAATAAATTTGTATATTCTTTTCTCATCCCTTCAATCATGTTTGCACAAATAAATTTTCACAAAAAAAAAACAACAACCTTACAACAAATGTGAAGAGGGCTCCCTAGGAGTACCTAGGATGCTTTGGGTGCCTAACACCTTCCCATTGCATAACCAACCCCCTTACCCAGATCTCTGACATTTTTACTAGTTTTTGATTCGATAAAACTTTTAGGTTTTTGTTCGCTTTCTAACCATTCCTTTGGATAAATAAAAGTGCGGTGGCGACTCGACTTGTATGATTTACCTTGGATTTAGTCAATATCTCTAATGGTAACGAATACCCCGCTACAGATAAGCTTCAAGATTTTCTTTGAAAATCGAGTTTCAAATCTCCAACTGTTTTGAGATTTAAACTCCAAGAGTCCATCCCTTTCCTTGATCCATTTCTATTCCGTCAAGCATCTGAAGCAAGGCAGAGCATAATTGAGAGCGAGATCGTGCTAATCTGAAGCTCCATTGAAGGTAATTTTCCAGATTTTTCCACTCTTCAATTCTCTCTTATTTCTCCACTATTCTTGTTGATTTTTGGTTGTCTGAAGTCCTACCATTGTAGGCAAAAAGATTGAGTTGCTTAGAGGTCAAATCGAAGCAACTCAAATCATGATCCTCAAAATTCAACTCCCTGTATCTTCCTATATACTTGGAGTTAGACAAAATTGAGGCCGGATTCGAGCTTCTGAGCATTTTTTAATTAAATCCATGTCTTGCTTCTTCATTTTGGTGATGGTTGAAGGTGGACTAGTCCGATGAGGTCCACCAGAAAAGAAGACCGGAGCTTTGGCTCCGGCGATGTGTTGGCAAGTCTTTGAACCACATGATCCATTCAAAATGTTTTAATCTTGAGCCTTGGTTATGATTACCACTTGTGTTGCGTAATTGACTAGAGATCACATGGAGCGCGCACTTTGGACCATTTGTTCTGCCACTTTAATTAATGAGGGAAATCAGATGGTCCACGTATTTTTGATTTTCTGAATTTCCATTTTAGTTTCTTTATTTTCATTAATTCATATTAATTTTAATATTGATCCAAAATATATGGGACTTTCACCAAACAATTTCAAATATTTTTATCTTTCATTTTCTGAATTAAAATTATTTTTTGGATCAACATTAATATTTTTCATGATTTAATTGTTCAAAAATACTTTTGACTTTCCAAAAATAATGAATTTTTTCTCTAGGGTCCTTTGACCTTGTTTGACCTATGATAAATCTCTTGGCCATTTATTTGGTGTTTTGAAGATGTTTTAGGTTTTTGATTAAACATGATTTAATTTAAGGCATTTTTAATTATTTAGTTGTGAATAAATTATGTTGAGCTATTTTTATTGACTTGTGAAGTTTGACTATTGTGTTTAGGCCTTGGTCAAGGTTGATTTGACTTTGTTGGATTAAGATTATTGGATTTAGGGGATTGATGAAATATACATTTCATCTCCCAAAATGAATGAATGAATGATTTTAATTTGATAAAATTCCTCCCATAACCAATTTGTGTTTGTCTCATTTCCCCTCCCTCTTCATCTTCAATCCCATTCTATCCCATCCATTCCATTGAATAAAGATATCTCTATATCCTAAGGCTAGTTGGTTCATAGACCAACACTAGTATGGATGAGATAAGGTCCATCCTTTTGCCATCTTCTTTTTAAGTTTGGTATGTTTTAGGAGTATGGTTCAGTATACCATACCTCTAACATGCATTAACACTAAAATTTCTATTGCCCGGCCTCAAATAGTTGTGACTTCTACATAAGTTCAATTACGATTGCTCAACATAGCGCTAAATTTTGACCCAAAAGCATAGCATTCTCTAGTAAGTGAGATTTTAAGTCTCCCCCTTTCATGGTATTGTGTGGAAACTTGGCCTTTTTTACTTCCTTTGGAAATAGTCTTGGTTCAAGGATCCATGCTTATGAATAGAGGGTCGAGTGTTCTCCAAAGAATGACTTAAACAATTGAAAAGCAAAAAAAGAAAGAATACTAACATCTAATTAACTAACATTTGACTAACTTTTAATTTCAAGTCATTTATCTTATGCACTTTAAATACAAGCCCTTTTGTCATTTGTCATTATTCATATCATTTAACTTATTTATTTTAATTCCATTTTTACTTTGCTCACTTGAGCCATGTATTGTGAATATATTGTGATTGTATATACTTGTTTGTGTATTTTGTTTGTGTTTGTGGTCTTAGGACCTTAATGTACATAATAACAACAAAAACTCTTTAAAAAAATGTTTGTGTGGACTGTTGGATTTAATCTGAGACTTGGACTTAGAATTAGGAAACACTCCTTATGCAAAAGGACTCGGTCAATGCCAACTTTTCTGAAGCCAAGTCATTGTGAATTGAACTTTCATCTGATGTAAGTATTGAGATCCCTTTTGAGTTCATCTACTACATGGTCTTGATGCAAATGTTACCTTGAACCTGTGTCTAATGCCTATTTCTGAGCCATTCAAGGAGTATGTCATCTGATGCATGGGAGATTATGAAGAAGACTATGGAGGTGCTACCTTGGATGTGGCTATCTTTATTTGATGCCTTGCTCTTCATCTTGCTACTTGTGTATTGATATTGCTTGATTTCAAAGTCCAAAGGAAAAGTGGGTTTCTATATGACATTCTTGTCTATTTGATTGCATCCCATTGGTCAGATCTTTTCAACTCTTAAACTTTAAATTTTTGCTTAGGATTAGTCTCTTCATCTCCTCCCACTTCTTAAATTTCAAATCTCTCCCTCTTTCAAAATCTTCTTTGCTTGTGATTTTTAAATTTAGACTTTATTGCAAATTAGGAACTTTGGCCTTATGCCATTGCATTTTCTAAAATTCTTTTTCTTAGTCAAACTTGTAAATGAACTTAACCATACTTGACTTAAAATTTCAAAAGAAAAAAAGACCTAACACTCATTCAAACTCTTTTAGGCTTTTGGTGCCTCTTTTAAACTTATTTTTTTTTGTTAAAAGCAATTCACTCACTTTGAAATTGATACCACGAACTACGAGGTTTTGATCCCTCATTTTATGTTGGTACGTAGGCACAAGTCCGAAGGTCTTGTCAAACACAAAAATATAATTAATGAATTCTTTTCTCATCCCCACACTCTATTTTATTACGAACATCTTTTATACCACAACACATACACACATAAAAAAGGGCTCCCTAGGAGTACCTAGGACACTTTGGGTGCTAACACCTTCCCTCTGTGTAACCAACCCTCTTACCTATAATCTCTGGCATTTTATTAGTTTTGATTTGAAAACTTCTTATTTTTGGGTTATGTTCGTACTTTTCCCTTTTCCTTTGGAAACAATAAAAGTGCGGTGGCGACTCTGGTTTTATTGAAGTTAAGTTTATCCATAGCTTAATGGTCATGAATTTACCGCTACAGTCTCATGTCAGGAAAACTTCTCAATCGTATCAATATCAACACCAAGTTTATTCAGTAATTCCAGTTTTTTCCAAAAATTCAACCAATCAATCAGTTCAAATTCAGCAACAACAACATCAGCAACAACCACAACAACGAGCCAACTACCACAAAAACAATCATCATCAGCAAAATTTTGAAAGGAAGAAGGTCTCCTTTGAACCTATTCATATGATATATGTAGAGTTGTACCCGTCTTTGGTATTCAAGAATCTTACTCAACCGAGAAATCCTACGCAAATTCCTGAGCCACTACTATGGTGGTTCAAGAATGATCTTCATTATGATTTTAACCAGAGAGCCTCTGGTCATGATATAGAGAATTGTTACCCACTGAAGTATGAAGTTCAAAAGCTTGTGAAGAGTGGTGTGGTGTCCTTTGAGGACAGAGCGCCGAATGTGAAATCCAATATGTTTCCTGTTCATGGTAACGCTTATGTCAATATGGTGGACGGTTGTCCAAGGAATTTCAGAGTTTTTGATGCGAGGCGTATTCGGATATATCTGGTGGAAATGCATAGAACTTTGTGTTTAATCAGTGACTATGAACATGACCATGATGGTTGTGTCATTTGCAGTTTGAACCCCTGTGGGTGTATGATTGTCAAAAGGGATATCCAAAAGTTAATGGATGAGAATGTAATCCAGATTCAGCAGTTAAGGGATTGCATCATGGCAACAATAGGAATAATTGAGATAGTGACCTCAGAAATGACAGTCCTCTAGGGAGGAGTTGCGAGAGTTGGTGAAGACTGATTTAGCGCAGCGAGAACACACTCCATCATGGGGTCAACCGTGCAATCTCATCCTTCAGCTCTCTATTCTCTTGTGCCAAATGTTCCATGATCTTGGGTTGATTGGCACGAGTGTTGTATCAGTGAGTCAGCTTGGCTGAAGCGCAGAAGAATAACCGATAAGACATCTGGCAGAAGAAAACGTGTTATGAAAATGATGCATGAAATGCAATGTTTTTGTTTATTTTTAATTTCAAGGAACATATGAAGTTCTATTTGCAAGTATTAAATAATAACAATAGTAACAATTTGATTGACCATAAAAATCTATTTTATTCATAAAATTTGGAAGGATTACACTGAGTACAATTTCAGAAACAGAAATACATATTACAAGAGAAAGGGGAACTAATCATCCTAAGGATCCCCTAGCAACGGTATCAAATGATCTGGCTATGGACGCGTACTTCCTTTGGATGCGTCGAATCTCGGACTTGAAAGAAGTCTTCATCTGAGCCTTCTCAAGGACAAACTGATCAACAATCTTCTTCCAAACACTGGAAGGTTGAGGCATACTAGAGGAAGGTGGACCCTCTGGATCTCTCTATCTCTTCATTGCTCGATCTTCAAGAAGTTCAGTAAGTGCATCCTTGTCGTTTGACTCAAGCTGCAACTCCTCATGCTTTCGGCTTAAAGCATGGAACCGCCCTTCCCACATGTCTTTCTCTTGCTTCATCTTGGCAAGTGCGTCTTCCAACTCCTTTATATCTTGCTTAGGGAGAGTTGATGGCTCAGCCACAACCAAAGACATAGGTCTTTCACAAGCATGCAACATCTTCAACTCTAAAGCTCTCTTCTTCACCCAAGTAGTGTAAGCTTCCAAAGCTACACAGTTGCGTGGACCAAGCTCAGATCTTCCTTTCGTATGCACCTTATGCTAAGCATATATTATCTTCTACTTCAGATGTTTGGGATCTTTACCCTATTGATAGAAAAGACCTTCTAACTGAGTGTTATTAGGCTTGCCTCTCAAGGGGAACCAAAGTTGACGACGAGCCAAAGCAGGGTTGTATTTAATTCCTCCTTGTGTACCAATGAGAGGCACATTAGAGAATTCACCACAACTATCAATAATATCCAAGCTACTCAATGCAGAATCATACACAACAATATCATCATTAGAGAGAGACATAAGTCTCTAGGACCACCGTAGACATTGTTTGTTCTCCATAAAAGCAGGCGTCTGAGGCAAGTGCGAAATAAACCACTTGTACAAAAGAGGAACACAACACACAATAGTCCCACCACCTTTAGAATTCCTCAAATGCAAAGAGAAGTACATATTACCGAACAGAGTAGGTACATGATTCCCAATCAAGAAGATTATAATAGCGTTAACATCAACGAAACCGTCAATGTTAGGGAACAAATCCAAACCATAGATGAGCAACACAAAGATGGCTTCAAAAGAATCCGTACTACCGGCTTGAGCAAAGATAGTATCTTTACCAATGAGGAATTCAGAAGTCAACCCAAGGATTCCTCCTTTCTTCATCCAATGAGCCTCAATCTCGTACTTCTTCAAATGAAGAGCTCCAACTATGATATGAGATTTGGGGATCTCCTCCAATCCACTAAAAGGAAACTTATCATAAACGGGCATTCCCAAGAGATGGGCATACTCCTCTAACATAGGCATAAGCTAATAATCGGGAAAAGTGAAGCATCGGTAGAGAGGATCATAAAACTGAACTAACACACTCATAAGTCCTTCAACCACATCGGCATACAACACAGATAAAAGCTTCACATGGCGTTGCTTGAAGTCCAAGGGATCTAATACAAAGGATGACAACTTCCTTAGCTCTTTTAAATCCGGACATCTGAAACTGTACTTCTTAGTGTTCCTTCGTCCACAATTCATGGTCAGAAAAATATTTGCAAATAAGACCTCAAATCCTCAAAGTTATTTTCGTGTGATGAATGTTATGATGTGCATGAATGTATGGATGCAACAATCACAAATAAGGGATCACACACAAGGCAAACATAAACAGAGGTCAAGGGATGGATCAAGTCAGCATCAAGATCAATCATCCATTTTGGTGGATTATGGTTTTCACCTTATCAACACCCAAGTTCCATTGATATTTACAAGACTTGATCGGATCAACCAAGAATCAAAGGGTTTATTGTGAGTCACGGGCATGGAGTCAGGTTAAGAACCATCCCAAAGGAGTGTACTAAGTATAAAAACCTGTAGATCATGTTCTAAAAAGTTCCTAGAGTCTTAATTCCATCTATCGGATATTATAGGTTAGGATGATTGACTCATCAATCCACAATATTCTCAAGAGAAACTCATCTGAGTGTAGTATCGCGTAACAACTGTTATCAAGTCTACACCTGAGCAGTCTTCGCACTACGTCCTAAATAGGCCAAGTTGGGTTAAATGTTCTACGGTTCTCAACTTCTTGAACCCCAAATCAAAGAAAGTAATGCCTAACCACAACTAACCTGTGTGACATTAATAGCTCCAAAAGGGTCTCCACTGAGTATATGGGTCTCAAGAAAACTTGTTAAGGACTACTCCACACAAGTTGAACATGACTATACCATCCTCATATCTTAATTGCACTCAAGTTCAGGTTAGAACTTATCTCACCACTCAAAGATTACCAAGCACAACAAGCAGATTCTATCACACAAACAAGTATACAAACATCAAATATACAATTATATACACATATAAAAAAGTAGGCTAAACATACTGAGGACTACTCCCCAGTAGAGTCGCCACTTAAATTCTGTAGTGGTAAATTCATGACCATTAAGCTATGGATAAACTTAACATTAATAAAACCAGAGTCGCCACCATGCTTTTATTGTTTCCAAAGGAAAAGGGAAAAGTATGAACAAAACCCAATGATAAGAAGTTTTCAAATCAAAACTAATAAAATGCCAGAGATTACAGGTAAGGGGGTTGATTACATAGAGGGAAGATATTAGCACCTAAAGTGTCCTAGGTACTCCTAGGGAGCCCTTTTTTATGTGTGTATGTGTTTTTGGTATAAAAGATGTTTGAGAAAAATAGAGTGTGGGGATGAGAAAAGAATTTATTGATTATATTTTTGTGTTTGACAAGACCTTCAGACTTGTGCTTACGTACCAACATAAAAATGAGGGATCAAAACCTCGTAGCTCGTGGTAACTATTTCAAAATGTGTGGGTTGATTTTAATAAAAATTTAAGTTAAAAAAGGGGCACAAAGACCCAAAAGGTTTGAATGAGTGTTAGTTCTTTTTTGTCTTTTGAAATTTTAAATCAATATGATTAGATTTATTTACAAGTTTGATTTAAAAGAGGAGTTTGAAAATTCATTGGCATAAGGCCAAAGTTTCTAATTTGAAATAAGGTCTAAGTTTGAAATCACAAGCAAAGAATGTTTTTGAAAAGGGGGAGAGATTTTGAAATTTAAGAAGTGGGAGGAGATGAAGAGGCTAACCTAAGTATAAAATTAAAAGTTAAGAGTTGAAAAGATCTGAATAATGGGATGCAATCCAACAGACAAGAATGTCATATAGAAAACCCATTTTCCCTTTGGACTTTGAATCAAGCAATAATCAGCAGGCAATTAGCAATTTTAGACATCATGGAGATCAAGGCATCAAATAAAGATGGTCACATCCAAGAAAGAAAAATCCATAGCTAGCAGCCTTCTTTGTCTTCTTATGTATCAGATGAAATACTCCTTGGTTATCTCATAATACAACATTAGATACAAGATCAAAATAACAATTGCATCAAGACCATGTAGCAGATGAATTCAAGTGGATCCTAAATACTTGCATCAGATGAAAGCTCCAATTACAATAACTTGGTCTCAGACATGTTGGCATTGGCCAAGTCCCTTTGCATATGAAATGTTGCCTAGTCCTAAGTCCAAAAGTTCAGATCAAACCCAACAGTCCATACACACATGTTTTTAGGGTTTTTGTTGTTTATTAAGTATTTTAAGGTCCTAAGATCACAAGCGCAAACAAAATACACAAACAAAAAGATACAATCATAATATATGGCTCAAATGAGCAAAGTGAAATGAGATAAACATAAACAAGTTAAATGATATGTAAATGGAAAATGAATGGTAAAGGACTAGAAATTAAATTGCATAAAGTCAATGGCTTGAAAGTAAAGCAAAGTTAATAATAGTTAGTGTTAGTCAAAGTTAAATAAAGGTTAGTTGGTTTTGCTTTTTAATTTATTAAGTCATTCTTTAGAGAACACTCAACCCTCTATTCACAAGCATGGATCCTTGAACCAAGACATCTTCCATAGGAAGGAAAAAAGGCCAAGTTTCCACACAATACCATGAAAGAGGGGAGATTACAATCCAACTTACTAGAATGATATGCCTTTAGGGTCAAAATTTATCTCTATGTTAAGCAATCGTAATTGGACTTATGTAGAAGGCACAACTATCTGAGGTCGGGAAATAAGAATTTAGGTGCTAATGCATGTTAGAGATTTGGTATAATGAATCAAACTCCTAAAACATACCACACACTAAAAGAAAAGATCAAGGTGGATGGACCTATCTCATCCATACTTGTATTGGTTCATCTGACACAAAGTCATTGATGAACCAATTAGCCTTAGGATATTGAGATTTCATTGGTCAATGAAAGGGATGGGAGAGAATGGGATGAAGATGAAGAGGTAGGGGAGATAAGAGAAACACAAATTGGTCATAGGATTAACTTTATCAAATTAAAATCATTCATTCTTTTTGGGAGATGAAATGTACATTTCATCAATCCCCTAAATCTAATGATTTTAATCCAACAAAAGTCAAATCAACCTTGACCAAGGCCCTAACAAATAGTCAAACATCACAAGTCAATAAAAATGGCTCAACATAATTGTTACACAATTAATCAATTAAAAATGCATTGAAATTCAATTTAATTTGGTCAAAACCTAAAACCTCTTCAAAACACCAAATAAATGGTCAATAGATTTATCCTAGGTCAAACAAGGTCAAAGGACTGATGACATGAAACTATATCACATTTTTAGACTTTATTTAATTAAATTATATCGTTATTTGATTCAATTTATTTTATATTATTCGATATTACTCGACATTTTCTTATTATTTATTTCAGGAATCATTATTTAAAGCACATGTGAAAAAGAAAGAAAAGGGGTGCAAAAAGAAGATTTTCTAGGAAAAGCAGCAAGCTGAAGCACCAAAGCCCAGCCCACGTTTGGAACAAAATAAATTGCTGTCACGACCGCAACAAGCACGTGTCGATCGCCAGGTCCTAAGACCTAGTGTTACGACCGTAACACATAGTGTGACGAACGTCACACATTCACTCCTATATTTTGGGCTTTACGTGCGTAACTGAGTGGACGGTTTCCCCTAAATTCTCTCATACACTCGGAGACGCTTTGAACAATACTGAAGACACATTCTAGGAGACGGTTACCTTAGGAGGTTAATATAAATAAACCTCACAAAAGCCAATGGAAGCTCTCTCTTCTCCGTACAATTTCTCCAGCATTCTAATTTTTCAAGCAATTTATTTCTTCTTTTCTTTTAGTTTAATTTCTGAAGCATACAATTTATTTTCTCACGATAGTTTCTACACCGGAAACTATTGTGTAATTTTACTGGATCTAACCTTACGTTAGATCATAGTATTTTATTTCCTTGTTTTTACTTTCCTATCTGATCGAGAATTGTGAAGAACAAATCCAGGTTCATTAATTAATTGATTTATCGTTTTAATTTACATATGCTTTGTTCCGCTGTTTATATATGTTGTTTGTTTGATATGGCCGTATTTATGCATGATTATTGTTTATGCATGTTCATCATGTCTGGCTAATTAATTTAGATATCGGTATGTAAAGTAAGCGGAATAAAGGAATCAAAGTTGAGTTGGTTTAAATTTATTTCAGAATATAGTCACTCTTTTTCTGGTCTCTATTTACAAAGTTAATACCAAGGTTTTTGTACGAGAGTAAAAGACATAAAGAAGTTAAAGTCAATAGAACGACGGTTTGAGTTTTTAACTGGACAGTGTAAATTGAACATTAACTTTAAATCAGGGCGAAAGCAATTTTTAAGGTTAATTAAGTTCTAATTATTTTCAAAAATTATTTTTAAAAGTTAAATGTGAGGACGAGAGTTAAGCATTTAAGTTTAATCATATAATCTAAGTCAACAGAGCGAGAGTTTGAGACGAGGGCGTTTAAACGGTTAGTATTTTCTCAAAATGAGTTTCTATAGATTCTATTATTTTCAAAAGTGATTTTAGACTTAACGAAATAGTGAGAGCGTACGTTAAAATATAAATTCATAGTCTAATTCAACAGAGCGAGAGTTTGAGGAAAAGACTTTTAATTAATAGTGTCTACTGAAAAGACTTATTTTAAAATTAATAAAAAGACCAACGAAGATTTGATTCCCCAATTACGACGAACTACATACTGATATCGATATTATTTGATATTTTATCTAGATCCAAATTTAGTTTTATTTTTCCCCCTAATCATTAAAGTATCATCCGCCTTAGCTTTACGCAGTAACCCTAGAAAAAACGGTAGATCGATTCATTAAGTCCCTGTAGGATCGATATCTTTTAAAACTACGCGATTAGACTGTGCGCTTGTAGTTAGTACCCCGATAGACTCATAAAGTCGCGACCAAGTTTTTGGCGCCGTTGTCGGGGACTTTTATTTAGTCGATATCGTAACTCTTCTGTTACGCTGTAGAGACTAAGGCAATTTTTATTTTTTCCCTTTTTCGTTGATTTGTATGCCACACACTCGCTCACAAGGCGAGCTGTATTACTTACGAATCAACGACGTCGAACGATATCTCCGATTATTACGACGAATTCGGGAGTATCGTGCTAGAAACAATCTTCCTCCAATCAAAGTTCCTGATCTCAAAAATCTCCTTCCTTTAACGATACCAGCGATGGCCAAACCAGCTCGTGCTCTTCGAGATTACGCTGCTCCATCACAGGATGAGCCGCATTCGAGTATTGCTCCACCCGCAATCGAAGCGAACAACTTCAAACTTAAACCTTCGCTGTTGCAGGCAGTGCAACAGAATCAATTTTCTGGAAATCCTACCGAGGATCCAAACCTTCATTTATCCGTATTTGTCTAATACGCTGACACTGTTAAAGCTAATGGTGTCACTTCAGAGGCAATTCGACTTCGTCTCTTTCCTTTCTCGTTAAGAGATAACGCTAGAAGATGGCTTCAGTCTCTTCCTTCCAACTCAGTCACCACATGGAGTGAGTTGAAGAAAGTCTTTCTTGCCCGATATTTTCCTCCAAGCAAAACAGCTATGTTGAGAGCCCAGATAAATGGATTTAAGCAAAAAGATAACGAATCTCTTTTCGAAGCATGGGAAAGATACAAGGACATGATGAGACTTTGCCCACACCATGGTTTAGAGGACTGGTTAGTAATTCACACCTTCTACAATGGTCTCTTGTACAACACAAGGTTAACAATAGACGCCTCCGCCGGTGGTGCACTTATGGATAAACCTTACACCGACGCTTATCAACTTATCGAGAGCATGGCCCAAAATCATTATCAATGGGGAAGCGACCGAACAGTGGTAGAAAAACCTCAAACAAAAGGTGGCATGTACGAGATAAGTATCCTTGATCATGTTAATGCAAAAGTGGATGCTCTTGCCCAGAAAATTGAAAGTTTAAATGTATCACCTCCAGCCACCGTGGTTGCCGTAACTCAAAATTGCGAGGTCTGTGGAATTCAAGGTCACACTCCTACAGATTGTCAACTCCTAACGGAATTCAAACAGAACAGGTGAACTATGCTCAAGGAAATCCTTATTCGAATACCTATAACTCAAACTGGAAGAACCATCCTAATTTCTCGTATAAAAGTAACAACGCTTCATACGCACCAGGTCAAGCTCCCAGTCAAGCTCCAGCTGTACCACCTGGATATCAAAAGCCGACCCTATCTACACCTAACAATAACGTTCCTAGGAAATCCAACTTGGAAATCATGATGGAGAACTTCATAGCTTCTCAACAGCAAACCAATAAAGAATTCTTAAACCAGAATGTACACACTAGCAAACAGATTAAACAACTAGCAAGTAAAGTAGATGCCCTGGCTACCCATAACAAAATGCTTGAAACACAAATCTCGCAAGTAGCTCAACAACAAGCGTCTACTGCTGCCCTAACTGGTACATTTCCTGGACAGCCACAACCTAATCTGAAAGGCCACGCTCATGCAATTATATTACGAACTGGTACAGAGGTAGAAGGACCATCTGACCCAAGGATTGAGAACCAAAACTCTAAAAAGTCAACTGAGGAAGAAGGTAAACCTACGGAAAAGGAAGAGTGTAATGAGGAAACCGTAGAAAAAAAAGAACCTTATGTACCTCCACCACCTTACAAACCACCTATCCCTTATCCTCAAAGGCTAATTAAAACCAAAAACACGGGCCAATTTAAAAAATTTGTTGACCTACTGAAACAATTAAACATCACAATTCCTTTTACAGAAGCTATTACACAAATGACCTCATATGCTAAGTTCTTAAAAGAAATTTTATCTAATAAAAAAAACTTGAAGATAACGAAACCGTTACACTCGCTGCTGAGTGTAGCGCAATAATCCAAAATATGCCTCCTAAACTTAAAGATCCTGGTAGTTTTTCTATACCCTGTCAGATAGGAAAATTTGTCATAGACAAAGCTTTATGCGATTTAGGAGCCGGTATCAGTGTTATGCCCTTGTCCATATGCAAGAAACTTGAAATGGGAGAATTAAGACCAACTAAAATGTCTGTGCAATTAGCAGATCGTTCCGTTAAATATCCCGTAGGAATTCTTGAAAACGTTCCCGTGTGCATAGGTCAATTCTACATTCCCACCGATTTTATAATTATGGACATAAGAGAAGATGAAGTTACCCCCATTATATTGGGAAGACCCTTCTTAGCAACTGCCGGTGCTATCATTGACGTAAAACGAGGACGACTCACTTTCGAAGTAGGAGAAGAGAAAATTGAGTTTATTCTTTCCCAATTTTTGAAAGCACCTGCGATAGAAGACACATATTACTTCATGGATATCATCGATGAATGTATAAAAGAAACAAAATCGAAAATGACGATGTGTCCGACTATCGTATAGAAGACAGACTGAACCAATGTTTAGCGATAACATCAGATCCTACGCAATTCCTTAAGAAACCAACCCTCGACCTGAAAACACTTCCCAAAAATCTGAGATATGAATTCCTAGACTTAGAACTTGAACGACCAGTAATAGTCAATGCAGACTTAGGAAAACTTGAAACCGAAAAACTCCTACATATCTTAAGAAAATATCCAACCGCATTAGGATACAACATCACCGATCTTAAAGGGATAAGTCCTTCTATTTGTATGCACCGCATCATGCTAGAAGAAGACTGTAAGACTTCTAGGGAACATCAGAGGAGGCTAAACCCGATCATGAGTGAGGTAGTGAAGAAGGAAGTAACTAAGTTATTAGAGGCAGGTATCATATATCCTATATCCGATAGCAAATGGGTTAGTCCTGTACACGTAGTACCAAAGAAAGGAGGTATAATAGTGATCGAAAATGAAAAAGGAGAAACTATAACCAAACGAATTGAATCGGGATGGAGAATGTGCATTGATTATAGAAAGCTAAACAAAGCAACCCGAAAAGATCATTTTCCTTTACCATTCATATACCAGATGTTAGAACGACTAGCCAAGCATTCTCATTTCTGCTATCTGGACGGTTACTCAGGTTTCTTTCAAATACCGATCCATCCTGATGACCAAGAAAAGACAACGTTCACATGTCCTTTTGGTACCTTCGCTTATCGACGAATGCCGTTTGGCTTGTGCAATGCTCCTGCAACTTTCCAAAGGTGCATGATGGCAATATTCGCCGATTTTATCGAAAACATCATGGAAGTCTTTATGGATGACTTTTCCGTATGCGGGTAAAGTTTCGAAGAATGTCTTGAAAACCTAGAAAGGGTTCTAGAACGATGTGTAAAAGTAAACCTAGTACTTAATTGGGAAAAATGTCACTTTATGGTACAAGAAGGAATTGTTTTAGGACACATCATATCAAATAGAGGAATTGAAGTAGACAAAGCCAAAATAGAAGTAATCGAAAACCTTCAACCTCCGAAAACTGTGAGGGAAATACGAAGCTTCTTAGGACATGCCGGTTTTTACCGATGATTCATTAAAGATTTCTCTAAAATAACTAAACCTTTAACCGAATTATTAATGAAAGACGTTGAATTCATCTTCGACAATAAATGTTTAGAAGCATTTCAAACACTTAAACAAGCATTGATCTCCACGCCCATAATGCAGACCCCAGATTGGAATAAACCTTTCGAAATAATGTGTGACGCAAGTGACTACGCTGTAGGCGCTGTTCTAGGACAACGAAAGGATAAAAAACTTCACGTCATATATTATGCGAGTAGAACTCTAGATGAAGCGCAAATGAATTACGCCACGACCGAGAAAGAACTTTTAGCAGTAGTATTTGCACTAGATAAATTTCGTTCCTACTTGGTCGGAGCTAAAATAATCGTTTACACTGATCACGCTGCCATTAAGTACCTCTTAACAAAAAAGGACGCTAAACCTAGACTCCTAAGGTGGATCTTGTTGCTACAAGAATTTGATTTGGAAATCAAAGATAAAAAAGGAACTGAAAACGTAGTAGCAGATCACCTCTCTAGACTCGAAAACCTGGAACCAGAAAGAACATCGATCAACGATGATTTCTCGTACGATAAACTTATAGCTAATTTGGAAGAAAATAGAGCTGACAAACAGGTGGAGACCACCTTGGCTGTATGCGTTACACCATGGTACGCTGACTTTGTCAATTATTTAGCCGCCGGAGTGGTTCCACTTGATTTATCCTACCAACAAAAGAAACGATTCTTCCATGACATAAAACATTATTACTGGGACGACCCTTTACATTTCAAAAGAGGCTCCGATGGTATTTTCCGTCGCTGTATACCTAAAGAAGAGGTAGAAAGTATAATCCAACATTGTCATTCCGCTCCTTATGGTGGACATGCAAGTACATCCAAAACCTGCTCTAAAATCCTACAAGTCGGTCTTTATTGGCCAAACATATGAAAGGATGTACACACCGCTGTCAAGAAATGCAATAGGTGTCAACGCACAGGAAACATATCTAGACGTGACGAAATGCCACAAAAAGGCATTTTGGAAGTAGAAATTTTCGATGTGTGTGGAATAGATTTCATGGGACCTTTTCCACCTTCTTTTGGTAACAAGTACATACTCGTAGCGGTTGACTACGTATCAAAATGGATTGAGGCTATAGCTTCTCCAACAAATGACACACGAGTAGTAATTAAACTCTTTAAGAATATAATCTTTCCAAGATTTGGTGTCCCAAGAATAGTCATCAGTGACGGTGGATCTCATTTCATATCTAAAATACTCGAAAAATTATTGTTTAAGTATGGTGTAAAACATCGAGTAGCAACACCTTACCATCCTCAAACTAGTGGACAAGTGGAAGTGTCTAATAGAGAAATTAAACAGATATTGGAAAAAACTGTCGCTACATCGAGGAAAGACTAGTCATCAAAATTACCCGAAGCTTTATGGGCATATCGAACCGCTTACAAAACTCCCATAGGAACAACCCCATTTAAGCTTATTTATGGTAAATCGTGTCACCTCCCAGTGGAGTCAGAACATAAGGCCTATTGGGCTATTAAAAATTTAAATTTAAACTATAAGGCCGCCGGTGAAAATCGAATTCTAGATATAAACGAATTAGAGGAACTTAGACAATATGCATACGAAAATGCTAAAATCTACAAGGAAAGAACGAAAAAATGGCATGATAAACGTATATCAAGGAAAACTTTCAAACAAGGCGATGTAGTCCTATTGTTTAACTCTAGACTTAAGTTATTCCCAGGAAAACTACGCTCTAGGTGGTCTGGCCCTTTCAAAGTCACTAATGTCTTTTCTAGTGGGGCTGTAGAAATTAAAGGAAAATCTATTGAATCATTTATCATAAACGGGCAGCGTCTAAAACATTATCATTATGCTGAAAACAATGAAGACTCGCAAGTCCTGCACTTAGACGTATTGTCTCCAAAATTAATAGGTTAACATTTAATAGTTTTCTGTCGAGCTTGCGACATTAAACAAAGCGCTTCGTGGGAGACAACCCACAAATTTTTATTTTTCTTTGATTATTCTTTTGATTTTATTCAGTTTTCATTCTTCATTTTCTTTATTTTATTAAATTTTTCTTCTTTTCTTCTTTCGACATCTGGCCAAATCCTGACTAAAATTCTTGTTTTTCTTTTCTTTAGTTAACACTGACCTGATGGCACATATTGATCATATGGGTATTAATTTCCGAGGGAGAGCTCAGAGACAAAAATTTGAAGAACATGCTGAGAGAGAGATGCACCCAAATTTTTATGCTGATGATTGTGCAATGACCGTACTTGGGCTAAGAGATAGTGTCCTATATCTGCTGAATCAAATAGGGTGGGAAACCACTCCTATTCGGAGACAATTTGTTACTTACCGGAGGCTAACTCTAGAATTCCTTAGCTCCCTAATTTATTTACCGAACCATGGAAAAGGAATAAACCGAGGTTTCATTCAATTCAGGATGTTCAATATGGAGTATCAGTATAACATTAGGGAATTTACTAACCTCTTAGGGTTCCCTACTTCTTTTGACACATTCACCATGAACCAAGAGGACCTCTTTGAATATCGAGAGCTTGAGCATTTTTGGGGAAGTTTGACGGGAAATGACGAACCTGAGGAACATGAGTTTCTTTCTGGAAACATACATAACCCAACTTTTCGTTATTTCCACAAGATCCTAGCACACACTCTTTTTGGGAAAAGTTCAAACATTACCACAGTATCATGTGATGAACTTTTCATAATATTTTGTGCTTCCCAGAATCGTCCAGTGAATGGTGCCACTTGTATGTTGGCGAGTTTTGACCTCCTTATTCAAGATGACCGTGCACCGATTCAAATAGGGGGATTGATAACTATGATTGCTAATGCTATTGGATTACGCCAACCCATGCTTGATTTGAACTCTTTTGCGGTATTCAGCCTATGAATATAAATTTCCTTTTCAACACTATGTTTATAGGAAACCTTGGACCTGAAGAGTTTGAGCTATTAATTAACAACCAAGCTTTTTACCTATTCACCATGCCTAGCCCGATGACTAGTTTCCATAACCGAAATAATTGGCTCTACAACCTGGACGGAATGCCTTCTCCTGTTAGATCTGTTGAAACCATCCAAGATTATGAGATTCTTGACAACCAGATTCCTAATGCTGAGTATGATCCGCAAACACCAACTGGTTACCATGATGTTTCCTCTCCACCTCATCCTATCCCGTCCGCAGAATCGGCAGTACCTGATTTTAGACATCATATGCCCGGAACTGATTAGAATACCGCTATTCAAGCTTTGATGTCAGAACAAGATGCCATTAGATAAGAGTTAACTACGATGGGACATGAATTTATGCAACACATGAGTAGAATGACAAATCAATTTCACGAGTTGCTACACCGTGTCAATTCCTTTGCCCCTCCGGCGAGAGATTCTACAAGTGGCTAGAAGAATTGCAGTTAACTAGTTTTAGTCTTAGGAAATTTATAGTTTCGTTTGACAATATTTTTAATCTTAGGATTTTTTTTTTGCATGTTTTATTTTATCTTCAGTCAATTATTACATTATGTTTATTTTTATGAAGCTACTGGCATTATTGGTTAAATTAAATTTCATTTTGATTTATGCACTGTCTAAAATTACCAATGCTGATATATATTGTATGCTACTACTTACATGCTAAATTTCTGATCACGTACAAGTATACACTACTCCTAATATTATATACTACCACCTGTATTTTTGCTTATTAGAGAAAAAATATATATTATATGGTGTAGTAAAGTAGCATCCATGACACAATTTATAAAGTAAAAGTAGCATTGATATTTATGGTCATGGCAATTGAAATTTAAAATAATATATATATATATATATATATATATATATATATATATATATATATATATATATATATATATAAATAATAATAATAAAAAAACAAAACTTGTCAAAATTTTAACCAATGCATGCTGCCACCCTGCATCGTGACGAACGTTTTGACCGTTGCATGATCAGAGGTGTGACGAGGGTAACGCATGCTGTCACGGTCGCAACACCCCCATGACGCCCGTCACGCATGCTGTCATGAACGTGACAACTTGCTTTCTCATAAATGTTTTTGACCGTTATGCTGTCACGAACGTGACACAATGCTGTCACGAACGTGACACACTGCTGCCTCGTAACCATGTCATGACCGTTACCCCCATTCAATTCACCTCTTTATCCCCATTAATTTTTTTTTCTCACCAACTTCTCCTTCCAATTTCAAAACTCTTTCTTTAAATACTTTCACCACATTTTTCTTCCTACACCACATCATTCCAAAAACCATTCTATACAAAAAAAATTTATCCCCTTCTCCTTTCTCCTTTTTTTTTCTACCTACCAATCAAAATGGCGGAAAACCAACATCAAGAAATGCAATTTGGAAATATTATTTTCCGAACTGAAGATAGTAACTATCAACGGGAGCAGTTTGTTCGTTTCCAGCAACGCGGTGTTACATCTACCAGATACCCAGATTTCAATTGCTTACAAGAATTGGGATTACATCAAGGAGTGCAATGGCTGCTTAGGCTATCCGACTTAACCTTTTTGTGCACACAAAATCACCAACATACCCATCACTAACCTTGGAGTTTTTAAGCTCTTATTCATACACCACTCCAACCGGTGAGGACGAGTAGTTAACCGGTGTCGCAAAATTCCGTATGTTCAACACTGAGTACGCACTATCTCAAGAACAGTTGAGTGCCATGCTACGTTTTCCTGAAGGAGACGACGTCCACCCAAGAATCCCTCCAAACTCAGAGTGGAACACGATCGCTTTCGAACTTTTTGGAAAAATATCCGGTGTGGTAACCACCAATTGGGATGCATTACTTGCTTCACACATACACAACCCCACTATCCGGTATTTTATCCGTATTTTGCAAAACACCATCTTTGGAAGAGCCAACAACAGCAAAGTTAACGCGAAAGAATTATTCTTCCTACACTACATCTTTTCAGGAAATACAAGGGTCAACGCCGCCTCTTTCTTACTTCACCATATTCGTACCCTTTGTGCTCGAGGCAATCAACCTTTTATGATTGGAGGCTTAATAACCACCATTTCACTCGGTTTAAATTTAGGGGACCGACTTCAGAATTTGCAATCTTTGCCACCCCTGTTTATGGATATCGGCTACTGTCGCTCCTGCCGCTTAATCAAAAATAGGGTAGGCGGGAATTATTATCTTATGGTGAATAACCAAGAAATCCCAAGCGTCATTTTGCCCAACATTGCACTCACCGATGTTACTAACCCCAACAGATGCATATACGATTTGAATGCTCCCGAACCTACCATGCCTACACGAGCAAACCCGCCCCCAGGCGAGTTTGATGAAATGGAGCAAGGTGATCAAGATCCTGAACAACATTCTGTCCCACATAATCCTTCCGATAATGTAGCTGGTCCATACTCCCGACGTCGTCGAAGAAGAAAGCCTGCAACAAATGATGACATCATGGATGCTATTGAACATCAAGGCCAACGGCTTGATGCCATGCATGCGCAGAATAACGAAGTAATGCAACTGATGCGCCAGATGCAACAACAACAAGAGAGGAATGCAATAACCGACCAGAGGTTCACTGACTTGCTTAACAGGTTTGATGACTTGGCAGTACGTGAACGATCACCAGGTCCGAGAACAAGAGGACGCAGGCAGAATTTAGTTTCCGTACCATCTTTTCCTTTTTTTCGCTTTTTTGAAACATTGGGGACAATGTTTCATTTAAGTTTAGGGGGGATAACTTTGTTTCATTCATGTTAAGATTTCCTATTAGTATGTTTATTTCCCTTTCAAGTATGTTATTTCCCTTTCAATAATAAAAATTTTATTCTTAAGTCAAGTCCCTAGTGTGAAATTTTTTATTATCTATTCCCCTCAATTTTCTTGAGCCATAACAAAATTCAACACACTCAATAAGTATAAAGGTTGCTTATTTTATAAAACTTGAGTGAAATTAAGACAAAATTATTACCGCCCCAACACTCTAAAAACCTCAGCATGTTAGATCAGTTTAAGTACCTATTATACCAATTCCTTGAACTTTAAGTTTTATAGTAACCCCGAGTAGTTTATACGAGAAGTCGACTCTTAATAGAAAACTACGTGGAGAGCCGATGAATACAAGTGAATGATTCCCAAAACAACATATTAAAAATCAGGAAATGCACTAATTAAGTTAGGTGATCCTTACTCGATCATTTAATCCAAAGGTTGCGGACCCTACAAAAACATAGTATGAACGATCCATTGTGAGTTGGTTCAGCGGTTTCTGGTGCTGAACTTGGTAGGGCGGACTACGGTCTGATCCCCCGCAATTTGCAATAGACTAAATAAAGAAGTTATCCAACTTATGTACCAGAACTTCTAACTAAAAAGGGATCAGAATCGCTAACCGGTTACTCCACTATGTGCGCGAAAAGATAAAGAGCTTAATGTGATTTCGCTCGAATGAAAACGGGTGAAATAAGAGTAAAAGAACTAGGTTGAGCTATAATAGCATGACTCGAACTGGTTTGCATAAGGTGGGGTTATTTGGTGTTGTTACGGTAGTTTTTGATGTTAAGATTAAACACAGGTTATTTCTAACGAGATTTACTTGCAACCTAAAAATCGATTTCTACATTGTTTCTTGCTTGAGGACAAGCAAAAGTCTAAGTGTGGGGGAGTTTGATAACATGAAACTATATCACATTTTTAGACTTGATTTAATTAAATTATATCGTTATTTGATTCAATTTATTTTATATTATTCGATATTACTCGGCATTTTCTTGTTATTTATTTCAGGAATCATTATTTAAAGCACATGTGAAAAAGAAAGAAAAGGGGTGCAAAAAGAAGATTTTCTAGGAAAAGCAGCAAGCTGAAGCACCAAAGCCCAGCCCACGTTTGGAACAAAATAAATTGCTGTCACGACCGCAACAAGCACGTGTCGATCGCCAGGTCCTAAGACCTAGTGTTACGACCGTCACACATAGTGTGACGGACGTCACACATTCACTCCTATATTTTGGGCTTTACGTGCGTAACTGAGTGGACGGTTTCCCCTAAATTCTCTCATGCACTCGGAGACGCTTTGAACAATACTGAAGACACATTCTAGGAGACGGTTACCTTGGGAGGTTAATATAAATAAACCTCACAAAAGCCAATGGAAGCTCTCTCTTCTCCGTACAATTTCTCCAGCATTCTAATTTTTCAAGCAATTTATTTCTTCTTTTCTTTTAGTTTAATTTCTGAAGCATACAATTTATTTTCTCACGATAGTTTCTACACCGGAAACTATTGTGTAATTTTACTGGATCTAACCTTACGTTAGATCATAGTTATTTATTTCCTTGTTTTTACTTTCCTATCTTATCGAGAACTGTGAAGAACAAATCCAACCGACTTGTGGTGGAGTGTTCGAGCATCGAAGCGTAGGAGATAAAATCCAGATTTCTAGTATTTTTCCAGGTTCATTAATTAATTGATTTATCGTTTTAATTTACATATGCTTTGTTCCGTTGTTTATATATGTTGTTTGTTTGATATGGCCGTATTTATGCATGATTATTGTTTATGCATGTTCATCATGTCTGGCTAATTAATTTAGATATCGGTATGTAAAGTAAACGGAATAAAGGAATCAAAGTTGAGTTGGTTTAAATTTATTTCAGAATATAGTCACTCTTTTTCTGGTCTCAATTTACAAAGTTAATACCAAGGTTTTTGTACGAGAGTAAAAGACATAAAGAAGTTAAAATCAATAGAACGACGGTTTGAGTTTTTAACTGGACAGTGTAAATTGAACATTAACTTTAAATCAGGGAGAAAGCAATTTTTAAGGTTAATTAAATTCTAATTATTTTCAAAAGTTATTTTTAAAAGTTAAATGTGAGGACGAGAGTTAAGCATTTAAGTTTAATCATATAATCTAAGTCAACAGAGCGAGAGTTTGAGACGAGGGCGTTTAAACGGTTAGTATTTTCTCAAAAGGAGTTTCTATAGATTCTATTATTTTCAAAAGTGATTTTAGACTTAACGAAATAGTGAGAGCGTACGTTAAAATATAAAGTCATAGTCTAATTCAACAGAGCGAGAGTTTGAGGAAAAGACTTTTACTTAATAGTGTCTACTGAAAAGACTTATTTTAAAATTAAGAAAAAGACCAACAAAGATTTGATTCCCCAAATACGACGAACTACATACTGATATCCATATTATTTGATATTTTATCTAGATCCAAATTTAGTTTGATTTTTCCCCCTAATCATTAAAGTATCATCCGCCTTAGCTTTACGCAGTAACCCTAGAAAAAACGGTAGATCGATTCATTAAGTCCCTGTGGGATCGATATCTTTTAAAACTACGCGATTAGACTGTCCGCTTGCAGTTAGTACCCCGATAGACTCATAAAGTCGCGACCAAGGACCTTAGACAAAAAACTTCATGATTTTTGAAAAGTCAGAAGTATTTTTAAGTAATTAAAATTATGCACAAAAATAATTAATTCATGAAAAATATCAAAATTAATCCAAAAAATTATTTTAATTCAGAAAATGAAAGAGGAAAATATTTAAAGATTTTTAGTGAAAGTCCAATAATTTTTGGATTAAAAGTGAAATTATTATGAATTAAACAAAATAAAGATATTAAATGAAAAATCAGAAAATACAAAAAAAAACAAGGGCCATCAGATCTCCCTCATTAATTGAGGTGGCAGATCTGATGGCCACACGCGAGTGCTCCATGGTGGACCTTGGCCAAACAGATGTACGCGTGGTAATTAAATGAAACGGTCCAGATTATAAAATTTCAACTTTATTAGATGGCCAGGAAGCGTGACAACACACCACCAGAGCTAGGGCTCCAGTCATCTTCTCCGGTGACCTTCACCGGACTGGTCCAACTTCATTTCAATGGAAATGATAAATAAGGACACTATTTCAAAGATAAAATGCTCAGGATCATGAATTTGGCCATAATTTTCTCTAATTCCATGTATATAAAAAGATACAGGGATTTGAATTTTGAGGATCATGAACTGAGTTGCTTCGATTTGACCTCAAAGCAACTCAATCTTGTTGCCTACATTGGTAGGATTTCAGCCAACCAAAAATCACAAAGAATAATGAATAATTAAGGGAGAATCGAAGAGATGAAGTTTCTGAAAAATCACCTTCGAGTTGCTTCGAATTCACTTGATCTTGATCTGGATTTGCTTGCTTTCTCTTCCTCTTGCTTGCAGACACCAATTGAGGTGAAGAATGTAATGAATTCTTGGAGTTTGAACTTCCAAACAGTAGATGAAGTTCAAGCTCGATTTTAAATGAAACCTTCAAGAATTCTATGGAATGGAGGGTTTGGATTGCTCTAGCAAAGCTTGGGCAAGGTGAAACAAAATGACCTATAATCTTTCACCATAAAAAATGCCTTTCCAAGCAAAAATAGCTCTTGACTTCAACGTGAAAGTTGTTTTAAATGTCATTTTGAGTAAATTTTATCTTGGAATTATTTTCATATGACAAAAATTGTAGGAGATAAGGTCTAGGGAACCCTAGTTTTGACTAATTGACTTTCTCTAGTCAACCACCATGAACCATCTTGCTAGCTTGTCATTCTCTTGATATTTGGGTCTCATGGAGAATAATATATGCATAAGATTATGTAATATGAAATATCCCTTGATATATTTGATCAATTGATGAAGAAACTTGTTGAGGAAGTCATACAAGATACCTAGATGAATTAGGGTTTCCAAGGCAAACAATCTTCAAACTCTTGATAAATTCTTGATCAAAATGATATGTGAAGACCATGGGGATCCATATATGATGTCTAAAGCCAATTTGAACCATTTCTTGATTGATATCCTTGCATTAAGGGTCTTAAACCCTATATATGAGCTTGATGGAGCATGGATGAGCACATACACTACCTACAAAAGCAACAAACCATACATTGACATATTTTTGGTATTTTGGTTAGTAAATAATGAAAGACAAAGTATGATACAATCAAAAATGTGCTTGGTGATCTTTCCCAATGCAAACCCAAAGAATGAGGGGTAAGGAGGATGCCAAAGTGTGATCTCAAGGCCAATGCATATGATGAGATAGCATGAGGGATCTTATGGTCAAAATTGGGGTCTTACATAGAGCATAGTGGAATTTAAAGTTGTTAGGGAGAATAGTGGTTATTGTATTTCAATGTAGCCCTTTCCATGTATTTACCATTTTCCAACTTTGTAATGATCCATGGAGTCACTCCTTTTGCGGACTACCATTCTATCAATCAAATTTGAGCCTTTTTCCCACTTGTTTGCTATTCTTATTTTGTTTCAGTTTATGAAATTTATTTATTTTTTATGATCATTTTTAAAACAATTTTTTTTTAAAATAATCATATTTTTTTTGAAAATTTACAAAAAAGGATATGTATTTCCCTCGACTTGTGAATACAAAAGAGGAATGTTAATGGCAATCCCAAGGACGGTAAGATCTTGAAGAGTGGAATTCAGTGCCTTCCCCAAGCCGTATTTTCTTTTACAACAGTATCCCTAACATCAAATTGCAAGAGTGGTAGAAACCCTAACGAATCACTGCCAGCATCTCCATCTTGATTGAGATTAGCCGAGTATCATTTTATACTGTGTTATCAGTCTCACACCTTTGTGTTTGTTTTGTCAGCATAATCATACACATGTGCATAACATCATGATGTTTATTTGTGCATTTTTGTATTCTTGCGATAATTCCTCACCACTCTCTGGAACTTTTCTCCCCGCAGAGTGTGGGGTCCTCTCTCCAATAGAGTGTCGACCTTAAGTAGAAAGAGTTTATCCTTTCTAATTCCCCACCAAGTCTGATCCTCGTGGAAAATTTTGCTCTCAATTTTGCCCTCATTGGATTGAGTCATCTTTGACCGTTTCTCTCCAGTTCATTCCTGGTCTGAACTTTGGTCCCCCTTTGAATGGTTACCCTTGTGAAGTTGTTACTTGACTGGTAGTTGGTAATCATTCTGTTTGAGCTTATTACCTTTTGTTAATCTAGCATTCGGCTAATAGTAGGTAATAGTTCCTTTTACCCTCTGATTGGTTACCTTTGTTAAGCTACCACTTGGTTGATGGTTGGTAATCATTCTGTTTGAGCTTATTACCTTTCTTAAGCTATCACTCGGCTGATAGTAGGTAATAGTTCCTTTTACTCTCTGATTGGTTACCTTTGTTAAGCTACCACTTGGTTGGTAGTTGGTAATCATTCTATTTGAGATTATTACCTTTATTAAGCTACCACTTGGTTGGTAGTTGGTAACCATTCTATTTGAGTTTATTACCTTTATTAAGCTATCACTCAGCTGCGAGTAGGTAATAATTCGTTTTACTCTCTGATTGGTTACCTTTGTTAAGCTACCACTTGGATGGTAGTTGGTAATCATTATGTTTGAGCTTATTACCTTTGTTAAAATATCACTCGGATGATAGTAGGTAATATTCTTCTCCTATTGGAGTCGGGGTTTTCTCCTTTTCGATGATTGCTCTTCCCCAACGAAGTCTTCACTTGATAAGTCTTCCCCGTTGGGTCTTTAGTTCGTTTTCTTACCATGCATCAGTTATTTTTGAGCTCTTCCTCCCCCCCACCCCCATACGGAACTTTGTCTATCCCTAGCTGGGTACCCCTTTTGAATCTGGCATTCCCCCCGCGGAATTTCAGTCTCCTCTTTTCTCTAGCCAGTTCTTTGTCTCTTGTGGCACTTTATTCCCCACAGAGATTTTTGTTCGCATTCTATCATATCATAAACATCTTGCGGTATCTTAGGGGCAAAAAATGGGTCTTAAATATTTAAGTCTCTTCAATCTTGTCGAGATGAAGATTTCAACCTTCATATCTCCAAATTCAAGAAACTTAAATAGGGGCATCTGGCATACCCTAATATTTAACCCTAAGGTCCCACATCTCATTTTCATCTTTTACACACAAACAAGGTCACATATTGGCCCTTCCATTAACCATCTTTGAGTTTGCTTCTTGCAAGTATCATCAAGCACCCTTTTTTTACCATTGTGTTTATTTGTTCATTTCTTATCTAACCAGTAATAAAAATATCAAAAACATGTCTTATTTCCCTTAAGTTTATTGTGTAAAGTAGGGCTTCTCAAATCAAGAGAATCTCAAAGTTTGGTGGCTTACTTCTCAAGAAAAGTCAAAGGTTCATGTGTTTATTTCTATGCCTTCTTTAACAAGTAACTTCGAGCTTTGAGCAATCTAATCAAGATGAAATCAAGGACGCCTTATTTTGAGTTCATATGATCACCCATGTGCTTTTAAATGCAAGTAAAGTCCAAGTGCACAAGCTTGTTCAAAGAGGTTTGACCTAAAAGTCAACATTTTGAAGTCAAAGTTCCAAGGATCACAACTCCTTCAATTCTCAACATTTTTGAATACCCATTTTTGAATATGACTCTTATCGACATCATATAGAACTTCTCTTTACATGACAAGAGCCAATTATCCTTGAAGGATCATCCAAAGTTTGGAGACATTATAGGTCATTTGTGGACTTAGTGACTTATTGCCAACTTTCAAAGATCATAAATTCTTAAATTTTCAAGTCACTTTTTCAAAGTTTGAATATGACTCTATTTTCAAGTGACTTTTTGCCAACTTTCAAAGATCATAAATTCTTAAATTTTCAACATATAGAGCTGATTCTATTTGCACAATGCCATTGGTAATGCCCTCTATAAGTTTTCTTCAAGGACCAAGGTCAAAATATGCTTGGAAGGTCATGGAATTCTTTAGGACATTATAGGTCATTTTAAGCCATGAAGCACCCAATTTTTTCTAAGTTATGGAACCAGTATTTTATGCCAAATTCAACATACCATAACTTTGTGCTCAAACATCGAAATGTAACCTTTCTTGGCTCATTGTAATCGTGTCCATGATTTTCACACATTGCAAAAAGAATGGGATCAAAAAGCCACTTGAGTAGGATGCCCCATTAAGTTGAACATGGTGACTTGAAACTGAAGAAATCACCATTTCCCGAGATTTGATCATGACTAAAATCAATTCTAAGCCAAATTAGCAAGTGTTTTTGTTCCTAAACATGTTTAATCAAGTCTCCGGAAGCTAATTGACACTTAGAACACATCATTTGGATGAGTTTTGATGAGTTTCAAGTCACATATTTCACACACTTGGATCAAATTCGTTTATCACTAATTCAGCATCATTCCACACGTATTGGGATCCAAACACATTCCCTATAAATAGAGGAAGTTATTGCTTTCATTTCCAAGCTTTGGAGAGCCAAGAAACCCCTGTTGTAACTTGAAGTTTTTCCAGAAAATTCAACAATTGTGTTTTGAGTTTCAGCTTGTTTCAATCTATTTTCTTGATTATATTAGCTCCATTGGCATCCTCTGAAACTTTTGCAACAATTCCCAAGCCATGAGACCTTCTAAAGTTCTCTAACCAGATCGAACTTTATCAACTTCTGATCACCATCTGGACAAGGTAGTTCTGAGCATCATTTAAACTCAAACAAGTTATCACAAGGTAGTCCTTCACTCTCTGATTCTTTCCCCTAACTTATCTGGTGTTGATTGATCGTGTTTATTATTTAATTTAATTTTTCATGGCTTGCTTGTTTCTGAAACTTCTTTGAAATTCCCTTTGCTAGGTTTACATAAATGAATTTGGGGCATAAGGTTGAATTCAGGATGAGAAAAGGATCACAATGGTGGTGGTCTCATGTCTTGAAGTTACCAAACAATGAAACTCCAGTGAGAGCTCACCGGAGAAGATGATCGAAGTATTTCTTAGGTGGTCTGAGTTTGGACCAGACACGTTGGCATTTTGGAATATTTTGATTGATTGAATTCAAATTGGATCATGTGTTCTGATTGTGGCGCGTTCCATTGTGATTCATATCATTTAGAGTGTTGGATCTGCAACATAAATTAATGAGGCGTGATCCAACGCTCCTAGTTTTTTTTGATTTTATTTATTTTTCTTTTACTATTTTAAATTGCTTTTTTCTTTAAAAATTCGTAGTAATTTCATTTTTTATCCAAAAAATCCCAAAATAATTTCTAAAATTCTTTTTTATTTTTCTTCAGCTGATTTTTATTTTTCCATATTTTATTTCACTGATTATCTATATTTCATGAATTTTCTCTTTTTTCCTTTACTTTAATTGGTTTAAAAATATTTTTCTGCATTTTTAAATTCTGAAAATTTTATTATATGTTTCTCATTTTATTTCCAACCTTCCCTAATTATCTTGGCCATATATTTGGTGTTTCGAAGGACTTTGTGGATTTTCCATTTTATTTCCATTTTAAAAATACCTTTGATGCATTTTTATTTCATTTAATTGCATTTTAAATTTGTATGACCTTGTGGACTTCTGCTAGCCTTGGATTAGGATGATTTTGACTTCAAGTCTCATCAAACTCAATGGATCTTGGGTGTTGATGGGGTGAAAACCCTAATTCACCAAAATAGATGATTGACTTTGATGATGACTTGATCAAATTTGTGATTCAATTTGGGTGTGACCTCTTTTGTCCCTTCCTTCTCTATCCCTTTCTTTTCCCTTTGATCAATTGGATGAATTTGTGTCCATCTTGTTCATGGTGTGTGGATTGGTACTTGATGAACTTTCATCATTTCAAGTCTACATTATAAGTGATCATGAATCATGTAAGGTAATTTGGGTTGATGCATAAGTTTTCCCTAAGTGTCATTAAATATGGATTGAAGTAATGGACCATCCTTCTGGCCTTTGTGCTTGATCATCCTCTTTCTTTTTCTTTTCTTGTGTGACATAGCTTTAGGAGGATGATTTACATATCATTTTTCTAGCATGTATTAATAAAAACATTATTATTGACCGGCCTCAGATAGTCGTGACTTCTACATAAGTCCAATTATGATTGCTTAACATAGTGCTAAATTTGTCCCAAAGGGAATGACATTTTTATAAGTGAGAATTTAAGTCTCATATTCCTCATGGTATTGTGTGAAAATGTTGCTCCTTTTCCATTTGTGAGAGCTAGTGGCATACTTGTTGATTTTATCCAAGTTGGATCCCTTCTCATAAATGATGTATAGGTTCATATTTTCATGCTTGTGAGTGGATGGTTGAGTGTTCTCCAAAAAATGACCAAAACATCTTTTCATCTTCACTAACATCTTTTACTAAAATTTTACTTGTCTTAACCTTTACTTCAAAGTCATTTACCTTTATGCTTTCTTTATGTCATTTACTTTATGCTTTATGTTTAACATTTCATATCATATTATTTGTATTTATGTAATTTTATTATTTGTCCATTTGGACCTTTCTTTTATATCATTGTTAAGAAGACACTAATAAAAGAAGAAACTTGTTTCTCATAACTCATAGACTTGTGGTTACCATCCTTGGCATCATTATGGAGTTATGGACTTAGAATTAGGACATTGGCCTTTACTTGGGGATTTGGGACTTAAGACCTTGGAATCCATCTGATACCTTTGACTTTGGAATTCTCTGTAAAGACTTGGCTTGGTTACTTTGGTTTCATCTGACACATGGATTACTATTTGCTTATTTTGCTTGCTGAAGGCTTAATCCAAATGAGGGAAATTCTTGCTTGACTTATGTCATAAAGCTTGATATTTCTTGGTTGGATCTTTCTTCTTTAGCTTTTACTTTACTGGTTTAGTATAGTCTCTTCTTCTCCTCCCCCTTCTTTAATTTTCAAAATCTTTTCTCTTTTTTCAGAACCTTCTTATTTTTAACTTGAACCACTTTCTCAATAAACCTTGACTTTTGTCAAGTGATTTTTAAAACGTTTTTCCCAATAAATGAAAATCCATCCTAAGCATACTTAGACCAATTTTAAAAGACTAAAAAAATCCTAACTCATTCAAACCATTTTGTGCCCTTTTTCCTTTTTAAACTTTTTCTCCCTGAATTAGACATGAGTCATTTCCATAGTTGAGTTATAATTCTCCTATCTCCAGAGTATTTATGATAATTCTTTTCCATCTATGGGAGCTAGTGGCATACTTGTTGATCCTTATCTAAGTTGGAGCCATTATCATGATGATGTAAAGTTCTCATACTTGTGGGTAACTAGCTGAGTATTCTCCTTAAAATGAAAAAATTGAAGGTAGAGAAAAACAAGAAAGGGGAGTTTAAATTGTTTTCACTAAAAATAAAAACTTTTAGCAACACTACACACACAAAGGTAACAACAAACAACACATAAGTTTATCCTGGTTCGCTTGAAAATCAAAGCTACTCCAGTCCACCCTTCAATAAGGACTTAATACAATAATCTAGAAAGATTATAGCAATTGTCTAAGAGTTCAATAATCTCTTATCCCTCTAAAGCCTACAGACCTCACGAGTCACTTGAGGAATTACAATAACTACTGAGAATTACAAGAATGTGTTTGGTGCTTCTAGATAAGCAAGATGAACACAATTAAAAAATAGATGATCAATGATCACACTATGAGAAACAACTCGTGTGTGATAATTGAATTATACAATGACAAGAATTTAGTTTATGATTCAAGGTGTATAGTAGAATTCTTGTGTGATAGATTTGTATCTTGGTATGATGGTAGTGAGGCCTTTTTATAGTGCTTAGAGATGATACTGTTGGAGAAAATGTTGATGGTGATATCTTGCCAATAATGTGGCTTAATGATATTAAATTTCTTGTCCCTTTTGGAACATAGTCAATACTATTGTAGCAGTGAATTTGTGATCATCAAGCTATGGATAAGCTCGAGATCAAATAACAAGAGTCGCCATAGTGCTTTTATTGTTTCCAATGGAAAAGGGAAAAAGTACGAACAAAACCCAAAAGTAAGAAGTTTTCAAATGAAAACTAATAAAATGTCAGAGATTACAGGTAAGGGGGTTGGTTACACAGAGGGAATGTGTTAGCACCCAAAGTGTCCTAGGTACTCCTAGGGAGCCCTTTTTCTGTGCATATGTATTTGGTACAAAATGATATTTACAAACAAATAGAATAGGGAGATGAGAAAAGAACTCATTAATTATTTTTGTGTTTGGCAAGACCTTCGGTCTTGTGCCTACGTACCAACATAAAAATGAGTGATCAAAACCTCGTAGTCCGTGATACAAATTTCAAAGTGGATGCATTGCTTTTAACAAAAATTAAGTTTGAAAGGCACAAAGGCCTAAAAATGGTTTGAATGAGTTAGTTCTTTTTGGCTTTTTGAAAGTTTAAGTCAAGTATGGTTAAGTTTATTTACAAGTTTGATTTAAGAAAAGAAGTTTGAAAATGAAATGGCATAAGGCCATAGTTTCTATCTTTTCGCAAAGTGGTCAATGTTTAGAACAAAATAAGTTCAATCAAAGAAGATTTTTGAAAAGGGAGGGAGAGATTTTGAAATTAAATAAATGGGGAGAAGATGAAGGGACTAATCCTATGCACAAAATTAAAAGTTGAGAGTTGAAAAGATCTGACCAAATGGGTAGCAATCCAATAGACAAGAATGTTAGTAGAAACCCAGAATTCCCTTGGACTTTTTAGAATCAAGCAACACACAAATGCACAATTATATTGTCTTGAAGAGCAAGGCATCAAATAAAGATAGCCACATCCAAGCTTATCCATTCCACAATCTTCTTCAAAATAGCTCATGTAACAGATCAATTCCATAAGTCACAGGTTTAAAATAACAGCTTCACAATGATCATGTTGCAGATGAACTCAGAGGGATCTTGAATGATATATCAGATGAAGTTTCAAATTGCAAGCACTTGGTTTCTCAATAAGTTGGCATTGGCCAAGTCCTTTAGCATAGGAATGTTGCCTAAGTTCTAAGTCCATTTGTCCAAGATCAAGCCAACAGTCCACACAAAAGTTTTTTTAGGGGTTTTGTTGTTATTACGTACATTTATGGTCAAAGACCACACAAACAAGCAAAGTATATACACACAAGGAATATCACACAATATGGTCCAAGTGGACAAAGTGAAAATTGCATTAACATAAACAATTAGAATGATATGAACAATGGCCAATGTATAAAAGCTAGAATTAAATGACATTAAAGTAAATGGCTTGAAATTAAAAGTTTGTAGTTAATAGGTTAGAAGTTAGTATTATTTTGCTTTTTCTTTTCATTCTTAGACATTCTTTGGAGAACACTCAACCCACTTATCACAAGCATGGACCCTTGAACCAAGACATCTTCCAAAGGAAGGAAAAAGGCCAAGTTTCCACACAAAACCATGAAAGAGGGGAGACTTACAATCTCACTAAATAGAATGTTATGCCTTTTATGTCACAAATTTAGCGCTATGTTAAGCAATCGTAATTGGACTTATGTAGAAGTCACAACTATTTGAGGTCGGGCAATAGAATTTTGGTGTTAATGCATGTTAGAGACATAGTATTATGGACTATGCTCATGAAACATACCACACACAAAAAGAATATGCAAAAGGTATGGCCTAATCTCATCAATACTCATGTTAATTTTTCAATCAACTAGCCGTAGGACTTTGAGATATCATAGGTCAAATGAGATGAATGCATAAAGAAAGGGAATAAGATGAAGAGGAAGGGGAATATATGAAAACTAAAATTGATCAAAGGAGGACTTTTACCAAATTAATATCATCCATTCATTTTGGGAGATGGAATGTACATTCCATCAATCCCCTAAATCCAATGATATTAACTTGACAAAGTCAAATCAACCTTGATCAAGGCCCAACAAGAAGAGTCAAACACAAACAAGTCATTACAATTGGTCAACAAAATTATTTGGCATTTATTCAAATTAAAAACACTAAAATAATATATTTAAACTAAATATGGTTTGTCAAATTCCTAAAACCTCATCAAAAGACCAAAGAAATGGTCATGAGATTTCTCATAGGTCAAACAAGGTCAAAGAACCTTGGAGAAAAAATTTCAGAATTTTTGAAGACTTAAAAGTATTTTTAAACAATTAAAAACAAATGCAAAATCAATTAAATCATGAAAAATATTAATAATGATCCAAAAAATAATTTTAATTCAGAATATGAAAGAGAAAATTATTTGAAATTTTTTGGTGAAACTCTCATATTTCTTTGGATCAATATTAAAATTAATATGAATTAATGAAAATAAAGCAATTAAAATGAAATTTAAATAATCAGAAAAAACGTGGACCACTTGATCTCCCTCATTAATTGAGGTGGCAGATCAAGTGGCCACCAACGCGCGTTCCATGGTGGACTTGAGTCAACGCGGCACATGCATGGTAATTAAAAATAACGCACGAGATTAAAACAATTTAAAAGAGATCAATGGCTCTGAACCGTGTCAACACATCACCGGCGTCCAAAGGCCGGTCATCTTCTCCGGTGATCTGAAAGAAAAAATGGTGTAGAGCAGGAATCTGACCTCAATTTTAACTAACTCCTCACATATAGAGAGATATGAGGAGTTGAATTTTGAGGTATGTCAACTGAGTTGCTTCGATTTGACCTCTAAGCAACTCAATCTTCTTGCCTACATTGGTAGGATTCAGACAACGAAAGAATCAAGAGAATTGAGCAAGATTGAGAGAGAATCGAAGAGATGAAATTTTCTGGAAAATACCTTCAATGCAGGTCTGGATTCAACTGTTCTTGCCTTGGCTCGTGCTTGATCTCACTCAGAATGCTTGCAGAAGTAGAATGAAATGCACAAAAGATCTTGGATCCCTAGTGTTTTGAATCTCAAAACAGTGAGATTCAAACTCAATTTCAAGATAAAATTCTCAGGATTATCCTCTCAAATGGAAGGGTTAGGGGTTTAGGATCAAAGCTGGCGCGAATTTCTGTTGAATTATGAGCATATGCAGCTCTATTTATAGTTGGATCATGTGATATTTGCACCTTCCAAATGACTTTCCAAAATTGGCAATGAGTGATGCATGGGTGCATGGGCATGTACAAGCCTATGAGATCATTGCTTTAGGTCCACAAATGAGTGTGAGAGAGTCTGAAATCAACTTGGATTGCAAGGCAAGTGTTCATGGAAACTTGAAGTTTGAACTTTGCCAAATGATGATGCAATGTTCAAGCCATGCGCAACCTATTCAGTTCTTGTCCAAAATAGATGAACTTGGACTTTTTTGGAAAGATGAGATCAAAAGTAACAACCTTCATGTTCAAAACTTTTCCATTCGAAGCTTTTATCATGATGAATTTTGAGGTGGAAGTTTGGAAATTTCAACATGTTGAAATTTTTTCTAAATGTCAAGCCATATATCTCAATATTCCACCTTGCTTAACTTTTTATGTGAGCTTCAAATAAGAAAAGTGTATTCATAAAAGTTGTAGCTCTTTCAAATACCTTCAAAATGGTCACCAATTTAATGTCTTTTGGGTTTTAAATGATAGAGTTATGCATTTTTGAATTTTAGAAAAATCACTTGTTCAATGGTATAGGTCAAAATTGACCTATAATGTAGCCTCATATCACATGCTCATAAAAGTTGAATTAGATCTCACTTCAAACATAAAGGTTAAAGTAGACATCTTTAATTTGATTGTGCAACTTGGAAATCTTTCATCTCATAAAAATTGAGCAAGTTATGGCCTTGGGAAGTTGACTTTCAAATTAGAGTTTAGAAAAAACGACCTATAATGTTTCAACATAGAAAATGATTTTCCAAGCAAAACTAGCTCTAGGTCTAAAAATGAAAATTGTTTGGAATGTCATTTAGAGTAACGTTTCTCTTGGAATCATTTTCATATGGTGAAAATTGTAGGAGATAGGGTCTAGGGAGACCCGGTTTTGATCAGATGAATTCATCTGGCCAACCACCATCAACCAACTTGCTAATCTTTAATTCTCTTTGACTTTCTAGGCTCATGTTAGATCATATATGCATAATATGATGAATTTTGAAGTTTCCCTTTAGAAATTTGATCAATGGTGAGATAGCTTGTTGGAAAATTATTCAAGATACCCAGTCAAACTAGGGTTTCCAAGGCAAATCACCCGCAAACTCTTGAAGAAAACTTGATCAAAATAACATGTAGAAATCATTAAGACTCATATATGATGCTTGTAACCATTCTTGTATCAATTCATGGTTGTTCTCTTTGTCACAAGGGTCTCAAACCCTAGGTATGAACTTGATGAATCAATGGTGATCATGCCCTACCTACAAAAGAGTTAGGCAAATGCAAAGACATATTTTTGGTATTTTGGTTAGTGAAAATGATAAAATACAAGTATGATACAATCATATAGTGCTTGGTGATCTCTCCCAAAACAAACCCAATGAAAGAGGGGTAAGGAGGATGCCAAGGTATGATCCCAATGCTAATGCTTATGATGAAATTGCATGAGGGATCTTAGGGTCAAAGTTGGGGTCTTACAATTGCCCCTATTTAAGGACATCCTAACCGAGGAGGCGAAGGTTAAAATCTTCATGTCGACTCATTAGAACGGGCTTAAATAACAACATATAGAAACCAATTTTGGTCCCTAAGAGACCTCATGATGCAAATGTTATGAGTGCAAAAGTTAATGCTCTGTGGGGAAATATTTCCACGAAGGAAAAGAAATCAGAGAGACCGAAAGTCCACAGGAGTATAACATATTCCGTAAGGAAAACACGCTTGGGAGATAGAGACTCTAGGGAAAAAAGGGTTATGCGTAGGCCAGGCTACGACTTAAAAACTGCTGGGGAACTCGAGGAATTCCATATAAAATGGAAAGACTCAGCCAGGGAACAACAACATCTGCAGGGGATACGAGTAGATCAAAATAACACAGAAGTACTTGAATAATGCAGGGAAAAGCGATTTCACTAAGGAAATGCACACTCAACTCAACTGGGGGAAGAAATAAACTTCGACACAGGAGGAGCAGAAATCTATTATCTACTACCTGTTACTGGGTAAGGAGATAATAAAGATCCGACAGAGAGGACATCCGTCACCGGTTAGGATGAACATATCAAGGATGACTCGCTAAGAAAAGCTAGGAGGGAGTATTCATTACCGGTTACTGGGTAAAAATAGCCTTGCTGGGGAAAACTATAGAAAATAGGATTTACAACTACCAGTTACTGGGCAGAAGACCAAGGATGAGAGTATCCGTCATCGGTTAGGATGAACATATCAAGGATAAACTCAACAGGGAAGAAAATCCATCATCGGTTAGGATGAACATATCAAGGATAGACTTGCCTGGGAAATGTTAAGGAGGATATCCGTCATCAGTTAAAACGAACATATCAAGGATAAACCAACTGAACAAAAGGTAGAAATTACATCTATCGAATGCTGGATAGAATACCGTCAAAGAGAAAATCCATCACCGGTTAAGATGAACATATCAATGATAGACTCTGAGAGAGGAGAAAATAGGAATTACATCTATCAATTACTGGATAGAATTCCAAGAAAGAGAATCCGTCACTGGTTAAAATGAACATATCAAGGATCAACTTTGCGGAGGGGACAAAAAGCAGGATTTAGAACTTACGGTTACTGGGTAGAAGACCGCAAAGAGAAGGAAACCTGTCATCGGTTAGGATGAACATATCAAGGATTAACTCTCTGGGAAACAAGAATAGGGATTACAACTACCCTTGATAGGTAGAATACCAAAGGTGAGAATATCCGTCATCGGTTAGGATGAACATATCAAGGATAGACTCTGGCAAGGGAAAGAAAGATATTTATCACCGGTTAGGGTGAACATATCAAGGATACACTTTCTGGGGAATCAGATCCGCTGGGGACTCTACTGCTGGGAAAACTGGGATACTTTTGTCAGGCTTCGGGCAAGAAGTAACAAACTGCAAACTAAGAATATTATTACCAGTTACTGGGTAATAGACTCTTAGGGGACTCGAAGCATCTATCTAGGTAAGAGCTAGAAAGAAATAATCAAACAAGACTCAACCCAATGAGGACATAACTCAAGGGGGGTGGTTCCATCCAGATGAACAACTAGGGAGGAAACTAAAATAATAATCATCCACGAGGAAACAACTCAGTGGGGAAGAGGAGAAAGGTTAAAGTCTTTCTGCCTAAGGGGCTGACGCTCTACAATTGAGGGAGGACAAACACCGGAATTTGTATGGGGATAAAGTACCGCCATACAGAGAATGAGAATCTCAAACCAACAAGTTAATCAGATATGCAAATATGCAATTATGAAATTATATGAGTGTATATATATGATGATTATGCTGACGAGGACAATCACAAAGGATACAAAGGTGTCGCAAAAAAATCGAATCCTCGGTACAATCCTCAATTAATCTACAAAGTATGGAGACAACTGCTGGAGAACAGAGAGATCAACAATCCAAAAAGCTCAACCCTAACTGGGGAAGGAGGAGATCTATTGAGGAAAGAGATATATCATCGAACCTGTGGGAATTTTAGGTCAACACCATAAAAATGGGAGACAACCCTACAGGGAAATAAACTGCTCAGAAACCAGGAGGAAACTCTGACTGGGGAGCAAGTCGAATGGCGATTGGCGGGGAAACCAATGCAATCTACTGGGGAGATCAATCACTTCTACTGAAGGAGCGCAAACTCCACTAGGGAGGGCAGACACTCTATCGAGGGAGACAAGTCGCAGGGTACCTGAATCAACCAACTCAGCTAGGGAAAAGGAACGAAAACTCCATAGGGGAATCAAAAACTCCATTGAGGAACTGAATCAACACAATCGTCTAAGGATACCCGAAGGGTTAACTGCTTAGGGAGCCTCTGATGTTTCGTACTCAAGGACTTGTTATCCATCGAAATGCTGTTGATATTTCTTTTCAATTGCTTCGGAAAATTCTTGCTTTTATATGTTTTGAGAAAAAGAGATTTTGATTACAAATTTTAAATTTTCAAAAATGATCATAATAAAATTTAAAACTATTGGCTGAAGTAAATAAGAGTAGAAACAATTGGACAAAAGCTCAACTTTATTTGATAGAATGGTAGTCTGTAAATGACAAGACTCCGTAGATTTTTACAAAGCTAAAAAATGGTAATTTACATGGAAACGAGCTAGAATGAATACAACTGATCCTTAATCCTTCTACCAACTCTTTATATCTGATATGCTTTTGGCAACTATAGGGGATGATGAATCGACGTCAACCCTTGTGCTCAATCAAGTCTTTCCAAAATTGGGCGAACAGTAGACTGCAGTTACTAGCCATAATCCCTGATTTTTGCATAAGTTTCCCCAAGGTGGGGTACTCAACTTATCGGGAAATTCTTTCTATTTTATGTCTCTAATTTTTGCCTGGATCGCCCTTTTGGGTTTTCAATCCACCGAGACGTTCATTTTTTCCTAAGCTGCCCTTTCGAGTTTTCAACTTAGCGAGTTGTTCTTTTTCTTTTTAGGCGAAGTATTTATTGACTGCATATGCGTTCACAAGACGAGTGAACTCTTCACCATCCATAGTTCTAAGAATCAATGCGTCGCCTGAAAGGCTCTTTTAACAACATATGGGCCTTCATAATTAGGAGTCCATTTCCCTCTAGAATTTGATTTAAACGTCAAAATCTTCTTGAGCACAAGGTCACCTTCTCTGAACACACGAGGTCTGACCTTCTTATCAAAAGCTTTCTTCATCCTTTGCTGATACAACTGACCATGACACATGGCAGTTAATCTTTTCTCTTCAATTAAATTCAGCTGATCAAACCTAGTTTGACACCATTCAGCCTCAGTCAACTTGGCTTCCATAAGAACACGCAATGAAGGAATCTCAACCTCTACGGGGAGCATTGCTTCCATACCATACACAAGAGAGAAAGGGGTTGCCCCTAGTGAAGTGAAGATGGATGTACGATACCCGTGCAAAGCAAATGGGAGCATCTCATGCCAATCCTTGTATGTGACAACCATCTTCTGAATAATCTTCTTGATGTTCTTGTTTGCAGCTTCAACAACCCCATTCATCTTGGGTCTGTAGGGAGAAGAATTATGACGTGCAATCTTGAAGTCTTTGCAAAGAGCTTCCACCATATTGTTATTCAAGTTCGATCCATTATCAGTAATGGTCTTGCTTGGCACACCATAACGGCATATGATATGATTCTTGATAAACCTTACAATAACTTGCTTGGTTACATTCGCATACGATGTCGCTTCAACCCATTTTGTGAAGTAGTCAATTGCCACCAAAATGAAACGATGTCCATTCGAAGCTTTGGGTTCAATCATCCCAATCATATCAATTCCCCACAAGGAGAAAGGCCATGGGGAAGAGATAACATTCAATAGTGTCAGAGGAACATGAATCTTATCAGCATAAATTTGACACTTATGGCATTTCTTCACAAATTTGAAACAATCAGATTCCATTGTCAGCCAATAGTAACCTTCTCGCAACATCTTCTTCGCTATTGCATATCCATTGGAGTGAATACCAAAGGAACCTTCATGCACTTTGGTCATCAACAAGTTTGCTTCGTGTCTATCCACACATATGAGCAAAACCATGTCGAAGTTTCTCTTGTACAGTATATCACCATTCAAGTAGAAATTTCCTGCTAATCTTCTCAAAGTCTTCTTATCTTTCAAAGATGCCCTAGACGGGTAAATTTGACTTTGGAGGAAACATTTGATGCCATAATACCACGACTTGTCGTCTTTGATCTCTTCCACAGCAAACACATGAGCTGGCCTATCAAGACGCATCACAGACAAATTGGGAACTTCATTCCAATACTTTAGCACAATCATTGATGCTAATGTTTCAAGAGCATCTATCATCCGATTTTCATCTCGAGGAATATGATGAAACTCAACCTTTATAAAGAAAGTTGAAACCCTCCTCGCATAATCTCTATACTGCACGAAACCGGATTGATTTGTCTCTCATTCTCCTTTGATTTGATTCAAAACCAAAGCCGGATCACCGAAGACATTCAAATACTTGATTCTAAGATTCATGGCCTCTTGAAGCCCCATAATGCAAGCTTCATATTCTTCCATATTGTTTGTACACTTGAAAGTCAATCTAGTTGTAAATGGTAGATGCGTGCCTTTAGGAGTAATAATCACTGCCTCAATGCCACTTCCATATTGATTAACAACTCCACCAAATACCATGCCCCAACGGGAACCAGGTTTTGGGCCTTCTTCAAGCAATGGTTCATCACAATCTTTCATTTTCAAGTACAAAATCTCTTCATCTAGAAAATCATACTCCACTGACTGATAATCTTCAATTGGTTGGTGAGCCAAATGGTCAGCCAAGATACTACTTTTGATCGCTTTCTGAGATCGGTATTCGATATCATACTCTGATAACAACATCTGCCAATGGGAAATCCTCCCAGTTAAGGCAGGCTTCTCAAATATATACTTGATTGGATCCATTTTGGATATCAAACAAGTGGTATGATTCAACATATATTGACGCAGACGCTTAGCATCCCAAGCCAATACGCAACAAGTCTTCTCAAGCATTGAATATCGAGTCTCACAGTCGGTGAACTTCTTATTGACGTAGTAAATTACAAATTCTTTCTTCCCAGTCTCATCTTGCTGACCAAGAACACAACTCATACTATCTTCTAGCACAGTCAAATACATGATCAACGGTCTTCCTTCAACAGGTGGAGACAAAATCGGAGGCTCAAGTAAATATTCCTTGATACTATCAAATGCTTTTTGGCAGTCTTTGGTTCAATCACAAGACTGATCTTTCTGAAGAAGCTTGAATATAGGCGCACATTTGGCAGTCATGAGGGAAATGAATCTGGAAATATAATTCAAGCGGCCAAGAAAACCTCTCACTTGCTTCTCAGTTTTGGGCGCAGACATCTCTTATATTGCTTTGACCTTGGCAGGATCAACTTCAATGCCCTTCTCACTAACAATAAAGCCCAACAATTTACCTGAACGAACACCAAAAGTACACTTATTGGGATTCAAGCGGAGTTTATACTTCCTCAAACGTCGGAATAGCTTCAACAAATCCTCAACATCTTCCTCTTCATCAATTTATTTAGCAATGATGTCATCGACATATACTTCTATCTCTTTATGCATCATATCATGAAAAAGAGTAGTCATTACTCTTTGGTAAGTAGCACCAGCATTTTTTAAACCAAAAGGCATCACTCTATAACAGAATGTTCCCTAGGGTGTAATGGATGTGGTCTTCTCCATATCCTCGGGTGCCATCTTGATCTGGTTATATCCAAAAAATCCATCCATAAACGAAAAGACTTTGAATTGAGCAGTATTGTCTACCAACATATCAATGTGTGGCAGAGGGAAATCATCTTTCGGACTGGCATTATTCAAATCTTTATAGTCGACACACATGTGGACCTTTCCATATTTCTTCGGCACTGGCACAATATTGGCCACCCATTGCGGATACTCAGCAGTTACAAGGAAACCGACATCAATCTGCTTCTGCACTTCCTCTTTGATTTTTACAGCCATATCAGGATGCGTTCTTCTCAACTTCTGTTTGACTGGCGGGCATTCTGGCTTCAACGGCAATCTATGCTCCACAATCTCAGAATCCAAAACAGGCATGTCTTGATAGGACCAAGAAAACACATCTGAATACTCTCGAAGAAGATCAATCAACCCCTTCTTGACTTTTGGACACAGGCGAGACCCGATCTTGACTTCCTTCACATCATCCTCGGAACCCAAATTGACTAACTCGACCTGCTCTTCGAACAACTGAATGGTCTTTTCATCTTGCTCAAGAAGATGAGATAATTCATCACTCACTTCTACATCACTTTCCTCCTCGGCTTCAAACACAGGGAATTCAAAATTTGGAGAAGGAGGAGGATCATTGTATTCAACGGGGTTAGAAACCAACCTGCATAATGATTTGATATTTTGATTTTAGAGAAGTGAATGTGTGACCAAATATTATGCAGATGGACAATTATATTATTTATTTATGTTTTTTGTGATTACCATTTTCAGAATAAAGCAAAAACTAAAAATAAACACCATAGATGTGGATGAATAGAATTAATTTTATCGATGATCAATTTGAAAATGGCCAAACAATGTTCTCTTCTCCCTTAGGCATAGGAGAAAGATTTTGAAAACATATAAAAGCAAATACTTAGATCGATGCAAAATAACAGGAATACAACAGCGATCCAATTGTCGCAAGCCTTCCCATGCGTCACAAAATTGGTGTAGTCTTCCTCTTCGTCATCCTCCATTACATCAGCTAAGTGTTGTTCATTACCATGAATGAACCCTCCGCTACGGAAGCTAAGTTGCATATCTTCAGTCCTTGCAGTTGTTGAACCTTTCTGGAACCCCAAACCGGATCTGCCTTTGTTGTTGGAGATCTCTACCATGCGCCCCCACTGATCAACATTGCCTTCTTCCAAAATATTTTGAGCATCTTTCAATGAGGACATAGGTGCTCCAACCCTCTTTTCAGCAGCAATAGATAAGGCCTGGAACGGAATTCCAACCTCATCCTCAGCTTCAACGTAAGAGAAAGATGACAAGTGGCTAACCAACAATGCTTTCTCTCCACCAACAATCACTAGCTTGCCATTCTTCACAAATTTGAGTTTCTGGTGTAAAGTTGAAGTAACAGCTCCTGCCTCATGGATCCATGGCCTTCCCAACAAGAAACTGTAGGCCGGGTGGATATCCATTACTTGAAAAGTAATCTGAAAATCACTCGGGCCTATCTTAACTAGAAGGTCCACTTCACCAATAACCGTCTTGCACGAACCATCAAAAGCTTTAACGATTACGCCGCTATACCTCATAGGCGCTCCTTGGTAAGATAACTTTGACAGAGTTGACTTTGGAAGCACATTTATCGACGACCCAGTGTCAACAAGCACATTTGACAAAGCATCCTCTTTGCAATTCATGGAGATGTGCAAAGCCAGATTATGATTTCTTCCCTCCTCAGGGAGTTCTTCATCACAGAAGCTAAGATTATTGTAAGAAGTGATGTTAGCCATAATATGATCGAATTGATCCACTGTAACATCATGTTCTACAAATGATTGCTCTAGAACTCTCTGTAGTGCTTCTCTATGCGCTTCGGAATTCATGAGCAGAGACAACACTGAGATCTTTGAGGGGGTTTGGAGAAACTGCTCCACCATATTAAACTCGCTTCTTTTGATTAACTGGAGTACCTCATCATCATCATTGGGTTTCAAATTGCTGGATTCACCAGACTTACCTTTTGAAAAGCCAACTGGGTCTTCAACAGGCACTTCCACCTTCTTACTCACAACTTCTTCTTCTTTATCTTTTAGGAACACCGACCAAAACACTCGACCACTGCGGGTCACCTTAGTAACATCAACAATGCTCACGGCTGAACTAGTCGTAGGCAGCGGAACCTCTTGACCACCTTCTATCATTGTAGCATTATACTGATATAACACAGCTTTATCAGATGAATACAGGACTGGGCCTGCTAACCGTATTACCAACGGCGATACTGATCTTTGATTGTTGTTGTTACTAGAGTCATACTGGCTTACCAACTTCTCAGGCTGCTTGAAAATAGGCACTATGACATTAACATTGTCATCTATATGACGGGCTTGAACAATTTGAATCATGCCTTCATCCATCAGTCGTTGGATGTCCCTTTTCACAACTTCACAACCCCTCGGGTTAGCACTACAAACAGCACAACCATCATGGTCGTGCTCATAGTCACTTACCAAACAAACATCCTTATGCATCTGCACCAAGGATCTTCGGATAAAACGCACATCAAAAACTTTAAACTCCCCAGGGAAACCATCCACCATATTCACAGAAGAGCTCCCATGAGCGGGCAAAGGGTTCGCTTTCACATTCGACGCACGGTCCTCGAAGGACACCATACCACTCTTCAAATGTTTTGAACCTCATACTTGAGTGGATAACAATTTTCAATATCATGTCCGGGTACTCCTTGATGAAAAGCACAATGGAGTTCAGGTTTGTACCACCAAGGAAGTGGCTCTGGAATCTGTGGCAGGTTTCTTGGTTGAATCAGGTTCTTGAGAACCAAGGATGGATAGAGTTCTGCATAAGACATAGAAATCGGGTCGAAATATACCTTCTTCCTCTCAAGGTTTTGTTGATGTTGATTGTTGTGAGTATTGTTGTTGTTATTGTAGGTGTTCGTTCGTTGTTGCGGTTGTTGTTGTTGACGTTGTTGTTGTTGAACTGGTGTTGTTTGTTGATTAGAAAATATTGGGATAACGGAAGATACTTGATGATGATGATGTTGACGGCATGGTGGATTTCTTTTCACTGTCCTTCTTCTTACCGAAATTGCTACCATATCTCTTGCTTGTTGATGCCTCATCTCTTGACAAACGTCCCTCTCGGACTCCTTCCTCAAGCCTCATCCCCATGTTTACCATTTCGGTAAAGTCACTGAGGGCACTAGCAATCATTCGTTCATAGTAAAATGAACTCAGAGTTTTCAAGAATATCTTTGTCATCTCTTTTTCCTCCAAAAAAGGAGTGGTCTGGGCAGCTAATTCCCTCCATCTCTGTGCATACTCTTTAAATGTCTCTTTGTCCTTCTAAGACATAGACCTCAGCTGGTCTCTATCAGGCGCCATGTCCACATTGTACTTATACTGCTTAACAAAAGCCTCCCCCAAGTCATTGAAAGTGCGAATGCTGGCACTGTCCAATCCAATGTACAAACAGAGCGCAACGCCAGTCAGACTATCTTGGAAGTAGTGAATAAGCAATTGATCATTGTCGGTCTGAGTAGACATCTTGCGAGCATACATCACAATATGACTGAGCGGACAAGAGTTCCCCTTATATTTTTCAAAGTCAGGCACTTTGAACTTCACCAGGATCTTGACGTTGGGCTCTAAACACAACTCAGCAGCACTCTTTCCAAACAAATCCTTACCTCTCAGCATCTTCAATTCTTTGTGCAACTCAAGAAACTGATCCTTCATTTCATCCATTTTCTCATAGACGTTTGGACCCTCAGACGGCTCGGAGTGATAGATGGTGTCCTCTACGCGAGGAAAGGTGTGCACAACGGGAGGTGGCATGGACATGACCGGGCTAGATGCCGGCATGGAAGCAAAGGTAGGCGCAAATCCTTCGGGCACAAAGTTGGATGGCATTCCCCACGGGAATCCGGCAGGCATAGTCGGCACGAAATGGGCGGAAGACCAAGGGTGAGAGTATCCGTCATCGGTTAGGATGAACATATCAAGGATAAACTTAACAGGGAAGAAAATCCGTCATCGGTTAAGATGAACATATCAAGGATAGACTTTCCTGGGGATGTCAAGGAGGATACCCGTCATCGGTTAGGATGAACATATCAAGGATATACCAACTAAACAAAAAGGGAATTACATCTACCGAAAACTAGATAGAAAACCGTCAGAGAGAAAAATCTGTCACCGGTTAGGATGAACATATCAAGGATTCACTCTGCGAGGGGACAAAGCAGGATTTACAACTACCGGTTACTGGGTAGAAGACCAATCAAAGATAAAATCCGTCACTGGTTAAAGTGAACATATCAATGATAGACTCTGGAATAGGGAATAAAAGTAGGGATTACATCTATCAGTTACTGGATAGAATACCAAAGAAGAGAAAATCCGTCACTGGTTAAAGTGAACATATCAAGGATTGACTCTGCACAGAAGACAAAAGTAGGATTTATAACTACCGGTTACTGGGTAGAAGACCAACAAGGAGAAGAAAACCCATCATCGATTAAGATAAACATATCAAGGATTAACTCTCTGAGGAGCGAAAATAGGGATTACAACTACCTTTTTACTGGGTAGAATACCAAAAAAGAGAATATCCGTCACTGATTAAAGTGAACATATCAAGGATAGACTCCACGTGGGAAGAAAAGATATCCGTCACCGGTTAGGATGAACATATCAAGGATATACTTTTCGAGGAATAGATCCACTAGGGATTCTGCTGAGGAGAAAAAGGGTACTTTTGACGGGTATTGGGCAAGAAGTAACAAACCACGAACTAAGAAGAATATTACCGGTTACTGGGTAATAGACTCTTAGGGGACCAATATATCTATCTAGGTAAGAGCTAGAAAGAAAATGGTCAATCAAGACTCAACCCAATGAGGACATAACTCAAGGGGAGTAATTCCATCCAGAAAATTTGTTGGAGAGGAAATTGAAATAATAATCATCCATGAGGAAATAAACTCAGTGGGGAATCAGAGAAAGATTAAAATCTTTTCTGCTTAGGGGTTGACACTCTACAATTGAAAGAGGACATACACCAAATTTGGTATGGGGAAAAAGTACCACCATAACAGAGAGTGAGAATCTCAAACAAATCAAATATGAAGATGCAGGATATGCAAATCATGAATTTATATGAATGTATATGCGTATGTATATATGGTAATTATGCTGACAAAATGATCACGAAGGATACAGAGGTGTCATAAAGAAATTGAACCACCGGTACAATCCTCGGTCAATCCACAAATCATGGAGACAAACTGCTGGAGAACAGAGATATCAACATCCCAAAGGCTCAACCCTGGTTGGGGAAGGAGATCTGCGAAGGAAAAAAACATCCAATTTGTAGGGAATTTTAGGTCAGCACCATAAAAATGGGAGACAACCCTACTGGGGAAGAATCAAAAAGCTGCTCAAGAACCAGGAGGAAACTCTGACTGGGAGCAAAGATACGAAGATCGGTGGGGACACCAAAGCGATCTATTGGGGAAAGATCAAACATCTCTTATGACGGTCCACCTGCTGAGGAAAAACGAACTCCGTTGGGAAGGCCAAAACTTTGTTGAGGACAAGTACATGCCGCTGGGGATCTAAATCAATCATCTCAGCTGGGGGACAGAAATAAGCTCCAATGGGGATCAAACACTCCACCGAGGAACTGAACAAACATCTAGGGATACCCGAAGAGTTAACTGCTTGAGGAACCTCAGATGCTTCGCACTTAAGAACTTGCTTCTTACTGAAATGTTGTTGATATTCTTTTTACTTGCTTTGGAAAATTTTTTGCTTATATATTTTAAAAACTTGATTTTGATTTTAAAAATTCAATTTCAAAATGATCACAATAAAATTTAAAACTATTGGCTGAAGTAAATAAGAGTAGAAACAATTGGATAAAAGCTCAACTTTATTTATTGGAGTGGTAGTCTATAAATGACAAGACTCCATAGATTTACAAAGTTGAAAATGGTAATTTACATGGAAAAGGGTTACATTGAATACAAATGATCCTCAATCCTTCTACCAACTCTTGATATCCACTATGCTTTTGACCGCTGCTGGAGATGAACTAATGTCAAACCTTGTGCTCAAACAAGTCTTCAGAACACTGAAGATCGGCAGAATGCAGTTACTTTCCATAATCCCAAATTTTTGCATAAGTTGCCCCAAGGCGGGGTACTCAACTTATCGGGAATTTTTTTTCTGTTTATGTCTCTAATTTTTTCCTGGATCGCCCTTTCGGGTTTTCAAACCGAGACGCTCATTTTTGCCTAAGCCGCCCTTTCGGGTTTTCGATCCACCGAGACGCTTATTTTTTCCTAAGTCGCCCTTTCGAGTTTTCAACTTAGCGAGCTGTTCTTTTCTTTTTTTTAGGCGAAGTATTTCTTGATTGCATTAGGAGTCCATTTGCCCCTAGAGTCTGGTTTGAAAGATAGAATCTTCTTGGGCACAAGGTCACCTTCCCTGAATACCCGAGGTCTGACCTTCTTATCAAAAGCTTTCTTCATCCTTTGCTGATATAACTGACCATGACACATGGCAGTCAATCTCTTCTCTTCAATTAAATACAACTGACAAAACCTGGTCTGACACCATTCAGCTTCATTCAACTTGGCTTCCATGAGCACACGCAATGAAGGAATCTCAACCTCTACTGGGAGCACTTCTTCCATACCATAAACAAGAGAGAAAGGGGTTGCCCCTGTTGAAGTGCGGACGGATGTACGATACCCATGCAAAGCAAATGGAAGCATCTCATGCCAATCCTTATGTGTGACAACCATCTTCTGGATAATCTTCTTTATGTTCTTGTTCGCAACTTCAACAACCCCATTCATCTTGGGTCTGTAGGGAGAAGAATTATGATGTGCAATCTTGAAGTCTTTGCAAAGAGCTTCCACCATATTGTTATTCAAGTTCGATCCATTATCAGTAATGATCTTACTTGGCACACCATAACGGCATATGATCTGATTCTTGATAAACCTTACAACAACTTGCTTGGTCGCATTTGCATACGATGCTGCTTCAACCCATTTTGTGAAGTAGTCAATTGCCACCAAAATGAAACCATGTCCAATCGAAGCTTTAGGCTCAATCATATCAATTCCCCACATGGAGAAGGGCCATGGGGAAGAGATAACATTCAATAATGCTGGAGGAACATGAATCTTATCAGCATAAATTTGACACTTGTGGAATTTCTTCACAAACTTGCAATAGTCATATTCCATTGTCAGCCAATAGTAACTTGCTCGCAACATCTTCTTCGCCATTGCATGTCCATTGGAATGAGTACCAAAGGAACCTTCATGCACTTCAGTCATCAACAAGTCTGCTTCGTGTCTATCCACGCATCTGAGAAAAACCATGTCGAAGTTTCTCTTGTACAGTATATCACCATTCAAGTAGAAATTACTGGCTAATCTTCTCAAAGTCTTCTTATCTTTCAAAGATGCCCTAGACAGGTAAATCTGACTTTGGAGGAAACATTTGATGTCGTAATACCACGGCTTCTCATCTTTGATTTCTTCAACAACAAACACATGAGGTGGCCTATCAAGATGCATCCCAGATAAATTAGGAACTTCATTCCAGTACTTCACTATAATCATTGATGCCAAAGTTGCAGGAGCATCTGCCATCCGGTTCTCATCTCGAGGGATATGATGAAACTCGACCTTTGTAAAGAAAGTTGAAATCCTCCTCGCATAATCTCTATATGGTATCAAAATGGGTTAATTTGTCTCCCATTCTCCTTTGATTTGGTGCACAACCAAAGTTGAATCATCGAAGACATCCAAATACTTGATTCTAAGATTTGTGGCCTCTTCAAGCCCCATAATGCAAGCTTCATATTCTGCCATGTTGTTTGTACATTTGAAAGTCAATCTAGTTGTGAATGGTATATGCGTGCCTTGAGGAGTAATAATCACTTCCCCAATGCCATTTCCATATTGATTAACAGCTCCATCAAATACCATGCCCCAACAGGAACCAGGTTCTGGCCCTTCTCCAAGCAATGGTTCATCACAATCTTTCAATTCATACTATCTTCTAGCACAGTCAAATACATGATCAACGGTCTTCCTTCAACAGGTGGAGACAAAATCGGAGGCTCAAGAAAATATTCCTTGATACTATCAAATGCTTTTTGGCAGTCTTCGGTCCAATGACAAGACTGATCTTTCTGAAGAAGCTTGAATATAGGCGCACATTTGGCAGTCATGAGGGAAATGAATCTGGAAATATAATTCAAGCGGCCAAGAAAACCTCTGACTTGCTTCTCAGTTTTGGGGGCAGGCATCTCTTATATTGATTGGACCTTGGCAGGATCAACTTCAATGCCCTTCTCACTAACAATAAAGCCCAACAATTTACCTGAACGAACACCAAAAGTACACTTATTGGGATTCAAGCGGAGTTTATACTTCCTTAAACGTCGGAATAGCTTCAACAAATCCTCAACATCTTCCTCTTCATCAATTTATTTAGCAATGATGTCATCGACATATACTTCTATCTCTTTATGCATCATATCATGAAAAAGAGTAGTCATTACTCTTTGGTAAGTTGCACCAGCATTCTTTAAACCAAAAGGCATCACTCTATAACAAAATGTTCCCTAGGGTGTAATGAATGTGGTCTTCTCCATATCCTCGGGTGCCATCTTGATTTGATTATATCATGAAAATCCATCCATAAACGAAAATACTTTGAATTTAGCAGTATTGTCTACCAACATATCAATGTGTGGTAGAGGGAAATCATCTTTCGGACTGACTTTATTCAAATCTCTGTAGTCAACGCACATGCGGACTTTTCCATATTTCTTCGGCACTGGCACAATATTGGCCACCCATTGCGGATACTCTGCAGTCACAAGGAAACCGACATTAATCTTCTTCTGAACTTCCTCTTTAATCTTCACAGCCATATCAGGATGCGTTCTTCTCAACTTTTGCTTGACTGGAGGGCATTCTGGCTTCAAAGGCAATCTATGCTCCATAATATCATAATCCAACCCAAGCATGTCTTGATAGGACCAATCAAACACATCTGAATACTCTCGAAGAAGATCAATCAACCCCTTCTTAGCATCTGGTCACAAACGAGACCCAATCTTGACTTTCTTCACATCATCTTCGGAACCCAAGTTGACTAGCTCAATCTGCTCTTCAAATGGCTGAATAATCTTCTCATCTTGCTCAAGAAGACGAGATAATTCATCACTCACTTCTACATCACTTTCCTCTTCGGCTTCAAAGGCGGGAAATTCAAAATTTGGAGAAGGAGAAGGATCATTGTATTCAATGGGGTTAGGAACCAGCCTTTATAATGATTTGATATTTTGATTTTAGAGAAGTGAATTTGTGACCAAATATTATGTAGATGGACAATTATATTGTTTATTTATGTTTTTTGTGATTACCATTTTCAGAATAAGCAAAAAGTAAAAATAAAACATCAAAGATATGGATGAATATAATTAATTTTATTGATGATCAATTTAAAATGCCCAAACAATGTTCACTTCTCCCTTAGGCATAGGAGAAGGATTTTAAAAATATAAAAGTAATTAGTTAGATCGATGCAAAATAATAGGAATATCAACAGCAAACCAATTGTTGCATGTCTGTCCATGCGTCACAAAGTTGGTGCAGTCTTCCTCTTTATTATGTCTTCCTCTTCATTATCCTCCAGCACAACAGCTAAGTGTTGTTCATTCCCATGAATGAACCCTCCGCTACGGAAGCTGAGTTGCATCTCTTCAGATCTAACGGTTGACGAGCCCTTTTGGAACCCCAAACGAGTTCTTCCTTTGTTGTCGGCAACTTCTACCACGCGCCCCCACTGATCAACAGAACCTTCTTCAACAATCTTCTGTGCATCTTTAAGAGAGGACATAGGTTCCCCAACTCTCTTCTCAACAGCAATAGATAAGGCTTGGAACGGAGTTCCAACCTCATCCTCAGCTTCCACATAGGAGAAAGATGACAGATGGCTAACCAACATTTCTTTCTCACCCCCCACAATCACCAACTTTCCATTCTTGACAAATTTAAGCTTCTGATGCAGAGTGGAAGTGACAGTTCCTGCTTCATGAATCCATGGCCTTCCTAACAAACAGCTGTAGGCCGGGTGAATATCCATTACATGGAAAGTAATCTGAAAATCACTCGGACCTATCTTTACTGGAAGGTCCACTTCTCCAATGACTGTCTTGCGCGAGCCATCAAAGGCTTTGACAATTACTCCACCGTACCTCCTGGGAGCTCCTTCATAAGATAACTTTGACAGGGTTGACTTTGGAAGCTCGTTGAGTAACGACCCAGTGTCAAATAGCACGTTCGACAAAGCATCTTCTTTGCAATTCATAGAAATGTGCAAAGCCAGATTGTGATTTCTTCCTTCCTCAGGGAGTTCTTCATCGCAAAAGCTCAAGATATTGCATGAAGTGATGTTAGCCAGAATGTGATCAAATTGATCCACAGTAACATCTTGATCCATGTATGCCTGTTCAAGAACTCTCTGGAGTGCTTCTCTGTGTGCTTCAGAATTCAAAAGCAGAGACAGCACGAAAATCTTTGAGGGAGTCTGGAGCAACTGCTCAACCACATTAAATTCACTCCTCTTAATCAATCGGAGTACGTCATCATCATCATCGCTATTGGCTTTCAGGTTGCTGGATTCACCAGACTTATCTCTTGAACAACCCACTGGATCTACAATAGGCACCTCCACCTTCTTACCAACAATAAACTCTTCTTTATTCTCCGGGAACACCGGTCCAAAAACTCGACCACTGCGGGTCACCTTCGTAACACCTGCAATGTTTACCACTGAACTAGTCGTAGGTAACGGTACCTCTTGACCATTCTCCATCATCGTAGCATTGTATTGATACGGTACAGCCTTATCAGATGCATATGGGACTGGGCCCGCTAACCGTATTACCAACAGTGAAACTGATCTATTGCTGACTTTCTAGTTACTACTGCTATCCTACTAAATCACCAAACACTCTGATTGTTTGAAAACGGGAACTATGACATTAACATTGTTATATATATGACGAGATTGAACAATCTGGATCATGCCTTCATCCATCAGACGATGGATGTCCCTTTTCACAATAACGCACCCCCTTTGGTTCACACTACAAATATCACAACCATCGTGATCATGTTCATAGTCACTCACCAAATAGATATCTTTATGCATTTTCATCAAAGATCTTATGATAAACCGGACATCGAAAACTTTGAATTCACCTAGACAGTCGTCCACCATGTTTACTGAAGAATTCCCATGAGCGGGCAAAGGATTAGCTTTCACATTAGGCGCGCGGTCTTCAAAAGACACCATGCCACTCTTCATAAGCTTTTGCACCTCATACTTCAGCGAATAACAGTTCTCGATATCGTGCCCAGGTGCACCCTGGTGAAAAGCACAAAGAAGTTCGGGTTTATACCACCAAGGAAGTGGTTCTGGGATCTGTGGTGGATTCCTCGGTTGAATCAAATTTTTGAGGACTAACGATGGGTACAATTCTACATATGACATAGGAATCGGGTCAAAAGAGACCTTCTTCCTCTCAAATTTTTGTTGCTGTTGATGATTGTTGTTGGAATTGTTGTTGTTGTTGTAGCTATTCGTTCTTTGTTGCGGTTGTTATTGTTGACGTTGATTTTGATACTGATGTTGTTGTTGTTGAATTGGTGTTGTTTACTGGTTGGAAAATACTGGAATGACGGAAGATACTTGATGATAATGATGTTGACGGGGTGGTGGATTTCTTCTGATTTGAGGCCTTTTTTGCCTCCCACTAGAAATTGCATTCGTTTCACTATCCTTCCTTTTGCTGAAACTACTCCCATACTTCTTGCTAGTCGATGCCTCATATTTTGACAATCGTCCTTCACGGACCCCTTCTTCAAGTCTCATCCCCATATTTACCATTTCGGTAAAATCACTAGGGGCACTGGCAATCATACGCTCATAATAAAATGAACTCAGGGTTTTCAGAAAGATCTTCGTCATCTCGTTCTCCTCCAAAGGAGGAGTGATCTGGGTAGCCAACTCCCTCCAGCGCTGGGCATACTCCTTGAATGTCTCCTTATCTTTCTGAGACATGGACCTTAGTTGGTCCCTATCCGGCGCGATATCCACGTTGTACTTATACTATTTCACAAAAGCCTCACCTAAGTCATTGAAAGTGCGAATGCTTGCATTATCTAACCCCATATACCAACGGAGTGCAGCACTTGTCAGGCTATCCTGGAAGTAGTGAATCAGCAACTGGTCATTATCTGTCTGGGTTGACATCTTGCGGGCATACATCACAAGATGACTGAGTGGATAAGAGTTCCCTTTGTATTTCTCAAAGTCAGGCACTTTGAATTTTACTGGGATTTTCACATTGGGCACTAAGCACAGTTCAACAGCACTCTTCCCAAACAGATCTTTGCCTCTCAGTGTTTTCAATTCCTTGCGCAGATTGAGAAATTGGTCCTTCATCTCATCCATCTTCTAATAGACATCCGGGCCCTCAGACGACTCAGAATGATAGATGGTGTCGTCTACACGGGGCAAAGTGTGCACAACTAGAGGTGGCACAGACATGACCGGGCTAGATGCCGGCATGGAAGCAAAAGTGGGAGTGAAACCTTCTAGCACAAAATTGGGTGGCATTCCCCACGGGAATCCATCAGGCAGATTGGGAGCGAAGTGGGCGGTGGCAGCAGGCACAGTAGAGGTAACCACTTCAGAAATGACAGTCCTCACGGGAGTAGTTGTAGGCGTTGGAGAAGCTTGGCTTTGAGCAACAAGAACTGACTCCATCATGGCAGTCAACCGGGCAATCTCCTCTTTCAAATCTCGGTTCTCTTGCTCAATGTGTTCCATGATCTTTGAATGATTAGCTCTGATATTGTACCGGTGAGTCAGCTTGGCTAAAGCACAGAAGAACACCAATCAGACACCTGGCAAAAACCTGCTTATGCAAATGATGCATGGAATGCAATGCTTGATTATTTTTATTTTCCAAGGAACTTACTATATCATTTTCAAATATAAAATTTAAATAGCAATTGCAACAATTTGATATGACCAAAAATCTCTTTTTATTTATATAAATTGGAAGGACTACACTGAGGACAATTTCAGAAACCAAAATAAAAGATACAAGAGAAAAGGAGACTAGTAATCCTAAGGATCCCTAACAACAGTGTCAGAAGATCTGGCTGAAGGCACGTACTTCCTTCGAATGTGACGAATCTCGGTCTCAAAAGAAGCCTTCATCTAGGTCTTCTCAAGAACAAGCTGGTCAACAGTCTTCTTCCAAACAACGAAAGGCTAAGGCATGCTAGAAGATGAAACCTCTGGCTCTCTCTGTCTCTTCATCACTTGGTCTTCAAGTAGCTCAATCAGTGCATCTTTGTGCTTAGACTCCAACTGCAACTCTTCATGCTTCTTGCTAAAGCATGGAAACGCTCTTCCCACATATCCTTCTCTTGCTTCATCTTGATGATCGCGTCTTCCAACTCCTCTATATCTTGGTTAGGGAGAGTTAATATATCAACCACAACCATAGACATAGGTCGTTCACAGGGATAAGGCATCTTCAACTTCATAGCTCTCTTCTTCACCCAAAGAGTGTAAGCTTCCAAAGCTACACAATTGCACGGACCAAGCTCGGATCTTTCTTTCCGATGCACATTATGCCAAGCATGCACAATCTTCTGCTTCAAATGTTGGAGATCTTTACCCTCTTGATAGAAAAGACCTTCTAACAAAGTGTTATTAGGTTTTTCTCTCAAGGGGAACCCAAGTTGACGACAAGCCAAAGCAGGGTTGTAGTTAATTCCTCCTTGTGTACCAATGAGAGACACATTAGAGAATTCACCACAACTATCAATAATCTCCAAACTACTTAAGGACGGATCATACCAAACTATATCATCATTAGTGAGAGACATAAGTCTCTGAGACCACCTTAGACATTGTTTGTTCTCCACAAAAGCAGGTGTCTGATGCAAGTGCGAAATAAACCACTTGTACAAAAGAGGAATGAAACAGACAATCGTTCCACCACCCTTAGAATTCCTTAGATGCAAAGATAAATACAGATCACCCAACAAAGTAGGCACATGATTCCCAATCAAGAAAAGTCTAATGGCGTTAACATCAACAAAACCGTCAATGTTAGGGAAAAAAGCTAATCCATAGATGAGCAACACAAAGATAGCTTCAAAAGAATCCACACTACCAGCTTGAGCAGAAGTGGTAGCTTCCTTGATGAGGAACGCAAATGGCAACCCAAACAACCCTCCTTTCTTCACCCAATGAGCCTCTATCTCAGACTTCTTCAAGTGAAGAGCTTCAGTAATAATACTAGATCGGGGAATCTCCTCCAATCCACTAAAAGGCACTCTACTAGAAACAGGTATCCCCAAAAGATGAGCATACTCCTCCAAGGTAGGCACAAGCTGAAAATCTGGGAAAGTGAAACAATGGTAGAGAGGATCATAGAACTACACCAATACAATCAAGACTCCTTCAACCACATCAGCAAACAAGATGGACAAAAGCTTCCCATGACGTTGTTTGAAGTTCGAGGGAGCTAATACAAAAGATGCTAGCTTCCTTAACTCTTTCAAGTCTGGGACATCTGAAACTGTACTTATTAGTGTTCCTTTGTCCACAGTTCATGGTCTGAAAATATTTGCAAATGATACCTTAGTTCCTTGAAATTTTCGTATGATGAATGTTATGATGCGCATGAATGCATGAATACAACAATCACAAATAAGGGATCACACACAAGGCAAACAAAGGTCAAGGGATGAATCAAGTCATTGTGAAGATCAATCATCCATTTTGGTGGATTATGGTTTACACCTTATCAACACCCAAGTTCCATTGATATTAACAAGACTTGATTGGATCAACCAAGAATCAAGGGTTTGTTGTAAGTCGCGAGCATGGAGTCTGGGTAAGAACCACCCCAAAGGAGTGAACTAAGGATAAAACCTGTAGATCATGTTCTAAAAAGTTCCCAAAGTCTTAATTCCATCTATCGGATATTACAGGTTAAGATGACTGACTCATCGGCCCATAATATTCTCAAGAGAAACTCGTCTAAGTGTAGTATCGTGTAACAACTGTTATCAGGTCTACACCGGAACAGTTTCCGCACTACGTCCTAAATAGGCCAAGATGGGTTAGGTGTTCTAAGGTCCTCATCTTCTCAGACCCAATTAGAAATAGTAATGCCTAACCATAAATACTTGTGTGATATTTCCAAATCCAAAGGAGTCTCCACTAAGCAGATGGATCTCAAGCCAACTTGTTAAGGACTACTCCACATAAGTCGAACATGACTATACCATCCTCCTATCTTAATTGCACTCAAGTTCGGGTTAGAACTTATCTCACCACTCAAAGATCACCAAGCACAACAAGCAAATTATATCATACAACATTACCTACTTTGGGGGCATACCAAGCCAGGAAGAAGATCCATTATTAGCAGTATTAATTCAGAGTTAAACTCCCCCGTTTACAACTCCTCACTTAATCCCTACCCAATGCAATCTATACCTAGGCACTCCTAGATAGAAACCTCCAATTTCCATTCTTATCATTACAAGTACCATGTAATGTTTAAACAACTTGAACTTGCTTCACAGCTTCGTTCAAGAACATAACCACTCTTGCCTACAGGCTTTGAGTTACAAATAATCTCATGCTTTCAAGCACTGAGAAACACTTGGTAACCTTCCCACAGGTTGGGAGGTTTACCTCATACACACACCTCTAATTTTTACATTGTTTGAGGCTTACAAAACCTAGGTTACAATCTGCTATTTATAACCTAACCACCCAACTGGATTTGGGCCTTCAGAAATCGCAGCAAGCTTCTCCTTTGCTGTTACAAAGCTGGCAGAATTCTTCTGCTACAATCAAGGTCTTCAATCTTTTATTTCCTAAAAAATCTCCATATTTGGAAACTGTATATTCACCAAATATTCTGATTGAGTCTTCTAGATCTCCATAAATAACGCCACATAGGATTCTAACTAATCCCAGAATATTAAATCAGTTAACACATAACAAAATTAACTAATTCAGTTTTATACACAACTGGGCTTGGACAACTTGAAAACCCTAAATCTATTTTCCAATCAAATCTTTTTATAACAATTGTATAGATCTCTTTAGAAAATAAGTAAATCTGGTTGTAATCCATGATTGAAAGCGCCAGCTAGCCATATCTTCAATCATCCAAAGATTTCCAATAATTGTGCAATCACAAAACACCAGACATTCACACTGAATGTTCTGTGTACAAGATGTCATGACATCGGGTCTGACATCCTGGAAAAATCCTGCATAATCCAATTTCCTTTTATAGCAGGTACAGCCATATCAGATACCATGACATTGTGTATGTCATCTGAAACAATCCTGCATGAACATGTCTTTCATTTAAGCTCTAGCAGGTACAACCAATATCAGAAGCCTTGTCATTGTATGTGGCATTCTGAAACAATCCTGCTTGCACATGTTCTTGAATTCCAGCAGGTACATAGGATATCTCATGTTAAGACATCACACATGACATCTTGTGAACACTCTTTGTTTTACCAAAATTGCTGCCAACACTTAGAATCAACAAAAGGCATCCAAAAAAGATGACCTTATCCAAGCTTATCCCCTTCATGATCTTCTTCAAAATAGCCTATGTAGCAGATGAATTCCCCAAGTCACAGGTTTAATATAACAGCTTAACAATACTCAATGTTGCAGATGAACTGGAGAGATCTTGAATGATGTATCAGATGAATTCAAATTGCAAGCACTTGGTTCTTAAAGAAATTGGCATTGGCCAAGTCCATTAGCAAAGGAATATTGCCTAAGTCCTAAGTCCAATTGGGCAAGATCAAACCAACAGTCCACTCAAGAGTCTTTTAGGGTTTTTGTTATTATTATGTACATTAATGGTCAAAGACCACACAAGCAAACAAGGTATACATAATCAAAATAATATCACACAACATGGTCCAAGTGGACAAAGTGAAAATTACATTAACATAAACAATTAGAATGATATGTATAATGGCAAATGATATAAAGTGCTAAACGTAAATTGCATTAAAAGTAAAAGCTTGAATTTAAAAGTCAATAGTTAGTAAGTTAGTGGTTAGTTTTGTTTTGCCTTTTGATTTCAAGACATTCTTTGGAGAACACTCAACCCACTTGCCACAAGCATGGGTCCTTGAACCAAAACATCTTCCAAAGGAAGGACAGAAGGCCAAGTTTCCACACAATACCATGGAAGAAGGGAGACTTACAATCTCACTAACTAGAATGCTTATGCCTTTTATATCACAAATTTAGTGCTATGTTAAGCAATCGTAATTAGACTTATGTAGAAGTCACAACTTTTTGAGGCCGGGCAATATACTTTTGGTGTTAATGCATGTTGGAGACATAGTATTATGAACTATGCTCATTAAACATACCACACACAAAAATATGCAAAAGGTGTGGCCTAATCTCATCCATACTCATGTTAATATTTCAATCAACTAGCATTAGGACTTTGAGATGTCATTGGCCAATTGAAAATGAATGAATGAAAAAGGGGAATTAGATGAAGAGGGAAGGGGATGAATGAGATCACAAATTGGTCAAAGGAGGACTTTTACCAAATTAATATTATTCATTCATTTTGGGAGATGGAATGTACATTCCATCAATCCCCTAAATCCAATAATATTATCTTGACAAAGTCAAATCAACCTTGACCAAGACCCAACAACAAATAAGAAACTCAATTAAGTCAATACAAATGGTCAACACAATTAAAAATAATAAAATAATGCATTAAATTCAAATATGTTTTGTCCAAATCCTAAAATCTCATCAAAACACCAAGTAAATGGCCATGAGATTTATCATAGGTCAAACAAGGTCAAAGGACCTTGGAGAAAAAGTTTCATAATTTTTGGACACTTAAAAATATTTTTAAACAATTAAAAACAAATGAAAAATCAATTAATTCATGAAAAATATTAATAATGGTCCAAAAAATAATTTTAATTCAGAATATGAAAGAGAAAAATATTTGAAATTTTTTGGGGAAAGTCCCATATTTTTTGGATCAATATTAAATTTATTATGAATTATTGAAGAATGTGGAATTAAAATGAAATTCAAAAAATCCAAAAGTACGTGGACCATCAGATCTCCCTCATTAATTGAGGCGGCAGATTTGATGATCCAAAACACGTGTTCCATGTGTTCCTTAGTCAAACGCGCTGTAACATGAGTAATCACAAGGAACGACTATGATTAGAAAGTGGAACTTAGATCCATGGTCCAGATGCAAGACACATCATTGCCGGAGCCAGAGCTCCGATCATCTTCCTTGGTGAGCTCCACCGGACTGGTAAAGATGAACCATCACTAAAATTCAAAACAGGGACATGATCTTAAAGAAAAACCATCACTGAGCACGAATATCACCTCCAATTCCTCCAATTCCAAATATATTAAGAGATATGTGGAATTGAAAAATGAGGTTCATGATTTGAGTTGCTTCGATTTGGCCTCAAAGCAACTCAATCTTCTTGCCTACATTGATAGGACTTTAGACAACTCAAGAATCAATGGAAATGAGCAATAAATTGAGAGAATCGAAGAGTTTAAATTTTTTGCAAATTACCTTTAATGGAGGTCTGAGCTTGCTAGATCTTGATCTGAATCGTGCTTGGCTTCACTTCAATTGCTTGCAGGAGAGGAATGGAAAGGCTTAGAAGCAATGGATTCCTGGAGAATTGAATTCCAAAACAGTGGAGATTCAAGCTCAAATTCAAATGAATTTATCAGGGTTATCTCTTGTCATACCCCAAAATTTGCACGTTAACCATGCAAGACCTTTTTCAAGGCACTCCAACTCATTTTTCAAGACATTGATATTAAAGGAACAAAGACCCAGCACACAGGGTGCCAAATCCAGAAAATGACTTAAAATGGCTTGCTCGCTAGGCGAGCAAAATCATTCGCCTAGCGAACCCTTCGCTGCACCACTCGCCTAGCGAAGCTTGCGAATACCAGAAATTTTAGGCTTCATTCTGAGCCCATCAGGTCACAAAAATTATTATAAATACCAGAACTTCACACAGACAGAGGGACGGAAACGGACAGACAAAAAACGGACGGACAAAAACCCTAACAGAAGCAACCGAGCAAACCCTGGAGGCTAACCAAGAGAATTCAGAGCAACCCTAAAGGAAACCCTGAAGGCAACTCATCTGCGCAAAGGTTACCTCCGCCCAACTCAATCCGACACCAACCCTAAGAGTGATCGGCCAATTCACCGTTGCAATTCAATTGCAAACAGGTTTGCACTACCATTACCGCTTTATGCTCCCTATTTACATGTGATATTATGATTGAATTTATAAATATATCTTAGGTTTTGCATGTGGATTTAAGTATGCATGGATGTCTTGAATGTTTAACCATGTATTTTCTGAAAGGGATGCCATAGGGTTTGGAGCTTGCTGAAATCGTACTGTTATTAGACTCAAAACCCGCAGCCGTTCGCCAGCACATCGCTAAGCGAACATGTAGCGAGCGTTCGCCAAGCCTTCGCTAGGCGAGGCAGTAGCGAACATGACAGTCACTGTTTTTTTTTTGTTCCATTCTGTTCTGTGCTTATCTGACATGTTCTATCATAGCTGTGTATTATTTGCCTGACACTATTACTGCTGTGATTCCTTTGTTCGGTGCAACTATTGACCGCACCCCATTTGGTATTCTGACCTTTTTGCTGAATTTTGTGAGGGCTCACATACTCCCGGAGAAGGTAGCTTGCTAGGTATCCCACTTTATTTGTGGGATACCCTTGTGGAGATTCATCCTAATTACCTAATTGATTATAAATTGTTGCCTTTGAATATATGATCTTGGCCCTCTCTTTGTTGCCTTACGGTATTACGGTCATGTCCCGCGAATGTAAGGATACCCTTAGCAAAGACCCTTCGGTTAAATCATCATAGTCCCTCGAATGTTGCCTTCGAATACACGACTTTGTCCCTCGATGACCCTTCGTGGTAGTCTACGGTTAAAATTATGGTCGTCCCTTCGAATGCTAAGGTACCCTTACAAATGTTTCCTTCAATGACTAATCGATGACCCTACGATGTCCCTTTACATCCAAAGGATAAGACTACTTACTTCTCAATAGTAAGGATAGTTTTACCCTCCTAAGACAGGAAATACCAATAAAGACCTTGGGTAGGTATAACTCTTAATTGCCGACTCACAACCTAAAGTACTTTTCACACCTCACACTTTGCAAAACATCTATTAGAAAATCACCACTTGGTATACATTCGTACTAGAATCATTGCCCAGTTATATTTTTCTAAACAACTTTCAAAATTAAACGAGATAAATACTTTGTATACATTCGTACAAGAATCATTACAAAGTTAAACTCTCTTTTCAAAACATTTTCTAAACAGTTCCCAAACACTTTTTCAGACAAGAAAAACATAAGTGATCAAGCAATTAAGAGCCCATGGATAACCATGGATATAAAGGGTGCTAACACCTTCCCTTTGTATAATGTACCTCCCGAACCCAAAATCTAATCAAGGTCTTTCCTGTTCTTTTCCGCCTTTCCTTATTGGATAAAAGAAAAGTCGGTGGCGACTCTTGCTATCCGCGACATTTGCTTTCCAAAGCAAAAACACACAAAGTCAATTCACCGTATGACAGAACTGGCGACTCTGCTGGGGAATACTTAAAAAGAGAGGTTGCCTTAAAAAACAAGATCACTTATTTGAATTGTCTGATTTACTTTTAAGGGATTGCTTGGGTATTTTATGCTTGAGTGAAAGATCCTACACCCGGGTCTAGTGTACCTTAGGTAAGTAGCAAGAGATCATCGCGACTATCCGGCGTATACTGGAATGGTTAAAATGATGGCTACGGTTAATGTGACACTTTGGATGTCCTGATGTTCCTCATGTTTACTTGAGGAAAATTTTGGCGTCCGCGTGGTGTCATCAAAGCGTTAACCAGACCTTTAGAACCCTAATTGACTCATCCTAGCCATTAGAAAGTAGTGAGATAACTGACTTCGGTTCCGACTGGGGTTGGTTGAGACTCGATACTACACTCTTTGAGATTGGACTTTAGGGAAGCTTCGGTCAACCACTTGGTGTTGCACTGAAGTGGACTTAAAGAAAGGTCAATGATTTGAGATCCTTTTAGAACCCGGCTACTATTCTAGGACAGGTTGAACCAACCAAACTTCAGTGGGGAGGGTACTTACCTATGGAACTCCTGCAAGCCTTAAAACCTAGGAATGATTGCGGTGTGACTTGCTTGTGCTTGTTATTTACATAACATCATAACATCATAACATCATAATATCATAACATCATAACATATGGCATTGTACTAACCATTTCAAGGGCTTAGGGATTTAACTTTGCCCTGTTTGGTAAGGCTATGGCTCCCAGGAAGACCATCCGGATTAATCTTGTAGCAATCTCTCCTCAACTCAGGGATTTAGTGTCAGAGCTTCCCGTTCATGCTCCGTTCATCAAGAAACATGGTTCTCTTCTCAATTTGGTTACCACTGGTTTCAAAGAAGATATGATGAGAGTCCTATTCCAGTTCTTCGATCCTAAACATCATTGCTTCACCTTCCCAGATTATCAGTTGGTACCCACATTAGAAGAATTTTCCAGGCTGCTTGGGATGCCTATCCTTGATCAGACACCTTTCAGTGGTTTAGAAAAGAGTCCGAAGTCCGAAAAAGTTGCCGCAGCTTTACACATGACAAAGTCCGACATTGAAACCAATTGGGTAACAAGAAGTGGAGTTAGGGGTTTACTTGCCAAATTTCTAATAAATAAGGCCCGAGAATTCCTAAAAGTTATGGATGTCCATGCTTTCGAAGATGTCCTAGCATTGCTAATCTATGGTTTGGTGTTATTTCCTAATCCAGACCAATTCATAGACATGAATGCTATTAAGATCTTTCTCACTCATAACCCTGTGTCCACCTTGCTTGGAGACATTTTGCATTCCCTTCACACTCGTACTATGAAAAGGAAAGGGACTCTCATGTGCTGCATACCTTTATTATCTAGGTGGTTTATTTCGCACCTTCCTCAATCAGTCTTGAAGAATGAGTAAAATTTGAAATGGTCTCAAAGGATAATGTCGCTCTCCCATTCAGACATCCATTGGTGTCCCCAACCCAAAGAAAATGTTATCATCATTGACCGTTGTGGAGAATTCCCTAACGTACCACTCCTGGGGATGAGAGGAGGTATTACTTATAATCCTGCTTTAGCCCTACGTCAGTTCGGCTGTGCTCGAAGAGATGGTCCACATGAAATAATCATCCAAGGCATTGTGTTTGACTATGACAACGATTCCCAAGGTCTCCGTCAAAGATTTGTACGAGCTTAGGGCATGGTGAAAAGAAGCACTTTAGGACAGAAAAACTCTATTCCTATGGAACCTTATCTCAGATGGGTACGCGCAAGAGCTCGTGAACTTGTCATGCCATATCTTGCAGTCGGACCGCTGATTGTTGAACCAGGAGTTGAAGGAGGTACTCCTCAGATCATTCCTTATCCAGATATGCCTACCAATGTTGAAGAATTGAAGAGATCCTGAATCCAGTTGAGAAAGGAAAGGGATACTTTTGAAGCCCAGTTTTGTGCTGAAAGGAAGAAAGTGTTAGAGCTCACCAGCCAGCTTAATGAGGAACGAAGACTCAATGCATATCTTCGCCTAAAAAGAAGTCGTCCTTGGGAGACTTGAGCTTTCATTGTATTTTGTAATGAACATTGATTAAAAAAATTATTAATAAAGGTTCCTTTCTTGGTGGTTTACGCAAAGTTAAATTCCAAAGTCCTTGAAAACATTTCATACATTACATAACATAACATAACATTGCATAACAGGTAGCCTAACAGATCAATATTCTCACGGTCTTCCTTCTAAACAGAAAAATGGCTCTCGAACAAACTGTCAAAGATCTCCAGGCTCAGAATGCTCAATTCCAGGAGATGATCTTGAACTTATCCAAGGGGCAGGAGGAACTGAAGGCTCTCTTACTCGAGAAGAAGAAAGACAAGAAAGCTGTGAGTTACATTAACCCAGGAAGAAGGCTTAAAGGACAGGCCGCAGGAGTCAAGATTGGAATTCCGAAGGATCAAGGAGATGAGACAGAAAATGATTCGGAAGAGGAAAATGTTGATCCCTTCAACCCTGAGGACGATGATGAATATTACGAAAGGAACAGTACTCTCCAAAAGATTATAAGTATAAGTTGTTGGAAGAACGTATGCTAGCTATGGAGGGTCAGAAGGCGCCTGGTCTGGATTTCGAAAGTTTAGGTCTGGTCTCTGATGTGGTCATTCCCCGCAAATTCAAGATCCCCACTTTCACCAAGTACGATGGTGCGTCTTGTCCTCAGATGCATCTGAGAGCCTATGTGAGAAAGATCCAGCCGTATAACACTGATAGGAAGCTATGGATCCATTTCTTCCAAGAGAGTCTGTCTGGCACACAGTTAGAGTGGTATTATCAACTCGAGAGCTCTAACATCCGCACCTGGACTGATTTAGCGACAGCTTTCTACAAGCACTACCAGTAATTCTGTATTGGCGCCTACTCGGCTACAGTTGCAGAATATGACTATGGGATCTAAAGAAAGCTTCAAAGAATATGCTCAAAAATGGAGAGATTTGGCTGGCAGAGTCAAACCCCCTATGACTGATCGAGAATTGGTGGACATGTTCATGGGTACACTGACTGGCCCATTCTACAGCCATCTATTGGGAAGTTCCTCATCGGGTTTCACTGAACTTATATTAACAGGTGAACGTGTGGAAAGCGACATTCAAAGTGGAAAGATACAGTAGACTACCTCTGCAAGCACCAAAAAGTCCTATCAGGGGAGGAACGAATCAAATGCTGTGTACGGTCAAAGGGGTCATAACAAGAAAAACCGTGACCATACCATTGGAGCAGTTACGATTGCAGCACCGCCATCTCAAAACTTCCAGCACAGACAAGACAGTCCAAGAAGGCAGTTTACCAAGATCAATATGACTTTAGCACAAGCACTGCAGGGTATGCTAAAAGCAAATTTAATTACCCTCAGAGATCCTACTGCAAATCCCAACACTACTTCTCCTCGTTATAATCCCAATGCCAGGTGTGCATATCACTCCGATAGCCCCGGGCATGATACAAACGATTGTTGGTTGTTGAAGAATAAAATTCAGGATATGATCGACGCTGGAGAGATTGATTTTGACCCTCCGGGGACTCCTAATGTCATCACTGCTCCTCTGCCTAATCATGACAAGATTGTTAATGTTGTAGAAGATGCTGATAGCGATTGCGACTTGGATGACTGGATTTTCCCAACAATTGGTGATGGACTCAATAATTGGAAGGCTGAAGACACTATCCCGATTTCCTTTAGTCATGAGTAATTGTTATTGCTATTTTAGTGTTTCAAATTTTGTAATTTTTTAAGGCATTGTGTCTATACCCGGGGCACAATAGCTCATTTTTCATGGGTTTTTCATTTTGATAAGCATATTCACATTCAATAAACCAATGGACCTTTTTGCATTCAAATATTGCGCTCTTTATCTTTCCTGTCATCTTTCAAATAAGCTATGTTTTCTTACACACACTCACGTAACAAATTTCATATCCATATCCACTCTGGATCCTGTTGATAATAATTCTGCTACTGTTCATTATGACTTTGAAAATCCAATCTACCAAGCCGAGGATGGAAGTGAGGAAGATTGTGAAGTACCTGGAGAGCTTGCCAGACTGTTACTGCAAGAAGAAAAGACTATACAGCCGCATGAGGAATCAATTGAAACTGTAAATCTGGGTACTGAAGTAAACAAGAAAGAAGTCAAAATAGGAGCAGGCTTGGGAAACAGTGTCAAAGAAAGATTGATTCAGAGGTAAATGTCTCCAAGAACCTCTAATTCTGATGCCACCAGTTGAAGGAAGACCTCTAACCATGTATTTGACCGTGTTAGAAAATTCAATGGGGTGTGTGTTGGGGCAACATGACGAGTCTGGTCGAAAAGAGCATGCCATATACTACCTTAGCAAAAAGTTTACCGACTGTGAAACAAGATACTCACAACTCGAGAAAACTTACTGTGCTTTGGCTTGGGCTTTTCGCCAACTAAGACAGTATATGTTGAATCATACCACTTTATTGATTTCTAAGATGGATCCTATCAAATATATATTTGAGAAACCTGCTCTCCCCGGAAGAACAACAAGATGATTACTGAACTCTGCACGTAGTTCAAAATAAAACACCATAACTCTTCTCCGTACCGGCCAAAGATGAATGGCGCCGTAGAAGCTGCTAATAAGAATATTAAGAAGATCATACAAAAGAGTGACAGTAACATACAAAGACTGGCATGAGATGTTACCCTTTGCTCTTCATGGTTATCGCACTTCAGTGCACACTTCGACAGGGGCAACTCCTTTCTCTTTAGTCTACGGAATGGAAGCCATTTTACTAGTGGAAGTTCAGATTCCCTCTCTAAGAATTATGAAAGATGCGGGCTTAGATGAAGATGAATGGATTCACACTCGACTCGATCAGATAAATTTGATTGATGAAAAGAGACTTGCGGGTGTTTGTCATGGACAGATATATCAGAAGCGCATGACCCAGGCATTTAATAAGAAAGTCAAGAGACAGGTGTACCAAATTGGCGACTTGGTGATGAAGCGTATCATTCTACCACAAGGAGACCCTAGAGGCAAATGGATTCCCACATACGAAGGGCCATTTGTAGTTAAGAAGGTCTTCTCTGGTGGAGCCATGATGCTCGCTACAATGGATGGCGAAGACTTCCTACATCCCGTGAACGCAAACATAGTTAAAAAATACTACGCATAAAAGAGACCCGCTAGGTCGACGTATCTAGGCAAAAATAAGGGCATCCCAGCGAACCAAAAAGGTTCAGGAAAAAATTAGGGATAAACATATAAAAAGGTACACCCGGCAAGTCGAAAACCTGAAAAGGCGGCTTGGGCAAAAAAGGGCATCCTGGTGGACTGAAAACCTGAAAAGGCGGTCCAGGCAAAAATTAGGGATTAAAGCGTATGACTATGTCCCGTTCTCGGTCAGCTTCACCCAAGTCAAAGGGACTGAACAAGCCAATCACTTCTATCCGACAGCAGGAGATGAGAGGCTTGAAGACATAATGACAGTCGTGGAATTAAAATCAATAGGACTTTTCTTCATAGCTTTTTCTTTGTTTCTTGACAATCTCCTCTTACTAGGATTTCTATCTCCTTGTACACAAATTGCCTGTTCATAGGCCTTCTTTAAAAGTCAATGCAATTTTATTTCCAAAAAAAAAGGATGCTTTTGTTTTAATTTCTCTGTTTTTGTTGCATAAACGTCCATTGATTTAATTCGAATTAACGATATGCGTTTGAACATGATTGATGTTTACCAAAAATACATGCATAAAATAGCAATAGCAGTTGCAAAAGGACTTTAGGGTCGAGGATAAAGTCTAACCATGCTTTTCGATGAATCCAGTTGCTAATCCTATTCCCCAGCAAAACCAGTTATTTCCTAGAAGAAACTGGCATTACTAGACAGACTGGTCATCTCTTCCATCCCCAGCCAGGCTCTGTTGAATATTTCTACCATCAGACAGAAATCAGATATCCCCAGCTAAGAAAGGGTCATCAATACAAACATCTCCAATCAGAATATGGGGATTTATTTTCCCCTGGCAAATTTTTCAGACGCATAATTCATTCATGCATCATTTCGCATCATACGCATGCATACAATGTTCGCATTTATTTTTGAAAGCATAAAACATCTCATGCATCGTGACATGGCATGAGGCTAACTTTTTTCCAGGTTAATTATCCTCCCGATCTAATCAAAACAAAGGTTCATCCAGACGGACACCCTCATTGGTTACATTTGAGATTCAGATGCATCTTTCAGATATAATCCATATGAATATTCATTCTGATAAGCACTCTGATATCCTCCTAATGGTGGCATCTTTAAGCCCATCCCAGACATTTATTGCAAATACAACATATACAACATATGATTCCTTCAACTGTGCCAATACGGTCTAGCGTACGACCCATTTGGATATTCATCCCCTCAGATACTACCTAGCGTACGGTACATCCCGAGGTGTAGTCTAGCGTACGACTACCTTTTGTCAGATACAGCCCAACGTACGGCTCATTCTGCAACTCAGATACGATCTAGCATATGATCCATTCTGATCTTCTTTCCTCAGATACTACCTAGCGTACGGTACATTCCGGGGTGTAGTCTAGCGTACGACTACTTTTTGTCAGATACAGCCTAACGTACGGCTCATTCTGCAACTCAGATACGATCTAGCGAACGATCCATTTTGATTCTTACTTCCCCAGATACAGCCTAACGTACGGCTCATTCTGCAACTCAGATACGATCTAGCCTATGATCCATTCTGATCCTTCATCCCCAGTGAAGATACAGCCTAACAGACGACTCATTCTGCAACTCAGATACGATATAGCGTATGACCCATTCTGATCTGTTATCCCCAGCAGCGTATGACACATTCCGACTCCCCAGTGAAGTCGACAACCTAATGGATGACTCACTATACGGTCTAGCGTAGGACCCAGTATGACACCCATGCCTTCAGATATCGTCTAATGTACGACGCACTCTGAGCTCTCATCATCAAACATTCTGGATGGCATCTTTAAGCCCATCTCCATCAAGACTAACTTTTAATTAGCAAGTGCAAATTTTTGGGGCATTCTAAGTGTTCAATAATCTTCCACCTCCAGACCACGAATGGCGTACATACCATTCTAACTCTCTCGGTTCAAGAATATTGAATAGGGGCAGCTGTCATACCCCAAAATTTTCCCGTTAACCATGCAAGACCTTTTTCAAGGCACTCCAACTCATTTTTCAAGACATTGATATTAAAAGAACAAAGACCCAGCACACAGGTGGCCAAATCCAGAAAATGACTTAAAATGGCTTGCTCGCTAGGCGAGCAAAATCATTCGCCTAGCGAACCCTTCGCTGCACCACTTGCCTAGCGAAGCTTGCGAATACCAGAAATTTTGGGCTTCATTCTGAGCCCATCAGGTCACAAAAATTATTATAAATACCAGAACTTCACACAGACAGAGGGACGGAAACGGACGAACAAAAAACGGACAGACAGAAACCCTAACAGAAGCAACCGAGCCAACCTTGGAGGCTAACCAAGAGAATTCAGAGCAACCCTAAAGAAAACCCTGAAGGCAACTCATCTGCGTAAAGGTTACCTCCGCCCAACTCAATCCGACACCAACCCTAAGAGTGATCGGCCAATTCACCATTGCAATTCAATTGCAAACAGGTTTGCACTACCATTACCGCTTTATGCTCCCTATTTACATGTGATATTATGATTGAATTTATAAATATATCTTAGATTTTGCATGTGGATTTAAGTATGCATGGATGTCTTGAATGTTTAACCATGTATTTTCTATAAGGGATGCCATAGGGTTTGGAGCTTGCTGAAATCGTACTGTTATTAGACTCAAAACCCGCAGCCGTTCGCCAGCACATCGCTAAGCGAACATGTAGCGAGCGTTCGCCAAGCCTTCGCTAGGCGAGGCAGTAGCGAACATGACAGTCGCTGTTTTTTTTTGTTCCGTTCTGTTCTGTGCTTATCTGACATGTTCTATCATAGCTGTGTATTATTTGCCTGACACTATTACTGCTGTGATTCCTTTGTTCGGTGCAACTATTCACCGCACCCCATTTGGTATTCTGACCTGTTTGCTGAATTTTGTGAGGGCTCATATACTCCCGGAGAAGGTAGCTCGCTAGGTATCCCACCTTATTTGTGGGATACCCTTGTGGAGATTCATCCTAATTACCTAATTGATTATAAATTGTTGCCTTTGAATATATGATCTTGGCCCTCTCTTTGTTGCCTTACGGTATTACGGTCATGTCCCGCGAATGTAAGGATACCCTTAGCAAAGACCCTTCGGTTAAATCATCATAGTCCCTCGAATGTTGCCTTCGAATACACGACTTTGTCCCTCGATGACCCTTCGTGGTAGTCTACGGTTAAAATTATGGTCGTCCCTTCGAATGCTAAGGTACCCTTACAAATGTTGCCTTCAATGACTAATCGATGACCCTACGATGTCCCTTTACATCCAAAGGATAACACTACTTACTTCTCAATAGTAAGGACAATTTTACCCTCCTAAGACAGGAAATACCAATAAAGACCTTGGGTAGGTATAACTCTTAATTGCTGACTCACAACCTAAAATACTTTTCACACCTCACACTTTGCAAAACATCTATTAGAAAATCACCACTTGGTATACATTCGTACTAGAATCATTGCCCAGTTATATTTTTCTAAACAGCTTTCAAAATTAAACGAGATAAATACTTTGTATACATTCGTACAAGAATCATTACAAAGTTAAACTCTCTTTTCAAAACATTTTCTAAACAGTTCTCAAACACTTTTTCAGACAAGAAAAACATAAGTGATCAAGCAATTAAGAGCCCATGGATAACCATGGATATAAAGGGTGCTAACACCTTCCCTTTGTATAATGTACCTCCCGAACCCAAAATCTAATCAAGGTCTTTCCTGTTCTTTTCCGCCTTTCCTTATTGGATAAAAGAAAAGTCGGTGACGACTCTTGCTATCCGCGACATTTGCTTTCCAAAGCAAAAACACACAAAGTCAATTCACCGTATGACATCTCTTAAAGTGAAGGGTTTTCAATGGGGATTCAAAGTTGGCGTGATGTGTGTTAATTCAGAGCAAATGCAGTTGTATATATAGCCAAATCCATGTGATATTTGCACACTCTTCTCACTTTTCAATTTTGGCAAAATGATGATGGATGATGCATGGGCACGCATATGCCCATGAAATGATAGCTGATAGTCCAAATTTGAAGTTCAGATGCTTTGAAGGTTGATTGGAAATCAAGGAAAATGTGCATTGTTGTTTAAAGGTTGATCCATGCCAAATGATTTCAGCCTGTTTAAGCCATGCGCAACATATGCATTTCTCATCCAAAATGAATGAATTTGAGCTCTTTGGAAAGGTGAGATCAAGAGGAACAAGTTTGATGTTGATCACTTTTTTCATTTGGAGCTTGGAACTTGGAGATATTTGAGGTGGAAGTTTGGAAAAATTTGACATATCAAAAATTTTCTAAGTGTCAAGCCATATGTCTCAATATTCCACCTTGCTTAACATTTTATGGGAGCTTCAAATGAGAAATGTGTCTTCATCAAAGTTGTAGCTCTCTTAAAAACCTTAAAACTTGTCACAAATTTCATGTCATTTTGTTTTGAAATGATAGAGTTATTCATTTTGGAAGTTTGGAAAAATCACTTGATCAATGGTATAGGTCAAAAGTGACCTATAATGTAGCCTCATATCACATGTTCAAAGAAGTTGAATTAGCTCCCACTCCAAACATCAAAGTTGTATTAGAGACATTTAATTTGATTTTGCAACTTGGAAATATTTTATCTCATAAAAATTGAGCAAGTTATGGCCTTGGGGAGTTGACTTTCAAATTAGGGTTTAGACAAAATGACCTATAATGTTTCAACATAGAAAATGATTTTACAAGAAAACCTAGCTCTAGGTCTCAACATGAAAGTTGTTTATAATGTCATTTATAGTAAGTTTTCTCTTGGAATCATTTTCATATGGTGAAAATTGTAGGAGATAGGGTGTAGGGGGACCCAGTTTTGATCAGATGAATTCATCTGGCCAACCACCATAAACCAACATGCTAATTTCCAATTCTCTTGACTTTCTTGGCTCATGGTAGATCATATATGCATAAGATGATGAAATTTGAAGTGTCCCTTGAGAAATTTGATCAATTGGTGAGATATCTTGTTGGAGAAGTTACTTAAGATACCCAGTCAAACAAGGGTTTCCAAGGCAAATCACCCTCAAACTCTTGAAGCAAACTTGATCAATATAACATGTAGAGAACATTGGGATTCATATATGATTCTCAAAACCATTCTTGAATCAATTCTTGGTTGTTCTCTTTGTTCATGAGGGTCTCAAACCCTAGATGTGATCAAAGAATCAATGAGATCATGCCCTTCCTACAAAAGTTGTTAGGCAAATACAAAGACATATTTTTGGTATTTTGGTTAGTGAAATGATAAAATACAAGTATGATATAATCACAAAGTTCTTGGTGATCTCTCCTAAAACAAACCCAATGAAAGAGGGGTAAGGAGGATACCAAGGTATGATCCCAATGCAAATGCTTATGATGAAATTGCATGAGGGATCTTAGGGTCAAAATTGGGGTCTTCAAGTACAATTTCAGAAACCAAAATAAAAATACAAGATAAAAGAAGACTAGTCATCCTAAGGATCCCTAACAACAATGTCAGCAGATTTGCCTGTAGGCGCGTACTTCCTTCGAATGCGTCGAATCTCGGTCTCAAAAGAAGCCTTCATCTGAGTCTTCTCAAGGACAAGCTGATCAATAATCCTCTTCTAAGCAATGGAAGGCTGAGGTATGCTAGAAGATGAAACCTCTGGGTCTCTCTATCTCTTCGTCACTCGGTCTTCAAGTAGCTCAATAAGTGCATCTTTGTCCTTAGACTCCAATTGCAACTCTTCATGCTTCTTGCTCAAAGCACGGAAACACTCTTCCCACATGTCCTTCTCTTGCTTCATCTTGACGAACGCGTCTTCCAACTCCTCTACATCTTGGTTAGGGAGAGTTAATGGCTCAACCACAACCATAGACATAGGTCTTTCACAAGGATAAGGCATCTTCAATTCCAAAGCTCTCTTCTTCACCCAAAGAGTGTAGGCTTCCAAAGCTACACAATTGCACAGACCGAGCTCGGATCTTCCTTTCCTATGCACATTATGCCAAGCATGCACAATCTTCTGCTTCAAATGTTGGGGATCTTTACCCTCTTGATAGAAAAGACCTTCTAACAAAGTGTTATTAGGCTTGTCTCTCAAGGGGAACCCAAGTTGACGACGGGGCAAAGCAGGGTTGTAGTTAATTCTTCCTTGTGTACCAATGAGAGGCACATTAGAGAGTTCACGACAACTATCAATAATCTCCAAACTGCTCAAAGACAGATCATACCAAACTATATCATCATTAGTGAGAGACAAAAGTCTCTGAGACCACCTTAGACATTGTTTGTTCTCCACAAAAGCATGTGTCTGAGGCAAGTGTGAAATAAACCTCTTGTACAGAAGAGGAATACAACAGACAATCGTTCCACCACCCTTAGAATTCCTTAGATGCAAAGAGAAATACATATCCCCTAACAAAGTAGGCATATGATTCCCAATCAAGAAAAGTCTAATGGCGCTAACATCAACAAAACCGTCAATGTTAGGGAACAAAACTATTCCATAGATGAGCAACACAAAGATATCTTCAAAAGCATCCACACTACCGGTTTGAACAAAAGTAGTAGATTCCTTGATGAGGAAATCAGATGGCAACCCAAACAATCCTCCTTTCTTCACCCAATGAGCCTCTATCTCAGACTTCTTTAAGTGAAGAGCTTCAGCAATAATACTAGATCGGGGAATCTACTCCAATCCACTAAAAGGCACTCTACTAGAAACAAGTATCCCCAAAAGATGAGAATACTCTTCCAAGGTAGGCACAAGCTGAAAATCTGGGAAAGTGAAACAACGGTAGAGAGGATCATAGAACTGCACTAGCACACTCAGAAGTCCTTCAACCAAATCAACAGACAAGATAGACAAAAGCTTCCCATGACGTTGTTTAAAGTCCAAGGGATCTAATACAAAAGATGCTAGATTCCTTAACTCTTTCAAGTCAGGACATATGAAACTGTACTTCTTAGTGTTCCTTCGTCCATAATCCATGGTCTGAAAATATTTGAAAATGACACCTTAGTTCCTTGAAATTTTCATGTGATGAGTGTTATGATGCGCATGAATGCATGAATGCAACAATCACAAATAAGGGATCACACACAAGGCAAACAAAGGTCAAGGGATGAATCAAGTCATTGTGAAGATCAATCATCCATTTTGGTGGATTATGGTTTACACCTTATCAACACCGAAATTCCATTGATATTGACAAGATTTGATTGGATCAACCAAGAATCAAGGGGTTGTTGTGAGTCACGAGCATGAAGTCTAGGTATGAACCATCCCAAGGGAGTGAACTAAGGATAAAACCTTTAGATGATGTTCTAAAAAGTTCCCAGAGTCTTAATTCCATCTATCGGATATTACAAATTAAGATGACTGACTCATCGACCCATAATATTCTCAAGAGAAACTCGTCTGAATGTAGTATCGCGTAACAACTGTTATCAAGTCTACACTTGAACAGTTTCCGAACTACGTCCTAAATAGGCCAAGAGGGGGTAAATGTTCTACGATCCTCAACTTCTCGGACCCAAATCAGAAATAGTAATGCCTAACCACAAATACTTGTGTGACATCTCCAAATCCAAAAGAGTCTCCACTGAGCAAATGGATCTCAAGCCAACTTGTTAAGGACTACTCCACACAAGTCGAACATGACTATACAATCCTCCTATCTTAATTGCACTCAAGTTCGGGTTAGAACTTATTTCACCACTCAGAGATCACCAAGCACAACAAGCAGATTATATCATACATACATATATATAAACATCACATATATACAAATATATACACATAAAAAGTAGGCTAAACCCACTGGAAACTACTCCCCAGCAGAGTCGCCACTTAATTTCTGTAGCGGTGAATTCGTGATCATCAAGCTATGGATAAGCTTGAGATCAAATAACAAGAGTCGCCACCACGCTTTTATTGTTTCCAAGGGAAAATGGAAAAAGTACGAACAAAACCCAAAAGTAAGAAATTTTCAAGTCAAAACTAATAAAATGTCATAGATTACAGGTAAGGGGGTTGGTTACACAGAGGGAAGGTGTTAGCATCCAAAGTGTCATAGGTACTCCTGGGAGCCCTTTTTGTGTGCATATGTATTTGGTACAAAATGATGTTTACAAACAAATAAAATGGGGGGATGAGAAAAGAATTCATTAATTATTTTTGTGTTTGGCAAGACCCTCGGTCTTGTGCTTACGTACCAACATAAAAATGAGGGATCAAAACCTCGTAGTTCGTGATACAAATTTCAAAGTGGATGCATTGCTTTTAACAAAAATTAAGTTTGAAAGGCACAAAGGCCTAAAAATGGTTTGAATGAGTTAGTTCTTTTTGGCTTTTTGAAAGTTTAAGTCAAGTATGGTTAAGTTTATTTACAAGGCCAGAGTTTCTATCTTTTCGCAAAGTGGTCAAAGTTTAGAACAAAATAAGTTCAATCATAGAAGATTTTTGAAAAGGGAGGGAGAGATTTTGAAATTAAAGAAATGGGGAGAAGATGAAGGGACTAATCCTATGCACAAAATTAAAAGTTGAGAGTTGAAAAGATCTGGCCAAATGGGTAGCAATCCAATAGACAAGAATGTCAATAGAAACCCAGAATTCCCTTGGACTTTTTAGAATCAAGTAACACACAAATTTGCACAATTATATTATCTTGAAGAGCAAGGCATCAAATAAAGATATCCACATCCAAGCTTATCCATTCCATGATCTTCTTCAAAATAGCTCATGTAACAGATGAATTCCACAAGTCACAGGTTCAAAATAATAGCTTCACAATGATCATGTTGCAGATGAACTCAGGGGGATCTTGAATGATATATCAGATGAAGTTTCAAATTGCAAGAACTTGGTTTCTCAATAAGTTGGCATTGGCCAAGTCCTTTAGCATAGGAATGTTTCCTAAGTTCTAAGTCCATTTGTCCAAGATCAAGCCAACAGTCCACACAAAAGGTTTTTTAGGGGTTTTGTTGTTTTTATGTACATTTATGGTCATAGACCTCACAAAGAAGCAAAGTATATACACACAAGGAATATCACCCAATATGGTCCAAGTGGACAAAGTGAAAATTGCATTAACATAAACAATTAGAATGATATGAACAATTGCAAATGTATAAAAGCTAAAATTAAATGACATTGAAGTACATGGCTTGAAATAAAAAGTTAGTAGTTAATAGGTTAGAAGTTAGTATTATTTTGCTTTTGCTTTTCATTCTTAGACATTCTTTGGAGAACACTCAACCCACTTATCACAAGCATGGATCCTTGAACCAAAACATCTTCCAAAGGAAGGAAAAAAGGCCAAGTTTCCACACAACACCATGAAAGAGGGGAGACTTACAATCTCACTAACTAGAATGTTATGCCTTTTATGTCACAAATTTAGCGCTATGTTAAGCAATCGTAATTGGACTTATGTAGAAGTCACAACTATTTGAGGTCGGGCAATAGAATTTTGGTGTTAATGCATGTTAGAGACATAGTATTATGGACTGTGCTCATGAAACATACCACACACGAAAAGAATATGCAAAAGGTGTGTCCTAATCTCATCCATACTCATGTTAATTTTTCAATCAACTAGCTTTAGGACTTTGAGATATCATAGGCCAAATGAGATGAATGCATAAAGAAAGGGAATGAGATGAAGAGGAATGGGAATGTATGAAAACTCAAATTGATCAAAGGAGTACTTTTACCAAATTAATGTCATCCATTCATTTTGGGAGATGGAATGTACCTTCCATCAATCCCCTAAATCTAATGAGATTAACTTGACAAAGTCAAATCAACCTTGATCAAGGCCCAACAACAAGAGTCAAGCACAAACAAGTCATTACAATTGGTCAACAAAATTATATGGCATTTAATCAAATTAAAAATACTAAAATAATACTTTTAAATTAAATATGGTTTGTCAAATTCCTAAAACCTCATCAAAACACCAAATAAATGGTCATGAGATTTATAATAGGTCAAACAAGGTCAAAGGACCTTGGAGAAAAAGTTTCAGAATTTTTGAAGACCTAAAAGTATTTTTAAACAATTAAAAACAAATGCAAAATCAATTAAATCATGAAAAATATTAATAATGATCAAAAAAATAATTTTATTCAGAATATGAAAGAGGAAATTATTTGAAATTTTTTGGTGAAACTCTCATATTTTTTGAACCAATATTAAAATTAATATGAATTAATGAAAATAAAGCAATTAAAATGAAATTCAAATAATCAGAAAAAACGTGACCACTTGATCTCCCTCATTAATTGAGGTGGCAGATCAAGTGGCTACCAGCGTGCGTTCCATGGTGGACTTGAGTCAACGCGGCACATGCATGGTAATTAAAAACAACGCACGAGATTAAAACAATTTAAAAGAGATCAATGGCTCTGAACCGTGCCAACACATCACCGGCATCCAAAGGCCGGTCATCTTCTCCGGTGACCCTGGCCGGACTCGTTCACTCATCACCATCAAAAAAATAAAAAGGTGGACATGATCTGAAAGAAAAAATGGCGTAGAGCACGAATCTGGCCTCAATTTGAACTAACTCCTCACATATATAAAGATATGAGGAGTTGAATTTTGAGGTATGTCAACTGAGTTGCTTTGATTTGACCTCTAAGCAACTCAATCTTCTTGCCTACATTGGTAGGATTTCAGACAACCAAAGAATCAAGAGAATTTAGCAAGATTAAGAGAGAATCGAATAGATGCAATTTTATGGAAAATACCTTCAATGCAAGTCTGGATTCAACTTTTCTTGCCTTGGCTCGTGCTTGATCTCACTCAGAATGCTTGCAGAAGCATAATGAAATGCACAAAAGGTCTTGGATCCCTAGAGTTTTGAATCTCAAAACAGTGAGATTCAAACTCAATTTCAAGATGAAATTCTCAGGATTATATGGAAGGGTTAGGGGTTTAGGATCAAAGCTGGCGCGAATATCTGTTGAATTCTGAGCATATGAAGCTCTATTTATAGCTGCATCATGTGATATTTGCACCTTCCAAATGACTTTCCAAAATTGGCAATGAGTGATGCATGGGTGCATGGGCGTGCACAGGCCCATGAGATTATTGCTTTAGGTTCACAAATGAGTGTGAGAGAGTCTGAAATCATCTTGGGTTACAAGGAAAGTGTGTATGAAGATTTGAAGTTTGATCTTTGCCAAATGATGATACCATGTTCAAGCCACGCGCAGCCCTAGTAAATCTTGTCAAAAATGGATGATCTTGGACTTTTTGGAAAGGTTAGATCAAGAGGAACAACTTTCATGTTCAGCACTTTTCCATTTGAATCTTGTATCATGATGAATTTTGAGGTGGAAATGTGGAAATTTCAACATATCAAAAATTTTCTAAGTGTCAAGACATATATCTCAATATTCCATATTGCTTAACTTTTTATGTGAGCTTCAAATGAGAAACGTGTCTTCATCAAAGTTATAGCTATTTCAAAGACCTTAAAAACGGTCACCAAATTCATGTCATTTGGATTTTAACTGAAAGCGTTATGCATTTTTGAAGTTTGGAAAAATCACTTGTTCAATGGTATAGGTCAAAAGTGACCTATAATGTAGCCTCATATCACATGCTCATAAAAGTTGAATTAGCTCTCACTCAAAACATAAAATTTTAATTAGACATATTGAATTTGATTGTGCAACTTGTAAATATTTCATCTCATAAAAATTGAGCATGTTATGGCCTTGGGAAGATGACTTTCAAATTAGGGTTTAGACAAAATGACCTATAATGTTTCAACATAGAAATTTATTTTCCAAGCAAAACTAGCTCTAGGTATCAACATGAAAGTTGTTTGTAATGTGATTTATAGTAAAGTTTATTTTGGAATCATTTTCATATGATGAAAATTGTAAGAGATAGGGTCTAGGGAGATCCAATTTTGATCAGATGAATTCATCTGGCCAACCACCATCAACCAACTTGCTAATCTTCAATTCTCTTTGACTTTCTAGGCTCATGTTAGATCATATATGCATAATATAATGAATTTTGAAGTGTCCCTTGAGAAATTTGATCAATGGTGAGATAGCTTATTGGAGAAATTACTCAAGATACCCAGTCAAACTAGGGTTTCCAAGGCAAATCACCCCCAAACTCTTGAAGAAAACTTGATCAAAATAACATGTAGAAATCATTAGGACTCATATATTATGCTTGTAACCATTATTGGATCAATTCATGGTTGTGATCTTTGTCATGAGGGTCTCAAACCCTAGGTATGAACTTGATGAATCAATGGTGATCATGCCCTACCTACAAACGAGTTAGGCAAATGCAAAGATATATTTTTGGTATTTTGGTTAGTGAAAATGATAAAATACAAGTATGATACAATCATATAGTTCTTGGTGATCTCTCTCAAAATAAACCCAATGAAAGAGGGGTATGGAGGATGCCAAGGTAAAATCCCAATGCTAATGCTTATGATGAAATTGCATGAGGGATCTTAGGGTCAAAATTATGGTCTTACAACTATCCATATCTAAAATCATACCATACTTAGCATAGTTATTTATTAGGTTTATGCTTTTGCTGAGTCAGATGATCTGATGAGCGTGAATCAGAGTGAGCGGAGTTTAGAGTCTTTGAGCAGAGCTTGTATTCTTCAGATAGTTGTTTGATAAATAGTCTTAAGTGTTAGCTTTGACTAATATTTAGATACACGATTTTCAGATATAAGGTCTTCAGAGCCTTCGGGTGTGCAAGTCTTCAGAATCTTCAGGTGTACGTTATTTAGAGTCTTTTGATGTACACATCTTCAAGGTCTCTAGATGTCATATTGAATGACTGATTTTGTAGATGATTTATTCAGAGGAGTTATTTGTCTTGGTGAGATCTGATCTCTTTAGCACTAGATTAGTAGTTTTGGACTTCGCTAGTTGTCAGATACTGTTCTCATCAGATTTATTTTTCCTTAGAAACCTGCACACTTAGAGAAAATCATTAGGGTACTAAATCTTTTCATTCTTTGTTATCATCAAAACTTAGAGATAAATTGTAGAACCAAAATCTTGTTCGAACAATCTCCCCCTTTTTGATGATGATAAAAACTTCAAACTATTGATGAAACAATGATACTTCACAAGACGGAGAGGAAAATGAATTAGAGCTAGATACAGTATGACTCCCCTGAGATTGGAAAGCTCCCCCTAAATATGATGCTTAGAGAGTTTAGAGTTTCTTACCATAGCCTCTTATGTTGCTTAACTTGTTTCTTAGATATTCATTTAGATACACCATGTAAGAAAACTTAGACTGCACAATTTATTGAGAGTATTAGAATGTAAGTAGTGCATTATGAGAGTTAGATATTTATTTCATCAGAAGGCTGTTTATTTATTTCTCCCCCTTTTTGTCAGACTAAAAAAGAACATAGTAAGAGAAAAACATGTAAAACAAAACAAAGTTTCATTAGATAAGATGAAAGAGATACAGAGAAGAAAGCCTTAGAGGAAAAAGCACTTAGAGCACAACAAGAAGAAAAATAAAAGTCCTAGGGTGCCTAAGGGTTTGGAGGAGAAGGCATCCTTTGAAGTAGCTAGGTAAGAAAATCCTGGATGCTGCAGTTGACTGAATCTTACTTGTCGATTCTGGCTCTCATAAGTTGTTGTTCCTTCTGAAGGTCTTCCAGAGTCTGGAGCACCAACGGAGCAATGCCATATGCCGATGAATCATCTTGAGTTAAAGAAACTCCAGTAGTCTTTGCAGCTTCCTCTGCAGCTATGTGTGTTGCTTCTTCAACATCAATTTTGGCTTTAGCTTCAGCTTTTGTAACATCAGTTTCAGCGGTAGCTTTTTCCTCAGCTTCTTTCTTGGCCTTCTCTTCAGCTTCCTTTCGTGCTTTCTGATCACACTGAATCACACCGCGTTTTTGACTCGTATTTCACATGTTTATTAGGTCTTTATTATCATTTTGCTTGTGTTATGCTCTCTTTTGTGTTGTTTTCAGGTATTTAGCTCTTTCAGGACCTTTTTAGAAGAAACAAAGAAAGAAGACCAAAAAATTAGGGTTTTCGGCAAATATTGTACTCGTGGCATTCTGCATGGTGGCCGCTATAGGAGAAGCCATGACACATCAACCCTCAACCAGGAGGAAACTTCCACGATCCCATGAACTTCCCCATTTACTCACATGGAGGGCGCCATGGAGGGGTAGCGAGCGCCGCCTTTGAATTCCACGTTCCCACCAAAGAAAAGTTGAAGGGCATCCTATTCTTTGCATGCTGCTGAGTTCCTCTATAAATAGGTCATTCTAGTTCATTTCCAAATCATCCAACTTAGTTTACAACACTAAGACTATATTATCATTTGTAAAAGCGACAATCCATCACATCGAGGGGTTATCGCACCTTAGTGAAATTGAGTTGGAGCACTTGGATTTTGCTGTCATCGTTATTTTCAAAGTCAAAGGTTTATTTACTTCCTTGTACCAGATTTAAAGTCTTTGTTTGGACCAGGTTCTAATTTAATCGCCTTTTTATTTTACTTGCCATGCCTTACTTTATTTAATTCCTTGTCATGCTTTACTTTATTTAATTACTTGTTATGCTTTACTTTACTTAACTTCTTGCCATGCTTTACTTTATTTAACTTCCTGCCATTGTCTTTACTTTAATTAATTTTCTCGCCATTATCTTTATTGCTCGTTTTAATTGTTTTACACGCTTTACTTGTTCTTCACACCTTACATTCTAAACTTCTTTTCAACATGTTCAACATCGTTGTATTTGTTTGTATTACCATGTCTGGCTAAATCTTTCAAAGGTTAGAATGTAAGGATCACTGTTAAAGAGATGTTTCACATATTGCATCTGTAGAAATGCTTTAAGGGCTGTTTTGATTTTTAATTCGAGTTTTCCGAAACAAACTTAGTTAATTTTAACTACTCAAGGAGCGCGAAAGCACCCTGGCTTAGTTAACTAGGAATTTTTATCACTTTAAGGAAAAATGATTTTTGAAACTGTTTTCGGACGCGTTGATAGATTTAAAATCAGGAAACTCCTTGGGTAAAACTTTCCGAATCAAAATCACTTTTCAACTAAGCTTACGAGTCTTATTTCTTAAAAATAGGTTTACTACTTTAGCGTTCTGCGCACCTTTTATAAGTGACAATAAAAGGCCTTAATTTAAGGGTAAACTCGGTTCTGAATACGCGAAAGCGACAGTTCCTGTTAAATGGATTCTTTTCAAGAGTAGAAAATATTTCCCCATAAGTAGTTCTATTTAGACAACCGAAGCATCGTTTAACTAACGTGAAATACATTCAAGCCTATCTTTATCTGCACTGTATTTATCATTTTTATTTACTGTTATTTTGTGACATTAATATGTCATTTGTACCGCCTTAGATAAACATCGTAACAATAGTAATCGATATATTGACGATTTGGTCTCTGTGGGATCGATATTCTTTTATATTACTCTGACGCGATTCATGCACTTGCAAATACAGCGATCAAGTTTTTGGCGCCGTTGTCGGGGACCAACTTCATCAAATTTCGTACCCTGTTGTTACACCGTCTAGAGTAAGGCATTATTTGCCGGTAAATGCGAAGAACCCGTAGTACCGGAAATTTAGTAGATCCTTTAGCGGAACCCGAACATTACACTCGTACATGCCTCTTACTCGTCCGAATTAAGAAAGTTATGGCCGAGAATCGCGACTGGAGACCTCTTAAGGAATTTGCCCAACCCTTTGACGAGGAACCTAGTTCTAGTATAGTAAACCCCCTTATTCCTGCCAACAATTTCGAACTAAAACCATCTTTACTGCAATTAGTGCAACAGAACCAATTCACGGGTCTCGCTATTGAGAACCCAAATCAACATTTAAAAGTCTTTATCCAACTGGCCGACACCTTTAAATCCAACGGTGCTTCACCTGATGCGATTCGTTTAAGATTATTTCCTTTCTCCCTCGGGGATAGAGCACGTTCGTGGTTAGATTTACTTCCATCTAACTCAATAACCACCTGGGAAGACCTTAGAAGAGTATTCCTTGCTAGATATTTTTCCCCTAGTAAGACTGCTGTTCTTCGAAACCAAATAACTAGATTTACTCAAAACCAAGGAGAATCACTTTTTGAAGCTTGGGAGAGATACAAGGAGCTGTTAAGAGTCTGTCCACACCATGGCTTAGAACAATGGCTGGTCGTTCATACCTTCTACAATGGACTCCATTATAACACAAAGATGAGCATCGACGTTGCCGCTAGTGGCGCGCTGATGAACAAACCTTACCCTGAAGCTTGTGACCTAATTGAGGATATGGCCCAAACCATTACCAATGGGGAACTGAACGAGCATCAGTAGAGAAAAAGGAGACCCAAGGTGGAATACATGAGATAAGTTCTATGGACATGATGCAAGTGAAAATGGACGCTTTAGCCCTTAAGGTCGAACATATTTCTACAAACTCTAACACCGCAGTGGTAGTCCACACAGAGTGTGAACCTTGTGGATCTAAAGGACATGAATCGGAGGAATGTAACCTTTTAAATGACCTGAACACCGACCAAGTGAATTACGGCCAAGGTAACCCATTTTCAAACACTTACAACCCTGGATGGAAGAATCACCCGAATTTTTCCTATAAAAATCAGAACCCTATCCAAAACTATGCACCTCAAAGACCACAAGGTTTTCAAGCCCAACCATCCTATGCAAGTTGTGCCCCAGAAGCCTAACCTTGAGAAGATCATAGAGAATTTTATATCAGGCCAGGCTCAGCAAAATAAAGAATTCCTAAACTAGAACATTCACGTAAACGAACTGATAACGCAATTAGGGACTAAGGTTGATCAAATAATTACTCACAATAAGATGCTTGAAACCCAGATCTCACAGGTAGCACAAAACCAAGCCCCGCAAACTACACCTAGAGGACAATTCCCTGGACAACCTCAACTCAACCCTCGAGGGCAAGCTAACGCTATCGCATTACGAAGTGTGACCGCTTACAAAGGGCCTTATAACCCAGCAATGAGCGAGTCCAAAGCTTCTAAAGAAAAAATACCTACCAACCAAGGAGAGAAACCAGTGGAACCCGAAAAACAAACCGACCAAGAAGGAGAAGCCAAGGATAAAACTTACAAACCACCACCCCCGTACGAACCACCAATCCCATATCCGCAAAGACTTAAACAAACCAAAATCGATAACCAATACCAAAAGTTTATAAAAGTAATAGAGAAGCTTCATGTAGAGATTCCTTTCACCGAAGCCATCACCCAAATTCCATCTTACACCAAATTTCTCAAAGATATCTTAACCAACAAGCGTAGGCTTGACGATCCCAAACCCTTGGAATGCAACTTTATTTCCGAGAATAAACTTGCTAAGAAGGGAAAAGACCCTGGGAGTTTTTCTATACCTTGTATTCTAGGGAGTCATGTGATCGACAAAGTTTTCCTAGACTTAGGCGCTAGTGTGAGTTTAATGCCCTTAGTTGTGTGTAAAAGGTTAAACTTAGGAGAATTACAACCAACTAAGATGTCCCTCCAATTAGACGATAGATCTGTTAAGTATCCCATAGGCATATTAGAAGACATCCCCGTTAGGATCGGCCAACTTTATATCCCGACAGACTTTATGGTCATGGATATCAAGGAAGACGACGATATCCCTACTCTTTTAGGTAGACAATTTTTATCAACAGCCGGAGCTATAATAGATGTTAAGAGAGGAAAACTAACTTTCGAAGTAGGAAATGAAAAGATAGAGTTTATTCTTTCAAAGTTCCTGATGGCACCAATCATAGGAGACACATGTTACGCGGTTGATGTCATAGATGAATGCATAAGGGAATTTGATCAAGAAGAACCTATGATCGAACCATTTTTGGGCCCGAATGAAAAGGATGACGAGCTAAAGGAAATGGAACCTCACGCTAACGAATGTTTGGCCCTTACTCTAGAACTTTCACCAAACTCTCAAAAACCAGCTCAAGAACTTAAGGAATTTCCCAAGAACCTAAGGTACGAGTTTTTGGATAAAGAAATGAACCGCCCAGTAATAGTTAGTGCCACCTTAAACCAAGACGAGACAAACCAACTCTTGAATGTTTTACGAAGATACCCCTCTACCTTAGGATACAACATCTCTGATTTAAAAGGTATAAGCCCATCCGTATGTATGCACAGGATCTCGCTAGAGGAGGATTCAAAACCTTCCAGAGAACATCAGAGAAGAATCAACCCTGTAATGAGTGAGGTGGTGAAGAAGTAAGTCCTTAAACTACTAGAAGCTGGTATAATCTATCAGATCTCCGATAGTAAATGGGTAAGTCTTGTACATGTGGTACCCAAAAAGGGAGGCATCACAGTCGTGCAGAACGAGATGGGCGAGCATGTGGCTAAACGTATAGAAGGAGGATGGTGTATGTGTATTGACTATAGGAAACTCAATAAGGAAACTAGGAAAGACCATTTCCCCCCTCCATTCATAGATCAAATGCTTAAGCGTCTTTCCAGACACTCTTACTTTTGTTATCTGGATGGATATTCTGGATCTTTCCAAATACCCATACACCCCGAGGATCAAGAGAAAACAACCTTCACCTGTCCTTATGGAACATTTGCTTACAGACGAATTTCATTTGGACTCTGCAATGCGCCAGCTACTTTCCAACGTTGTATGATGTCAATCTTCGCAGATTATCTCGACGGAATTATGGAAATGTTCATGGATGATTTCTCGGTATGTGGGCTTGAGTTTGAGAATTGCCTCATTAATCTTGAGAAAGTCCTAGAAAGATGCGTAGAAGTTAACCTTGTATTAAACTGGGAGAAGTGCCACTTTATGGTTAAAGAAGGCATAGTGTTAGGACATATAATATCTGAAAGAGGCATTGAGGTTGACAAAGCAAATATAGAAGTGATAGAAAACCTTAACCCTCCTAAGACTGTTAGAGAAGTCCGAAGTTTTCTTGGACACGCCAGTTTTTACCGATGCTTTATCAAAGATTTCTCTAAAATAAAAAAACCCATGACCGGCCTTCTGAAGAAAGACGTTGAATTCATTTTCAATGAAAAATGTATCGAAGCCTTTAATCATTTAAAACAAGCACTAATTTCAGCACCCATTTTACAAACTCTGGATTGGACTCAACCTTTTGAAATAATGTGTGATGCTAGCGATTTCGCTGTAGGAGATGTTTTAGGACAAAGAAAAAATAAGAAATTACACGTGATATATTATGCTAGTAGAACCCTAGATGCCGCCCAACTCAATTATACGACAACAGAGAAGGAACTCCTAGTTGTAGTTTTTGCAATTGATAAATTTATGTCTTATCTTGTCGGATCTAAGATTATAGTCTATACAGACCATGCAGCTATCCGTTACCTTCTAAGCAAAAAGGATGTGAAACCTAGGATACTCAGATGGATCCTTTTGCTACAAGAGTTCGACTTAGATATCCGAGACAAAAAAGGAACAGAAAATGTAGTTGCTGACCATCTTTCCAGACTAGAGCATTTGAAGCCAGACCATTTACCTATAAATGATGATTTCACCTATGACAGATTGATAGCTAAGTTAGATATCGTTCCCCTTGAACTAATAGAGATAACCTTGGAACAATTTCAGAGATTAGTAGAGTACCATGGTACGCTGATTTTGTGAATTATCTAGCCGCTGATATCATACCACCTGACCTCAATTATCAACAAAAGAAGAATTTCTTTAAAGATGTAAGACATTTCTATTGGGACGAACCACTCCTTTTTAAAAGAGGAACAAATAACATCTTTCGACGTTGCGTCCCGGAAGAAGAAGTTAGAAATATCATAGATCATTGTCACTCTTCACCCTATGGTGGACATTCAAGCACATCCAAGACATAAGCTAAGATCCTTCAAGCTGATCTTTATTGGCCAACACTATGGCGTGATGTCCATACTTATGTTGTCCAATGTGATCGGTGCCAGCACGCTGGAAACATCTCAAGACGCGACGAAATGCCTTTGAAGAACATCCAAGAAGTGGAATTATTTGATGTTTGGGGTATTGATTTCATGGGACATTTTCCATCTTCGATGGGGAACAAGTATATTTTGGTAGTCGTCTACTATGTGTCCAAATGGATAGAAGCTATAGCCTCGCCCACTAACGACACAAGAGTAGTCATCAAGTTGTTTAAAAACAATATTTTCCCCAGATTTGGAGTACCACGACTTGTCATAAGTGATGGTGGATCACATTTTATATCCAGGATATTCGATAAACTCTTAAGAAAGTATGGAGTAAAACACAGAGTAGCAACACCATATCGTCCCCGGACTAATGGTCAAGTGGAAGCATCAAACAGAGAGATTAAGCAAATCTTGGAAAATATTGTTTCAATATCCAGAAAAGATTGGTCTGAAAAGCTAACAGAAGCATTGTGGGCTTACAAAACTGCTTACAAAACCCCTATTGGAACTACACCATACCAATTAGTCTATGGAAAGTCATGCCACTTACCTTTTGAACTTAAGCACAAATCATATTGGGCCATCAAGACCCTGACTTTGGATTACCTAGCATCTGGAGAGAAGCGAATCATCGATATCCACAAATTGGAGGAACTCCGCCAGAACGCTTACGAGAATGCCATTATATACAAAGAAAGAACCAAAGCATGGCATGACAAAAGGATTGTGAAAAAGGACTTTAATATAGGCGACTTTTTCCAGATTACGACTTTTTCCAGGTAAGCTGCGTTCAAGATGGACAGGCCCTTTTAAGGTTTCCAAAATCCTCAAATCTGGAGCAATTGAAATCTGGAACAATTCCTATAATCCTTTTGTGGTAAACGAAAAAATACTGAAGCAATATCAAGGAGGTGACATCCCTACAGAATGCCTTGGCCATACTCTGATCGACCCTCCGATTCCTACCTCTGATATATAAAGTTCGAATCGTCAAGCTAACGACATTAAACAACCATTGCATGGGAGGCAACCCATGATTTCTTTTCCCTTTACTTCACTTTTACTATTTCAATTCATATTTTCATATGTTCTATATATACATATATTTATATTAAGACTAACAATTGCAATATTTGCGATTTCAGGTGTCCTCTGTTTTTAACCTAACTTTTCAGGATGGAGAATTTCGACACTATGCCAGTGATCTTTTATGACCCAGTACAGGAGCAACACTACTCCATGCTTTCCCAGCGTCCAATGTTGCCCACCAGATATCTTGATTCAAGCTGCATGGAAGCATTAGGCATCGAGCCTAGTGTCAAGCATTTCTGCAGTCAGTTGCAATGGGATGAGTATACTGAAGCAATGCATGTGACTTATAAGAACCTCACTTTGGAGTTCTTGAGCTCGCTGAACTACGAGCCCTATGTCGGTCACGCTAGTGATGGTGGCTACATTAATATCAGGATGTTTAGGACAAAGTACACCTTCAACCACAAGCGTTTCGGTGACTTACTTGGATTTCAGACTACTTATGATGCCTCATCTGAGCTCCCCATGAGTTATTTCCTGAGTAGATACGTTGAGAAATTCTAGAGTGACAATACATGTGGAGGTAGCCCTGACCCTTCCACCTAAATCTATAACAAGATCCATAATCCTGCTTTCAGATATTTTCAGGTGATTATTGCCCACACCTTCCTGGGGAGGAGTGACACTGATACACACGTAAGTGCTGAAGAGATTTTCTTCATGTACTGTACCACTCAGTCACGCCCAGTAGCTTGCGGAGATTTCCGGATCGAGAGTCTCTATCTTAATGCTCTCTCCGCTATGAGTCCTATACATGTCGGAAGCACAGTAACCTATATAGCCTCCGCCCTAGGACTTGATAGAAGGCTATTTCATCTAACATCTTACTGCAATTATACTTTGATGGATATTGACTTCTGTCTGGACCGTGGCCTCATCAGGAGATCTTCTTTCCACCCAGACCAATACAGGCTCTTGATCGAGGGTGAGACTATCCACTACTTTACTTTACCAAACCCTCAGGTAACTTTTGTTTATAATCAGGCCAACTGGGCCTATGCCATAGAAGGCCAAGCTGAGACAGTAGAAGAGCAGAGAATCCCACCTAAAGCAGAGCATCATTCAGTACTTACCAGGATCAAAATCCTCACCAATAATCCAAATCTTCAGAGTCCAAGCATGCATTCTAAGCTTGTTAAGCTTTGTGTGGAGATAGCCCAGCTCCGCCAGGAGCTTGCTGACGTTGCTTCGCAGGTCGAAGTGTTAGATGCCACACATGCCACTGAAGCCGATATACTGAACAATGAGATTCGATGACCTTAGATACCAGATTGCAGAGCTCCAAGGATCCGAAGTTGAGGAGACACCATTATTCCCTGGACATTGATGATATCACGGACCGAGAGATGCCGTTTGCTTTACTTATTTCCCATTATTAGACTTACTATTTATGCTTGCTTTACTTATTGACTTTATGCTTATTTTTCCTTTCCTAGCATCTCTCGACCCGTGACTTATTACTATCTATTCATATATATATATATATATATATATATATATATATATATATATATATATATATATATATATATATATATATATATATATATATATATATATATATATATATATATATATATATATATTATGTTTTTATTTCCTTTTTACTTTTTTATTTTATTTTGTTTTATTTTGTCATTTATCAAGCTTAAACAAAACGACAGCATATTATGAAAGCCTATGTACACCCCCTTTTGCAAAATAAGGAAAGAGTTGAAGCCCGAGAAGCAAGGAACATGCCCGGCCCAAAAACAACAATTCTGAAGCCATGGCGGGCGCCATGGGGTCTGTACATTTAACGGGACAGAATCCCTAAATCTCCCATTTTTGCATTCTTCAACCTCTCAAAAATTTAGTGTATGACTACATTTTGATGTGTAAAATTCTTGTGCAAAGCTTTGTGTTTGGGTATGATGATAGTTGGGTCGTTTTATAGTGCTTGGAGATGATACCGTTGAATGGAGCATTGATGCTGATATCTTGCCAATTATGGGACTTAATGACATTAATTTTATTGTCCTTTCCATAGCAATTTTGGAGAGTATTCAGTATTATCCATATAGAGATTCATACCATATTAGGAATACTTATTTGTTAAGTTCTTGATTCTAATATGTTGGGTGTGATTCAGAGTGCGTGGAACTCAAATTCTTATCTCAGATCTTGATTCTTTAGATAGTTGTCTATTGTGTCTTCTTCAGAAGTTCTTGACTGATCTTCTATTAGACAGTCTTATAATGTAAGGATATTTAGAGTTTTCATATATGGGTTCTTCATATGTCTTCAGAAAAGGAGTTTCCAGAGTCTTCAGATGACAGATTTTGTGGGTGATTCTTTTAGACAGCTTTGTCTTCAGCGTTAGAAAGGATACCTTTAACCTCTGAGTCAGCAGTTCTGGACTTTGTCTGACGTCAGATGTTGTTTTTATCAGATTCATTTTTCTTTAGATTCTTGCACACTTAGAGAATTTTATTAGGGTACTAAAATGTTTCACTCTTTATTATCATCAAAACTTAGAGATAAACTGCAGAACCAAAACCTTGTTCTAGCAATCTCCCCCTTTTTGATGATGACAAAACTTCAGACTGATGGTGAAACAATGATACTTCACAATATTTAGAGGAAAATAAATTCAGAGTCAAATACAATATAACTCCCCCTGAGATTAACAAGCTCCCCCTAAATCTGATACTTAGAGAGTTTAGAGTTTCTTACCAGAGCCTCTTATGTTGCTTAGCTTGTTTCTCAGATGTTTAATTTGATACTTCCTGCAAGAAAACTTAGATTGCATAATATATTTAGAGTTTTAAGATGTAAGACATGCATTATGAGAATCAAATATTTATTTCATCAGAAGGCTGTTTATTTATTTCTCCCCCTTTTTGTCAGACTCAAAAAGACATAAACAGAGAAAAACATATAGGGCAAAACCAAAATTCATTTAGATAATCTGAGAGAAGTACAGAGAAGAAAAACCATAGAGGCCAAAACACTTAAAAGAAAACACAAAACATAAAGCCTAAGGTGCCTAAGGGTTTGGATGAAGAGGCATCCCCTGAAGCAGCTGGGTGAGAAGATTATGGATGATGGAGTTAACTGAATCTTGCTTGTCGAGTCTGGCTCTCACAAGTTGTTGTTCCTTATGAAGTTCTTCCAGAGTCTGGAGCACCAACGGAGCGATGTCAGATGTCGATGAATCACCTCGAGTCAGAGCAACTTTAGTAGACTTATCAGATTCCTCTACAACAATGTATGTTGCTTCTTTAACGTCAGCCTTAGCTTTAGCTTCAGCTTCAACATCAGTAGCTTTTTCTTTGACTTCCTTTGCCAGACATGCCTCTAGTCTCTCCTCAACACTTCTGATATAGTCATTTCTGACTTGTTCAGAGAGTCCCTTCAACTGGATGACCTCAGATGTCATCCATCTGTGAAATCTATTCTAGTGAGTCCTTACTTTAGAAGGATTATCACTTAGGCTGGATCGTTCAGACAGCGTTCTGAGCTTCATAGCTGAACATTATGAAAATAAAGAAAATGACTCTTCCGGGGTTGGGAAGGTTGGTTCAGGTTCAGATGTTGGATTAATAGGGTCAGAGGGAATTAGAGTATTTTCAGAGGGTTCAGTGGGAGGTTCAGAAGTTGGTACGATTAATGAAGGTGCTAAAGGAGGTGCAGATAGAGATGGTGTACGTTTAGAGGTATCTGGGATAGACAAGTTATGTCCAGAGGTTGTTATGTCTAGGAGTTGAGTCAGGGTTGGAGATGAAGGGTCAGTAATATTTGTCTAATCAGCATGAGAGGAAAGGTTATGGTGTGGTGGAGATGAGGGAGTTGAAGAGGGAGGTGAAATGGGTTCATTTAGAAGTAATGCTTCAAATATAGGAAGGGTTGTGGTAGTGAGGTCTAATTATTGTAGAGGGGGTGAGGAAGGTTTTGTTTCGGAGTTATGAGGTTCAGGGGGAGTTGGGATAGAGATAATGGGTTCATAAGGGGTATAGGTAGAAGATGGTTAAGGTATAGAGGAAGATATTTTGTTTAAACCAGAAGATAGAGAAGCTTCAGGGAGATGAGACTTACTAGAGGCAGAAGAGTCCAGAGGCACATGCGTTCTGGTTAAAGGTTCTCCCAACTTTAGAGTCTTCTTCTTCGACTTCCTCTCAGAGGGCTCTATCATCCTCTTCATGAAGTTTGGTGGATGTTCTGGTAGCCAATCCACAGAGAAATCTGAGATGTCAACACCTTGAGACGTTAGGTCTTGAAGGTAATGAGAAATCACTTATGGGGGATATATCTTGGAGAAAAGATACATTGCATGAGGTATCTTCCTCTGATCCTTCAAAGCATCCCACGAGGTGTCCAAAGTGGGCTTGACTAGGAATTTGTAAATGACCCCCATCCTCTTTAGATTTATGGCATTCAGAGGCTTGCCAACATCCACAGTTACGTCTTACATCATGTTGATGGATATCAGATGGTCCACCATCCCACTCTCTATTAGGACGTCAGAGATGAGCCTTCCCAGAGGTATGTAGTTTCTGGGCTTCATGTGAATTCTTGTATCCCTGATTGAATCCCTCGGATATTTGAATAGCAGTGAAGGCAGATTAAACTTTAATCCCTTGTGGATGTAATACAAGATACACTTCTGATCCGTATTAATATAGTCAGATGAGTTTGGAGTTGGACGGTGGTGGATGGTGCCCAAAATGATCTTCAACCAGACCCTCAGATTCTGATGAAGTTCCTTGTTCTTGGAGGTTTTCCCTTCTGGATTCTATTTGAAGATTATGGGTAATATATCATGAGAAATGTATTTTTCCCTAGGGTTGATATTATAGATCCTTCTTCCCCCAGTTCTTTCCATGTCCAGAAGCTTGGCTATGGACTTTTCAGTGATGACTATTTTGACTCCTAGGACATAAGAAACAATAAACTGGTCGTCATAATCTATAAATCTTCAGAATTCCTTAACGAGGAAGGTGTATATAGGACCGTAGAGCCTCTAGAAATAATTTCCCCAGCCTTGTTTCTCAAGTTCTGCAGTGAGGGGGACGATGTGAGGGGGACGATGAAGAACTGGAATTCCTTGGCGTTGCAAGGTTGATGTGAGGGGGACGATGAAGAACATGAGGTTCCTTGTAAACTCTTATTGAAGTTGTAGCAGTTTGAGTAGTTGTTTGTTGAGAGACTTCAGTACGTTGTTCAATCGTTTCCATTTGTTGAGAATAGTTGTAGACCTGTTGTTGTTGCGATTCCATTTGAAGAAGATGGAGATTGTTGTTTGTTGATAAAGGTTGATGAATGTTGAAGAACTTGCAGAGAGTTTGAGCACAAGAGGGTTTGTGTAGGTTTATGAGTAAAAAGTGTGAAAGTGAGAATTGTGAAAATTATATATACACAACATTTAACATACAAAACAACAATGTTAAAGAAGAATAGGAAACACCAAAATTAATTAGTTCAGAATCTGAGTTGACATGCTTGGGGAGAATTAATTGCAGCTAATGATTGTTGTCTAATCTCAAAAATATGCACACTGCTCGAGGAGATCTCAATATTTTGGCTCTTGAGTTCTGATCTAGACAGTTGTCTAGAAGATCCAAAGCCACACGTTTGAGAAATCACGTGTTGATGTTTCTGACATCAAGAATACCAAAGGGTTTCTGATTTAGAGGGATTCTAATCCATATAACATCTAACTAGTAGAAGTATCAGAACCAGAACCAGATGACCAACATGATTAAGTTAGAGCCTATTTTAACATATCAGAAGAAAAGCACGAGTTTAAAATCATTCTGGGCAATCTGCCATGTTTAAATGTTTCAGAATGAAGGAAAATCTATCTTCAGCTAAGGGTTTTGTGAACATATCATCCCATTGATGGTCTTTATATATGAATTTTAAACTTATTACCCCTTTCTGAACAGAGTATCTGATAAAATGGTGTTTAATTTATATGTGCTTCGCTCTTGAATGTAAAATAGGGTTCTTACTTAAACATATGGCAGCAGTATTATCATAAAATATAGGGATGTTACTCTCATATATTTGAAAGTGCTCAAGCTGGTTTTTCATCTAGAGCATCTGACTGCTGCATAGTGAAGTTGAGATGTATTTTGCTTCTGCAGTTGAGAGTGCAATGGTTGATTGTCTTTTGCTAGTCCATGAGATGAGGTTTCCTCCCAGAAACTGACAGTTGCTAGATGTGCTTCTACGTTCCAATATGTCTCCAGCGTAATATGCATCACAATACCCAGAAAGTCTATACTCTGATGTTTTCTTATACATCAGGCCCAAGTTAGGTGTTCCTTTTAGATACCTTAGGATTCTCTTAGTAGATGTTAAGTGAGATTCCCTTGGATCTGACTGGAATCTGGCACAAATACAAACACTGAATAATATATTTGGACATGTAGTAGTCAGATAGAGAAGGGAACCTATCATACCATGATAGAGTTTTTGACAAACCTTTTGACTTACCTCTTCTTTCTCCAGAATGCAAGTGGGGTGCATAGGAGTCTTTGCTGGTTTGCTTTTTGACATTTCAAAATTCTTCAGAATGTCTTTTATGTCTTTGCTTAGATATACATAAGTAGCATCTAATGTTTTATTGATTTGAATTCCCATAAAGAACTTTAGTTCTTGCGTCAGACTCATTTCGAATTCAGCCTGCATTAGCTCAAAAAATTCTTGACACACAGATGGGTTAGCAGAACCAAAAACTATGTCATCAACATATATCTGAAAGATCCTAAGGTTTTTTTATGTTTTTATAGAAGAGAGTAGAATCGACTTTGCCTCTGAAAAAAACATTTTCCAGAAGAAAAGAACTCAGTCTTTCATACGAAGCTCTGGGAGCTTGTTTCAGACCATAAAGAGATCTTTTCAGTTTAAAAACATGTACTGGACATTTTGAATTTTCAAAACCAGGAGGTTGATGAAGATACACTTCTTCAGAAATATATCCATTCAAAAACGCACTTTTGACATCCATCTGATATAGTTTGATGGAATAATTTACACCAAAAGATACAAGTAGAGGGATAGATTCTAACGTGGCGACTAGAGCAAAGGTTTCATTCTAGTCAATACCTTCTTGTTGACTATAACCTTGTGCTACCAGACGCGCTTTATTTCTGATCACTTCACCTTTTTCATTGAGTTTGTTTCTGTACACTTATTTGGTTCCAATCACGTGGGTTCCCTTGGGTTTTGGTACAAGATCCCATACATCGTTCTTTGCAAATTGATCAAGTTCTTCTTCCATTTCCAAAATTCATTCTTTGTCTTGAAGTGCTTCTTCACAGGATGTTGGCTCTATCAGAGATACTAGTCTCGAAAGTGTTTCTTCAAAACCTTTGAATGTTGATCTTGTTCTAACAGGTTCGTTTTTGTTCCCCATAATCAATTCTTAAGAAACGTTTTGTCTATTTCTTGATCTTTTCTGATTTATTGTGACTTCGGGTGCTTCTGAAGATCCCTTTTCTATTTCTTCAGATTCTTTATCTTTTTCATCAGAACATGCAAGTGTTATCTCCAATTCTGCAAAATTCTCAACTAGCTTTGACTTTTTAGAGTCAAGCTTATCATCAAATCTGACATTTATTGATTCTTCCATAATTAGTGTTTCTGTATTGTATAATCTATAGCCTTTAGAGCGTTCTGAGTATCCCAACATAATACACTTTTGTGCTTTATAGTCAAACTTGTTCAGATTATCTTTAGTATTCAGAATAAAACAAGAACATCTGAAAGGATGAAAGTAAGAAATGTTGGGTTTTCTTCCGTTACACAATTCATAAGGAGTTTTCTCAAGAATAGGTCTAGTAGAGATTCTATTCTGAATGTAGCACGTTGTATTTACTACTTCATTCCAGAAGTGCTTAGCAACATTTATTTCATTGATCATGGTTCTGGCCATTTCTAGGAGAGTCTTATTCTTCCTTTCTACCACTCCATTTTGTTGTGGAGTTCTAGGACAGGAGAAATCATGGAATATTCCATTAGAATCAAAATGTTCTTCAAAAAGTTTTTTTGAAATTCCCCACCATGATCACTTTTGACTCTGATGATTTTAGAGTCAAATTAATTTTGCACTTTTTAGCAGAAACTGGTGAACACGGAATGCGACTCATTTTTGTGTCTTAGGAATTTTACCCATGTCCGACGATTATAATCATCAAAAATGACAAATTCATACTTCTTACTATTGACTGATGTTGTCTTAACAAGTCCAAACAAGTCAATGTGAAGAATTTTCAGTGGCGTAGAGGTAGAAACAACATTTTTATTTTTCAAAGTTGTTTTAGAAAATTTTCCCTTCTGACATGCTTCACAAAGAGCATCTGAAGAAAACTTCAGCTTAGGTAGGCCTCTGACTAACTCAAGTTTATTTAGTTGAGAAATCCTCTTCTTCATTTGCAGACATTAAACATTTTACATTTTGATTCTTCAAATCTGAAAGTTTAATTTTGTAAATGTTGTTCTTCCTCTTACCAGTGAAAAAGACTATGCCATTTTTCTGATTAAAATCTTTGCACAATTTTTTATTAAAGATTATATTATAACTGTTGTCAATTAATTGATTTATGGATAACAAGTTATGCATTAGTCCTTCAACATAAAGGACATCAGAAATAGAGGGAAGAGATCCATTACCAACTATTTCAGATCCTCTGATTCTTCGTTTCTGATTTCCTCTAAAGCCTACAAAGCCAGCGTCTTTAAGTTCCAGACTTTGGAACATATGCTTTCTTCCTGTCATGTGTCGCGAGCATCCCGAGTCCAGGTACCATGATTGGTGTTTTAACTCTGCTGCATAAGATATCTGCAACATATACTATTTTATATTTTGGTATCCAAAATCTTTTGGGTCCTTTATGATTAGTTCTCCCAGAATTTCTGGAAACTTTGGGTTTTTTGGAATTATAAAATCTTTGTATTTATGCGTGTGTGTAATGATAAAAAAAGAGATTTAGGTATGTCTTATGCAGAAGGTATTTGCTCATTTTCATCTGAGTCTTATGCAGAAATTTCTGAAAAGCCTTTTCATATTTATATATGATGGTGTCAGAAGTTGGTGGAGCTTTGGAAAGAGTTTCTTCAAGTTTTAAACAATTTTTGGTTGAAAATTCATTTTCTTTTTCAAGGACAAAAATGTTTCTTTTAAGTTCAGAAACTTCATTCTCAAGCTTATCACACTATTCAACAGTTTCTTCATGGACCCTTTTTAGGATCTTGAATTTTTATCGAAGCTTCTGATAAGAGCTTAGAGATTCTGATAAACAGGCTTCCAGAACAGAGGGAGAGAAATCAGAAAATACCTCTTCAGAGTCAGATTCTTTTTTGGATGAACTTCCAGATGTGGTAGCCATGAATGCAACATTTGCTTGTCCTCTTCAGAGTCTATTTCTGAAGTGTCTGATTCAGAGTCATCCCAGGTTGACATAAGCCCCTTCTTAGTTTTGAAGAATTTTTTCTTGAACCCTTCTTTTCTGGAACTATCTTTCTTAAGCTTTGGACATTCATTTCTATAGTGTCCTGGTTCTTTACATTCATAGCAGGTTACTTCTTTGTTTAGTCTACCTCTGGAAGTTAACTCAGAACGATTTCCCTTTTGTCTGGGTATTCTGAAGTTGTTATTCCTTTTTCTCCAAAGTTGTTTGACTCTTCTGAATAAAAGAGACAACTCTTCTTCATCATCAGACTCTTCCTTTTCAGAGTCATCGTCATCTTCTTCTTCAGCTTGAAAGACTTTGTTCCTTTCTGAATTTCGTCTTTCTGATCTGGACTTCAGAGCCATTGATTTGCTTTTCTTTTGAGGATCATCTTCCTCTAGCTCTATCTCATGACTCTTGACGGAGCTGATGAGTTCTTCCAGGCTTATGCTGTTCAGATCCTTTGATAGCTTTAAGGAAGTAACCACGAGTCTCCATCTTTTCGGAAGACTTTTGGTTATCTTTTTGACATGATCGGCAATTGTGTATCCTTTTTCCAGAACCTTGAATCCTGCAACTAAAGTTTGGAATCTAGAAAACACCACCTCTCTTCATCATCCTCCATTCTGAAGGCTTCATATTTTTGGATTAAGGCCAGAGCCTTAGTCTCTTTGACTTGATTATTACCTTCGTTAGTCTTTAAGAAATCAAGGATCTCTTTCGTTGTTTCCCTGTTGACGATTTTTTCGTATTTATTGTAGGATATAACATTCAACAAAATAGTTCTGGCTTTGTGGTGATTCTTGAAATCACGCTTCTGATCATCTGTCATTTTACTTCTGGTAATGAAAATACCAACATCAGATGCAGGTGGTTCATAACCATTTGTAACGATGTCCCATAGGTCAGCATCATAGCCTAGGAAGAAGCTTTTAATTATTTCCTTCCAATAGTCGAATTTCTCTCCATCGAATATTGGAGGTTTAGCATTGTAGCTATCTCTTTCATTTGTGTTAGCCATGATGTTTTTCTCATACTGGATCTCTCTAGAATGTTAAGTGTTAGATTTAAAAATCAATAACAGAACCGAAGTTATGATACCAATTGAAGGTTGAGAAAAACAAGAAAGGGGGGGGGGGTTGAATTATTTTCACGGACAATAAAAACTTTTGGAAACGCCACACACACAAAGATAATAACAAACAACATAGAAGTTCATCCTGGTTCGCTTGAAAATCAAAGCTACTCCAGTCCACCCCGCCAAGGTGATTTTCCCTTCAATAAGGACTTAATCCAATAATTTAGAAAGATTACAACAGACGTCCAAGAGTACACCGATCTCCTAGCCCTCTCAAGTCCACAGACTTCACAAGTTACTTGAGGAAATTTATAACAACTATTTAAGAATTACAAGAATGTGTTTGGTGCTTCTAGATAAGAAATATGAACACAGTAGGAACAAATGATCATTGATTACACTTAGAGCAACAACTCATGTGATAACGTAAAACAAGAATTTAGTGTATGACTAGATTTTGATGTGCAAAATTATTGTGTAAAGCTTCGTGTTTTGGTATGATGATATTTGGGCCTTTTATAGTGCTTGGAGATGATATCGTTGAATGGAGCATTGATGCTGATATCTTGCCACTTATGGGCCTTAATGACATTAATTTTATTGTCCTTTCCATAGCAGTTTCAGAGAGTAATCAATATTATCCATATAGAGATTCATACCATATTAGGAATATTTCTTTGTTAAGTTCTTGATTCTGATCTGTTGGGCGTGATTCAGAGTGCGCGGAATTCAGATTCCTTTCTCAGATCTTATATCCTTCAGATAGTTGTCTATTGTGCTCTTCAAAAGTTCTTGACTGATCTTCAATTAGACAGCCTTCTGATGTAAGGATCTTTAGAGTTTTCATATATGGGTTCTTCAAAAGTCTTCAGAAAAGGAGTTTCCAGAGTCTTCAGATCACAAATTCTATGGGTGATTCTTTTAGACAACTTTATCTTCAGCATCAGAAAGGATACCTTTAACTTCTGAGTCAGCAAATCTGGACTTTGTGTGACATCTGATGTTGTTTTTATCAGATTCATTTTTCGTTAGAGTCTTGCACACTTAGAGAATTTTATTAGGGTACCAAAATGTTCCACTCTTTGTTATCATCAAAACTTAGAGATAAATTGCAGAATCAAAACCTTGTTCTAACAGATGTTACTCTCATATATCTGAATGCCCTTGAGCTGATTCTTCATCTAGAGCATCTGAGTGCTGCATAGTGAAGCTGAAATGTATTTTGCTTCTGCAGTTGAGAGTGTAATGGTTGATTGTCTTTTGCTACCCCATGAAATGAGGTTTCCTCCCAGAAACTGATAGTTCTCAGATGTGCTTTTGCGTTCCAATCTGTCTCTAGCATAATCTGCATCACGATACCCAGAAAGCCTATACTCTGATGGTTTCTTGTACATCAAGCCCAAGTTAGGTGTTCCTTTCAGATACCTTAGGATTCTCTTAACAACAGTTGAGTGAGATTCCCTTGGATATGACTAAAATATGGCACAGAGACACATGTTGAATAATATATCAGGACGTATAGCAGTCAGATAGAGAAAAGAACATATCATACCACGATAGAGTTTCTGACAAACCTTTTGACTTACCTCTTCTTTCTCCAGAATTCAAGTAGGGTCCATGGGAATCTTTGCTGGTTTGCTTTCTAACATTTCAAATTTCTTCAGAATGTCTTTTATGTATTTGGTTTGATATACATAAGTAGCATCTGGTGTTTGATTGATTTGAATCTCTCAAAAGAACTTTAGTTCTTGCATCAGACTCATTTCAAATTCAGCATGCATTAGCTCAGAAAATTCTTGACAGACAGAGGGGTTAGCAGAACCAAAAATTATGTCATCAACGTATATCTTACAAATCATAAGGTCATTTCTGATGTTTTTGTAGAAGAGAGTAGAATCCATTTTACCTCTAATAAAGTCATTTTCCAGAAGAAAAGAAGTTAGTCTTTCATACCAAGCTCTAGGAGCTTGTTTCAGACCATAAAGAGATTTTTTCAGTTTAAAAACATGTTCTAGACATTTTGAGTTTTCAAAACCTGGAGACTGATGAACATACACCTCTTCAGAAATATATCCATTCAGAAACGCACTTTTGATGTCCATCTTATATAGTTTGATAGAGTAATTTACAATAAGAGATACAAGTAGATGAATAGATTCTAACCTGGAAACTGGAGCAAAGGTTTCATTGTAGTCAATACATTCCTGTTGACTATAACCTTGTGCTACCAATCGTGCTTTGTTTTTAACCACTTCACCCTTTTCATTGAGTTTCGTTTTGTACACTCATTTGGTTCCATTCACTGAGTTCCCTTGGGTCTTGGTACGAGATCCCAGATATTGTTCTTTGCAAATTGATCAAGTTCTTCTTTCATTTCCAGAATCCATTCTTTGTCTTGAAGAGCTTCTTCACGGGATGTTGGCTCTATCAGAAATACTAGTCCCAGAAGTGTTTCTTCAGAAGCTTATGTTGATCTTGTTCTGACAGGTTCTTTTATGTTTCCCATAATCAATTCTTCAGAAACATTTGGTCTATTCTTGATCTTTTCTGATTAATTGTGACTTCATGTGCTTCTGACATTTTCTTTTCTGCTTCTTCAGATTCGTTGGTCTTTTCGTCAGAACCTGCAAGAGTTATCTCCAAATCTGCAAAGTTCTCAACTAGCTTTGACTTTTCAGAGTCAAGCTTATCATCAAACTTGACATTTATTGATTCTTCCACAATTTGTGTTTATGTATTGTATACTCTATAGCCTTTAGAGCGTTATGAGTATCCCAATATAATACACTTTTGTGCTTTAGAGTCAAACTTGTTTAGATTATCTTTAGTATTCAGAATAAAACAAGAGCATCCAAAGGGATGAAAATAAGAAATGTTAGGTTTTCTTCCCTTACACTATTCATAAGGAGTCTTCTCCAGAATAGGTCTAATAGAGATTCTATTCTGAATGTAACACGCTGTATTCAGAACTTCATCCCAAAAGTGCTTAGCTACATTTGTTTCATTGATCATGGTTCTGGCTATTTCTTGGAGAGTCCTATTCTTCCTTTATACAACTCCATTTTGTTGTGGAGTTCTAGGACATGAGAAATCATTGGATATTCCATTCGAGTCAAAAAGCTCTTCAAAAAGTTTGTTTTCAAATTCGCCACCATGATCACTTCTGACTCTAATGCTTTTAGAGTCAAATTCGTTTTGCACTTTTTAGAAGAATTTAGTGAACACAAAATGTGACTCATTCTTGGGTTTTAGGAATTTTACCCATGTTCAACGACTATAATCATCATTAATGACAAGTTCATACTTCTAACCATTGACTGACGTTGTCTTAACGGGTCCAAACAAGTAAATGTGTAAAGGATCTAGGTGCTTAGAGGTAGACACAACATTTTTATTTTTGAAAGTTGTGTTAGAAAACTTTTCTTTCTGACATGCCTCACAAAGAGCATCTGAAGAAAACTTCAGCTTAGGTAGGCCTCTAACTAACTCAAGTTTATTTAGCTGAGAAATCCTCTTCATGCTAATGTGACCCAAGCGTGTATGCCACACCCATTTCTCTTCATTTACAGACATTAAACATTTTGATCTTTTAAATATGAAAGATTAATTTTGTAAAAAAAATTCTTCCTTTTACTAGTGAAAAGGATTGTGCCATTTTTCTGATTAATTTTTTGATTAAAGATTATATCATAACCGTTATCACTTAATTGACTTAGGGATGACAAGTTATGCATTAGTCCTTAAACATAAAGGACATCAGAAATAGAGGGAAGAGATCAATTACCAATTGTTATAGATCCTCTGGTTCTTCCTTCCTGATTTCCTCCAAAGCCTACGAAGCCAACGTCTTTAAGTTCCAGACTTTGGAACATATGCTTTCTTCCCGTCATGTGTCGCGAGCATCCAGAGTCCAGGTACCATAATTGGTGTTTTAACTCTGTTGCACAAGATATCTGCAACATATACTAATTTATCTTTTGGTACCTAGAATATTTTGGGTCCTTTATGATTAGTTCTTCCAGAGTTTCTGAAAACTTTGGGTTTGTCTTTTGCAGAAGGTATTAAATTATCTTCATCAGAGTCATATCCAATTCCTCTTTTCTTATTGTGACTAACACCATAAATCATATAAGCCATTTTGCTTCTTTCAAGTCCATTGTTCAGAAATTTCTGAAAAGCTTTTTCATATTTGTATATGATGGTGTCAGAAGTGGGTGGAGATTTAGAAAGAGTTTCTTCAAGTTTTAAACATTTTATTTTAAATTCATTTTCCTTTTCAAGAATAAAGTTGTTTTCTTTAAGTTCATAAACTTTTTTCTCAAGCTTATCACACTCTTCAACAGTTTCTTCATGAACCCTTTTTAGGATCTTGAATTTCTATTGAAGCTTCTGATAAGAGCTTAGAGATTATGATAAACAGGCTTCCAGATTAGAACGAGAAAAATCAGCAAAATATCTCTTCAGAGTCAGATTCCTTTTCGGATGAACTTCCAGATGTGGTATCCATGGATGCAACATTTACCTTTTCCTCTTCAGAATCTGATTCTGAAGCGTCAGATTTAAAGTCAACCCAGGTCGCCATGAGTCCCTTCTTCTTAGCTTTGAAGGAGTTTTTCTTGAATCCTTATTTTTTGGAACTGTCTTTCTTGAGCTTTGGACATTCATTTCTGTAGTGTCCAGGTTCTTTGCAAATATAACAGGTTACCTCTTTGTTGGGTCTGCCTCTGGAGGTTGACTTTGGACGATCTCCCTTCTGTCTGGGTCTTCTAAAGTTGTTATTTATTTTTTATCCAGAGTTGTTTGATTCTTCTAGATAGAAGATATAATTCTTCTTCATCATCAGAATCTTCCTTCTCATAGTCATTGTCTTATACTTCTTCGGCTTGAAAGGCTTTGTTCCTTTCTGATCTAGACTTTAGAGCCACTGATTTGCTTTTCTTTTGAGGTTCATCTTCCTCTAGACCTATCTCATGACTCTTGAGAGAGCTAATGAGTTCTTCAAGGCTTATGTTGTTCAGATCCTTGGATAACTTTAAAGCAACGAGGTCTCCACTTCTTTGGAAGACTTCTGATTATCTTTTTGACATGATCTGTTATTGAGTATCCTTTGTCCAAAACCTTGAGTCCTGCAACTAAAGTTTTTAATCTAGAGAACATTACCTCAACAACTTCATCATCCTCCATTCTAAAGGCTTCATATTTTTGGATTAAGGCCAGAACCTTAGTCTCTTTGACTTGATTATTTCCTTCATGAGCCATCTTTAAGGAATCATGGATTTCTTTAGCTATTTCTCTGTTGGTGATATTTTCGTACTCATTGTAGGATATTGCATTCAACAAATAGTTATGGCTTTGTGGTGATTCTTGAAATGTTCCACACATAGCCTCACACTATCGTTCTTCTTCTTAACTAACAACATTGGCACACCCCATGATGAATTACTCAGACGAACAAACTTCTTTTCAAGTAGATCTTCTAGTTGCTTCCTCAATTCACTCAACTCTGAAGTAGGATTTCTATAAGGATCCATTACCTGATACTAAGTCGATGGAAAACTCAACCTCACGCTCTGGCGGTAAGTCAAAATATCCTTTAGAAATACATCTGGAAAATCACATACAATCGGCAACTCAACCATTGTAGCTTTACTGTCGACTTGCAAGGACTAAAACATCGCGAACACACAAGCCTCACCTTCCAAGAATCCTTCTACTTGCGTAACAGATGCAAAAACTCTCCACCTTCTTCGAACTCGACTTCACGGTCTAAAGGCAAGTCGCAAATATCTTTCAGGAAAAACATCAGGGATCACACACCACTAGAATAACACTAGCCGCCCTATTTCTTTCTACTCAATGAGAAGCCAACATCAACAATACCTGATTGTTCTCCCTAAAGACATCCCAACTTGGCCGACATACAGGAATCTCGAATCCATAACATCTTCAGTGTCAGGAACAACACAACTTCAACATCGCCTGAGCTCTTGCAATCAGCGGTTCACTACACCAAACTTACCAAAATAATTGGTAAACACTTGGTTTAACTCCAACCATTTCATTCCCATAATAACATCAATTTGTTCCAACCAAATACAAATTGTACATATCCTTAGGGAACACATCAGGATACTCAACACACCACTGACTTATCTCTAGTCAAAACATCGCCTTCCCCTTTACAAGGAAGCGAACAAAGGGAACACCTGACCGTCTTCCCTCAAGGATCACACCATTTTTCTAACCGGTACCATCCTCGAATCCAACATTTCTTCAAGTTCAGGAAAAGTACAACATTCTCAAAACAGTCGAACTAGCCAACATCGTACTCTCACTTGTAGTAACATGATGTTCAAGCTCTCAATAGTTAGAACATCCAATAGAAGCAGTCACTTATCCCCCACTTGTTTCATTCTCAACCTGCAAATGGAAAACAAAATAAGCATCGATAGCGTTCTCTCACACATGTCACATACTAGGGAACAAACACAATTAAACAACCTAAAGCACACCAAAACAAGGGTTTCACACTTCATAAAGGATAAGTTATACTGTCATGTAACACGGGTTACAATAAACATATTAACTTGTCATTGCATGCTCACCTTCATTTAGGTATCATCGCAACGGAATTCAACATCAACATTCAAAGAAGGTAGAATAGCATACGACATATAGTCTTAAACTTCAATTTTAATAACATCATAAAGAGTCATAAACAGTTCAACTCAACAACTTAAAATATTCAACATACTATGATTCATCATAAAACATTATAATTTAATCCAAATATACGACCCCAACCCGGTGTTACATGATCAAAGTAGAATTCCACTACATATATATAAGCAACATCATTCACACACCAACATCACCATAATCATGCTTAATCAATCATTTAACAACATCATGTAAACATATTATCATAATACAACAACTCAGATAATCAAATACTCATATTATCATAACATATTCAGCGCCTAAAAATAATTTCATTAGATATTGATTCGCGTTAGCTTTCAAACGCTTTGAACGACACTCAGTTTGGACTTACGATCAAAAGTTATGATAAAAATCATGTTGGAACCCAAATCTGCCTGGCTGTGACGGGGAAGCGTCACGGGCATGGCGTCCGCCACCAGGAGCTTCATGGCATGTGAAATGTGTTCATGGCGTTCCCCATGGACCTTCAGAATGCATATTTGGATTTTTCACCATTATAGACCTTCCAGACCTCTGATTTCAATTCCGTAAAAACCCCTGATCTTAGAATTTAACATACTATAGTTATTCAATGATTAAAACATAAAAAAACATTATATCACAGATTAGCATCAAAAAAGCCATTCGTTCTCGTAAATTCATATGTACCCCAAACCTTCCAAACCCTCAAACATGGTGGAACACATCAATATCTCAAAACAGAAAATTATACACATGTAGGCATACGAAATTCAGCATATAATCATCATATAAATACCATCATAGCATCAAAATTCAAAATTATAAATTAAAACACCCAACCCTAAGGAGGTTAAGGGTTCCTCCACTCTACCTTTCCACCATACCCTTTACTTTTGCAACAAGTTCCCACTCTTACCTAATCTCCATTAAAAGCCCTTGATCTTCTTCTTCAATCTTAGGTTTTTGCCTCCCTCTTTGCCTCTTTTGCTCCAATCTCACATACTGACAAAATCTTCCAAAAACCTAGCTTATCTCCCAACATTTAAAATATACAGGAACCTCCTTACTTTTGCTTAACTATTATCTTTGCTCAATTTAACTCCAGCTTCCCTCTTCTTACCACAAACTCTTCTCAAATCCCACAATTGGCCCAAACTCATATCTCTCTAATTCCTTATTTTATCAATAATAATAAATAAAATTCTAATTATTACAATCATTTTCTAACTTGCTATGTTGTCTCACCACAACGTACTATTTCTATCACACCCTAACAACACATATTCAAATAATTTATTTTAAATTACACCAACATCTAATAATAAATAAAATACCAAAAATCATCATGAATCACCAATAACTCAAAATAAAAGAATTAATAAAATTAGGGTGTTACGCAGGGAGTGAGAAAAAAGAAAGAAAGAGTTTGTGTTTTTTAGTTTATTGGGTCTGACGAGATGTTGGATCTCGCTCCTACGTATCCTCTGCCACATTGAGGAACTCAAGACCACATAGTTCTAAGTAGAAAGCCACATGTTGGTTTATTACTTTTAAGGAGTTATGCTTTAGACATTTTGAGCGTTTTAATCTCTGCTTGTTGCTCTCTCTTGGAGGTTGGAGCCATTGTTTCTTTCGCATCAAAATGAATAAGGAACACTCGTTTTTGAAAAGGTTTTCAAAGTCGCACGCTGGCGATAATGAAGTTTGATGAGTTAAGTTGTTTTTAGGTGGGGACATGCATTCGAAAGAGGAGCTCCACAATAGTATCCAAATGTTCGGAAAGGAAGAGTCCTTGCAACTCCATTTGTTGAGAATAGTTGTAGACCTGTTGTTGTTGCGATTCCATTTGAAGAAGATGGAGATTGTTGTTTGTTGATAAAGGTTGATGAATGTTGAAGAACTTGCAGAGAGTTTGAGCACAAGAGGGTTTGTGTAGGTTTATGAGTAAAAAGTGTGAAAGTGAGAATTGTGAAAATTATATATACACAACATTTAACATACAAAACAACAATGTTAAAGAAGAATAGGAAACACCAAAATTAATTAGTTCAGAATCTGAGTTGACATGCTTGGGGAGAATTAATTGCAGCTAATGATTGTTGTCTAATCTCAAAAATATGCACACTGCTCGAGGAGATCTCAATATTTTGGCTCTTGAGTTCTGATCTAGACAGTTGTCTAGAAGATCCAAAGCCACACGTTTGAGAAATCACGTGTTGATGTTTCTGACATCAAGAATACCAAAGGGTTTCTGATTTAGAGGGATTCTAATCCATATAACATCTAACTAGTAGAAGTATCAGAACCAGAACCAGATGACCAACATGATTAAGTTAGAGCCTATTTTAACATATCAGAAGAAAAGCACGAGTTTAAAATCATTCTGGGCAATCTGCCATGTTTAAATGTTTCAGAATGAAGGAAAATCTATCTTCAGCTAAGGGTTTTGTGAACATATCATCCCATTGATGGTCTTTATATATGAATTTTAAACTTATTACCCCTTTCTGAACAGAGTATCTGATAAAATGGTGTTTAATTTATATGTGCTTCGCTCTTGAATGTAAAATAGGGTTCTTACTTAAACATATGGCAGCAGTATTATCATAAAATATAGGGATGTTACTCTCATATATTTGAAAGTGCTCAAGCTGGTTTTTCATCTAGAGCATCTGACTGCTGCATAGTGAAGTTGAGATGTATTTTGCTTCTGCAGTTGAGAGTGCAATGGTTGATTGTCTTTTGCTAGTCCATGAGATGAGGTTTCCTCCCAGAAACTGACAGTTGCTAGATGTGCTTCTACGTTCCAATATGTCTCCAGCGTAATATGCATCACAATACCCAGAAAGTCTATACTCTGATGTTTTCTTATACATCAGGCCCAAGTTAGGTGTTCCTTTTAGATACCTTAGGATTCTCTTAGTAGATGTTAAGTGAGATTCCCTTGGATCTGACTGGAATCTGGCACAAATACAAACACTGAATAATATATTTGGACATGTAGTAGTCAGATAGAGAAGGGAACCTATCATACCATGATAGAGTTTTTGACAAACCTTTTGACTTACCTCTTCTTTCTCCAGAATGCAAGTGGGGTGCATAGGAGTCTTTGCTGGTTTGCTTTTTGACATTTCAAAATTCTTCAGAATGTCTTTTATGTCTTTGCTTAGATATACATAAGTAGCATCTAATGTTTTATTGATTTGAATTCCCATAAAGAACTTTAGTTCTTGCGTCAGACTCATTTCGAATTCAGCCTGCATTAGCTCAAAAAATTCTTGACACACAGATGGGTTAGCAGAACCAAAAACTATGTCATCAACATATATCTGAAAGATCCTAAGGTTTTTTTATGTTTTTATAGAAGAGAGTAGAATCGACTTTGCCTCTGAAAAAAACATTTTCCAGAAGAAAAGAACTCAGTCTTTCATACGAAGCTCTGGGAGCTTGTTTCAGACCATAAAGAGATCTTTTCAGTTTAAAAACATGTACTGGACATTTTGAATTTTCAAAACCAGGAGGTTGATGAAGATACACTTCTTCAGAAATATATCCATTCAAAAACGCACTTTTGACATCCATCTGATATAGTTTGATGGAATAATTTACACCAAAAGATACAAGTAGAGGGATAGATTCTAACGTGGCGACTAGAGCAAAGGTTTCATTCTAGTCAATACCTTCTTGTTGACTATAACCTTGTGCTACCAGACGCGCTTTATTTCTGATCACTTCACCTTTTTCATTGAGTTTGTTTCTGTACACTTATTTGGTTCCAATCACGTGGGTTCCCTTGGGTTTTGGTACAAGATCCCATACATCGTTCTTTGCAAATTGATCAAGTTCTTCTTCCATTTCCAAAATTCATTCTTTGTCTTGAAGTGCTTCTTCACAGGATGTTGGCTCTATCAGAGATACTAGTCTCGAAAGTGTTTCTTCAAAACCTTTGAATGTTGATCTTGTTCTAACAGGTTCGTTTTTGTTCCCCATAATCAATTCTTAAGAAACGTTTTGTCTATTTCTTGATCTTTTCTGATTTATTGTGACTTCGGGTGCTTCTGAAGATCCCTTTTCTATTTCTTCAGATTCTTTATCTTTTTCATCAGAACATGCAAGTGTTATCTCCAATTCTGCAAAATTCTCAACTAGCTTTGACTTTTTAGAGTCAAGCTTATCATCAAATCTGACATTTATTGATTCTTCCATAATTAGTGTTTCTGTATTGTATAATCTATAGCCTTTAGAGCGTTCTGAGTATCCCAACATAATACACTTTTGTGCTTTATAGTCAAACTTGTTCAGATTATCTTTAGTATTCAGAATAAAACAAGAACATCTGAAAGGATGAAAGTAAGAAATGTTGGGTTTTCTTCCGTTACACAATTCATAAGGAGTTTTCTCAAGAATAGGTCTAGTAGAGATTCTATTCTGAATGTAGCACGTTGTATTTACTACTTCATTCCAGAAGTGCTTAGCAACATTTATTTCATTGATCATGGTTCTGGCCATTTCTAGGAGAGTCTTATTCTTCCTTTCTACCACTCCATTTTGTTGTGGAGTTCTAGGACAGGAGAAATCATGGAATATTCCATTAGAATCAAAATGTTCTTCAAAAAGTTTTTTTGAAATTCCCCACCATGATCACTTTTGACTCTGATGATTTTAGAGTCAAATTAATTTTGCACTTTTTAGCAGAAACTGGTGAACACGGAATGCGACTCATTTTTGTGTCTTAGGAATTTTACCCATGTCCAACGATTATAATCATCATTAATGACAAATTCATACTTCTTACTATTGACTGATGTTGTCTTAACAAGTCCAAACAAGTCAATGTGAAGAATTTTCAGTGGCGTAGAGGTAGAAACAACATTTTTATTTTTCAAAGTTGTTTTAGAAAATTTTCCCTTCTGACATGCTTCACAAAGAGCATCTGAAGAAAACTTCAGCTTAGGTAGGCCTCTGACTAACTCAAGTTTATTTAGTTGAGAAATCCTCTTCTTCATTTGCAGACATTAAACATTTTACATTTTGATTCTTCAAATCTGAAAGTTTAATTTTGTAAATGTTGTTCTTCCTCTTACCAGTGAAAAAGACTATGCCATTTTTCTGATTAAAATCTTTGCACATTTTTTTATTAAAGATTATATTATAACTGTTGTCAATTAATTGATTTATGGATAACAAGTTATGCATTAGTCCTTCAACATAAAGGACATCAGAAATAGAGGGAAGAGATCCATTACCAACTATTTCAGATCCTCTGATTCTTCGTTTCTGATTTCCTCTAAAGCCTACAAAGCCAGCGTCTTTAAGTTCCAGACTTTGGAACATATGCTTTCTTCCTGTCATGTGTCGCGAGCATCCCGAGTCCAGGTACCATGATTGGTGTTTTAACTCTGCTGCATAAGATATCTGCAACATATACTATTTTATATTTTGGTATCCAAAATCTTTTGGGTCCTTTATGATTAGTTCTCCCAGAATTTCTGGAAACTTTGGGTTTTTTGGAATTATAAAATCTTTGTATTTATGCGTGTGTGTAATGATAAAAAAAAGAGATTTAGGTATGTCTTATGCAGAAGGTATTTGCTCATTTTCATCTGAGTCTTATGCAGAAATTTCTGAAAAGCCTTTTCATATTTATATATGATGGTGTCAGAAGTTGGTGGAGCTTTGGAAAGAGTTTCTTCAAGTTTTAAACAATTTTTGGTTGAAAATTCATTTTCTTTTTCAAGGACAAAAATGTTTCTTTTAAGTTCAGAAACTTCATTCTCAAGCTTATCACACTATTCAACAGTTTCTTCATGGACCCTTTTTAGGATCTTGAATTTTTATCGAAGCTTCTGATAAGAGCTTAGAGATTCTGATAAACAGGCTTCCAGAACAGAGGGAGAGAAATCAGAAAATACCTCTTCAGAGTCAGATTCTTTTTTGGATGAACTTCCAGATGTGGTAGCCATGAATGCAACATTTGCTTGTCCTCTTCAGAGTCTATTTCTGAAGTGTCTGATTCAGAGTCATCCCAGGTTGACATAAGCCCCTTCTTAGTTTTGAAGAATTTTTTCTTGAACCCTTCTTTTCTGGAACTATCTTTCTTAAGCTTTGGACATTCATTTCTATAGTGTCCTGGTTCTTTACATTCATAGCAGGTTACCTCTTTGTTTAGTCTACCTCTGGAAGTTAACTCAGAACGATTTCCCTTTTGTCTGGGTATTCTGAAGTTGTTATTCCTTTTTCTCCAAAGTTGTTTGACTCTTCTGAATAAAAGAGACAACTCTTCTTCATCATCAGACTCTTCCTTTTCAGAGTCATCGTCATCTTCTTCTTCAGCTTGAAAGACTTTGTTCCTTTCTGAATTTCGTCTTTCTGATCTGGACTTCAGAGCCATTGATTTGCTTTTCTTTTGAGGATCATCTTCCTCTAGCTCTATCTCATGACTCTTGACGGAGCTGATGAGTTCTTCCAGGCTTATGCTGTTCAGATCCTTTGATAGCTTTAAGGAAGTAACCACGAGTCTCCATCTTTTCGGAAGACTTTTGGTTATCTTTTTGACATGATCGGCAATTGTGTATCCTTTTTCCAGAACCTTGAATCCTGCAACTAAAGTTTGGAATCTAGAAAACACCACCTCTCTTCATCATCCTCCATTCTGAAGGCTTCATATTTTTGGATTAAGGCCAGAGCCTTAGTCTCTTTGACTTGATTATTACCTTCGTTAGTCTTTAAGAAATCAAGGATCTCTTTCGTTGTTTCCCTGTTGACGATTTTTTCGTATTTATTGTAGGATATAACATTCAACAAAATAGTTCTGGCTTTGTGGTGATTCTTGAAATCACGCTTCTGATCATCTGTCATTTTACTTCTGGTAATGAAAATACCAACATCAGATGCAGGTGGTTCATAACCATTTGTAACGATGTCCCATAGGTCAGCATCATAGCCTAGGAAGAAGCTTTTAATTATTTCCTTCCAATAGTCGAATTTCTCTCCATCGAATACTGGAGGTTTAGCATTGTAGCTATCTCTTTCATTTGTGTTAGCCATGATGTTTTTCTCATACTGGATCTCTCTAGAATGTTAAGTGTTAGATTTAAAAATCAATAACAGAACCGAAGTTATGATACCAATTGAAGGTTGAGAAAAACAAGAAAGGGGGGGGGGGTTGAATTATTTTCACGGACAATAAAAACTTTTGGAAACGCCACACACACAAAGATAATAACAAACAACATAGAAGTTCATCCTGGTTCGCTTGAAAATCAAAGCTACTCCAGTCCACCCCGCCAAGGTGATTTTCCCTTCAATAAGGACTTAATCCAATAATTTAGAAAGATTACAACAGACGTCCAAGAGTACACCGATCTCCTAGCCCTCTCAAGTCCACAGACTTCACAAGTTACTTGAGGAAATTTATAACAACTATTTAAGAATTACAAGAATGTGTTTGGTGCTTCTAGATAAGAAATATGAACACAGTAGGAACAAATGATCATTGATTACACTTAGAGCAACAACTCATGTGATAACGTAAAACAAGAATTTAGTGTATGACTAGATTTTGATGTGCAAAATTATTGTGTAAAGCTTCGTGTTTTGGTATGATGATATTTGGGCCTTTTATAGTGCTTGGAGATGATATCGTTGAATGGAGCATTGATGCTGATATCTTGCCACTTATGGGCCTTAATGACATTAATTTTATTGTCCTTTCCATAGCAGTTTCAGAGAGTAATCAATATTATCCATATAGAGATTCATACCATATTAGGAATATTTCTTTGTTAAGTTCTTGATTCTGATCTGTTGGGCGTGATTCAGAGTGCGCGGAATTCAGATTCCTTTCTCAGATCTTATATCCTTCAGATAGTTGTCTATTGTGCTCTTCAAAAGTTCTTGACTGATCTTCAATTAGACAGCCTTCTGATGTAAGGATCTTTAGAGTTTTCATATATGGGTTCTTCAAAAGTCTTCAGAAAAGGAGTTTCCAGAGTCTTCAGATCACAAATTCTATGGGTGATTCTTTTAGACAACTTTATCTTCAGCATCAGAAAGGATACCTTTAACTTCTGAGTCAGCAAATCTGGACTTTGTGTGACATCTGATGTTGTTTTTATCAGATTCATTTTTCGTTAGAGTCTTGCACACTTAGAGAATTTTATTAGGGTACCAAAATGTTCCACTCTTTGTTATCATCAAAACTTAGAGATAAATTGCAGAATCAAAACCTTGTTCTAACAGATGTTACTCTCATATATCTGAATGCCCTTAAGCTGATTCTTCATCTAGAGCATCTGAGTGCTGCATAGTGAAGCTGAAATGTATTTTGCTTCTGCAGTTGAGAGTGTAATGGTTGATTGTCTTTTGCTACCCCATGAAATGAGGTTTCCTCCCAGAAACTGATAGTTCTCAGATGTGCTTTTGCGTTCCAATCTGTCTCTAGCATAATCTGCATCACGATACCCAGAAAGCCTATACTCTGATGGTTTCTTGTACATCAAGCCCAAGTTAGGTGTTCCTTTCAGATACCTTAGGATTCTCTTAACAACAGTTGAGTGAGATTCCCTTGGATATGACTAAAATATGGCACAGAGACACATGTTGAATAATATATCAGGACGTATAGCAGTCAGATAGAGAAAAGAACATATCATACCACGATAGAGTTTCTGACAAACCTTTTGACTTACCTCTTCTTTCTCCAGAATTCAAGTAGGGTCCATGGGAATCTTTGCTGGTTTGCTTTCTAACATTTCAAATTTCTTCAGAATGTCTTTTATGTATTTGGTTTGATATACATAAGTAGCATCTGGTGTTTGATTGATTTGAATCTCTCAAAAGAACTTTAGTTCTTGCATCAGACTCATTTCAAATTCAGCATGCATTAGCTCAGAAAATTCTTGACAGACAGAGGGGTTAGCAGAACCAAAAATTATGTCATCAACGTATATCTTACAAATCATAAGGTCATTTCTGATGTTTTTGTAGAAGAGAGTAGAATCCATTTTACCTCTAATAAAGTCATTTTCCAGAAGAAAAGAAGTTAGTCTTTCATACCAAGCTCTAGGAGCTTGTTTCAGACCATAAAGAGATTTTTTCAGTTTAAAAACATGTTCTAGACATTTTGAGTTTTCAAAACCTGGAGACTGATGAACATACACCTCTTCAGAAATATATCCATTCAGAAACGCACTTTTGATGTCCATCTTATATAGTTTGATAGAGTAATTTACAATAAGAGATACAAGTAGATGAATAGATTCTAACCTGGAAACTGGAGCAAAGGTTTCATTGTAGTCAATACATTCCTGTTGACTATAACCTTGTGCTACCAATCGTGCTTTGTTTTTAACCACTTCACCCTTTTCATTGAGTTTCGTTTTGTACACTCATTTGGTTCCATTCACTGAGTTCCCTTGGGTCTTGGTACGAGATCCCAGATATTGTTCTTTGCAAATTGATCAAGTTCTTCTTTCATTTCCAGAATCCATTCTTTGTCTTGAAGAGCTTCTTCACGGGATGTTGGCTCTATCAGAAATACTAGTCCCAGAAGTGTTTCTTCAGAAGCTTATGTTGATCTTGTTCTGACAGGTTCTTTTATGTTTCCCATAATCAATTCTTCAGAAACATTTGGTCTATTCTTGATCTTTTCTGATTAATTGTGACTTCATGTGCTTCTGACATTTTCTTTTCTGCTTCTTCAGATTCGTTGGTCTTTTCGTCAGAACCTGCAAGAGTTATCTCCAAATCTGCAAAGTTCTCAACTAGCTTTGACTTTTCAGAGTCAAGCTTATCATCAAACTTGACATTTATTGATTCTTCCACAATTTGTGTTTATGTATTGTATACTCTATAGCCTTTAGAGCGTTATGAGTATCCCAATATAATACACTTTTGTGCTTTAGAGTCAAACTTGTTTAGATTATCTTTAGTATTCAGAATAAAACAAGAGCATCCAAAGGGATGAAAATAAGAAATGTTAGGTTTTCTTCCCTTACACTATTCATAAGGAGTCTTCTCCAGAATAGGTCTAATAGAGATTCTATTCTGAATGTAACACGCTGTATTCAGAACTTCATCCCAAAAGTGCTTAGCTACATTTGTTTCATTGATCATGGTTCTGGCTATTTCTTGGAGAGTCCTATTCTTCCTTTATACAACTCCATTTTGTTGTGGAGTTCTAGGACATGAGAAATCATTGGATATTCCATTCGAGTCAAAAAGCTCTTCAAAAAGTTTGTTTTCAAATTCGCCACCATGATCACTTCTGACTCTAATGCTTTTAGAGTCAAATTCGTTTTGCACTTTTTAGAAGAATTTAGTGAACACAAAATGTGACTCATTCTTGGGTTCTGGAATTTTACCCATGTTCAACGACTATAATCATCATTAATGACAAGTTCATACTTCTAACCATTGACTGACGTTGTCTTAACGGGTCCAAACAAGTAAATGTGTAAAGGATCTAGGTGCTTAGAGGTAGACACAACATTTTTATTTTTGAAAGTTGTGTTAGAAAACTTTTCTTTCTGACATGCCTCACAAAGAGCATCTGAAGAAAACTTCAGCTTAGGTAGGCCTCTAACTAACTCAAGTTTATTTAGCTGAGAAATCCTCTTCATGCTAATGTGACCCAAGCGTGTATGCCACACCCATTTCTCTTCATTTACAGACATTAAACATTTTGATCTTTTAAATATGAAAGATTAATTTTGTAAAAAAAATTCTTCCTTTTACTAGTGAAAAGGATTGTGCCATTTTTCTGATTAATTTTTTGATTAAAGATTATATCATAACCGTTATCACTTAATTGACTTAGGGATGACAAGTTATGCATTAGTCCTTAAACATAAAGGACATCAGAAATAGAGGGAAGAGATCAATTACCAATTGTTATAGATCCTCTGGTTCTTCCTTCCTGATTTCCTCCAAAGCCTACGAAGCCAACGTCTTTAAGTTCCAGACTTTGGAACATATGCTTTCTTCCCGTCATGTGTCGCGAGCATCCAGAGTCCAGGTACCATAATTGGTGTTTTAACTCTGTTGCACAAGATATCTGCAACATATACTAATTTATCTTTTGGTACCTAGAATATTTTGGGTCCTTTATGATTAGTTCTTCCAGAGTTTCTGAAAACTTTGGGTTTGTCTTTTGCAGAAGGTATTAAATTATCTTCATCAGAGTCATATCCAATTCCTCTTTTCTTATTGTGACTAACACCATAAATCATATAAGCCATTTTGCTTCTTTCAAGTCCATTGTTCAGAAATTTCTGAAAAGCTTTTTCATATTTGTATATGATGGTGTCAGAAGTGGGTGGAGATTTAGAAAGAGTTTCTTCAAGTTTTAAACATTTTATTTTAAATTCATTTTCCTTTTCAAGAATAAAGTTGTTTTCTTTAAGTTCATAAACTTTTTTCTCAAGCTTATCACACTCTTCAACAGTTTCTTCATGAACCCTTTTTAGGATCTTGAATTTCTATTGAAGCTTCTGATAAGAGCTTAGAGATTATGATAAACAGGCTTCCAGATTAGAACGAGAAAAATCAGAAAATATCTCTTCAGAGTCAGATTCCTTTTCGGATGAACTTCCAGATGTGGTATCCATGGATGCAACATTTACCTTTTCCTCTTCAGAATCTGATTCTGAAGCGTCAGATTTAAAGTCAACCCAGGTCGCCATGAGTCCCTTCTTCTTAGCTTTGAAGGAGTTTTTCTTGAATCCTTATTTTTTGGAACTGTCTTTCTTGAGCTTTGGACATTCATTTCTGTAGTGTCCAGGTTCTTTGCAAATATAACAGGTTACCTCTTTGTTGGGTCTGCCTCTGGAGGTTGACTTTGGACGATCTCCCTTCTGTCTGGGTCTTCTAAAGTTGTTATTTATTTTTATCCAGAGTTGTTTGATTCTTCTAGATAGAAGATATAATTCTTCTTCATCATCAGAATCTTCCTTCTCATAGTCATTGTCTTATACTTCTTCGGCTTGAAAGGCTTTGTTCCTTTCTGATCTAGACTTTAGAGCCACTGATTTGCTTTTCTTTTGAGGTTCATCTTCCTCTAGACCTATCTCATGACTCTTGAGAGAGCTAATGAGTTCTTCAAGGCTTATGTTGTTCAGATCCTTGGATAACTTTAAAGCAACGAGGTCTCCACTTCTTTGGAAGACTTCTGATTATCTTTTTGACATGATCTGTTATTGAGTATCCTTTGTCCAAAACCTTGAGTCCTGCAACTAAAGTTTTTAATCTAGAGAACATTACCTCAACAACTTCATCATCCTCCATTCTAAAGGCTTCATATTTTTGGATTAAGGCCAGAACCTTAGTCTCTTTGACTTGATTATTTCCTTCATGAGCCATCTTTAAGGAATCATGGATTTCTTTAGCTATTTCTCTGTTGGTGATATTTTCGTACTCATTGTAGGATATTGCATTCAACAAATAGTTATGGCTTTGTGGTGATTCTTGAAATCATACTTCTGATTATCATTCATTTTGCTTCTTGTAATGACGATACCAAGAGTAGATATGGGTGGTTCATAACAATTTGAAACAATGTCCCATAGGTTAGCGTAGTAGCCTAGGAAGAAGCTTTCAATTATGTCCTTCCAGTAATCAAATTTCTCTCCATCAAACACTAGAGGTTTAGCGTTGTAGCTATTTCTTTCATTTGTGTTAGCCATGATGTTTTTCTCACACTGGATCTCTCTACCCTGTTAAGTGTTTAATTCAAAAACCAATAATAGAGTCGAAGCTTTGATAGAAATTGAAGGTAGAGAAAAATAAGAAAGGGGGGGTTTGATTTGTTTTCACTGAAAATAAAAACTTTTTGCAACACTACACACACAAAGGTAATAACAAACAACACAAAAGTTTATTCAGGTTCGCTTGAAAATCAAAGCTACTCCAGTCCACCCGTTGAAGGTGATTTCTCCTTTAATAAGGACTTAATCCAATAATCTAGAAAGATTATAGCAATCGTCTAAGAGTTCAACAATCTCTTAGCCCTCTCAATTCTACAGACTTCATAAGTCACTTAAGGAATTACAATAACTATTAAGAATTACAAGAATGTGTTTGGTGCTTCTAGATAAGCAAGATGAACACAATTAAAAAACAGATGATCAATGATCACAGTATAAGCAACAACTCGTGTGTGATAACTGAATTATACAATGACAAGAATTTAGTTTATGTTTCAAGGTGTATAGTAGAATTCTTATGTGATAGCTTCGTGTCTTGGTATGATGGTAGTGAGGCCTTTTTATAGTGCTTGGAGATGATATTGTTGGAGAGAATGTTGATGGTGATATCCTGCCAATAATGTGGCTTAATGGTATTAATTGTCTTGTCCCTTTCCATAGCAGTTTTGGAACATAATCAATACTATCCGTATATAAAGTCATACCATACTTAGAATACTTCTTGATTAGGTTTCTACTTTTGCTGAGTCAGATGATCTGATGAGCGTGAATCAGAGTGAGCAGAGTTCAGAGTCTTTGAGCAGAGCTTGTATTCTTCAGATAGTTGTTTGATAAATAGTTTTCAGTGTTAGCTTTGACTGATCTTCAGATAGACGATCATCAGATATAAGGTCTTCAGAACCTTCAGGTGTGCAAGTCTTCAGAATCTTCAGGTGTACGTTATTCAGTCTTTTGATGTACACATCTTTAAGGTATCCATATATGAGATTGAATGATTGATTTTGTAGATGATTTATTCAAAGGAGTTATTTGTCCTAGTCAGATCTGATCTCTTCAGCGTTGGATTAACAGTTCTGGACTTTGCTAGTTGTCAGATATTGTTCTCATCAGATTTATTTTTCCTTAGAATCCTGCACACTTAGAGAAAATTATTAGGGTACCAAATTGGTTCATTCTTTGTTATCATCAAAACTTAGAGATAAATTGCATAACCAAAATCATGTTCTAACAAAAATGTCTTTTCCATAAAAATGAATGAAAACAACCTTTTTTTGTTATTTTTACCACGAACTACAAGGTTTTGATCCTCCGTTTCACTTTGTTGGTACGTAGGCATGAGACTTTAAAAGTCTTGGCAAACACCAAATCATAATAAAAATGTTTCTTTTCCCATCCCTCCAATCTCTTAACAAACAATACCCATTTTTCAAACCAAAAGGCACATTTTCAAAGAGGTTCCCATGGAGTACCATGGATGTTTAGGGTGTTAATACCTTCTATTTTCACAACTAACCCCCGAACCCCTGTTCTTTTTTTTATATTAGTTTTGTTTTAAAACTTCTTTGCGTTTTGTTCATACTTTTTTCCTTTTCCTTTGGAAACAATAAAAGCGTGGTGACGACTCTTGCTTAGAGAGTTAAGTTAATCAATAGATGAATCATAATTTTTTTACCGCTACACTCATATCTATGAATTTCTCAATCAGTTCTAACTCTCGAACCGTAAAGATCGACATGCGTAAAAACTTCCTACTTATTGCATCAGCTACAACATTAGCTTTACCCGGATGATAACTCGAATCAAAATATAATCTTTCAGAAGTTCAAGCCATCTCCTCTCCCTCATATTCAACTCTTTTAATCAAATAAATATTTCAAACTCTTGTGATCACTGAACACTTCAAATTTGGAGCCAAATTGGTAGTGCCTCCAAATCTTCAACATGAATACCACTGCTGCCAACTCAAGATCATATGTAAGGTAATACTTTCATGAACTCTCAGTTGTCTCGAAGCATAAGCCACAACCTGACCATTTTACATCAACGGACCTCCCAGACCCATCTTCGAAGCATCACAATATACAACAAGGGATTCACTTGGATTCAGAAAAATCAAAACTAGAGAAGATGTCAACTTCTTTTTAAGTTCTTAGAAACTCTCTTCACAATTCACATCCCAAACCTAGGTTTAACCCTTTCGAGTTAACTAAGTTAACGGTAATGCTAACTTTGAAAAACCTTCAATTAACTTCTTGTAGTAACTAGTCAATCCAAGAAAACTTCTAATCTCAGTGACAGACTTCGGAGTCTCCCATGGTAACACAACATATATCTTCGACAGATCCGCAACTATACCACCACTAGAAATCACATGACCAAGGAAACTCACTTCTCTTAACCATAACTCACACTTAGGAAACTTTACGTATAATTGGTTCTCTTTCAATGTCTGCAATACAATTCTTAGATGTTCCACACATAGCCTCACACTATCGTTCTTCTTCTTAACTAACAACATTGGCACACCCCATGATGAATTACTCAGACGAACAAACTTCTTTTCAAGTAGATCTTCTAGTTGCTTCCTCAATTCACTCAACTCTGAAGTAGGATTTCTATAAGGATCCATTACCTGATACTAAGTCGATGGAAAACTCAACCTCACGCTCTGGCGGTAAGTCAAAATATCCTTTAGAAATACATCTGGAAAATCACATACAATCGGCAACTCAACCATTGTAGCTTTACTGTCGACTTGCAAGGACTAAAACATCGCGAACACACAAGCCTCACCTTCCAAGAATCCTTCTACTTGCGTAACAGATGCAAAAACTCTCCACCTTCTTCGAACTCGACTTCACGGTCTAAAGGCAAGTCGCAAATATCTTTCAGGAAAAACATCAGGGATCACACACCACTAGAATAACACTAGCCGCCCTATTTCTTTCTACTCAATGAGAAGCCAACATCAACAATACCTGATTGTTCTCCCTAAAGACATCCCAACTTGGCCGACATACAGGAATCTCGAATCCATAACATCTTCAGTGTCAGGAACAACACAACTTCAACATCGCCTGAGCTCTTGCAATCAGCGGTTCACTACACCAAACTTACCAAAATAATTGGTAAACACTTGGTTTAACTCCAACCATTTCATTCCCATAATAACATCAATTTGTTCCAACCAAATACAAATTGTACATATCCTTAGGGAACACATCAGGATACTCAACACACCACTGACTTATCTCTAGTCAAAACATCGCCTTCCCCTTTACAAGGAAGCGAACAAAGGGAACACCTGACCGTCTTCCCTCAAGGATCACACCATTTTTCTAACCGGTACCATCCTCGAATCCAACATTTCTTCAAGTTCAGGAAAAGTACAACATTCTCAAAACAGTCGAACTAGCCAACATCGTACTCTCACTTGTAGTAACATGATGTTCAAGCTCTCAATAGTTAGAACATCCAATAGAAGCAGTCACTTATCCCCCACTTGTTTCATTCTCAACCTGCAAATGGAAAACAAAATAAGCATCGATAGCGTTCTCTCACACATGTCACATACTAGGGAACAAACACAATTAAACAACCTAAAGCACACCAAAACAAGGGTTTCACACTTCATAAAGGATAAGTTATACTGTCATGTAACACGGGTTACAATAAACATATTAACTTGTCATTGCATGCTCACCTTCATTTAGGTATCATCGCAACGGAATTCAACATCAACATTCAAAGAAGGTAGAATAGCATACGACATATAGTCTTAAACTTCAATTTTAATAACATCATAAAGAGTCATAAACAGTTCAACTCAACAACTTAAAATATTCAACATACTATGATTCATCATAAAACATTATAATTTAATCCAAATATACGACCCCAACCCGGTGTTACATGATCAAAGTAGAATTCCACTACATATATATAAGCAACATCATTCACACACCAACATCACCATAATCATGCTTAATCAATCATTTAACAACATCATGTAAACATATTATCATAATACAACAACTCAGATAATCAAATACTCATATTATCATAACATATTCAGCGCCTAAAAATAATTTCATTAGATATTGATTCGCGTTAGCTTTCAAACGCTTTGAACGACACTCAGTTTGGACTTACGATCAAAAGTTATGATAAAAATCATGTTGGAACCCAAATCTGCCTGGCTGTGACGGGGAAGCGTCACGGGCATGGCGTCCGCCACCAGGAGCTTCATGGCATGTGAAATGTGTTCATGGCGTTCCCCATGGACCTTCAGAATGCATATTTGGATTTTTCACCATTATAGACCTTCCAGACCTCTGATTTCAATTCCGTAAAAACCCCTGATCTTAGAATTTAACATACTATAGTTATTCAATGATTAAAACATAAAAATAACATTATATCACAGATTAGCATCAAAAAAGCCATTCGTTCTCGTAAATTCATATGTACCCCAAACCTTCCAAACCCTCAAACATGGTGGAACACATCAATATCTCAAAACAGAAAATTATACACATGTAGGCATACGAAATTCAGCATATAATCATCATATAAATACCATCATAGCATCAAAATTCAAAATTATAAATTAAAACACCCAACCCTAAGGAGGTTAAGGGTTCCTCCACTCTACCTTTCCACCATACCCTTTACTTTTGCAACAAGTTCCCACTCTTACCTAATCTCCATTAAAAGCCCTTGATCTTCTTCTTCAATCTTAGGTTTTTGCCTCCCTCTTTGCCTCTTTTGCTCCAATCTCACATACTGACAAAATCTTCCAAAAACCTAGCTTATCTCCCAACATTTAAAATATACAGGAACCTCCTTACTTTTGCTTAACTATTATCTTTGCTCAATTTAACTCCAGCTTCCCTCTTCTTACCACAAACTCTTCTCAAATCCCACAATTGGCCCAAACTCATATCTCTCTAATTCCTTATTTTATCAATAATAATAAATAAAATTCTAATTATTACAATCATTTTCTAACTTGCTATGTTGTCTCACCACAACGTACTATTTCTATCACACCCTAACAACACATATTCAAATAATTTATTTTAAATTACACCAACATCTAATAATAAATAAAATACCAAAAATCATCATGAATCACCAATAACTCAAAATAAAAGAATTAATAAAATTAGGGTGTTACGCAGGGAGTGAGAAAAAAGAAAGAAAGAGTTTGTGTTTTTTAGTTTATTGGGTCTGACGAGATGTTGGATCTCGCTCCTACGTATCCTCTGCCACATTGAGGAACTCAAGACCACATAGTTCTAAGTAGAAAGCCACATGTTGGTTTATTACTTTTAAGGAGTTATGCTTTAGACATTTTGAGTGTTTTAATCTCTGCTTGTTGCTCTCTCTTGGAGGTTGGAGCCATTGTTTCTTTCGCATCAAAATGAATAAGGAACACTCGTTTTTGAAAAGGTTTTCAAAGTCGCACGCTGGCGATAATGAAGTTTGATGAGTTAAGTTGTTTTTAGGTGGGGACATGCATTCGAAAGAGGAGCTCCACAATAGTATCCAAATGTTCGGAAAGGAAGAGTCCTAAGCCCAATCACTCTCTTTTCGTCCAAAAGTATTTAAGAAAAAGTGTAAGACAAATCAAGATTCATTTACAGACCATGTTAGGAATACAAACACCCAAACATGGAGCTCTACAACAGTGTTTGAGTATTTGGGAAGGGAGGAGGTCTAAACCCAATAACCTTCTTTTTCGTTCCAGTTTATTATAAAAATGATTTTGAAAAATGGATGACTTGGTGTTGGATCAAGTGTTTTAAGTTGATTCAAAAGGATTTGAATTAAGAGAAAGCGACACTCAACGTTGGATTGAGCATTCGAGTTGCATTCAATTTAGATTTAGTCGAGAAAATATACCGTTTGCCGTTAGATCAATGTTTTTTATTCTTGCCTTCTTAAATCCATTCAATTTTAGGTCAAAGTTATTTAATCGAGAGAATGTACACTTAAATAAATAAATGCTTCATGACCAAAATTAAGACAATTAATTAATTGGTCACGCAAACATACAATTGACCACATAACCCTACAGTATAATCATTCAAAATAATTCTAAATAACTATCATGCAAATTAATAATCAATGTCAAGGTAAAATAATTGATTAATTAGAAAATTAAATATTCAATTAAACCCAAAGTTAATCAACTAAACAAAGCCAAAACCAATTGTCAAACATCTAGTCCATTAGCATAATTAAGATAAAGCGAGATTAATCAAGAAAACAATCATGGATTTCTGAATTAATTACAAAAGATCAAGAATATTATCCCAAAAAATAATAATTAACACCTAACTTCTAAATTTTTTTTTTTTTATTTTTAGTTAATTTCTAAAAAAAATATTACATCTAAGAATGAATTACTAGCTAAACCAAGAAATCAAGATCCTAATTAATACCTAAGATTTTTAATTAATCTCTGGAATTAGTACTAATGGTTGCTAATTGTTTAATTAAATAAAAAACTACATGGGCCAAAGGGTACGTATGGAATTTGGGGGGTGTAACAGCAAAACACATGGGTTGTTGCCAAAAGCCAAACATCGCTTTTTTTAGAAAATTTATAAAGGAGAATGGACAAGGGCTATGATCCATTCCCTCATATCCATCAAATTCCACTCGTCTCTCTCACTTATTTCCATATTATTCATTCCTCATTTTTTTTAAAAAGGTATGGGAAGGCCCAATGGGAAACCGTCACATGGATACCAAGGAAAAAATGGAAAAAAATGGAAAAAATCAAAATGACAGCTAAGTCATCACATCAACTTGGTTTTGAAAAGGGAAACAAATCCATCTCTTCCTGCCATTTCCCCATAATTATTCTCTCTCTCATTCGTTTCTTTCTCTCATCTATTTCTCTCTCTCACATATACTCTCGCCGGAGACCAGGGGTGACCGTTGCATCAAAAATATCCCCACGACGACAACGGTCTTCATCCAAACACTATCCTAAACACCCTCTCCTACTAAAACTTACCTTCTATAACTCGTACTTAACACCAATTCCATCAAAAACTCTACCCAAACCCCTTTGATTTCTCAGTTCCCAACATAAACCCTAGCTCCTAAAAGTGAAATTAAACAACAATTGTGTGTGGATTCAACTAATTAACGTATGGCTATGGCTTAGAGGATCAAGCATAACACAATGGTGAAGAAAAAATCGAAGCAAAGCGAAGTATTATTCATACCTGATCGGAGCCTCCAAGTTCTCCGGTAAGTCTTCTCGTTCTTTTCGATGCTTTGTACTCTGAATCCTCCTATTCTTCTTCTTTCTCTGTCTTTTGTTATGTGTTAATCAATTGATGTGGATGTTGTGTTGTTGTGCTAGTCGTGCGATTTGGGTTGTTGTTGGTTCAATTATTGAGATCAATCTTTTAAAAACCGGACTGAAGATCGAACCGGTCGAACCTTTTATTAAATAAATTAATAATATAAAACTAAATTTCATAAATATGTCACACTTAATCATATATTCACAACTTAATAAAATAATATTTCAAAAATTCATTACAAATTTAATACAACAATATCGATAATACATATAATAACATAACATAGATCTACCCTTCATTTCAACATTCATTTAAGAATAATTTGACTAAATTAAAGAATTACAATAAACTAAGTTAAACTAATTCAAACCAAAATTAAAATAATAGAATATAATAACTAAAATAAAGTTCAAATAATTAAGAATACCTAAATTAAATTAAATAAATTAAATAAAGTATCAAAAATAAATAATATAATATACTTCATTAAAAAAATGAATTGAACTACGAAAAATAAATTTTAATTGACAACAACAAACAATATTGACTTCAACGACAATCAATATTGAGTTAGATATTGTGAATATGTTTGAAAGAGACGGCATGATGATGAAGTTTGGTTGAAAGAAATACTATAATGGAGTGACAAAAGTTTGTATGGTTGTAAAAACAATATGGATTTTTTTTGTGATTGGGAATGTATATTAAGTTTTGACATTAACATATTAAAATTTATTTAAAAAATTAAAAAATGGTCCATTTGATGATTTTTTTTGAACCGGATGGTTTTACAAAACCGGCTCCGGTTCTTTGGTTCGATTGGTTTAGGACGGTTCAATCTGGTTTTTCTGGTTTTACGTCGATTTTGACCACTAACGGTTTTGAAATGTTGACCCAACCGGATTCATCTCCTGTTCCCGATCCAATCGGTTGAACCGGCCAGTTCTATCCGATTTTTAAAGCATTGGTTGACATTGTTCGTTCTCTAAGGTGTTGTTGTTTTTTCTCTCTGCAGAATTCTGGTTCTACTAGTGTGTGTATTCCGTTTTTTTTGCGTGAGAATTAGGGCTCTTCTGTCTGTCTTTTCTGAATGAAATATGGAGTTTTTATAGAGTGAAAGGAAACTTATACGTTTGAGAAGTTAGAGACATTTTAAGGAGTGAGAATTGGCTTGAGGGTGAGAGAGCCATGAAGGGGTATTATGTTGTGTGTAGAATCAGTTACTGTTTTTGTGGGTTGAGACAAACGTGGATAGGGGTGTTCGCGGTGCGGTTTTGGCGGTTTTTGCGATAAAAATCACCCGAACCGCAAGAGAAAAAAGCATGCGGTTCGGTTTGGTTCGGTTGACTTTTAGAAATAAAACCAAACCAAACCAAACCAAATCAATGCGGTTTGGGTTGGTTCAGTTGGTTCGGTTTTTTATAATATTTTTATTGAGCCATATATACTCTTATAAATAACGACATAACTTTGTGTTTAGTCATTTATATATTACTAAATAACATCAAAATTCATCATAGTTAGACAAAAGCATTTCATTCAATATACAAAAAACTAGATTAGACAAAAGTGGAATAAAAGACAAATATAAATAGTAGCATAAAATAATATCAAAGACATTATAATAAAACATAAAAAAAACATATGAGATGAGAGATTAGAGAAGATGAAAAAAAGAACATAAGAGATGCGAGATTGAGAAGAAAAGTGCAATAAAAACGTAATTGGAAGAGAAAATAGTAACATAAAAGATAAAAAAGAAAGAACATAATAGAGGACTTATTAGAGTAGAATAGGCGAGACCTACATGGAAAAGAAGATGAGAATAATGTGTGATACTACTATGATAGATTTAAGAAGGTTGAAATTGAAACCCTAAGTGTGATTAAGAGAAAATCGTTTGTAATTGTAAGGTTAAGACATACTAGTTTTGAGGTTTGGGTTGGATGTGGGATAAGTGAACTTTGGGTTGTAACATAATGCGGTTTGGTTTGGTTTAGTTCGGTTTGCAAAATACAAACCGCAAACCAAACCAAACCGCGCGGTTTTATTAAAAAATGACCTAAACGAATCCGAACCAAATGCAGTTTTTTGCGGTTTCGGTTTGGTTTGGCTTGGTTTGCGGTTTTCTATTGGCTTTGGTTTGGTTTTGAACACCCCTAAACGTGGAGTTGTGGGGGATTCAATCTTCCTAATTTCTAGGGATCTCTACGTGAATCGGGCATGAGTTGACTGAAATAAGTTGAGGACAATTTAGGGATTGATATGAAGAAACCGCAACCCTATGCAAAAGAAAATGAACTTCAAATTTCAACTAAGTTTCGTTCTTCATTTGATTATTAACTTGCTGTAGATTTCTGAATGTGTTGGTTTATTTTACTGGTTCAGTAGGTGATGAATGGATGCAAGATGGTGACAACAAAATCTAATATTTGAGCCACATCTGCTTGAGGGTATTGTTGTTCCGTACAAATCTGTATGATGGTTAATGTAGCAACACATGAAGTGATGAGCTTTTATGGTATTTCAAAATAAACTTCGTCCAAATCTTCCATTTTGATTTTCCAATATGCCATTATTTGCATTTCGAAGTTCTATTATCACCGTCTCCTAGCATGCTTTAGTGCATAAAGTGCATGTATATCAACTTCTTTAGCTTGATGTTACATCACTGGAGACGGTTGAGCTTGTGTTCTTGGAGGGAGCTTATCATTAATGGAGAAGTTTCTTGCAGTTTAAGAAATCATCTTGTATTTATTTGAATTTTTTTTGTAAACTAGGAACTTTGTGTCACTTTGAATCCAATGGTTGAATTTTGTATCAACATGGAATTATTTTTCTTGTACTCTAGACACTTAATGTAACGACTCGAAATTGAAGATTCAAATGTGTATTCCAACTTGTCGTTTACTGTGTAGAACTTGTAACTCTTGTTGCAATGTGACAAATGCCATCCGTCCTTTAATCAATTTGTTTCTGTAATGTTTTAATTAAATAGTACCATGAGCACTAATATCAATCTTTAATAACAGAGCTTAAGCTACTCATAAGTGGTCTTCATAGAAATTGATTTGGATAATTTGAAGGCAAACACCGAGTATATAGGCTACACTATAGCATCAAATATGGTTCAATGGTTTTTGGAGGTGAACCTTTAGTTTTCCATTATGAATTTGTTAGAAAATAAATTGTGACTCAAACTTGGGGTAACAAAAGTGTTTTGATCAACTAATGGGAAAATACTAAGTGCCATGAAATCATGACTTTAAACTACCAAAAATATCTCAAATCAAACCACTTTAACAAGACTAAAAGAAAAAAGCATCAATGGTTTTCTTTAAAAGAGACTTCCATCTTTTAACTTATATAAGTTGTATGAAATAGTCACATTGACTAAATGGAATTCGGAACCTATTGAAACAATGTAACAGAAATAGTGGATGACCACCAAGTGAAATCACATCAAAGAAACTTATACTATGCTAAACCCTAATTGAAATAGGAACAACTCAATCTCAAGTGAACCTTTGTCCTCCAAAACCTTAGGTAAAATACTTGAAATGAGTGAGCCATTATGTGATGATGATGTAACAAAAACATCCCCTATAGGATAAAATCTTAGGCACAATTAAGGTGTGACAACTTAGTTGATAATTGTTGTGTTATTTATATGTGCAAATATACATAGTCCAATAATATAAATTGATGTAAAAGTAAGATTATTGATCCCATAATGATTGTATTAACTTCAATTTATTCTAATTATAAAATTTTCTGAAGTGTCACAATCAAAGAATAATAATAATTGTTGGTTGTCACATATTCAAGTTGAGTAATAATGAATAAGAGTAAATATGTTAAATCAATAGTGAGAGACATGTTGGACAATGATCCATTTAATGAGTTTCATATTTTGTGCATGAATGATGAGATCTTTCGTGATAGATAAGATAAAAAGTGATTTAGTAGTGTATGCCTTAAGTTAGGGGAACAAATCTCTAAGTCTCACAATAACATTAAAGTATATCTTGCCTAGCTTCTGATTTTCCCATGGTTGTAGCTCTTTATTCCTAAAGTGACTAGTCTAGTGAAAATATTTATCCTACTATTCTCAACCATATTTATCATGAGTTTCACTTGTCAAATGATCTCTCAACATTATTCTAAGGTGATTAAACAAAGAAACAGATTTATAGCTATACATCACTAGAATCAAACCATCTAACACAAAATACTAATTTTCATTAAGCTTCTTATTGCTCAACTGTTAGGGACCAATTAGTACTACTTTTTATATCATTTTATTGGTCCCTTTTACCAAGTTTTGATGAAATTACACACTTTTATTCTCACTATTTTGTATAAATGCAATTAGGTTTAATTTATTTTGTTTTGAATAGTTATTTCACATATTTGTTAGTTTTGTAGAATTTTTGGGCAAGAGAGCTTTTGAATGCACAATCATAATTTTAAAGAAGTATTGAATCCAATTTGGAAGCCTAACTTGGAAGAATACCATTTGGAAGACCCCTTGGATGAAGCTTGCAAAGCAAGGAAGCTGAGATAGCTTCAGTTCGCGCCGCGAACCACCTTCCCGCCGCAAAAAGAGCAGGATTTTCCTACACAGAACCAGACTGAATAGGAGGTGAAAAAGGATGTCGAACCAAGAAAGAAGAAGAAAGGAGAGAAAGGTGTGAGCGTCATTCCAACCCAACATCTACCTTATCCACATGCTCCATCGAGGAAGGACAATGCTAGGCATTATGCACGGTTCATGGACATATTCAAACAACTTCAAATCAATATTCCATTTGCCGACGCATTAGAGCAAATGCCACGGTATGCAAAGTTCGTGAAGGATATTCTTACAAAGAAAAGGAGACACGTGGAAGACGAAACCATCTTGCTTGATGCACGTTGTAGTGCCATCATTCAAAAGACTCTCCCAAGGAAGGAATCCGATCCGGGCCGAGTCGTTTTACCGGTAACCATTGGAAGCACGTACATCGGTAATGGTTTGATTGACTTGGGATCTAGCATAAATCTAATCCCCCTATCCATTGTTAAACGATTGGGAAATGTTGAGATCAAATCGACAAGGATGACTTTACAACTAGCTGACAAATCTACCAGTACACCATATGGAATTGCTCAAGACATGTTAGTGAAAGTGGATAAATTCTTGTTTCCGGTAGATTTCGTGATAGTAGAGATGGATGAGGATCGTGATGTTCCTCTAATTCTTGGAAGACCATTCATGAAAACAGCTCGGATGATGATTGACATTGATGATGGACTAATGAAGGTGAGAGTGCAAGATGAACGGGTGACCTTTAATCTTTTTGAAGCCATGAAGTATCCAAATGACAAGCATGATTCTTTCCGAATCGATGCAATCAAAGAGGAAGTAGTGGAAGTCGCAAATCAAGTTCATATTTCTAATCTTCTAGAAAGATCTCTTATCGGAGCCTACAATGTGTTGACTGAATATGAAGAAAAAGAGATTGAAGCAATGTTGCATGAGTTAGAGTCTTGTGGCGAACTAACTTATCAAGAAGAAACAAATGAAGACGTGGATGTGACGAAGAAAACGGAAGAGCCAAAACTAGAGTTGAAAATGCTACCTTCACACTTGAAGTATGTGTTCCTTGGTGACGAGTGTACCAAACCGATGATTATAAGCAACACCTTGTCCATAAAAGAGGAATACAAATTGATACAAGTGCTGAAAAAGAATGAAGGTGCAATAGGGTGGGTGTTATCCGACTTGAAGGGTATTAGTCCGGTCTATTGTATGCATAAGATCATGATGGAAGAGAATTTCAAACCCGTTGCACAACCTCAAAGGCGTCTAAATCCATCGATGAAAGAAGTAGTTCGGAAGGAAGTTGTCAAACTCTTGGAAGCCGAAATGATTTATTCTATCTCCGATAGTGAATGGGTGAGTCCGGTGCAAGTAGTTCCCAAGAAAGGTGGCATGACGGTTATCAAAAATGATAAAAATGAGTTGATTCCGACAAGAACGGTAACCGGGTGGAGGATGTGTATTGACTATAGAAGGTTGAACCAAGCTACAAGGAAAGATCACTTCCCACTACCTTTCATGGATTAAATGTTGGAAAGGTTAGCCGACAAAAATTTCTACTGTTTCTTGGACGGTTATTCGGGGTACAACCAAATTTCGGTCAATCCGGCGGATCAGGAGAAGACAGCTTTTACATGTCCTTTTGGCATATTTGCTTACCGAAGAATGCCTTTTGGGTTATGTAATGCACCGGCCACATTTCAACGGTGTATGCAAGCGATATTCTCGGACTTAATAGAAGAATGCATTGAGGTGTTCATGGATGATTTCTCCGTTTATGGATCATCTTTTGATTTGTGCTTAAAACATCTTGATGTGGTTTTGGGAAGATGCGTGGAGACCAACTTAGTGCTCAATTGGGAAAAATGAAACTTTATGGTCACCAAAGGTGTTGTACTCGGTCACGAGATCTCCTCCGAAGGATTAGAGGTTGACAAAGCTAAGGTGGAAGTCATTGAGAAATTACCACCTCCAACAAATATAAAAGGAATAAGGAGCTTTCTCGGACATGTCGGTTTCTACCGGAGATTCATCAAAGATTTTTCAAAGATAGCAAAGCCATTGAGTAACTTGCTCAACAAAGGTACGCATTTTCTTTTCGATGAGTCATGTCTCAAAGCTTTCCTTGATTTAAAATAAAAGTTAGTCACCGCACCCATAATCGTGGCACCAAACTGGAAACTTGATTTTGAACTTATGTGTGACACAAGCGATTATGCGGTTGGTGCGGTGTTGGGCCAAAGAAGAGATAAAGTTTTTCATGCTATCCACTATGCTAGTAAAGTGTTAAATGAAGCACAAGTCAATTATGCGATAACTGAAAAAGAGTTACTAGCTATAGTGTACGCATTGGAAACTTTTAGAGCTTACTTGATTGGTTCAAAAGTTGTAGTCTACACTGACCACTCGGCGATCAAATATTTGCTAACCAATCCGGATTCCAAACAAAGACTAATTCATTGGATTCTCTTACTACAAGAGTTTGATTTGGAAATCCGGGATAAAAAAGGTTCCGAAAACTTGGTGGCGGATCATTTGTCTCGGTTGGTCAATGTGGACATTACAAACAAAGAAGAGGAAGTAAGAGAAGAATTTCCGGATGAAAAACTGTATGCGATTCAAGTGAGGCCTTGGTTTGCTGATTTTGCTAATTATAAAGCAACCGATTTAACACCGGAAGACCTCACTTGCAATCAAAGAAGAAAATTCTTGGCGGATGCAAAATATTATGTTTGGGATGATCCGTATCTGTTTAAAGTGGGTGTAGACAATATTTTGAGAAGGTGTGTAACAATTGAGGAGTCAAAGGACATCCTTTGGCATTGTCACAACTCTCCATACGGAGGTCACTATAGCGGTTTGAGAACAGCCACTAAAGTGCTCTAATCGGGCTTTTATTGGCCATCTTTATTTAAAGATGCACATGATCATGCGAAGAGTTGTGATACATGCCAACGGAGTGGAGGAATAGGAAAACGGGACGAAATGCCTCTAACCAACATGCTAGAAGTAGAAGTTTTTAATTGTTGGGGTATTGATTTCGTTGGCCCATTCCCCTCTTCTTTCTCAAATGAGTACATACTAGTGGCCGTTGACTATGTCTCGAAGTGGGTAGAAGCAATTGCTTCACCTAAGGCCGATGCCAAGACAGTGATTAAATTTTTAAAGAAAAACATATTTTCACGTTTTGGTGTGCCTAGGGTGTTGATAAGTGATGGAGGATCACACTTTTGCAATACACCTCTAGAAAAAGTTTTGCAACATTATGGTGTAAAGCACAAGGTGACCACTCCCTACCACCCACAAGCGAATGGTCAAACGGAGATTTCTAACCGGGAAGTCAAGCAGATCCTTGAGAAAACAGTCTCGAATTCAAGAAAATATTGGTCTTTAAAACTGGATGAGGCTTTGTGGGCATATCGTACCGCCTACAAAGCACCTATTGGGCTAACTCCGTTTCAAATGGTGTATGGGAAGACTTGTCATCTTCCAGTAGAAATGGAGCATAGGGCATTATGGGCTCTCAAATTCTTGAACTTCGACTCTACTTTAGCTGGAGAAAGAAGAAAAGGACAACTCCATGAATTGGAGGAATCAAGGAACAACGCTTACCATTCGAATAAACTTTACAAGGAAAAGGTAAAGGCGTACCATGATGGAAAGGTCCGTCATAAGGAGTTTCATGTTGGACAAATGGAATTTCTTTTCAACTCAAGGTTGAAGTTATTCCCTGATAAGCTGAAGTCAAAGTGGTCAGGACCGTTTGTTGTCAAAGAGGTGCGCAACTATGGGGCCATTGTGATCGAGGATCCAAAGTCACAAGAGAGCTGAACTGTAAATGGCCAAAGACTCAAAGTCTACCATAGTGGCGACGTAAATCGGGATGTGTGTGTCATTTATCTATCCAGACCGAGCTAATCATTGGATTGTCGAGCTCTAAACGACGTTAAACAAAGCGCTTGTTGGGAGGCAACCCAACATTGTAAGTCTGCATTTTAAATTTTCTCAATTCCGCTGTTTTGATATTCTGTTGTGTTAAATTTTGAAAAATTTAAGTTCTGTTTTCTGCCGTTCGCCCCGCAACCATCTTTCGCCCAGCGAACTGAATGCAAAGCTTCAGTTCGCGCCGCGAACAAGGTTCGCCCCGCGAACGGTGCGTGGCAGAACCACTTAAGTTTTGTTTAGGTTATTTTTCCTGTTCATTCTATTTCATTTTCAAAACTTCAACCTTCCCTCTTTTTCACTCCCACTCCCCAAAACTTCTCAAAACTCAAGAATTTCCTTCCCCACTTCCCAAATCCTCAGTTGTTAGCTAAGATTCAAGTGCACTTCAATAAGGTATGTTGTTCTTTTCATGTTCTCTTATCCATTCCTTTTGGGTTCTGATTTAGGTAAGGTTAGGGTTTTGTAGAAAATTGAAATTGACACTTGAAACAACCTTGCATGTCTAATGTGGATTCAGAATAGGATTAGGATAGAGAGTGTGATTAGGACTGATTGAAAGTAAAAACCTTAAAATCCCTGGAACCCTAGCAGGCTCCTGGAGATTTCCTGGTTCGCAGGGTTCGCGCCGCGAACTGGGAAATTCCAGTGTTGTGTTTTATGCTGCTTGATTGCTAACTCTCATCATGTTTTATTGTGTGGTTGTTCTGATGTTTATTGCAGATGTCTAAGAGAACCAAAACCACGGCCTCCGTTCAACCCCGTTCATTAAGACGATTCACAAGTGACGAACACAAAGAACGATTTGAAAACCTAATCAAGAGAACCATCCAACCGGAAAGGTTCATCCGTTTATTACCGGGTGGGACTTATCGGAATGTGGTTTCAAATTTTGAGAGACGAAGGTGGACCAAACTTTGTGAACCAGAAGCGGCGATCAGTTATGATATTGTTCGGGAGTTCTATGCAAACGCTATGCACCTTGAAGAGGGAGTAGCTTTCAACTACCAAACAAGGGTGAGAGGCAGGATTATTTCTTTTGGCAGAGATGCAATTAACTCATATCTTGGAAATCCTCTAACCCTGAGAGAGAACGAGCGGTGCGAGTATCGTACCCAGGAATTGGCAAATGTTTGGGATCTTCAAGCGATGAATGCTACCCTGTGCCTTTAAGAAAAATCATTTGACCTAAATGATCAAGGACTTCCAAAATCTTGGAAAAGAGAAAATCTAAATCTGGAAGCAAGGGCATTTCTGGTGCTGCTGTTGAACAACATCCGGCCAAGGAGCCGCAGCACCACGATCCCTTTGGATGTAGGGTGTTTGCTGTACTACATTATGATCGCCAAATCTGTGGATGTAGCATCAATCATAGCGGGAGAAATGCGGAAGATGGCTATAAGTGGAACCAAATTTGGTGGTAAAGCAGGTGTGCTTGCATACCCGTGGCTGATCATGGGACTTTGCCGAAGGGAGAATGTTGCCATTCCGGATGAATTACACTTCTCTATCACTAGTGTGATTAACGATGCTTATCTGAATAGGTTCTGCCAAAGCCAAATGGATAGAACCGAAGGAGCTGGGACTTCGTCATCCAGACCCCGACCCCACACCACTCTAGTCTTCGACCAGATGGCGTTTGCCAATTATTGCTGTGAGAGCTTTGAGGCCTCTAGGAGGTCTCAATCATTTATCTTTGATGCTATGCAGCAACAAATTCAGAACACGTTCCTTGCACCCGAAGCCCGCACATTTCCTTCTCAGGCGGAATATGTCGCTTATGCTAATTTGCTTGAGGGCAGGCCAGCTTTTATGGGGGGTGCAGGAGGTGGTGCAAACCATGGCGATGAGATGGAGGACGTCCTTGGATCTGTTGGTGGCGGCCAAGTGGAGGAAGATTGAGAAGTTGGTGAATTTGAGAAGTTTGTTTTATTTTGAGTTTTCTTTGTATTATTTTGTTTTTGAAGAATTTTGATGTACTTTTGGGTGACTCTAGTTCACCAAAACTTTGGTTTGATTAGTTGTTTTGATAATTGCATGAATACTTTTTGAAATTTAAGTGTGTTACAATCAATTTGGTTTACCAAAAATTTTTTGTTTAATTGTTCTTACTCTTAAGTCAAGCTTAAAGCAACCAAGAAATGTTCGCAAAGAAAGAAGCATAGGAAACTTCAAGTGGTGATGATAAGAATTAGTGTCGGCATTTCAAGGTACACTTTATCGCTTTCTAGACTTAACATGAGTATTTTGATGGTGTGTGCAAATTTCATATCATAAATTCATTGAAATATATGTCATTTTTGAATCAAAATAGGACTTAACCAATTGTGAGGAAGCTTTCCATTGTACACTAAAAAGCGGGAAACTGAGCATTATTTCAACTCATTCTTATCATGCTAAATCATGCATCAATCTATTTTTGTGTGAAAGTTTTGAAAATGATAGAGGCATTGTTTGTTGAGAAAAACCACTTGACCAAAAAGTTTGAATCAACTAACCTTGTGAGGAGTAATCCTTAGTTAAACCCCTTTGAGCTTATTTTAGGATTCATTTGATGGATAATTGTAAATCAATTGAAAATTCTGGAATAAATGAATCCTAATTTCTTTCGTGTCAATTGAACCCTCAAACCGAGTTGTTTGTAAAATTTTTGCCTTTTGCTTATGTCTAAGTAGGGAGCATTTTTGAATAGATTTGGTTGTGGAATCTAAAGTTGGGGAGAGTAAAGAAAAAAGAGTTGATTAGAAACTTGGAGAAGTGAGTTTTTATGAAAGGGTAAAAATTTGAAAAGAAACAAGAAAAAGAAATCACCCTTGAAACCATAGAGCAATGAAAAAGAAAAGAAAGAAAGAAAAACAAAGAAAATGCTCATGGTTGTGTGGATGTGAAAAGAAAAAGAAAAAGATAGGGATCAAAGAAAGGGAAATTGTGTAGAGTTGAATGTTTGGGAATGCTCCCTTAGGATAGGCAACTTTGTTGAATTCTCTTAATCATATCCTTTCTTGTAACCTAAGCCACATTACAACCTTTGAAAGACCTCTTGATTCTCATTTTTCACATGATTTGGCATTTGTTGTGATAACCGCATGATTTGAGTTGTTGTTGATTTAATTGCTTGGATGAGTGAAAGTAACCCTTCATATAATTCATCATTATTATGATGTGTGTGTAAGTTTGATTCAATTTTGACATATATGGCTTTGAATTCCTTGGAATGATTTTTGCACTCAACCATTTCTCTTATTCATGTTTTGTCTAGAATTGAGATAGATGGATTGAGAAATTGCCAAACACTTTTGAACCATTTGAATGTCCTTGGTAAATCCTTGTTTCAATCTTTTGTGTCATTGCTTTGGTTGTGATGGTGGAAACTTTTGTTTAGGGATAAACAAAATGCTAAGTTGGGGAGAGTTGTTATGGACCAATTAGTACTACTTTTTATATCATTTTATTGGTCCCTTTTACCAAGTTTTGATGAAATTACACACTTTTATTCTCACTATTTTGTATAAATGTAATTAGGTTTAATTTATTTTGTTTTGAATAGTTATTTCACATATTTGTTAGTTTTGTAGAATATTTGGGCAAGAGAGCTTTGGAATGCACAATCATAATTTTAAAGAAGTGTTGAATGCAACTTGGAAGCCTAACTTGGAAGAATACCATTTGGAAGACCCCTTGGATGAAGCTTGCAAAGCAAGGAAGCTGAGATAACTTCAGTTTGCACCGCGAACCACCTTCGCGCCGCGAAGCCTGCGAATCCAGCAAGCTGTTTTTGGGCCAAGGGTGCTGTTTTTCATGACCAGCTGGTTTTGCCATTTTGGTGTCTGCCTTGGGGGAGTTTTTCTGCCTTAGATGAGAAATGATCATTTTAGGAAATGTCAACCCTTTTAGAAAATCAGAATGGAAAGTGATATTCATTCTAACACATTAACACATTCATTGATACTTTGATATTTTGTAAGAGAGAAAAACAGAGTTTTTCTTCCATTGCATTTTTGCTTTTGAAAATGATGAGGAGGAGCTAAACCCCATTTTGTCAAGATTGGAGGTAGTAGCTATTCTCATTTGTTTATGCATTCCATTTGATTTATATATATGACAAAAGATTGTTGATGTATTGAATGCTATTTTTGCCCTAAGTTGAAAATCAGATTTGAGTAATTGTTGAAAGAGATTATTTGAGTCTTGACATAAAATAGATTTTCAAGTAATGAATAAGTTGTAGAGATAGATTTATTCATTACTCTTCTTTGGTACCAATCATTAAAGATTGCTATATTGATAGTTAGGTGGAGAGATCGTCTAAGGATCAATATAGTGATTATCACAATATCATTTAGACATAAATGATATTGAGAGGATACTTGAACATCATCAATAATCTGAAATCTATATAGTTATCATAAGGAATCATAAGCACTTGAAATAGTGAACTCCAATCTTGCCAAGCTTTTACATTTGATTAAAACCATTTTACTGTTTTTAGTGATATTTACTCAAAAGATAACTTTCCAAACAAAACAACTTTGTTACTTCCTAAACTTATAACAATTTGGATTATAGAACGGCCGTAATAACAACCAATCTCTGTGGATACGATATAAAAATATTTGCTGAAGATATACTTTTCAACATCAACATAAATATTTTAGCTCATGGTGATCAAAAGAAACACATCAACACAAGTTCTTAAAGTTAACATTTCTAAACACAAATGAAAAGGAAATGAAAATCTAAGTGTAACACCTCTACTTCTTGCAATATTTAATCAGCGAGAGGTGATTTCTATCATGTTTGGTAGCTCAATACTTCTTAAAGAAAGGAAATATGAGAGGTCCTCTTCATTTATAGTTCAAATTTATTCTTCTTCACACAAGATGTTTTTCTAAGTTATTTCTCAAGTATCTCAAATTTTGAACCTCTTTTCATTTTTCTAATGTAGTTCTTTTATATATTTCTAGTTTTAGGGTTTCCTTGAGTCATTGATCATGGGCCTCATGATTATCCATTTTCTTAATATTGAGATCATTCACTCCTTTCAGCATCTTCTGACTTTAAGGCTTGTTGGGAAGTGAGGTTACATTGAAGCTGCATTTCTAGAGTGGCATAACTTGTTACCAGAGTACTCATACACAAGTAAAAAACACATAAAACTCACAAACGAGAGCACCAAGTCTGCTCCATGATAGTAAAGTTAAAATGAACAAAATATAGTTACTTCATCCTAATTATGCTTATCAAAACAAGATAGAATCCAGTAATAAGGGATTAAATATCTTACAAATAATGAGTTATCAATAACCTAAGCTGACTTATTTATATGAAGCTCTTTAATTTGACAATGTCGTATAAATATACTCTTTGTCTTTACTCAATTTAATCAAAGTTTCATGCAATATCTCAATTTCATTTATCAACGAGAATCACATGTTTCACATCTATTTTATTTTAATTTTTTTCGTCTAAGCACATTGATTTCATCATTGATTCTATTATTTTCACTATCAAGTGCTTTAATGTGATTATGAAATTCTACGATATTATTTTCTAGCTCATCATTTCTCTTACTAAGTTTAACACTTAAATCAAATATTTGCTTGTAACATAGAGTAGTTATCTCATTGTCATATTCACATGTAATCATAAAGAAAAAAGTTACCGCTTCATGTGATTCCTATATCAATTCTTTAGAATATACTTCATTTGAATCTCCATTTGATATTTCAAATAATACTTTAGATGACTGATATGATGAAGATTTTTCATTTGTTGTTACCAATTTTTCATATGATACTACAAATTCTTCATATGATGGTACAAGTTCTTCATATGATGTTTCAGACTTTTCATATGATCCTTTAGATGATGAATCTTCAAAAGATTCTTCAAACACTGATGATGATTCTTCATATGATTTTTATGATGAAGATTCTTTAGGAAACTAATAAGATAATTCCTCATATGCATTTGAATTTTCTTATTTAAGAAGTTGAATTAATTTTGTAAGTTTCTAGATGATCTCCTTTTTATTTTATTTATCTTGTAGATCATTAACATCCTTTGTATCTTCAGAGTCAATTGTTGAATCATGTTTCTGATACCAGTTCTTGAATCTTATATATTTATTAGATACTGAGTTTTGAAATTAGTTTCAAGAGTTTGGATACTTGATAAACATCTTGGAATATTTCTTCAATGTCACTTGGTGTCTCAACTTCTTGAACAATGGTGATTTGCTTTTCCATCTTAGTTGGAACTTCATAGATTTCCTTACGGGTGTCCTACACTTCTTTAACAATGGTATAGTGAAAAACATAATTTTACTCTCTAGTGCTTAACTCACTTGTCATAAAGTTCTTATATTTAAACCATTGTTGCACTTTTCTCTTTTCTCATGTTGTCCACAAATTACTCAATTTGTTTACTACTCCATTATTAGAAAAAAATAGTAAGAATAAAGGGACCATCTAAAAGATAATATCATATATCACAATCAATAGAATAAAAAACATTTTTATTCTCACTTTCCATATAGTAAACCTTTCACCATTAAATGTGGAGTTTTGTTCATCAAATTCCTTATGTTAAAAGAATAAGTATTGAAGTCATCATACTATCTTTTGAGATTATTATTTTTATCATAGGAGTTAGGAATTGATGCCACTTTTTGATCAAATGACTATAAATACAAGAGGGGGTGGGAGCCAATTGCGATATTCTAATTTAGTAAACAATTTATAAAACTTTAATTTTTAAAAATGTTTATAGTAGTATAAATAAACTAACAAAGGATTAGAAGAGGAATAAATAAAAAGGATAATAAGAAGAGAGATACATAGTGGAAAAATAATAAACAATAGAAAGTAAAGACAAAATGGATAGAGAGATTGTACCAGAGATTTATACAGCTTCGACCTAACCATTTAGCCTAATCATGTCCCAAAGAGTTTCCTCTTGAGAGTTCCAATAAAATTAATATTGAGCTTGTAAAGGATTATCCCAAACAACCTTTAAAAAGTTCTTGGAGCTTTTACATAGGATCAATCCACACACCATATAACAACAAATGGAACTTTTACACGAGCTTAGGTAAAGAATCGCCAAACTGAGCTTTTCTACAAGCTTATATTGAGAATTTTCACCCAAGCTCTTTCATGTTTATCTTGAAACCTTAAAATATTTTACAAATATATTACACAAGAGAGTCAAACCCTTGAGTAAAAAAAGTTAAGCACATCACCAGTGCATCATAACTCTTAAAGGATTTTTAACTCCTTCAGAACTAAGGCAATTTTAGTGAAAAAATACTTTTAGAAGGAAGATAGTAAAAAGGGTAGTAGAAAGGTTTCTATTTTAAAATATGATGTAAAATAAAATGAGGAAAAGCATCATTCATATAGAAAAAGTATTGGCTAAAAAAGGAAATAATTCATATAAATTGTTTTAAAATTTAAATCGGCTAACTTTAGTTGTTTAATCAATTTACCAACCCAAATAAGGAAAGTTTGAATTTTGTTGTAACCTAATTTATTAATATCTCACTTAACCGGTTAAGAGGCATTAAAAAATATTAAATAGATTATAGAAAGCCCTTAATTGATTAATTAATGTAAAATACTTCCTAATTGATCAACCAAACTTCTAACCAATTAAGAGAATGGTGAAAAATGCTTTAAGACATTTTATGAAAAAGGAAAAATGTTTGAAAATCTTTTTGTGTATAGGTTCATTGCCTTATTTCCTCAAGACTACTCTTATCCCTTTTTACTATAAGTTGGTTAACCTAATGTGTTAAACGCATGACTAGGAAAGCTTTCAGAATTTCTCACTTTTACAACTTTAATACTTCAAGTTCCTTTGCTTGATTCATCACTGTCTAGCACTTTAACTATAACTTGAATTATTTTATTGATAATCCTTTAGATATCTTGTTTGTATTCCATCATCACGAACAACTAGATAATTGTATTCAACCCCCTCTTTAAGAGTTGTCACCAAGAACTATTGAAAGAGATATTAACACAAAAAAAATGAATTTTTTTTATGATAACAACACATCTCTCTAGGATGTGCCAAAATAAAATAAAATAAAAGAAAGAAAAAATGATACATATAAATATTGGAGTGGACCCGGTTTCCCTAAGCGAGTCCCTCCTAGCTTTTGTAGGTTGTTTGTTTATTGGGTGTTCATGCTTTTGTACAGTTATTTATTTAACTGCCTTATCTTATCGCATTGTGCACATATCATTGCTATATTTGCTGGTTCTATTTTTGTGATGAGATGTTCTATGAGAGATAAGCCCATTACCCGGGCTTGAGTGTACACACAGGTTTTAGAGTGGATAGTCATGAGGCTTGCATGGCATGTTGCTACGTTAAGTCGTTCATGAAAACCCACACCCAAACGAGGTTTCTTTTGGATATGTTCTGTCCTACGGGTGTTCCGTAACGGCATGATGTTCCTCTAGAAATCGTCGACCTTGGTGACCATTTCCCGAGAACTCAGTCGAGGCCTCTCCTCCGAGACGTGATTATGTTAGCTCTAGTGGGCGCATTCTCGCTGATCAATCCGAGGACCTCGAGACTGGGAACTTGCTATTAGGATGTCCTGTTGAGGGGAGTCAGTGGAGGTCTTTTATCCCGTAATAATGCCAAACCTTTAGTTGTAAACGTATTATTCTCGACTGAAGGGCCAAAGTTGACAAACTTCTGTTCTTAGAACCTACCAGTGAGGGGCGGGCTAAATTCAGGAAACTTTAACCTCCAACCAACCCGGTTTTCTGGAGCAGAGTTGTGATCTTGTATTATATTCCTCAGTGGGTTTCTCTTCAGACAGTGCAACCCGACAAATGTTCAAGCAGATACAACAATCCTGATTGACATGCCTTTGCATTGAAAATAACATCATCTGCATATTTGCATCCAACATCTCATGCTTATTCATTTGCATGGTATTCCCTTTCAAAGGGAGGGCGCCTTAAAATTGAATACGCAGCGCATCGCATACCATGCATATTAACCCTTGTCTGTTTTGCAGGTGTCACCGCAGTGTCTAAAGTTTGTTCCCTGTTTCAGGCATTATTGGTCCCAAGCGAGTCCACAGGTACCCGACCAAGGAAAATCGTCCGCAACTAGCAATGGACCAGGTACAGAAAGAGTTGGCTGATATGCGCGAAAGGATGGATCAGTTCATGACATTGATGACTGGTATGGCAGAAGGCCAGGAAAAGCTGAGGGAATTGGTTGAGCAACCGAGGCCTGATCCAAAGGTGGAGATACCAAATGCTGAAGGAAACCCTGGTAACCCTGGGAACGCTGATAACCCTGTGAACACTGGTAATGCGGGTAACGCGAATGCTGATGGAAACCCGGGTAATGTTGGCAACACGGGGAATGTTGGAAATGGTATTGGCGGAAGGTACAATGTGAATCAAGGAATTCATATTAACGGACACCCCGTTACTGAAGATTATCAGTATGATCAATTCTCTGTGCACGACGAAGCTCATGAGTACACTCGCCGTATGGATGAGCTTGCTGAGAAGCTCAAATCTTTGGAGTCTCAAAATTCCTTATGTTTTGATGTCACAAATCTTGGTCTGGTTCAGGGAGTAAGGATCCCTCACAAGTTCAAACCCCCTACTTTTGAGAAATACAACGGGGCTTCTTGCCCACACACTCATCTCCAATCTTATTTGGGAAGGTTGGGAGCTCACACGGAAGATGAAAAGCTGTGGATGTACTATTTTGAAGACAGTCTAACTGGAGCTTCTCGTGAATGGTATTCTCATTTGTCCCGTACTATCAATACAACTTGGACATGGCTCCAAATCGGACCTTGTTGCAAGGAATGTCTCAGAATGCCAAGGAGACCTTTAGAGAATATGCTCAGTGTTGGAGACAAATTGTTGCGTCCGTCCAACCCCCTATGTCTGAAAGGGAGATGGCAGACATGTTCATGAACACTCTTCAAGGCAATTATATTGAGAGATTGGCTGCTTGCCTGTAAATCAGCTTTGCAGAGATAGTAGTTGCTGGAGAAAGAATCGAGAGTCTGTTGAAGATGGGCCGAATTCAAGACAATAGTGCTTCCAAGAAACCGGTTGCTGGTAACGGTCAGCGAAGAAGAGAAGGCGAGACAAGCGCTGTGTATGTCGGCAGAGGCAGGGGTAGAGGACGCCTTAATTATTATCAAGGTCAAGTGGCCGCAGTCACTATTCCAACACCTACTCCTCAACAGCAACAACAACCGCAGTATCATCCATAACAGCAACCCTGATACAACAATCAACAACAAGGAGGTAATCTGGGTCAGCAGAGACACTATCAACAACGTCCGAGGCAGACGGACCGGGTAATTGAGCCAATCCCCATGCCTTATTCTGTATTACTCCCCAGGCTGATTGACTTGAATCTGGTTACGTTAAGAACTCTGGCTCCACCAATCGATCCCAATAATTTGCCCAGAGGTTATGATGTCAACGCCAGATGTGCTTTTCACTCCAACGCACCTGGCCATACTATAGATAATTGCAAGGCTCTCCAGCTAAAAGTACAAGATTTGAGAGACGCAAAGGCTATCAATTTTTCTCCGGTGCCTAATGTTATCCAAAACCCGATGCCAACCGACGACGGGCAAAGGATTAATGCTGTTGATAGCGGGGAAATTTTGAATTTGGTTTCTGATGTGACTAAAGTGAAGACTTCGCTATCGGTGGTTAAAGACCGACTTTTGAAAGGACGGATTTTCCCGGGCTGTGGGGAAGAGTGCAGAAATTGTCAAGCTGCCGAGAATGGATGTGACCGTTTGAGAAGAGGTATTCAGCAACTGATAGATGAAGGTTGTCTTCAGTTCGATCAGACCCGTCCATTGAAGAATGATGTGTCGACAGTGACGATTTATTTCACTCCTAAAGAAATATATGTTCCCAAGAGACCCGCTCCGATAACAGAATATTTCCCAGAAAGTACAGAACCAGCAACGGTGAACGTCGAAAGTCCAACACCAATTACAATTTACTCTAACAGCCCTCAATCGGCTTTGGTTAGTCCGGTCACCATCACGGTACCAGGACCTGTTCCGTATGAGAAAGACAATGCTATCCCGTGGCACTATGGGGATGATATCTACTTCCAGGGGCGGAAAGTTAACGATGAAGACATTGACATTGGTAGCTCCGCTGTAGAAAATGTTGGAGGGGTTGGTGGCTTCACCCGCAGTGGACGCCTATTTGCACCATCAACATTGCGCACGAATACTGAAGTTGTGGCAGCTGCCAAGGCTAAAGGAAAACAGATAGCCACCGAAGAGGTTACTACTGAGGAAGCTCCTCCTAAGACCGCGTTCGAGAAGAAAGTGGATGAGTTATTGAGGATTATCAATAAAAGTGACTACAAGGTAGTCGACCAGCTAAATCAGACACCCTCAAAGATCTCCATTCTCTCATTATTGATGTGCTCTGAGGCGCACAGAGCGGCCTTGTTGAAAGTACTGAATATGGCCTATGTTCCACCAGAGATAACTGTTAACCAGCTGGAGTCGGTAGTTTCAAATGTAAACGCTAGCCATGGGCTAGGTTTCACCAACTATGACCTGACATCTGAGGGCAGGAATCATAACAAAGCTTTGCATATCACAATGGAATGCAAGGGGGTGGTGCTTTCCCATGTTTTGGTTGATACAGGCTCTTCTATGAATGTTCTTCCAAAGAAAGCCTTAATGAAGTTGGATTGCGATGGCATCATCCTGAGGCCAAGTAATTTAGTTGTGAGGGCTTTTGATGGCTCTAAGAGAGCTGTCTTTGGCGAAATTGAGTTGCCAGTTAAGATTGGACCGCAGGTGTTCAAGAGCACCTTTCATGTGATGGATATCCAGCCTGCATATAGCTGTCTGCTAGGTCGGCCCTGAATTCATGTTACCGGTGCTGTTACTTCTACTCTCCACCAGAAGCTCAAATATGAACTAGAAGGTCAAGTCGTCACTGTCTGTGGTGAAGAGGATATTTTTGTTAGCCACCTGTCTACGTTTAAGTATGTGGAGATGGATGGCGAGATGCATGAGATGCTGTGTCAGGGCTTCGAAGCCATAAACATCAGTGAGGTCGCGCCCGAAGTTGTCTTTTCACCTAAGTCTGAGAAGGTCGGGACTTCTATCTCTTCATACAAGCAAGTTGTTGAAGTGGTTAAAGCTGGTAATGCCCAAGGCTGGGGCAAATTTGTGGAGCCAGTCATCAAAGGAGACAAGTTTGGATTGGGGTTTACTCCGGAGTCTCAGAAGAATGAAGCCGGTACTTTCTCCAGCGGAGGTTTGGTTTCTCCCCACATCATCAATGCTGCAGATGAAGACAAGGCTGACAGCGACTGTGACTTAGATAGCTGGATTCGACCGTGTGTCCCGGGAGAAAAGCTCAACAATTGGTCGTCTGAAAAAGTCGTCCGGGTTACTCTACTGAAAGAGTAATTTTTATTGTTTTCCTTTTTACATGCATAATAAAGTCTTACACTTTGCCCAAGGTGTAATGACTCATCTGTAGGGCCATCCATTTAGTCGCATTTCGCAATTATTTTCATCATCAATAAAGGACAGCTTTTGCAAACAATTTTGTGTTCTCTTTCTTTCAGTTATTTTCTACTTTTACAGAAAAACAATAAAAAATGGCAATGTTTCTTTTTTTCGTTTTCTTTCCTTTCCAAAAAAAAATCTCGCATGATCCTCCATCGTGCAGAGATGACCACCCGGATCTCACTGCTAACGACACTGCTATGGCCAAGTATGACTTCGACAAACCTATCTATCAAGTCGGGGAAGGGGTTGAGGAAGATTGTGAATTGCCTGAAGAGTTAGCCAGGTTGTTGAAACAGGAGGACTGAGCTATTACACCTTATCAGGAGGTGATTGCGACCGTCAACATTGGCATCGAAGACGACAAGAAAGAGATCAAGATCGGGGCCAGTCTACAGGCCGAGGTGAAAGAACAGTTGATCAGTATGCTTCGTGAGCACGTTGACATCTTTGCTTGGTCCTATCAAGATATGCCAGGTTTGGATACAGACATCGTTGTGCACAGGTTACCGTTAAATAAAGATATATCGCCGGTGAAGCAGAAGTTACGCCGAACTCATCCTGACATGGCGATGAAAATCAAAGAAAGCGGTAAAATGTGGGAAAGATAAAGGATCATGTACTTGACTGTGTTGGAAAGGTCAATGGGTTGTGTGCTCGGTCAGCATGATGAGTCAGGTCGAAAAGAGCATGCAATATACTACCTTAGCAAAAAGTTTACCGACTGTGAACAAAGATACTCACTGCTCGAGAAAACTTGCTGCGCTTTGGCATGGGCTGCTCGCCGACTAAGACAATATATGTTGACTCACACGACTCTATTGATATCAAAGATGGGTCCAGTCAAGTATATTTTTGAAAAGCCGGCGCTTACCGGAAAGGTTGCTAGGTGGCAAATGATACTGACAGAGTATGACATCCAATACACCTCACAAAAAGCCATCAAAGGAAGTGTCTTGTCAGACTATCTTGCAGAGCAATCGATTGATGATTACCAACCTATGAGGTTCGACTTTCCTGATGAGGACATCATGTTTCTCAAATCGAAAGATTGCGAGGAACCACTCCCGGAGGAGGGGCCTGACCCTGAATCCAAATGAATTATGATGTTTGATGGGGCGGTCAACGTCAATGGTCGCGGAGTTGGTGCAGTGTTGATCACGCCGGAGGGGGTTCATATGCCATTTTGTGCCAGAATAACTTTTCCCTGCACCAACAATGAAGCCGAATACGAAGCTTGTATCCTAGGACTTGAGGAAGCCATCAACCTACGGATTAATAACAGCTATATGCCATGGCCAACTATATCAGAGACGAATGAAGAGAGCGTTTGATCAGAAAGTGCGCCCTCAGGAGTATCAAGTTGGTGAATTGGTACTCAAAAGAATTCTTCCTCCCAACACAGATCACAAGGGCAAATGGACACCGAACTATGAGGGTCCATACGTGGTTGAAAGAGTTTTCTCTGGCGGAGCTTTGATGCTAACAACCATGGATGGCGAAGACTTCCCATCCCCTGTCAACTCAGACGCAGTTAAAAAAATACTTCGCATAATTGACCCGCTGGACAAAAGAAAGAGTGTCCAGGCAAAAAAAGGCATCTCGACGAACCAAAAAAAAAGAATAAAGAGGTTCGGGCAAAAATTAGGGATATAAAAATAAAAAATGTACACCCGGTGAGTCGAAACCCGATAGGGTGGCTCAGGCAAAAATGGGTATCCCGGTGGATTAAAAACCCAAAAGGGAGATCCAGGCAAAAGTTAGGGAATAAGCGAATGACTGCAATCTGAGTTCATCTATGTTATATCACCGTTTCATTCAATCCGGCAATCTTCGAAGGTTAAAAGATCGACTAATCATCCACTTCAGAAGGCAAGATGAGCAGAGCGTCTTGAGGTCATATGAGCCATAGCAGAGTCGAAACTCAGTGGGACCCTGTATCCACATTGCCATTAGGATAGTTTTATTTTTTTCAATTTATAGCGATCGCCTCTTTTCAGGGATCAGCTTCCTGATGTACTCGCCTATTCCTGGCACAAATTTTTCAACCAATAAAAGTCGAATAATTCAACTAAAAAGCCTCTTTATTTTTCATTTATCAGTTTGTTGGCAAAAGATGTCTGAATTCTTGATGAAACATATTGCATATGAATATAATGGCGGCTTTTGCAGATGATTTGCACAGGAAAACACTTAAAATTGCTTTGAATGTGCTTAATCCCGGACGGTGAATTCAAACCGAGCAATTCCCCCGGGACATACGTGTGTGTTTGCAGGTCACAGGAACCGGATGCCAAGTCATGAATCCTCATCCCCAAGCGGTTGACAAAGTCTCTCCTCAGCAGAGCATGTCCCCCCAGTAGAGTCGCACCTTGTATCCCCAGCAACAGCAGAGTAGTTGCATACCCAACAAACAAGAGGGTGGTGTCCCTAGTGTTCATCTCATTCCCCAGCAGATTTATTTTTAACAGATTTGTTTTGATCCTCTGCCTGAGGACGATTAGCAAGTTCATATCCCCAGCAAAGGTCGATTCCTATGACATTTCCCCAGGAAGTGCTTTCCCCACAGACTCTCCTCACAGAGCCTCGCCAAACAAAGTTTCCAAAGTTGATACTTCCCCAGCAAGGTCAACTTTCCAGAAAAAAGCCGATTTATTTTCGGTGGCTCCCCGGTCCCGGCAGACGGATCATTCCCCACAGCGCATTTAAGGATTGATACAGCGATCTGTTCCCTACCGGAGCTTGCTTCCCCAAGCAGATTTCTTTTTACACCATGCATAACATTTGCATTTGCATGCATATCAAGCATACACATAAGCTGATAAACAGGTTCTTCAAAGCAGACCGAAGAATTGCTTTACAACCAAAGTCATGAGATTCAGCCAGTAGATCAAGTGTGTGTGATCCAGCATGAGGGTCATTTCGAAGATTCAACCTGAGAATCATTTTCCAATGAGCCAGCCTGAGGTTCAATTTGAAGATTCAGCCAGAGAATCGCCTACAAGCGTTATTTCCCCAGCAAGCCAGCTAGAGGAGTAGATTGACAGTTCAACAGAAAATCAATCTACAAGAGGGTCCAGCCCGCGGATCGCAATTTAAAAACAAAAGTCTAATTGAAGAGTTGTTACAGCATGTTCTAGCCTGAAGAATATGTATGAAGCCTAAAAGTGGAGTATTCTCGGAGCTGCATATCTAACATGAAGGTTGGGTGTAGATTTCGAAAGAGGGTCAACCAGCGCGTGCCTCAGATGCCAGATCCTGATGATGGGAATTTATCATCAAAACGAAGTAGATCTAGCCAGAAGATCGAAGTCAGGTCTAGCCCGAAGACCGGAAATAGATTCAGCCAGAGAATCAAAGAGAATAGATTCAGCCAGAGAATCGAAACAAAGTAGATCTAGCCAGAAGATCGAAGAAGATCTAGCCAGAAGATCGAAGTCGATTCAGCCAGAGAATCGAAGAGAATAGATTCGGCCAGAGAATCGAAACAAAGAAGATCTAGCCAGAAGATCGAAGAAGATCTAGCCAGAAGATCGAAGAAGATCTAACCAGAAGATTAAAATCGTATCCAGCCTGAGGATCAAAATTAATATCCAACCAGATGACTAAATTGAGTATAGATTCAGCCAGAGGATCGAAACTCCAGGTTAAGTCAGAAGACTGATTCAGATTCAGTCAGAGGATCGGAAGAGAAATAAACAGCGCGGTGTATTTCAACATTTTTGTGGTGTTCTCAGAGCGCAAATTTTCAGGCTGTCTTTGGTATTCAATCACAGCTCACCCTGTTTGTCTGATAAGTTGTTCGCTTTCATCCTGCTCGGGTTAGCTGATGACTGAATAGGGGCAGCTGTAACACCCCAAAATTTGCCCTCCTCATTCATGCATTCATTTTTAGGTCATTTAACATTTCACATTGCATTTCATCATTATCAATCAGAATTAGATACATTGCATTTCATCATGTCAATCGGGATTAACTCCAAGAAGCTTGAACATCATCCAGGACACTTTGTGGGTTCTATTTAGATGATCAGTCAACACAAGGGAAGGACTTGAGTTACTTCCAACAGGGGTCTATTCGTCAGTCAAAACGTTAATCTTGAAGGAGAAAAAGTTTGTTCATGAGCTGTCATGCTCGCTAGGCGAGCAGAATGGGTCGCCTAGCGAGTCCCAAGAAAAGCCACCAGAATCACCTACGCTCAGAGGAATTTCTTGAACTGTCATGCTCGCTAGGCGAAGCCCACGTGTTTTAAAAAAAATAATAAAAAATAATAATAATAATAATAAATAAATAAAATATAACAGAAAATTTTTGGACTTGGGCCTCTCTCATTTGAGCCCACAGGTCCACAAAACTCAGGTTATAAATTCAGAGTTCCAGTGAAACAAAAGGCCATTCTATTCCTATTACCCTGGCTGAGAAAAAGATAGTGAGAGAAGAGCTAACAGAGTTCAGAGCAACCTCCAGAGACTGAAGGGAACTCATCTGCAAAGAACCAATTCCATCTCATATAAACCCTCAGATTGCTTTGCAAACCCAACAGTGCCATTCAATTTCAATCGATCCTCCCCAATCAGGTATGCCCTATTTCCACTACTTTATACTTTCAACCTGAAATTTTTGATACCCTTTTAATGCATTTGTTTGACAAGAGGTTTAGGCCTCCTACCCTTGGTTGCTTTTTGTGAATTTTAATGGCATAATTCATGTGGTTACGTTTTGATTTGGGGCAACTCTTGATTGCACCCCATCTTGTCACTCTAACCTGTTTGTTGAGTTTTTTGTGAGGGCTCACATACTCTTGCAGGGATAACTTGCTTGGTGTTCCACTTTATTTATGGGATACCATTTGGAGGTTTATTCCGATTACCTGTATTGACCTGCTTTCTTTGATGGTGCTAGCTTGAGAGATCTCCGGGTTTCTTATTTCCTTAATTGTTGTTGTTTCGGATCTTTATTCGTGCGATAGATCTCCTGATCCCTTTATTTTTTCCCGCATTTTACCGTTTTCTTAGCTGGAAGACCTCAATAGGAGGCAATGTTTTCTTTTGTTTGTTTACTTTTGTGCCTAAAGACCTCCATGCAGAGGCAATTGGCGGATAAAAAGGATTAGTAGTCAATCCCCCGTTATTCAGTGCGTCGTTCTTTAAGATCACACCACGTGTCGATGCTTCAGAACAAAACCCCAAGATCTTTTGTCTGGTCGGTCAGTGGAGAGGGTTCCATCTTTCTGAACCCTCACGCCTTGTCATGAGCTCACCCGGTCCAGGGTTAAGAGCTATGAGGTCTTATCCTCATTACCCTTCTAATTTGCTCACCCTGACGTTCAATGTCAGTGGTGAAGAGCCCGTTTGATTACCCTTCCATGGCTTGTTTGTCAAGGTTGATATGACCCCTCTTGACTAAAGCCCTACCCATGTATGTTTGAGCCCCTTGTTGGTGTGTTTATTTTATGATACATGTTTTGTGTGATGTGATCGTCCCCCCATAGGATTGCTAGGCTTCGTATAGTCTCCCGTTTGCATGACAATAAGGTAGCGCGGTTCCTTCGTCTAGGACTGCCTTTTTGCATGAGCATCCCTAAAACCCAAACAACTCATTGATTTTTCTTCTCCTAAGAACACGTTTACTCCTTCTACTACAGGCGAGTAAGTCTCCAAAGGTCGAGCATCCGGTAGATTGCGTTGTAACGTCGTTCATCCCAAAACTTAACCCGTAGTTAGCCGAACTACGGCTTGCTTTGATTCTCATTCCAGATGAGATAAGTAGGCATAAGACGTGACGTCTTAGCGAGCACACACTCCCCCTAACCCATAGGTAGCCGAGCTACGAAGACTCTGATTCTCATATTCAGATGGGATACGTATGCAGTGGATGCGACATCCGTGTGAGTCATTTCCTTTTGACCCTTTTTTTTAGTAAATAGTACATTAGATAACCCACACCCTTTCGACAAGAACTACAAGAGTGGATCCCGTAGAGTACTACGGATATGTAGGGGTGCTAATACCTTCCCTTCGCATAATCGACTCCCGAACCCAAGATTTGTTTGCGAGACCTTGTCTTTTCCTTTCCTTTTTCCAGGTTTACTTCGAGCGTTTCCTTTCCCTCCTTTGGGATAAATAACGCATGGTGGCGACTCTTCTGTCATTTTCTTTCTCGCCGGTTGTTTTTTCGCATCTCCTTTTTCAGGTTGCGACACAAGTATATTGAAAGATACATGGATTTGAAATTTGAGGAGCATGAACTGAGTCGCTTTGATTTGACCTCAAAGCAACTCAATCTTGTTGCCTAAATTGGTAGGTCTTCAGAAAACCAATAATCAATCAAAATAGTTGAGAAATATGGGAGAATCGAAGAAGAGAAGTTTGAGGAAATTCACCTTCGGGTAGCTTCAATTTGGCTTGATCTTGCTTCCGATTTGCCTTGGCTCGACTCTAGATGCTTGTAGGAAGTGAAATGGATCAATGAAAGGCTTGGATTCTTGGAGTATCAATCTCAAAACAGAAGGAGAAGTGAAACTCGATTTTAAGTAAAATCCTAAAGTTTATCCTTTAATGGAGGTTATGGAGGAAATGGTTCAAAGCTTGGGCAATAGGGATCTCCATTCTGATCATAATGGTCATGTATTTATAGGGTTTTGCATTGCTTTTCACACACTTGAAAATTTGGTCAAAATTAGAAATTTTGGTGCATGCTTGCATGGGCGTGTGATATGCCCATGGGATGATTGGAATAGGTCCAAAAAAGTGCATGAATGATGTTGAAAGCTTAACATGAGGCAATGCAATTGCACTTGACAAATGATTATGTGATTCATCCAAATGGGACCATGAATAGTAACCATGTGCAAGTCCTTGTAGAATGCTCCAAATACCATGATTTTTGACTTTTGGGAAAGGTGACATCAAGGGGGAAAACTTTGATGTTGAAAACTTTTCCATTTGGAGATTGGATCATGATGAATTTTGAGGTGGAAGTTTGAGAAATCAAACATGATTGAAAAATTTCTAAGTCCCAAGTCAAGTGATCACTTCTTCCATCTTGAATAACTTTTGCTATGAGCTTCAAATAGAAAAGGTTGCTTCATCAAAGTTGTATCTATTTCATTCCTCTTAAATTTGGTCACAAATTGGACATTATTTGGATTTGGCATGATGGAGTTATGCATTTTAGAAGTTGAGGAAAATTGCTTATTAAATGGTAATGGCCCAAAATGACCTATAATGTTTCCTCTTGGCACATGCCCTTGCAAGTAGAATTTGAAATTTCTCAAAGAATCAAAGTTGGATAATACATATTGAAATTGATCATGAAACTTAGATGGCCTGCATATCATGAAAATTGAGCAAGTTATGGTCCTTGGAAGTTGACCTTTTAACTTGGGCACAAACAAAATGACATGTAATCTTTCACCATAAAAAATGACTTTCCAAGCAAGACTAGCTCTTTATGTCAACATGAAAGTTGTTTGGAATGTAATAGATAGTAACTTTTATCTTGGAATAATTTTCATATGACAAAAATTGTAGGAGATAGGGTCTAGGGAACCCTAGTTTTGACTAGTTGACTTTCTCTGGTCAACCTCTTTGAACCAACTTGCAAACTTGAAGCTCTTTTGATCTCTGGGACTCGTGGAGGATCATATATGCATAAGATAATGAAAAATGAAGTATCCCTTGATATGACCAATTGGTGAAGAAACTTGCTGAGGAAGTCACACAAGATACCCAGATGAATTAGGGCTTCCAAGGAAAACAAGCTTCAAACTCTTGATGAATTCTTGATAAAATTGACATATTAAGATCATTGGTATCTATATATGGTGTTTTGAACCATTGTAGACCATTGTTGGATTGATCCCTTTGCATTGAGGGTCTCAAACCCTAATTGTGAGCTTGATAGGGCATAGGTGGACACACACTACCTACAAAAGAAACAAAGACATATATAGACATATTTTTTTGGTATTGTGGTTAGTAAAAAAAGAAAAACAAAGTATGATACAACCAAATGTGCTGGGTGATCTTTCCCAATACAAACCCAGTGAATGAGGGGTAAGGAGGATGCCAAGGTGTGATCCCCAAGCCAATGCAAATGATGAGTTATCATGAGGGGACTTAGGGTCAAAATTGGGGTCTTACAAGAAGGATCTAGAAGAATCTCGTAATCCACAACTACAATATTGGTGATTCACACTCGAAGTCCCCATCGAAGTCTTTTATTTTAATCATTATAAGGTATTTCTTATCAAGAAAGGTAGAATATTGGCTTGACCATCCTCTTTCTAATTTGACTTCAATATTGGACATAATTCTTGTGATCAAATTTCCATAAGGTTGACATGCTACAGTCTTACCATTAGAGTTCCAATTATGCTTGATTACTCAAAATGGCAACAAAAATTGAAGGTTTTGAGTCAGCACCCACATGATCACAACATCTTTCTTTAATAGTTCCTTATGTCTGATCTTCCTTTGACAAAGTGCATGTGATACTAAATAACGCACAAACAATAAGGTGATTTCAACAAATTTTCCTTTATATGGTGTTTTTGACCTCCCATTAGATCGATAAGGATACTTTGAGTAGTGATAGATAGCTTAAAGTTTCCAAAACCATATGGAGCATCATACTTGTAGGTTTTCATGAAAGAATGTATATTACATAGTTTTTCAAAGTTCTCATTAGTTAAAGAAATTATATTCTTATATACTTATGATATGAGCATCCAATTTTTAAAATCGAGTTTCGCATAAAATATCCTAATTAGTCTTGGATATGAGGAGAAAAATCACTAGACTTATAGAATTTTTAAGAAGAGTTTTTGGAAATCTCAATGAAGGAGTTATGACAAGATCCATAGAAATTATTCTCAACTCATACTTTATCTCTAAGATTGAGCCCAATAATGTCAAGGAAGCATTGACTGATGAATTCTGGATCAATGTTATGCAAGAAGAACTTTGTCAATTTGAAAGAAACAAGGTATGGGAGCTAGTTCGTAGACATGAAGATATGAACATCATTGGTACCAAGTTGGTTTACAAGAAAATATGATGAAAGTGGTAACGTGAGAAGGAATAAGGCAGGGTTAGTTGCTCAAGGGTACACTAAAATAGAAGGAGTGGACTTTGATGACACATTTTCCCAAGTAGACATATTAGAATCCACTCGAATTTTGCTAGGAATTTCATGAATATTAAAATTTAAACTGTTTCAAATGGATGTTAAAATTGTCTTTCTAAACGGATATCTCAATGAAGAGGTCTATATGGAGCAACCTAAGGGGATCATTGATCCAAACTTTCTAGATAATGTTTTCAAATTGAAGAAAACTCTGTATAGCTTGAAACAAGCTCCAAGAGCTTGGTATGAAAGATTAACTAAGTTCCTGATCAACAATGGATACAATAGAGGAGGAATAGACAAAACTCTAATTGTGAAGAATGATGTATGGAACTTTATGATAGCCCAAATCTATGTGGATGACATAGTTTTTGGTGGGATGTGTGACACGATGGTGCATCATTTTGTTCAACAAATGCAACCTTAGTTTAAGAAGAGTCTTGTAGAAGAACTTACTTACTTTCTTGATATTCTTGTAAAGCAAATTGAAGAAAGTATTTTTGTGTCTCAAAGAAAGTATGCTAAAAGCATAGTGAAAGAGTTTGGTCTTAACAATGCAAGCCATAAGAGAACTCCTGGTGCAACTCACTTGAAGCTTCTAGGGATGAAAATGGAGTTGAAGTAGATCAAAGTCTTTATAGAAGTATGATAGGAAGTTTGCTATATCTCACAGCTAGAAGACCTGATATCCTATTTGTTGTAGGTGTATGTGCTGGGTACCAAGTCTATCCTAAGGCTAGTCATCTTACTCAAGTGAAAACAATCTTGAAGTACATAAATGGGACCTATGACTATGGAATCTAGTACTCTCATGATATGAATCTCATTCTTGTAGGGTATTGTGATGCAAATTGGGCTAGAAGTGCTTATGACAGAAAAAGTACATCACAGGGATGCTTATTTCTTGGTAACAATCTGATTTCTTGGCTCAACAAAAAGAAAAATTGTGTCTCATTATCTACTGCTGAAGCTGAGTACATAACTACTAGAAGCAGTTGCACACAATTACTCTGGATGAAACAGGTGTTGAACGAGTACAATGTCTAACAAGATGTCATGACATTATTCTGTAACAACTTAAGTGCTTTCAGTATTTCAAAAAATCATGTTCAACATACCAGAACCAAGCACATTGACATTCTTCATTATTTCATTAGGGATCTTATGGAAGATAAAGTGGTCAATCTATAGCACATAACAATTGACAAATAATAGGAAGATAATTTCACCAATCCATTAGATGTTGTCCACTTTGAAACATTAAGAAGTGCACTTGGAGTGTGCACAAGGAGACCAAGTCAATATCTCTCTCTCCTATTCTCTATGTTGCACGAATATTCAGGGTGATTCACTCCTTTACAATCACTCATTTTATTGGACTATCAATACTAGCAAGGAACAAAATTCTCATATCCGTATCATATATCTTCCAAGTGTTTGTGTTGATCATCGTGAGTCAAAATCCTGAAAATTCAAAAAAGGATTTTCTATCATGAAAGCTATTGTTACTTTCCATGAGGCTGAAGAAAGGAAGAACAAGGGAATCACCTCCTCTGCTAATGGACAAAATGATAAAGATACATCATCTATTGAAGCACTTATAACTGGTAATAAATTTGTCACTGAGATAAAGGTCTTGAAGAAGTGACCTTTCAATCTCATGAAAGTGAGGCTGATAAAGACTATGTTACCTTCCTGGAGTCAGGTGGTTGGTCAAGTGATGTAGTCTGGATGATGTTTCAAGTTTTTCTATTCTGGTCCTTGTATCTCAACATTTTTTATTTGTAAAGGCTATATAGCCTCTCTGAACTTTTGTACAATAAATCAGATCTAATTCTTGTCCATCTCTGGATGTCGTTCTGGTTGTTTTACTCATGTGCATGTGCTAACTTATGCATGACAGACATCTAATTTCTATTTGATATGCTTACCTTTTTCCAAAATATGGAAAAAAATGGGGGATTAGTATTGGTGTTACTTATGTAACACAAATATATGTTTAGTACTGACCATCTTCAGTTATAGTGCTAATGTTGTGCTCATATGCTACAACATCGGGCAAGACATTTGGCCCTTCTAATGTGAGCTTTTGTGTTTGTAGAATGTTGCATATCTTGTTATTAGCTACTAATTGTTTATCTTATGCATGACTAAGTATGTGAATAATTGCATGCTGATAATTGTTAGTTAATAGGATTGTATGCTACTAACTATGAGATGATTGAGTGCCATGCATGACTAAGTTGTGAATGATTACATGTCGGTCAAATTGATTCTAGAGCATTGTTTTGTGTGGAATTTGTTATGAATTCTACGGATTTTCCATTATTATGCTCAAATCTGATGAAAGTTGTTACTGATGATTGTATGCTCTGAAGTTTATCACTTGTTCTAGTCTGAATAAGTGTTACATCTTGAAGAGTTGTTTTGCCATAATTTTCCAAATGGGGAGATTTTTTGTCCTTATAGATTGGCTTCATTTTGCAAAATAACAACATGGAGAAGTGTTCAAAGTGTTGAAGATTAATCTAGTTTGCTAAAGCCATATGAAGGTGCAGAAGGGACACATACTAGACGTGTTGTGATCAGTCTCCAATTCTACTTGTTTTTTGACACTCGTTCAACACCTTTTCACGAAGTCGGTAACACATTATTCTACCTGTTTTATCGTTCTGTTTAGTAAATTAGATGTTTTGCATTATTATTTCAAGTTGTTGATTATATTTGGTTTGCATCATTATACTCCATTTTATGTCTCTTTGTGGTAGTTTTACGGGTTTCAGGTGTAAGCAGGAATCCTGGAGGGATAGCCAAGCGAATCGGACGTTCCGAGCCCGTCGAAAGAGGAAATTGGACAACACAGTAGTCCTGACACGGACACTCGTGTTGAACAATGTAGCGGTAAATTCATGATCATCAAGCTATGGATAAGCTAGACATCAAATAACAAGAGTCGCCACCGCGCTTTTATTGTTTCCAAGGGAAAAGGGAAAAAGTACGAACAAAACCCAAAAGTAAGAAGTTTTCAAATCAAAACTAATAAAATGTCAGAGATTACAGGTAAGGGGGTTGGTTACACAGAGGGAAGGTGTTAGCACCCAAAGTGTCATAGGTACCCCTAGGGAGCCCATTTTGCGTGCATCTGTATTTGGTATAAAATGATGTTTACAAACAAATAGAATGGGGGGATGAGAAAAGAATTCATTAATTATATTTTTGTGTTTGACAAGACCTTCAGACTTGTGCCTACATACCAACATAAAAATGAGGGATCAAAACCTCGTAGTTCGTGATACAAATTTCAAAGTGGATGCATTGCTTTTAACAAAAATTAAGTTTGAAAGGCACAAAGGCCTAAAAATGGTCTGAATGAGTTAGTTCTTTTTGGATTTTGAAAGTTTAGGTCAAGTTTAGTTAAGTCTATTTACAAGTTTGATTAAGAAAAGAGGTTTGAAAATGCAATGGCATAAGGCCAAAGTTTCTAGTTTGCAAAGTGTTCAAAGTTTAGGTCAAAACTAGTTCAAACAAAGAAGATTTTTGAAAGGAGGAATAGATTTTGAAATTAAAGAAATGGGGAGGAGATGAAGAGACTAATCCTATGCACAAAATTAAAAGTTAAGAGTTGAAAAGATCTGACCGATGGGTAGCAATCCAATAGGCAATAATGCCATATAGAAACCCAAATTCCCTTGGATATTTAGAATCAAGAAACACACAAATTCACAATTATATCAATCTTGAAGAGCAAGGCATCAAATAAAGATAGCCACATCCAAGCTTAGCCACTCCATGATCTTCTTCAAGATAGCCCATGTAACAGATGAATTCACAAGTCATAGGTTCAAAATAACAACTTCACCATGATCATGTTGCAGATGAACTCAAATGGATCTTCAATGATGTATCAGATGAAGTTTCAAATCACAAGCACTTGGTTACATGAAAATTGGCATTGGCCAAGTCCTTTAGCATAGGAATGTTGCCTAAATTCTAAGTCCATTTGTCCAAGATCAAGTAACCAGTCCACACAAAAGTTTTTTAGGATTTTTATTGTTACTATGTACATTAATTGTCAAAGACCATACAAACAAAGTATCCACAAAATGGCTTGAAATTAAAAGTTAGTTGTTAATGAGTTAGAAGTTAGTATTGTTTTTCTTTTGCTTTTTGTTTTTTAGTCATTCTTTGAAGAACACTCAACCCACTTATCACAAGCATGGACCCTTGAACCAAGACATCTTCCAAAAGGAAAGAAAAAATGTCAAGTTTCCACACAATACCATGAAAGAGGGAAGAGTTACAATCTCACTAACTAGAATGCTATGCCTTTTTGTGTCACAAATTTAGTGCTATGTTAAGCAATCGTAATTGGACTTATGTAGAAGTCACAACTATTTGAGGTCGGGCAATAGAATTTTGGTGTTAATGCATGTTAGAGACATAGTATAATGGACTATGCTCATGAAAGATACCACACATAAAAAGAATATGCGAAAGAGGTGGCCTAATCTCATCCATACTTATGTTGATTTTTCAATCAACTAGCCTTAGGACTTAGAGATATCATAGGCCAAATGAGATGAATGCATAAAGAAAGGGAATGAGATGAAGAGGGAGGGGCATGGATCAAAACTCAAATTGGTCAAAGGAGGACTTTTACCAAATTAACATCATCCATTCATTTTGGGAGATGGAATGTACATTCCATCAATCCCCTAAATCCAATGATATTAACTTGACAAAGTCGAATCAACCTTGACCAAGGCCCAACAAGAAGAGTCAAACTCAAATAAGTCATCACAATTGGTCAACACAACTAATTGGCATTTATTCAAATTAAAAAAAGACTAAAATAATACATTTAAATTAAATATGATTTGTCAAATTCCTAAAACCTCATCAAAACACCAAAGAAATGGCCATGAGATTTATCATCGGTCAAACAATGTCAATGGACCTTGGAGAAAAAAATATCAGAATTTTTAAATACTTAAAAGTATTTTTAAACAATTAAAAACAAACACAAAATCAATTAAATCATGAAAAATATTAATAATGATCCAAAAAATAATTTTAATTCAAAATATGAAAGAGGAAATTATTTGAAATTTTTTGGTAAAACTCTCATATTTTTTGGATCAATATTAAAATTAATATGAATTAATGAAAATAAAAGGAATAAAATAAAATCAGAAAATATCAAAAAAATGTGAGCCACTTGATCTCCCTCCTTAATTGAGGTGGCAGATCAAGTGGCCTGAAACGCGCATTCCACCAAATACACGAGTCAGTGCGCTGCAGGGATGGTAATCACAATGAGCGCTCAGGATTAAAACAAATTGGATGGATCCTATGGCTGAGAGATGTGCCAACGCATCACCGGAGTTGTAACTCCGGTCTTCTTCTCCGGTGGACCTCACTGAACTGGTCCACCCTCAACCATCACCTAAATAAAAAAGGAGGACATGATCTGAAAGAAAAAATGGCGTAGAGCACGAATCTGACCTCAATTTCAACTAACTCAAAATATACAAAAAGATATGAGGAGTTAAATTTTGAGGTGTGTCAACTGAGTTGCTTCGATTTGACCTCTACGCATCTCAATCTTCTTGCCTACATTGGTAGGACTTCAGACAACCAAAGATCCAAGAGAATTGAGTAGAATTGAATGAGAATCGAAGAGATGAAGTTTTCTGAAAATTACCTTCAATGTTATGCAGAACTTGATGTTGCTTGCTTCAAACACGATCTGATCACACTTGAGAAGCTAGCAGGAAGTGATTGGAGAGGTTGCAAGGTTGTGGATCCTGGAGTTCTTGAATCTCCAGCAGTTGAGATTCAAACTCAAATTTAAAATTGAAAATTTTCATGTTTTCCTTTAGAATGAGAGGGTTTGAATTAGGGAAAAGCTGGTGCGCAAGGTGTCATTCAAATGAGCTCATAAGCCTTTTATTTATAGCCAAAGGGAAATGATATTTGCACACTTTAAAATCTGTCCAAAATTGGCAATGTGAATGGCACGAGTGCATGGGCATGTACAGGCCCATGATGCAATGCATTAAGGTCTAAAATGATTCATGTTGAAGTCTGAATGAAGCTTGAATGGCAAGGCAATATGAACTGAAGCTTGTACATTTGATTCTTTCCAATGATGTAGCCCTGTTAAAGCCATGCGCAGACCTAGCAATCTTCATCCAAAATGCATGAACTTAGGTTCTTTGGAAAGCTTGGACCAAGGGGAACAATTTTGATGTTTAACAATTATTCATTTGGAGCTTGGAACATGGAGAATTTTGAGGTAGAAGTTTGGAAATTTCGACATGTTGAAAAATTTACTAAGTGTCAAGCTATATACTTCAATATTCCACCTTGCTTAACTTTTTATGTGAACTTCAAATGAGAAAAGTGTCTTCATCAAAGTTGTATCTATTTAAAAGAACTTCAAAAGGGTCACCAATTTCATGTAATTTGGATTTAGAATGATAGAGTTATGCATTCTTGAAGTTTGGAAAAATCACTTGTTCAATGGTATAGGTAAAAAATGACCTATAATGTATCCTCATATCACATGCTCATAAAAGTCGAATTTGCGTCCACTCCAAACATAAAAGTTTCATTAGACATCTTGAATTTGATTGTGCAACTTGGAAATCTTTCATCTCATAAAAATTGAGCAAGTTATGGGCTTGGGAAGTTGACTTTCAAATTAGGGTTTAGACAAAATGACCTATAATGTTTGAACATAGAAAATGATTTTCCAAGCAAACCTAGCTCTAGGACTCAACATGAAAGTTGTTTGGAATGTCATTTAGAGTAACTCTTCTCTTTGAATCATTTTCATATGGTGAAAATTGTAGGATATAGGGTCTAGGTAGACCCAGTTTTGATCAGATGAATTCATCTGGCCAACCACCATCAACCAACTTGCTAACCTTCAATTATCTTGTCTTTTTAGGCTCATGGTAGATCATATATGCATAATATGATGAATTTTGAAGTGTCCCTTGAGAAATTTGATCAATTGGTGAGATAGCTTGTTGGAGAAGTTACTCAAGATACCCAGTCAAACTAGGGTTTCCAAGGAAAATCACCTTCAAACTCTTGAAGAATACTTGATCAATATAACATGTAGGAATCAATGGAACTCATATATGATGCTCATAATCATTCTTGGATCAATTCATGGTTGTGCTTTTTGTCATGAGGGTCTCAAACCCTAGATATGAACTTTGATAAATCAGTGGGATCATGCCTTACCTACAAAAGAGTTAGGCAAATGCAAAGACATATTTTTGGTTTTTTGGTTAGTAAAATGATAATATACAAGTATGATACAATCAAATAATTCTTGGTGATGTCTCCCAAAATAAGCCCAATGAAAGAGGGGTAAGGAGCATGCGAAGGTATGATCCCAATGCTAATGCTTATGATGAAATTGCATGTGGGATCTTAGGGTCAAAATTGGGGTCTTACAGCTACCCCTATTTAAGGACATTCTAACTTTAACACCCCGATAAAAAATAAGATAATTATTTAATTTAAGTTAATATTATATTTATTAATTTAATTAAATAATTGGAATTATTGGATTATTATTATTATTATTATTGGAATAATAATTATTGGAAAATATATATAAGTTGGAAATAAGAAAAAGAGTCCCATTTGGTAAAGAAAGGGTTTCACGTGAAAAGCAGAGAAGCGGCTGAAAAGAGGAAAAGGGCAAAGAGACAGAGCAAGAGGAAGAAGGTTGGAGAAGAGAAAAGCTTGAAGCTTAAAGATTCGCCGGATTAACTCAGGTAAGGGGGGTTTATCGTCGTTTAATGGGTATTATGGGTTAACATGTAATGGGTAGTGATAAGCCATTGATTTGACCCTAATTGGGATGTTGAATGCTGAAAAATTGTGATGAATAAACTATGTTAAAGCCGTAATTGAATCTGTAATTGGATGGGTAGTGATTTTCCGAACGTATAGCTTTTTACGGAATCGGAATCGGAGGTCCGGAAGTCCTCCAACGGCGGAAAATGCGGAGAATTCTGCATTCTGCTTCGTGTTAGCGCAGGAACAGCTTTCTGTCTTGCGTTAACCGGTTAACCCAGGGTGTTAACCGGTTAACACTGTTAGGAATTATGAAGTATTGCTGTTTTGCTTGCGTTAACCGGTTAACCCAGGGCGTTAACCGGTTAACACTGTTGTGATTTCTGAGAAATTGTTGTTCTGTCTGCGTTAACCGGTTAACCCAGGGCGTTAACCGGTTAACACTGTTAAAATTGGCCAGGAAGCGTGTTCTGTCCTGCGTTAACCGGTTAACCCAGGGCGTTAACCGGTTAACACTGTTGGAAATTGGAAAAATTGATATTTTAATGTTGTGAACATAATTGGTGATTGGCCTATATCGGTGTGTGATATAGTAGGGATTATTTCCCGTTGTTTTGAGTAGGATAGGTATTAGTAGAGTGTGCTAATACTGTGGCTGAATTATTTGGCATGACATAATATGATTATGTGATAAATATGCTGATGATGTGTGAAAATATGCATAATGTTGTGAATGTATATATTATGTACGTAATTGTGGATGGACTGTTTTATGGCTTAGAGTGTGAGCATATGTCCATTGTGGATTGTTGTTGATGTTGCATGCTAGGTGATTTGGCATAGCATAATGTGGCCTTTATGGTGGTAGCTAATTCCCATGGTGAGGAATTAGTGATGTTAGTCATTTTGGACTGTTGTTGATGTTTGCATGCTAGGTGATTAGCGTGCATAGCATGGCCCTTGGGGTGGTAGCTAATTCCCATGGTGAGGAATTAGTGATGTGAGTCACTAGGTCTCAAATGAGTGGGACTAGTGAGCTTGGTAGCCGTACCTGGATTTGGTCGGTGAAGTTGAACTATATGTTCACGAATAGTCGGTACCGTATGCATGGAGTCTCATTGCATAATGTATGTATGGCGTATAATATGAATGGATGTATTCCAATATTATACGTGTGTTTTGTGTTGGTGTTGAGTATGAATTGAGATTATACGTGTGCTTTATGTTGGTGTGGAGTATGATGTTTGAGTTGATGTGCCGTTACTGAATGTGTGTTATGATTAGGGTGATGAAATGTGTTAAATTACTTAACATTGCATGATATTTTATAATGCTTATTATATCGATTGAGGAACTCACCCTTACAACTATTTTTCAGGTAACGAGCAGTGATTGAGTAGGAGCTAGTGCTTGAAGTCTAGTGTAGTTCCTTAGTGGGTCATGCTCTGGTAGATGTAACATCGGGATGGGATGTTTTAAATGTTTTATTGTTGGTTGTGAACCAGTTTACATGTAATATGCTACATGTTTTGCATGATTGAATTAATCTCTATCCGCTGCGTATTGTGCAAATGGTTTATGTTTTGAATTAATAAAAGAGCATGACAGTTATCATGGTGAATGGTGTGAAGTGTTTGTGTGACACCCTTAATTGCATATCTACTCTGATTGATATATGTTGTTATTTTAATTAAATATTTGGGGTATTTTAGAAGGGTGTTACATTAGTGGTATCAGAGCATAGTCGGTCGAGTCGAGTCGTAATTATTTTGTTTCCCCTGTACGTGATAGGTGTTGTGTAACCCTATCAGTACTTATTGTTTTATCTTGTTGGGTTCTCAGAATAGAGATGGCTGGAAGAGGTAGAGACGATGCTGCGATTGCTGAGGCTCTGGGTATGCTAGCTGGAGTACTTGGAGGGAATCCGAATGTTGTGGGAATGGGAGCTGCTCGTCAACTGAGTGAGTTCCAGAAGAACAATCCTCCAATGTTCAAGGGAGCATACGATCCAGATAGTGCTCAGAAGTGGTTGAAGGAAATCGAGAGGATCTTCCGAGTGACTGAGTGTGCCGATAACCAGAAGGTCAGGTTCGGTACGCATATGCTGTCAGAGGAAGCAGATGATTGGTGGGTTGTTACCCGCTCTGAGTTGGAAGCTGCTGGGGATGCTGAGATCACTTGGGCTGTGTTCAGAGAGAGATTCCTGAGGAAGTACTTTCCAGAAGATGTCAGAGGAAAGAAAGAGATAGAGTTCTTAGAATTGAAGCAGGGTAACAGGTCTGTTACTGAGTATGCTGCTAAGTTCACAGAGCTGTCGAAATATTACACTCCCTATGATGAGGCTACTGGGGAATTTTCGAAATGTGTGAAGTTTGAGAACGGGTTACGTCCCGAGATCAAGCAGGCTATTGGGTATCAACGGATTAGAGTGTTTTCTGATTTGGTTGACTGTTGCAGGATTTTTGAACAGGATACCAAAGCCAGAGCGGAGAGCTATCAGCAGAGGGTTGATAGGAAAGGCAAGAATCAGAATGATCGTGGGAAACCGTATGCAGCTGGCAAAGGTTTCCAGAGACAGAGTGGGATGAAGAGGCCTAGTGGGGGAGACTCCAGTGCCCCTGCTAAGTGTTACAGATGTGGTCAGGCTGGACATCGTTTCCATGAGTGTACCAGTGCTGAGAAGAAGTGTTTCAAGTGTGGCAAAGGTGGTCACTTGGCTGCAGAGTGCCGGTTGAAGACTATGACTTGTTTCAACTGTGGAGAGGTGGGTCATATTAGCCCACAGTGTCCTAAGCCGAAGAAAGAGAACCAGTCGGGAGGCAAGGTCTTTGCTTTATCGGGTTCTGAGACTTTTGCAGATGATTGTTTGATCCGAGGTACGTGTTATATTAATGGCTTTCCTCTTGTAGCTATTATTGACACAGGTGCGACTCATTCCTTTATATCTTTGGATTGTGCTGTGAAACTTAAGTTAGAGATATCTGAGATGCATGGAAGTATGGTGATTGATACTCCTGCGAAGGGTTCAGTGACTACTACTTCAGTTTGTTTAAATTGTCCTTTGAGTATTTTTGGTAGAGACTTTGGGATGGACCTAGTGTGTCTTCCACTAGTGCAGATTGATGTTATCTTGGGTATGAACTGGTTGGTGTTTAACCGAGTTTATATCAACTGTTTTGATAAGACTGTGATCTTTCCTGAGATTGAGGAAGGAAAGAGTTTGTTTCTATCAGCAAGGCAGGTGAATGAGGCAGTAGCAGATGGGGCAGAGTTGTTTATGCTGTTAGCGACTTTGGAGGCTAAAGATAAACTTGTGATTTGCGATCTAGCCGTGGTGTGTGATTTTCCTGATGTGTTTCCTGAAGAAGTGAATGAATTACCGCCAGAGCGTGAAGTGGAGTTCTCGATTGATTTGGTACCTGGTACTAAGCCGATATCGATGGCTCCGTACCGTATGTCTGCTGTTGAGTTAACTGAATTGAAGAGTCAGTTGGAAGATCTGTTGGATAAGAAATTTATTCGTCCGAGTGTGTCACCGTGGGGTGCACCAGTGTTATTGGTTAAGAAGAAAGAAGGTACTATGAGGTTGTGTGTGGACTACAGGCAACTGAATAAAGTGACGATCAAGAATCGGTATCCTTTGCCGAGGATTGATGATTTGATGGATCAGTTGGTTGGTGCGAGTGTGTTCAGCAAAATAGATTTGAGATCGGGGTATCATCAAATACGTGTGAAAACTGAGGATATTCAGAAGACTGCCTTCAGAACAAGGTATGGACATTATGAGTATTCTGTAATGCCGTTTGGTGTGACTAATGCGCCTGGAGTATTTATGGAGTATATGAATAGGATTTTCCATTCGTACCTAGATCAGTTTGTTGTGGTGTTTATTGATGATATTTTGGTGTATTCGAAATCTGAAGAAGAGCATGTTGAGCATTTGAGGGTGGTTTTAGGAGTTCTACGAGAAAAGAAGTTATTTGCTAAACTGTCCAAGTGTGAATTTTGGTTAGAAGAGGTTAGTTTTCTTGGTCATGTGATTTCAAGAGGTGGTGTTGCTGTTGATCCTTCTAAGATAGAAGCGGTATCTAAGTGGGAAGCTCCGAAGTCAGTTTCTGAGATAAGGAGTTTTCTTGGACTTGCAGGTTATTATAGGAAATTCATTGAGAGATTTTCTAAGTTGGCGTTACCGTTGACGATGTTGACTAGAAAGGGGCAAGCGTTTGTTTGGGACTCAAAATGTGAAGAAGGTTTCCAAGAGTTAAAGAGAAGGTTAACTACTGCTCCTATTCTGATATTACCAAGTCCGTCAGAACCATTTGAGGTTTTCTGTGATGCTTCATTGTTGGGTTTGGGTGGTGTGTTGATGCAGAATAAGCAGGTTATAGCTTATGCTTCGAGACAGCTGAGGGTTCATGAGAGGAACTATCCGACACACAATTTAGAGTTGGCAGCTGTGGTATTTGTTCTGAAGTTATGGAGGCATTACTTGTACGGGTCAAGATTTGAGGTTTTCAGTGACCATAAAAGTTTAAAGTATTTGTTTGATCAGAAAGAGCTGAATATGAGACAGAGGAGATGGTTAGAGTTTCTGAAGGATTATGACTTTGGTTTGAATTACCATCCGGGTAAAGCAAACGTAGTGGCTGATGCATTGAGTCGGAAATCATTGCATATGTCTATGTTAATGGTTAGAGAATTGGATTTAATTGAGCAGTTTAGAGACTTGAGTTTGGTGTGTGAGAGTACTCACAATAGTGTTAAATTGGGAATGTTGAAGTTAACGAGTGGTATTCTGGATGAGATTAGAGAAGGTCAGAAATCCGATGTGCTTTTGGTTGATAAGTTGACTCTAGTGAATCAAGGTCAGGGTGGTGAATTCAGAGTTGATGAGAATGGTGTTTTGAAATTTGGTAATCGGGTGTGTATTCCGGATGTTACCGAGCTTAAGAAGACTATTCTTGAGGAAGGACATCGTAGTGGCCTGAGTATTCATCCTAGGGCTACGAAGATGTATCATGATTTGAAAAAGTTATTTTGGTGGCCGGGAATGAAAAGAGAAATTGCGAGTTTTGTTTATTCTTGTTTGACTTGTCAGAAGTCAAAGATTGAGCATCAGAAGCCGTCTGGGCAAATGCAACCGTTGGCTATTCCAGAGTGGAAGTGGGATAGTATCAGTATGGATTTTCTTTCTGGTTTACCGAGGACAATTAAGAATTTTGAAGCTATTTGGGTGATTGTCGACAGATTGACAAAATCGGCTCATTTCATTCCGATCAGAATGGATTATCCGTTAGAGAGATTAGCCGAGTTGTATATTGAGAAGATTGTAAGTTTGCATGGTATTCCATCGAGTATTGTTTCGGACAGAGATCCTAGATTTACATCAAAGTTTTGGGAAGGTTTGCAGAAGGCTTTGGGAACTAAGCTGAGATTGAGTTCTGCATATCATCCGCAGACTGATGGTCAGACTGAGAGGACGATTCAGTCACTGGAGGATCTTTTGAGAGCTTGTGTTTTGGAAAAGGGAGGTGCTTGGGATTGTTATTTGCCTTTGATTGAGTTTACCTACAACAATAGTTTTCATTCGAGCATTGGTATGGCACCGTTTGAAGCTTTGTATGGTAGGAGATGTCGGACACCTTTATGTTGGTATGAGTCCGGTGAGAGTGATGTAGTTGGACCGGAGATTGTTCAACAAACTACGAAAAAGATTAAGATGATTCAGGAGAAGATGAGGATTGCTCAGAGTCGTCAGAAGAGTTATCACGACAAGAGGAGGAAGGCACTTGAGTTCCAAGAGGGAGATCATGTGTTTCTTCGTGTTACTCCGATAACTGGGGTTGGTCGAGCTTTGAAGTCGAAGAAGTTGACACCTCGATTTATTGGTCCGTATCAGATTTTGGAGAGGATAGGGGAGGTAGCCTATCGTATCGCTTTATCGCCGTCACTTGCGAATTTGCATGAGGTTTTCCATGTGTCTCAGTTGAGGAGGTACATTCCTGATCCGTCGCATGTGGTCCAAATAGATGATGTACAGGTGAGAGATAACCTGACTGTTGAAACATCACCTATGAGGATCGAGGATCGAGAGTTGAAGCAGTTGCGGGGTAAAGAGATTGCCTTGGTGAAGGTAGCTTGGGGAGGACCAGCAGGTGGCAATGTGACTTGGGAACTTGAGAGTCAGATGAAGGAATCTTATCCGGAGTTATTCGCTTGAGGTATGTTTTCGAGGACGAAAACTCTTTTAGTGGGGGAGAGTAGTAACACCCCGATAAAAAATAAGATAATTATTTAATTTAAGTTAATATTATATTTATTAATTTAATTAAATAATTGGAATTATTGGATTATTATTATTATTATTATTGGAATAATAATTATTGGAAAATATATATAAGTTGGAAATAAGAAAAAGAGTCCCATTTGGTAAAGAAAGGGTTTCACGTGAAAAGCAGAGAAGCGGTTGAAAAGAGGAAAAGGGCAAAGAGACAGAGCAAGAGGAAGAAGGTTGGAGAAGAGAAAAGCTTGAAGCTTAAAGATTCGCCGGATTAACTCAGGTAAGGGGGTTTATCGTCGTTTAATGGGTATTATGGGTTAACATGTAATGGGTAGTGATAAGCCATTGATTTGACCCTAATTGGGATGTTGAATGCTGAAAAATTCTGATGAATAAACTATGTTAAAGCCGTAATTGAATCTGTAATTGGATGGGTAGTGATTTTCCGAACGTATAGCTTTTTACGGAATCGGAATCGGAGGTCCGGAAGTCCTCCAACGGCGGAAAATGCGGAGAATTCTGCATTCTGCTTCGTGTTAGCGCAGGAACAGCTTTCTGTCTTGCGTTAACCGGTTAACCCAGGGTGTTAACCGGTTAACACTGTTAGGAATTATGAAGTATTGCTGTTTTGCTTGCGTTAACCGGTTAACCCAGGGCGTTAACCGGTTAACACTGTTGTGATTTCTGAGAAATTGTTGTTCTGTCTGCGTTAACCGGTTAACCCAGGGCGTTAACCGGTTAACACTGTTAAAATTGGCCAGGAAGCGTGTTCTGTCCTGCGTTAACCGGTTAACCCAGGGCGTTAACCGATTAACACTGTTGGAAATTGGAAAAATTGATATTTTAATGTTGTGAACATAATTGGTGATTGGCCTATATCGGTGTGTGATATAGTAGGGATTATTTCCCGTTGTTTTGAGTAGGATAGGTATTAGTAGAGTGTGCTAATACTGTGACTGAATTATTTGGCATGACATAATATGATTATGTGATAAATATGCTGATGATGTGTGAAAATATGCATAATGTTGTGAATGTATATATTATGTACGTAATTGTGGATGGACTGTTTTATGGCTTAGAGTGTGAGCATATGTCCATTGTGGATTGTTGTTGATGTTGCATGCTAGGTGATTTGGCATAGCATAATGTGGCCTTTATGGTGGTAGCTAATTCCCATGGTGAGGAATTAGTGATGTTAGTCATTTTGGACTGTTGTTGATGTTTGCATGCTAGGTGATTAGCGTGCATAGCATGGCCCTTGGGGTGGTAGCTAATTCCCATAGTGAGGAATTAGTGATGTGAGTCACTAGGTCTCAAATGAGTGGGACTAGTGAGCTTGGTAGCCGTACCTGGATTTGGTCGGTGAAGTTGAACTATATGTTCACGAATAGTCGGTACCGTATGCATGGAGTCTCATTGCATAATGTATGTATGGCGTATAATATGAATGGATGTATTCCAATATTATACGTGTGTTTTGTGTTGGTGTTGAGTATGAATTGAGATTATACGTGTGCTTTATGTTGGTGTTGAGTATGATGTTTGAGTTGATGTGCCGTTACTGAATGTGTGTTATGATTAGGGTGATGAAATGTGTTAAATTACTTAACATTGCATGATATTTTATAATGCTTATTATATCGATTGAGGAACTCACCCTTATAACTATTTTTCAGGTAACGAGCAGTGATTGAGTAGGAGCTAGTGCTTGAAGTCTAGTGTAGTTCCTTAGTGGGTCATGCTCTGGTAGATGTAACATCGGGATGGGATGTTTTAAATGTTTTATTGTTGGTTGTGAACCAGTTTACATGTAATATGCTACATGTTTTGCATGATTGAATTAATCTCTATCCGCTGCGTATTGTGCAAATGCTTTATGTTTTGAATTAATAAAAGAGCATGACAGTTATCATGGTGAATGGTGTGAAGTGTTTGTGTGACACCCTTAATTGCATATCTACTCTGATTGATATATGTTGTTATTTTAATTAAATATTTGGGGTATTTTAGAAGGGTGTTACACTAACTGAGGAGGCGAAGGTTAAAATCTTCATGTCGGCTCAGTAGAATGGGCTTAAATAACAACATATAGAAACAAATTTTGGTCCCTAAGAGACCACATGATGCTTATGATATGAATGCAAAAGTTAATGCCCTGTGGGGAAATATTGCCACAAAGGAAAATAAATTAGAGTGACCGAAAGTCCGCAGGAGCATAAAGTATTACATAAGGAAAACTCACTGGGGAGACAGAGACTCTGGGGGATAAAGGAGTTATGCGTAGGCCAGGCTACGACTTAAAACTGCTAGGGGACTCGAGGAATTCCATACAAAAATGGAAAAGACTCGGTCGGGGAACAACAACATCTACAGGGGATACGAGTAAGTCAGGATAAAACTGAAGTACTTGAATCATGCAGGAAAAGCAATTTCACTAAGGGAACACACACTCAACTCGACTGGGGAAGAAATAAACTTCAACACAGGAAGAGCAAAAATCTATTATCTACTACTTGTTACTGGGTGAGGAGATAATAAAGATCTGACAGAGAGGACATCCTTCATCGGTTAGGATGAACATATCAAGGATGACACGCTGAGAATTGTCAGGAGAGAGTATTCATTACCGGTTATTGGGTAAGAATAGCTTTGCTGGGGAAAACTGCAGAAAATAGGATTTACAACTACAACTACTAGGCAGAAGACCAAAGGTGAGAATATCCGTCATCGGTTAGGATGAACATATCAAGGATAGACTTTCCTGGGACTGTCAAGGAGGATACCCGTCATTGGTTAGGATGAACATATCAAGGATATACCAACTGAACCACAAGTAGGAATTACATCTATCGAATGCTGGATAGAAGACCACCAAAGAGAAAATCCATCACCGATTAGGATGAACATATCAAGGATAGACTCTGTGAGGGGAGAAAATAGGAATTACATCTATCAGTTACTGGATAGAATACCATCGAAGAGAAAATCCATCACCGGTTAGGATGAACATATCAAAGATAGACTCTGCGGGAGAAAGTAGGGTTTACAACTACCGGTTACTGGGTAGAATACCACAAAGAGGAGCAAAACCCGTCATCGGTTAGGATGAACATATCAAGGATTAACTCTCTCGGGAACAAAATAGGGATTACAACTACCTTTTTACTGGGTAGAATACCAAGGCTGAGAATATCCATCATCGGTTAGGATGAACATATCAAGGATAGACTCAGGCAGGGGAAAGTAAGATAACTGTCATCGGTTAGGATGAACATATCAAGGATATACTTCCTGGGGAATCAGAAAAAATGAGTCCTCCGGGGATTCCACTGCTGGGAAAACTAGGATACTTTTGTCGGGTATTGGGCAAGAAGTAACAAACTGCCAACTAAGAAGAATATTACCAGTTACCGGGTAACAAACTCTTAGGAGACTCAAAGCATCTATCTAGGCATGATCTAGAAAGAAACAGTCAATCAAGACTCAACCCAATGAGGATATAACTCAAGGGGAATGGTTCCATCCAGATAAACAACTGGGGAGGAAACTGAAGTAATAATCATCCATGAGGAAACAACTCAGTGGGGAAGAAGAGAAAGGTTAAAGTCTTTCTGCCTAAGGGGCTGACGCACTACAATTTAGGGAGGACATACACCGAGGTTCGTATGGGGATAAAGTACCACCATAACAGAGAATGAGAATCTCAAATCAACAAATCAATCAAATATGATGGTGCCAATATGCAATTATGAAATTATACGAATGTATATGTATATGTATATATGATGATTATGCTGACAAAACAATCACAAAGGATACAAAGGTGTTGCAAAGAATTTGAATCATCAGTACAATCCTCGGTCAATCCGCAAAAGAGGGAGACAACTGTGGGGGAACAAAGAGATCAACAAACCAAAAGCTTAAATCTAGCCGAGGGAGGAGATCTGCTGAGGAGAGGAACCATTCTCAAGTCTGCAGGGAATTTTAGGTCGATCACCATATCAAATGGTAGACAACCATGCAGGGGATAAACACACAATAGCTGCTCAAAAACCAGGAGGAAACTCTGACTGGGAGTGAGTCGGGTGATCACTGATGGAGAAACCAACACGATCTACTAGGGAAGAACATCTTACTCTGCTGAAGATCAACCCTGCTGAAGAAGCACGAACATCGTTGGGGAACACAGAAACTCTGTCGGGGAAATAACACGCCACAAGGTACTGAATCAACCAACTCAGTTGGGGAAAAGAATCGAAACTCCGGTAAGGAACAAACACTTTGTAGGGGAACCGGATCAACACAAACAACTAGGGATACCCGAAGGGTTAACTGCTTGGGGAACCTTTAATGCTTAGCACTTAAGGATTTGCTGCTCTTTGATGTGTTGTTGATACTTCCTTTTAATTGCTTTGAAAATTTCTTATTTTTATATGTTTTAAGAAAAATGATTTTGATAAAAAAAATTAAATTTACAAAATGATCATAATAAAATTTAAACTATTGGCTGAAGTAAATAAGAGTAGAAACAATTGGACATAAGCTCAACTTTATTTAATGGGATGGTAGTCAGTAAATGACAAGACTCCATAGATATTTACAAAGTTAAAAATGGTAATTTACATGGAAAAGGGTTAAATTGAATACAAATGATCCTTAATCCTTCTAGCAACTCTCGATATCCACTGTGCTCTTGACCGCTACTGGGGTGATGAATTGACGTCAACCCTTGTGCTCAACTAAGGTCTTTCCGATACTGGTCGATCAACAGACTGCAGTTACTTGCCATGATCCCTAATTTTTGCATAAGTTTCCCCAAGGTGGGGTACTCAACTTATCGAGAAATTCTTTCTATTTTTATGTCTCTAACTTTTTCCTGGATCGCCCATTCGGGTTTTCAATCCACCGAGACGCTCTTTTTTGCCTAAGTCACCCTTTCGAGTTTTCAACTTAGCGAGTTGTTCTTTTCTTTTTTTAGGCGAAGTATTTCTTGACTGCATCTGCGTTCACAGGACGAGTGAACTCTTCACCATCCATAGTTGTAAGAATCAAAGCGGCGCCCGAAAAGTCTCTCCTAACAACATATGGGCCTTCAAAATTAGGAGTCCATTTTCCCCTAGAATCTAGTTTGAACGATAGAATCTTCTTGAACACAAGGTCACCTTCTCTGAACACACGAGGTCTAACCTTCTTATCAAAAGCTTTCTTCATTCTCTGTTGATATAACTGACTATGACACATGGCAGTCAATCTCTTCTCTTCAATCAAATTCAGCTGGACATACCTAGTCTGACACCATTTAGCCTCAGCCAACTTGGCTTCCATGAGCGCACGTAATGAAGGAATCTCAACCTCTACGGGGAGCACTACTTCCATACCATATACAAGAGAGAAAGGGGTTTCCTCTATTGAAGTGCGGACGGATGTACGATACCCATGCAAAGCAAACGAGAGCATCTCATGCCAATCCTTATATGTGACTGTAGCGGTGTATTCGTCGCTATATGATTTATTGATTAAACCATAAGCAATGTATACAAAGAAATCGAGTCGCCACCGCACTTTTATTTATCCTAAGGACTGGTTAAAAAGCGAACAAAAACCTAAGAAGTTTTACACATAGAAAACCAATAAAAGATCAGAGAGTCTGGGTAAGGGGTAAATTACGCAATGGGAAGGTGTTAGGCACCCATCACGTCCTAGGTACTCCTAGGGAGCCCTTTTCACACTTGTTGTATAAAAATGTTTACTTGTTTATGACATATTGTGCAAACATGAATGGGATGATGAGAAAAGAATATACAATTTTATTATTTTTGTGTTTAAACGGATGAACCCGTTACCTACGTACCTTCCATCAAAGGTAAGGATCAAAACACCGTAGTTCGGCTAAAAGATTTCCAAAAATTAGTGAGTTCATTTTAAAACACATGCCCTAAGGCTTTTCATTACCAATGGGAGAAAACTCAACCTGAATCAACAATCCATCATGCGAGGACGGCTTCAACATACTAGTGAGGGGTTAACCCTATAATAAGTATGGAAGTCTTACAATCGACTCACTAAGGATAAGGTAAGATTTACATCAACCACTATGGTAATTGAAACCTATGGCTAATGTATGAAACATATTAACAATGGACAAAGCCACAAAACAATTGAATGTGTGAAGTTAATTGATTATGAGTATTCACAAAATATGGTCAAGATATGATTAGGATTGATTCAAAGAAGTGTTATGAAATGGAGTTTGAAAAGTCAAGGACTTAGGGTCCAGGTTTCTAATTTGAAATGACATGAAGATGTTTGCACAACAAGTCAAAGGTTTTGAATGCAAAGTGTGAAAAGGTTTAGGACAAAGAGGGTGAATGGATAATGGAGTGTAAAACTTCTCAGAAAGGTTCACCTCTTGATATCATATAGAAGATGATTCAAGTGTGTCCTTAGGAATAGGCGACAAACAAGTAAGCAAATAAAAGCAAGGTGATACCGGATGCCATCAATGGACTTATACCAATCTCACAAACAAAAGCGGATACCGGATACCAATAAATGGATTTACACCAATCTCCTAAAACAAAACAATGATACCGGATGCCAATAAATGGACTTACTCCAATCTCACAAACAAAAGCGGATATCAGATACCAATAAATGGATTTACACCGATCTCCTAAAATAAAACAAAACATGGATGTCAGATGCCAATCTATCTGGACTTATACCAACCTCCAAAGGATGATCATAGGAGTACAAATGCCAACAACATGGTCTTACAATTTGCATCCTCACATACAACAAACAAACCAAAAGATGGATGTCAAATGCCAATCTATCTGGACTTACTCTAACCTCCAACAGATGATCATAGGAATAACAAATGCCAACAACATGGTCTTACAATTGCATCCTCACATACAACAAACAAACAAGCACTAAACAATGGACATGAGTGGCCAAATGAAATGGTCTTACACTCTATCCCTTCCAAATCATAGGAATAATGGCCAATGAATGGACTTACAGTTGTCCTCAATGGGTAAACCAAAGATGGGTCACAAAGATATGAAATGATGATCATGCAATAATGAACAATTAATGGTGATAAATGCACAATGGCAAACAAGCAAACATGTGCAGATGCAACAAGCAATCAATCAAACAAAGTCATTTAGCACACACTATAACCAAGCAATTAGGCTCAATCAAAGGGTTAGACTTTAAAGTCAACTAGAATAGGGTAAATGGTGCTCTTAACCTTGACATTGAGAGCCAAGGTGAAGCAGATGAAAGGATATGAGGGGTGTGCCTCATCACTCTTATCCCTGGTCAGGGAGAGCATTGAATATCAGAAGGTGTGGGAGTTCAGAAAGTTGGAACTCTCTCCACAAGTTAATGACTCGATAGATCTTGGGCTTTTTACTCACTATGCATCAACACATGTGGTGTGAGCAAGGTGAGTGACACACAGAATAGTAGGAGATGGACTATACATCTCTTTTGTCTACCAATTGCCTTATCAAAAGGACTTTACCTGCTTGGGGACAAAAATAAACAATCACAAACATTGCCTCTTAAGGAGGACTTCAGACAGGTGCCTGGCTAAGTAACAAGTCAGGTCTTCCAGACTACATGGAGACAAGAGATTCTACCTCAATGCTTAAGCAAAGCAAAGCAATAGCAAGTTCACAAAGGAACTATAGCAACTAAGGTACCTGAAATCAATAAAATATAATCAGTATACCAATCACAAAGTCAAAACAGACAAAATAAGAACCAACAGTCAACACAATCAATCACATGTGCAAAGCACAAACTCAAATCAAATGAGCTAGCATCCTACAAGATAAACCAAGTTAGTCCATAACAATCAAATAAACCAAACTCAATCAACTTGAATTGATCTCCTTAAAGCAATTGTTTCTTCAACCTGAAAATCAAACTCAAACATGAGAAGTAAACCCTTAGGCCAAAGCCTAGGGTCAAAAGAGGAGAAAAAATTTAAAACAGAACATGAAAGTTGACCAATATCAAGATTAATCAAATAAGAACAAAGTCTAATTGGTCTCATATCAAAAGCATTCACCACTTGCATTTCATAAGCAAATCATGTCAAACTAGTCAAGTTGAGAACTCAATGATGTAAACAGAATGAACACAAGCATATCAATTCCAAAATGGCTCAATAAATTCCTAGAAAAATCATGCTTAAACATAACATATTCAATGAGCAATATACCAAAAATCATGTCAATTGGATAAGTGGAAGCAGGTCAATTAAAATCCCTAAGTCAAAGCATGTTTAAGCAAGCTCATACAAGGCACCAGATCATACATTGACTTCAAGCAAGCATAAAACAGGAACCAAACAAGATAAATGAATGAAACCAAATCCATGGCAAACTTCAAGATGTCTATAATACACATGCCAAATTCCAAGTCCATCCAATAAGCACCAAGGATTTCACAAATCATGTAAGTTGAACACTCATGAAAAGTTCACAAATGACTAAACAGCAAAGAAAATCCCAATCAAATAGGAAATGGATCCAAAAATCCTACAAAAAAATCATGCTCAAACTAGACATCCAGAAGTGTCATCATGCAAAAATTCAGAGCAATTGGCATAGCACAAGCAGGGTAAAGAAAATCAAGAACATGGACAAGCAATGGTGTGACACACATTGTCACACCTTCAAAGATCACATCATATCTCACAATCCAGGAACTCAAAAATCACAAACCATATACCAAAATAACCAGGAATGAGTCTAGATCATGCATGTAAAATTTCAGCAATTTCCAATTAAGCATCATGATTTCATGAACAAAATAGTAGGCAAGGTGCAAGGAATGGTACATGTAAGTAAACCCTAGGCATTTCTAAAATCCAACCGTGCACAAATTCATTAAAAATCATCAAAATATAAAGGACATGATAAGGAACAATCCACAAAAAATTGCACATGATTTGGATTAATTTTGAGTGAGTTATCATTTTTTTGATTATGGAAGAAAATAAAAAATGCATAGGAGGAAGCATGTAACATGATAGGCATATATGGAAAATAATACACAAGGCAAGTGGAAATTGGTGGGAGCGAGGAATCGATCCCCTGGCCAAATCAAATGAAGCGCCCTTTTGATGAAACGCTCCGTTTCATTAAAAGGTGTGGCGCGTTCTCATTGGCCACATGGCAAATAAACACAAAATCCATGCAAAAGCTAGGCAAGGCAGATCAAATCATGTTCTGGAAATGATACTCAAACATTCATCACGTGGTCTTGCTGTTCTTCATGCTCAAGAACGAAACTCCACAGAAATCAATAAAACATATATCACCAGAACCAGCATTCAACCTAGATCATGAATCTAACATTGATTTCAATTAATTCTCACTACAGCAAAGGAATCGAATCAAATAAGTTTTAGCATCAAACATTCAAATCCTTGTATCTAGCTCAAATCTTAATGAAATTGCACGATTCAACTTGCAGCAAGCTCAACAATAAAAGATCTATCAAAGCCATATCATAATTTTAGCAATTGAAGAATTCGAATTCTTACCTCTTGAAGATGCAGATCTTGATTTTGTTGGATTCAAGGCTCGAACATGTGTAACAGGTCTTCAATGATGCTTGGATGAAGGTATGGAATCGAGGCTTCAGCTCAAAACCACTCGAATTCGCAGGAATTTCCAACTGCCATGTGCAAGCTCAAAGTTCTACAGCCACGATTCTTCAAGATTCTTCCAATGTTTGCTTCAACAGATGTTCAATTCTACCTACAGATGAAGATTAGTACAAGAACAAGCAAAAAGAATGGTGAATTTTGATGAACAAAGTGAAAAAGTTTGGAAGAATTTGAGAGAATTTGGAGATTTTCTGTTTTGGATCTGAGATTGTGATTGTTGATTTCGATTTTCTGTTATGATTAAGGCTTTATAGTCCCTGTTAATCATACTCCTTAATCATGATTAGCACAATGAATTGGATTAGTGAAATGCTCATGTTATGTAAAAATGCCAAAATGCCCTTTTTCAATTAGAACCAATGGAACAGTGAAATTCCTCTTGCAGCAAGTCCAAATTTCTGTTTTGAAGTGATTTGAATTGGTTTGGCATGAAAATTGTGCTTGCTTTTTAAAATCACTTTTTTTCCCACCAAAATTTAAATTGGTTCACTTGAAAAATGGACTTTTTATGTGATGATTTTTGATGAAATGTAATGATGGATTATGATAAAGCATGTCAAATGGAGTTTGCTCAAAAAAGAATCACATGAATTGGCCAAATGTTTCAAGAGTTATGCCTCCTTGAAGTTCAACATTTCTTGAAAATGATTTGATCATAACTTGCCAACCATTAATGAGAAATGGATGTTCTTGGACATTTTGGAAAGGTAAGAGCAAGATCTTAAACTTTCATGTTGGACAAAATTTGATTTGAAGCTTGCTTGATGATGTAAAGTTGAGGAGAAGACCTTTCCATTTTTGGCAGTTGGAAATTATAGGTCATTACTATTTTTGGAAACTTTTTGTCTGACCTCCAATTCCTCAATGATGATCTTTGACATGTTATATGAGGCTTGTATGGACATGAATGAGACCTCTCAAACCATCTCCCACCTTCAAATCCCTGATTAAATGCACAGTTGACCACAATTGACTTTACTAGGGTTTTGGTTGACTGAACAATGCCTTGATGAATTTCATGAAGGTGAGAAAAACAAGAAAGGGGGGGGGGTTTGAATTGTTTTGAAAATAAGCGCTTTTTCAAAATGAAAATCACACAAGGATTTTTATACTGGTTCGCTTATAACACAAAGCTACTCCAGTCCACCCGACCAAGGTGATTTCGCCTTCAACAAGGACTTAATCCACTAATCTTGAAAGATTGAATACAAACAACGTCTAAGAGAAAGATCTCTTAGTCCTCTCAAGTATACAGACTACACAGAGTCACTTGAGGAAATACAACAAAGATAAAAGCTTATGTAATCTAGAGTGCTTCTAAGAGAAGCAAATATTACAATAATAAGAACAAAGTATTTCACGTACTAAGCAAAAGCTTCGTGAAGATTGAGAGAATAAACAGTATTTTTGTGTGTTGATGTTTCAGTAAAATCTTGTTGTATTATCGTGTATTGAATGTTGATTTGCAATCCTTTATATAGAAGAGAAGGATCCGTTGAGAAGTCATAGCAGATAATAACTCTTGAATAATAAATAGTGCCATATCTTATGTTGCTTGTTGTCAAAGCAACTTTCTCTTCTTGAATGACTACTTACCACAAATAGTTCCTTATCATTTGTATTTTTGGAGTTAACGTCTCTTTCTGTTTTAGGAAATCCATTTCCATAACTTTACTTGTAATTAACGTTACTCTTCCTTATTTAGCAATTCCATAATCAGAGTCTTCGTGTTTCTGGAGATCTTGGAATCTTGCTATCTAACTTCAGATGTTGATCTCTTTTGAGTTCTGATGGTTACTTCAGATAGCGCTGAGAACTCTGGAGTTTGACATACGTTGTTCAGAGTCAGAACTTCTAGAGCGTACTTCTTGTTCAGATGCTTCTGATACTTTGCTGTTTTGCTCAGAGTTAGACTTTCTTGAACGTGTTTCTACTTCAGATGCTTCTGGTCTTCTGATAATTTGTATCTGATATGATTCTGTATCTGATGAATTCTTCCTTCTTTCCATAGAACCCTGCACACTTAGAAACTTTTCGTTAGGGTTCCATTTTTGGTTTCATCCTTTGTTATCATCAAAATCATGGAATCTGTTGTAGAACAATTTTTGTTCTTACAATCTCCCCCTTTTTGATGATGACAAAACAAGCTTAATTAGCAGATGAAACATAAACAATATCAGATCAGATAGACAAGAGCTCCCCCTGAGATAGGCTAGGGAGTTCAGAAGTTCTTACCAGATCTTCCAAGCAATGAGGTTTCTTGATACCTTCTGCAATTTCTTAAGTCTAGAGTTAGATAAATTAATTTTTAAGAAAAATATGTTGCAGAGTGCTTAAGGTATTTAGACATTATTTTCATCAGAGCTATTAATGACTTCTCCCCCTTTTTGTCAGAATCAAAAAGACATTGCAAAAATAAATAATTGAAGAGAAAAACATTGTATTCAGATAAAAGGCAACAGAGGCAAAACGAACAAGTAAACATCAGAAACAAGGAAAGCAAAGCAACAAAATCCTAAGTGCCTAAGGGTTGGGAGGCGGAGGCATTCTCTGAAGCAATAGAGCCAGCATGTTCTGAATGTTATCGTTGACAGAGTCTTGTTTATCCATTCTGGCACGGAGTTCCTTCTGATCTTTCTTAAGTTCTTCCAGCGTCTGGAGAACCATAGGAACAACAGATGAGGACTCCCCCTGAGTTAGAGCCTGCTGTGCTTCATGAAGGTGAGAAAAACAAGAAAGGGGGGGGGGGGGGGGGGTGTTTGAATTGTTTTGAAAATAAGCGCTTTTTCAAAATGAAAATCACACAAGGATTTTTATACTGGTTCGCTTATAACACAAAGCTACTCCAGTCCACCCGACCAAGGTGATTTCGCCTTCAACAAGGACTTAATCCACTAATCATGAAAGATTGAATACAAACAACGTCTAAGAGAAAGATCTCTTAGTCCTCTCAAGTATACAGACTACACAGAGTCACTTGAGGAAATACAACAAAGATAAAAGCTTATGTAATCTAGAGTGCTTCTAAGATAAGCAAATATTACAATAATAAGAACAAAGTATTTCACGTACTAAGCAAAAGCTTCGTGAAGATTGAGAGAATAAACAGTATTTTTGTGTGTTGATGTTTCAGTAAAATCTTGTTGTATTATCGTGTATTGAATGTTGATTTGCAATCCTTTATATAGAAGAGAAGGATCCGTTGAGAAGTCATAGCAGATAATAACTCTTGAATAATAAATAGTGCCATATCTTATGTTGCTTGTTGTCAAAGCAACTTTCTCTTCTTGAATGACTACTTACCACAAATAGTTCCTTATCATTTGTATTTTGGAGTTAACGTCTCTTTCTGTTTTAGGAAATCCATTTCCATAACTTTACTTGTAATTAACGTTACTCTTCCTTATTTAGCAATTCCATAATCAGAGTCTTCGTGTTTCTGGAGATCTTGGAATCTTGCTATCTAACTTCAGATGTTGATCTCTTTTGAGTTCTGATGGTTACTTCAGATAGCGCTGAGAACTCTGGAGTTTGACATACGTTGTTCAGAGTCAGAACTTCTAGAGCGTACTTCTTGTTCAGATGCTTCTGATACTTTGCTGTTTTGCTCAGAGTTAGACTTTCTTGAACGTGTTTCTACTTCAGATGCTTCTGGTCTTCTGATAATTTGTATCTGATATGATTCTGTATCTGATGAATTCTTCCTTCTTTCCTTAGAACCCTGCACACTTAGAAACTTTTCGTTAGGGTGCCATTTTTGGTTTCATCCTTTGTTATCATCAAAATCATGGAATCTGTTGTAGAACAATTTTTGTTCTTACAATCTCCCCCTTTTTGATGATGACAAAACAAGCTTAATTAGCAGATGAAACATAAACAATATCAGATCAGATAGACAAGAGCTCCCCCTGAGATAGGCTAGGGAGTTCAGAAGTTCTTACCAGATCTTCCAAGCAATGAGGTTTCTTGATACCTTCTGCAATTTCTTAAGTCTAGAGTTAGATAAATTAATTTTTAAGAAAAATATGTTGCAGAGTGCTTAAGGTATTTAGACATTATTTTCATCAGAGCTATTAATGACTTCTCCCCCTTTTTGTCAGAATCAAAAAGACATTGCAAAAATAAATAATTGAAGAGAAAAACATTGTATTCAGATAAAAGGCAACAGAGGCAAAACGAACAAGTAAACATCAGAAACAAGGAAAGCAAAGCAACAAAATCCTAAGTGCCTAAGGGTTGGGAGGCGGAGGCATTCTCTGAAGCAATAGAGCCAGCATGTTCTGAATGTTATCGTTGACAGAGTCTTGTTTATCCATTCTGGCACGGAGTTCCTTCTGATCTTTCTTAAGTTCTTCCAGCGTCTGGAGAACCATAGGAACAACAGATGAGGACTCCCCCTGAGTCAGAGCCTGCTGTGCTTCAGCAGCGGCCATTGCTTCAGCTTCAGCAGCAGCTTGTGCTTCAGCTTCGGCAGCAGCAGCAGCATCAGCCAGAGCTTTAGCTTCAGCTTCCTTTACCCTTAGAATTTCAGCTTCCCTTGCTCTTTCTATCTCCAGCCTTCTAGCTTCTTCTTCAGCTTCCTTTGCCAATCTCTCTTCCTCTAGACTTCTAGCTTCAGCTTCTCTTGCAAGTCTTTCTTGGAGTCTTGCCTCAGCATCTCTGATAAAGTCGTTTCTGACTTGTTCAGAGATGTGCTTCAGTTTAAAAGCCTCAGAGCTCATCCAGCCAATGACTCTGTTCCAGTGTGTCCTTACAGAGTCAGGATCATCACTGACTTCAGAGTTAACGGTCAGAGACTTGACCTTTTGTACTGAAGCCCCTGCGAACAGCATTATGGCTTCCTCAAGGGTAGGTATAGAAAGGTCAGGTTCAGAGGTATGAGGTGGAGAGGTTGAAGGGCTGAGGTTGAGTGTTAGAGGTTCAGGTTCTGCTTCAGTTTGAAGTTCAGATCTTTGGGGTGAAGCGTAAAGAGGGTTTAAGTCTAATGGTAGAGGTTCAGTTTCAGCTTCAGGTTCAGGTTCAGCGGAGGTGTTTGGAGGGGTGATATCAGAGGTGTGGAGGTCAGAGGGTTGAGTTTCAGAAGGTTGGTCTTCATAAGTAATGTTGGTTGTTTGTTCTGGGGGAGGTGAAGTTGCTTCAGATTGTGTTGGTTGTTGTGAAGCAAGGTTTTGAGCCTGAATTTGGGCTAAGGTTGGAGAGTCAGGGTCAGAGTATTCTTGGTCAGATGAGAGTACAAGATATGGAGGTGATTCTGGGGCTGAAGATGAAGAAGAACTGGTTTGGTTCAGTTCTTCAGCTTCAGATAAAGGTAGCGTTGTATGGGCAAGATTAAATTTTGGTCGAGGTAGTGAGGTTCTGGTTGTAGAAGGTGGGGTTTCAGAGGTTGTGTATATGGGTGGTGTTGGGAGAGGATTAGAAGAAGCCATAATTTGTTCAGAGGGAATAGAGGGAGCAGACGTACCAGTAGTTTCTTGCAGAGGCGTTGGAGATCTGGTTCCAGAAGTTTCTCCTATTCTTGCTCTCTTTGCCTTTGAAGACTTATGCTTAGAGGGACCTCTTTTGAATCTGACAAAGTCTTCTTCTGATTCTAGACAATCGTCCAATCTGAAGTCAGAGATATCAACTCCTTCATCCTTCAGACGCTGCATGTAGAGGAGGATTGCATCTACAGGTTCATTCTTGAAGAACCTGGCAAGACCATGGGGCAGCTTCCTCTGATCTTTCAAGGCATTCCAGGAGGTATCCATAGTGGGTATGACTTGAATCTTCTTCAGAATTCCCATACTCTTGAGATTTCTGGCGTTCAGAGGCTTTCCAGTATCTATCGCCAAATCTTGCATCAGCCTGTTCTTCTCCAGATGATCTACCAACCCATTCTCAATGAAAACATTAGATATAAGCCTTCCCAGAGGAATGTAGGATCTGGGCTTCATGTTGTTTCTTGTCTCTCTTACAGAGTCTCTGAGATATCTGAAGAGAAGTGCAGGAAGGCAGAGCTTTACACCCTTGTGAATGCAGTAAAGAATGCACTTCTGATCTGCATTGATGTAGTCAGAGGAGTTGGATGTTGGGCGATGATGAATGGTTCCCAGAATGATCTTGAGCCATACTCTGAGGTTCTGATGAAGCTCTTTGTTCTTTGAAGGATTTCCTTCAGTGTTATGTTTGAAGATGGTTGGATTGATTACTTCAGCAATGCGCTTTGACCTAGGGTTGATGTTGTAAATCCTTTTTCCTCCAGTTTTCTCCATGTTTAGTAAAGAAGCAATTGACTTTTCAGTAATCACTATCTTTACCCCTAATACGAAGGAGACGATGAAGTGGTCATCAGCATCAGCAAATCTCCAGAATTCTTTGATGAGATTTGGGTAAACAGGGCCATAAAGCCTTTGGAAGTAGTTTTCCCACCCTTGTATACAGAGTTCTTCAGTAAGATCTACTCCATTTCTCCTCATGTTGTCGAAGTCCACAAGTGTTTCACATAACACATCCAGTCCCTCAAAGGGAGTTGCTAGGTTAATGTGAGGTTGACGATCAAGAATATGGGGTTCCTTGTACACTGGAGTAATGGAAACGCCTGTAACAGTTGGAGTTGGAATGCTTGAACTTTGGGCAGTGGTGTTGGATTCCATTTGCTGAGAAAAGTTGAAAACTTGTTGTTGTTGAGCATCCATAGTTGATGAAGAAGAAGGTGAAGATGAAGTGTTTGCAAAAATGCTTCAGAGAGGGTTTGGGAGTGAGTGAGAGTGATAGTGTGTGAAATGTGAGAAAAAGTGTTTAAATACCCTAAACGAAAACACATGCAAAACGACACACTATTCAGCGTTAGCATAAAGCACAATTTAGCACGCTTGGGGGAAAAATGATTAAGGCTCATTAATGAATGTCTAATCCCAACAGTATGCACACTGCTCGAGGAGATCTCAAACGTTTCTCTTCTGGACAGCTGTCTAGAAGTTCTAGGGTTAGACGCTAAGTGCTCCACGTGTTGATGTATCTGATCTTCAGGAATACCAAAGGATTGGTTCCTGGAGATTCTAACTCAAATATCTTCTTAACTGGTAGAAGTATCAGAGTCAGAGGCAGAGACACATTTGTTTATGTCAGAGTCTCATTTTACATCTTCAGAGCCACACTTCATTCAGGGCAATTTCGAATGTTCAGATTTTCTAAGATAAAAAGAAATCTATCTTCAGCTAGAGGCTTAGTAAAGATATCTGCCCATTGATGATCTGTATCAATGAACTTCAATGTTACTATCCCTTTCTGAACATAGTCTCTGATAAAATGATGTTTTATTTCAATGTGTTTAGCTCTGGAATGTAGAATGGGATTCTTACTTAGACAAATGGCAGCAGTATTATCACAGAAGATAGGAATGTTACTCTCAAAGATTTGCAGATCTTCTAACTGGTGCTTCATCCAGAGCATCTGAGTTGTGCACAGTGATGCTGAGATATATTCTGCTTCTGCAGTTGATAGAGCGATAGTTGATTGTCTTTTGCTAGCCCAGGATATCAGATTGTTTCCCAGAAGCTGGCAATTTCCAGATGTGCTTTTTCGTTCTAGTCTATCTCCTGCATAATCTGCATCACAGTAACCAGAAAGTCTATACTCTGATGTTTTCTTATACATCAGGCCCAGGTTAGGAGTTCCTTTCAGATACTTGAGAATTCTCTTAACTGCTGTTAAATGAGATTCTCTAGGATCTGATTGGAATCTGGCACAGAGACAGACACTAAAGAGAATATCAGGACGAGTAGCAGTCAGATAGAGAAGAGAGCCTATCATACCTCGATAGAGCTTCTGACAAACCTTTGCGCTTACTTCTTCCTTTTCAAGAATGCATGTTGGATGCATTGAAGTCTTTGCAGATTTGCAGTCAGCCATGTCAAATTTCTTCAGAACATCTTTAATATATTTGCTTTGATGAACATATGTAACTTCTGAAGTTTGGTTAATTTGAATTCCCAGAAAGAACTTTAGTTCTTGCATTAAGCTCATTTCAAATTCTGCCTGCATTAACTTAGAGAATTCTTGACAAACAGAGGCGTTAACTTAACCAAAAATAATATCATCAACGTATATCTGGCATATCATGAGATCATTGTTAAGGTTCTTACAGAAAAGTGTGGAGTCAACTTTCCCTCTGATAAAATTGTGTTCCAGAAGAAAATTGCTTAAACGTTCATACCAAGCTCTGGGATCTTGTTTAAGTCCATATAAAGATTTTTTAAGTTTAAAAACATGTTCTGGAAAGTTTGGATTTTCAAAACCTGGAGGTTGGTTGACATACACTTCTTCTGATATATAACCATTAAGGAATGAACTCTTGACATCCATTTGATATAATTTAGTAGAATGGTTAATAGCAAAAGATACAAGAAGACGAATAGATTCTAACCCTGCGACTGGAGCAAAAGTTTCATTATAATCAATACCTTCTTGTTGACTATAACCTTGAGCTACCAGTCGAGCTTTGTTTCTGACGACTTCTCCTTTCTCATTCAGCTTGTTTCTGAATACCCATCTGGTTCCAATAACATGAGTGCCTCTGGGCTTTGGAACAAGATCCCAGACATGATTCTTTGTGAATTGATCTAATTCTTCTTGCATGGCTGAAACCCAGTCGTTATCTTGAAGTGCTTCATCACAGGACGTAGGCTCAATCAGAGACACTAGTCCCAGAGGAGTATCTTCAGAGGTCCTGAATGTAGATCTGGTTCTAACAGGTTCGTCCTTGTTTCCCAGAATCAAATCTTCAGATACATTGATACGACTTTTAACTTTCTTTGGGATTTCTGGGGATTTAATTTCTTCAGAGTTCTGAGTGACAGTTACTTCTGGAGTTTTATCAGATCCTGCAAGAGTGATTTCTAAATCTGCAAAACTTTCAACTAGCTTTGACTTTTCAGGGTCAAGCTTATCATCAAATCTGACATGAATTGATTCTTCCACAATTTTGGTTTCTGTGTTGTATACTCTGTAGCCTTTAGAGCGTTCTGAGTATCCTAACATAATACCTTTCTGTGCTTTGGAATCGAACTTGTTCAGATGTTCTTTAGTGTTTAGGATAAAGCAAGAACATCCAAAAGGATGAAAATATGAAATGTTTGGTTTTCTTCCTTTACACAGTTCATAGGGAGTCTTTTCCAGAATAGGTCTTATAGAGATTCTATTCTGAATGTAACATGTTGTATTTACAGCTTCTGCCCAAAAGTGCTTTGCCACATTAGATTCATTGATCATGGTTCTGGCCATCTCTTGGAGTGTCCTATTCTTCCTCTCTACAACTCCATTTTGTTGTGGAGTTCTAGGGCAGGAGAAATCATGGGATATTCCATTAGAGTCAAATAATTCTTCAAAATCTTTGTTTTCAAATTCCCCACCATGATCACTTCTAACTCTAATAATTTTAGAGTCAAATTCTTTTTGCACTTTGGAGCAGAAACTAGTGAATACAGAGTGAGACTCACTCTTGTGCTTTAGGAATTTCACCCATGTCCAGCGACTGTAATCATCAACAATGACTAGTCCATACTTCTTTCCATTGACTGATGCTGTTTTCACAGGACCAAATAAGTCAATGTGGAGAAGTTCCAGAGGCTTAGAGCTAGAAACAACATTTTTCTTTTTAAAAGATGTTTTAGAAAATTTTCCTTTCTGACATGCTTCACACAGAGCATCTGAAGAAAACTTCAGTTTAGGTAGGCCTCTGACTAACTCAAGTTTGTTTAGCTGAGAAAGTTTCCTCATGCTAACGTGGCCCAAGCGTCTATGCCACACCCATTGCTCTTCGTGAACAGTCATCAGACATTTAACATTTTGTTCTTGTAAATCAGAAAGATTAATTTTATAAATGTTGTTTTTCCTCTTGCCTGTGAAAAGGACAGAGCCATTGTTCTGATTAATGGCTTTACATGTTTTTTGATTAAAGATTACATCATAACCGTTATCACTTAATTGACTTATGGATAACAAGTTATGCATTAATCCTTCTACGTAAAGAACATCAGATATAGAGGGAAGAGTACCATTACCAATAGTTCCGGAGCCTCTGATCCTTCCTTTCTGATCTCCTCCAAAGCCTACAAATCCAGCGTCTTTAAGTTCCAGACTTTGGAACATAGACTTTCTTCCCGTCATGTGTCGCGAGCATCCAGAGTCCAGGTACCATGACTGGTGTCTGAACTTTGCTGCATAGGGTATCTGCAACATAGACAATCTTATCCTTCGGTACCCAGAATCTCTTGGGTCCTTTTTGATTAGTCTTCCCAGAGTTTCTTATAACTTTGGGTTTTCTAGCATTTTCAAATTTTTGTTCTTGTGTGTGTGTATAGTGATATGAAAATGGAGATTTAAGTTGGTCACTAGAAGAAGTTTTAACTTCCTTAGGATCATACCCAATTCCCTTTTTATTGTTCTGACTGACTCCATAAATCATGGATGCCATAATACTCCTACCTATTCCATTTTTCAGAAATTCTTGAAAGGCTTCTTCGTATTCAAAAATTATTTTATTTGAAGTTTGTGGTGCTTGAGACAACGCTTCTTCTAACTCTAAGCTTTTCTTTTTGCTCCATCTCTTTCTAATGTTAAAGATCTGATTGTATCTTCTCGTGCTAGAATTGTCATCTTAAGCTTGCCACATTCTTCAAATTTTGCTTTAAAACAGCCTTTTATGTTTTTAAGCTTTTGTTTTAATTTCTGATATGAGCTAAGAGTTTCTGACAAGCATGATTCTAGATCAGATCGAGAGAGTTCAGAAAATACCTCTTCAGATTCTTCATCTGAGCTGCTCCTGGATGTGGTAGCCATAAGTGCCACGTTGGCCTTTTCATCAGAGTCAGATTCTGATGACTCAGATTCACTATCATCCCAGGTAGCCATTAATCCTTTCTTTGTCCTGAAGGTATTTTTCTTGAAACTTTCTTTTCTAGAATTGTCTTTCTTTAGCTTGGGGCATTCATTCCTGTAGTGACCTGTTTCTTTACATTCATAGCAAGTAATATCTTTGTTAGTTTTACCTTTTGAGGTTGATTCGGATCGATCCCCTCTGGGTCTTGGTCTTCTGAAGTTGTTGTTCCTCTTTTTCCAGAGTTGTTTAACTCTTCTGGTTAGGAGGGACAATTCTTCTTCATCATCAGAATCTTCAAGTTCAGAGTCATCAGTATCTTCAGTTTCTGCCTGGAGAGCTTTGGTTCTGTCAGGTTTGCGTCTTTCATATCTGGACTTTAATGCTATGGACTTGTTCCTTTTCTGAGGCTCATCTTCCTCTAGTTCTATCTCATGACTTCTGAGGGAGCTAACAAGTTCTTCAAGACTGATATTGTTTAGATCCTTTGACAGCTTCAGAGCAGTAACCATGGGTCTCCATTTCTTTGGCAGACTTCTGACTATCTTTTTGACGTGGTCTGCAGTTGTGTATCCTTTGTCTAGAACTTTGAGACCTGCAATCAGAGTTTGGAATCTAGAGAACATTGCCTTTATGGCTTCATCATCTTCCATTTTGAAAGCTTCATATTTCTGGATAAGCGCCAGAGCCTTTGTCTCTTTGACCTGAGAGTTTCCTTCATGAGTCATCCTTAGAGAGTCAAGTATGTCTTTGGCTGTTTCTCTGTTGGTGATCTTTTCATACTCGTTATAAGATATAGCATTGAGGAGTATGGTTTTGGCCTTGTGATGATTCTTGAAAACTCGCTTCTGATCATCTGACATCTTACTTCTGGGAACTTCAGCTCCATCCTCCGTGATAGGAGGTTTGTATCCATCTGTGACAATGTCCCAGAGATCAGCATCATAGCCTAGAAAGAAACTTTCGATTCTATCTTTCTAGTAATCGAATTGCTCTCCATCAAAGACAGGAGGCTTAGCATTGTAACTATCCTTTTCATTTGTGTGGGCCATAGTTTTTCTCGTTCTGGATCTCTCTACACTGTTAAGTGTTTGATTAGAAAATCAATAACAGAGCCGGAGCTCTGATACCAATTAAAGGTGAGAAAAACAAGAAAGGGGGGGTTTGAATTGTTTTGAAAATAAGCGCTTTTTCAAAATGAAAATCACACAAGGATTTTTATACTGGTTCGCTTATAACACAAAGCTACTCCAGTCCACCCGGCCAAGGTGATTTCGCCATCAACAAGGACTTAATCCACTAATCTTGAAAGATTGAATACAAACAACGTCTAAGAGAAAGATCTCTTAGTCCTCTCAAGTATACAGACTACACAGAGTCACTTGCGGAAATACAACAAAGATAAAAGCTTATGTAATCTAGAGTGCTTCTAAGATAAGCAAATATTACAATAATAAGAACAAAGTATTTCACGTACTAAGCAAAAGCTTCGTGAAGATTGAGAGAATAAACAGTATTTTTGTGTGTTGATGTTTCAGTAAAATCTTGTTGTATTATCGTGTATTGAATGTTGATTTGCAATCCTTTATATAGAAGAGAAGGATCCGTTGAGAAGTCATAGCAGATAATAACTCTTGAATAATAAATAGTGCCATATCTTATGTTGCTTGTTGTCAAAGCAACTTTCTCTTCTTGAATGACTACTTACCACAAATAGTTCCTTATCATTTTTATTTTTGGAGTTAACGTCTCTTTCTGTTTTAGGAAATCCATTTCCATAACTTTACTTGTAATTAACGTTACTCTTCCTTATTTAGCAATTCCATAATCAGAGTCTTCGTGTTTCTGGAGATCTTGGAATCTTGCTATCTAACTTCAGATGTTGATCTCTTTTGAGTTCTGATGGTTACTTCAGATAGCGCTGAGAACTCTGGAGTTTGACATACGTTGTTCAGAGTCAGAACTTCTAGAGCGTACTTCTTGTTCAGATGCTTCTGATACTTTGCTGTTTTGCTCAGAGTTAGACTTTCTTGAACGTGTTTCTACTTCAGATGCTTCTGGTCTTCTGATAATTTGTATCTGATATGATTCTGTATCTGATGAATTCTTCCTTCTTTCCTTAGAACCCTGCACACTTAGAAACTTTTCGTTAGGGTGCCATTTTTGGTTTCATCCTTTGTTATCATCAAAATCATGGAATCTGTTGTAGAACAATTTTTGTTCTTACATTTCAAGCCTCTTCCACTTGAGATCTTGATTCAAAATGATGTCACAACTCATATGAACTCTTATGAATGATCATGGTGCCCAAATTCTTCAGAATGGCGACCATCTATGGCTCAATGGCTGATTTTGATTGATTTGACCTAATTTGCTTCATCTGCAAGTAATAAGGTTAGATGACAATATTTTTGTACTTTTGGGTTAATAAACAAATGAAAAGCAATGATATACAAATGCAATACATGCTTGGTGATCAAGAACCACTCTCACATGATAACCCACCCACAAAGAGGGAAGCAAGGTGCACAATGATCCTTGAGGCAATGAATGACATGATATGATGCCATGAGGGATCTTAGGGACAAAATTGGGGTCTTACAGATGCCCCTATTTAAGGTCATTCTAGCCGGAGAAGTGAAGTTTAGAAATCTTCATCTCGACGCGATAGAATGGGCTTAAATAACAGTAATGAGACAAATTTTGGTCCCTAAGAGACCTCATGATGCAGATGTATGCATGTAAGAGACACAAACTCTGTGGGGATATAGTTCACACAGAAGAAAAGACGATCCATCGGAGTAATACACTCACCAGGAACAGAGACTCTAATAGGACTCTTATGGGGATAAAAGAAAAGAATGCGTGAGCAGGACACGACTCTGAGTTAGGGGATAACAAAAACAGACTGGAGACTTTACTGGGGAAGTAAAGGACTCACACTGGGGATCAGAGGATTTCCAAAGGAAACATATCCGTTGGAAGGACACGAGCTGACTCAAACTATCCACAAAGGGTACTTCGGATAAAAATCCGGACTCGGACCAGGAAAAGATTCATAAAGAACCTCCCTGCCGGGGAACATTGCATATATTGGGGAAAACGCCAATACAGCAAAAGGGAAAATATCACAACAGGATACTCCACTGGAGAAGTGTCTAACAAAGAGACTCTCACGGGGGAAAGCAACAAGGAAATGAGTTGTTACCGGTATAAGGGTAACAAGCTCAGGAAGAATGAATATCTAAGACCGGTATAAGGGTGAGAGATATCAATCAACCAAACATCTGAGAAAGACCTGAAAAAGGTACATCAACTCAGGAACATCTGACTCCACAGGGGACCAAGGTCATAATAGGGAGCAGACTGGAAGGAACACCAGGGATACCGAGGTATATAATAGGTGACCGGCCGAAACGTGAATTGGTATATGTGCTAAAACACTCATCATCCGAAAGGAGGGCTTGAAAAAAAGCAAATCGACTTACAGGATGGACATTCGAATCCACAACGGGAAAACGAAACTTACTCAACTGGGGACACAAACCCGAAGAGTGCATGAGATATAATATCCATTACCGTCAGAACGTGGATAGAATACTCGCATGAGATATATTATCTATTACCGTCAGAACGTAGATAATATAATCGCATGGTAAGAAACACCAGAGATACCGAGGTATATAATAGGTGATCTACCGAAACTTGGATTGGTTTATATGCCAAAACACTCATCATCCAAAACACAAACTGGTTAAAGGATGGATATTCGATTCTACAAAGAATACGACTCTTACTCTACTGGGGGAAGATCAACAAAGGATTCCAACCAAAGAGCGCAAGAGACATATTATTCATTACCGGCAGACCGTGAATAATAATACTCGGAAAGGAAAAGACACCAGAGATACCGAAGTATATAATAGGTGACTAACCAAAAAGAGAGACAATCGATACCAAGCATCCGGGTAAACGAAAGACAACTCAAAGGGGATAAAATTGCAAGCATCCGGCAATTATCCGAAACACAACAAATATTCGATTCCGCAAAAAGGGTAATAACGAATCTTACTCGACAAGGGAAACTCAAAAGGCTTCAACTGAAGAGTGCATGAGATATATTATCCATTACCGTCAGAACGTGGATAACATACTCGCATGGAAGATTATCCACAACCGGTTACTGGGTTAACAAAGGATAAATCGACCGAAAAGAAAGGCATCGGGATACCAAAACTAGGTATATAATGATGACCAATCAAAGGAGCAACAATCATTACCAAGCAAACGGGTAAATGAAAGTCGATCTGCTGAGGATGAATTGCACAAACAGCAATTATCCACAAAGACTAGCTAGGGATATATTGAGAATCAATCAATAATCCGGGGAACAAATCACTAGCAAACGGTGAAAGGACCCACTGGCGACTTCAAAGGATAAAATTGCAAGCATACGACAATTATCCAGAAGACAACTTGCTGGGGATACAATTGCTAGCATACGGCAATTGTCCACAAGCAAAAGGAGGAATATCAACATCAAATATTGAATGAATATAACCACAAAGAGTAAACATCATCGGTTAGGATGAACAACAAGGTTAACTCTGCAAAGAGGAGAAATTAGGGTTTACAACTATCGAATACGGGGTAGAATACCAAAAATCTGGCTGAGGAAACAAGAGGTTTACCACTACCGACTACTGGGTAGACAACCAAAGACTCAGTTGGGATAAAATTGCAAGCATCCGGCAATTATCCAACTGTACCACAAGGTACAAAACTCCGATGGCGGAGAACAACCAAAACATGGGATTTACAACTACCGAATACGGGGTAGAAGACCACAGACTCCACTGGGGACAGGATGAATGAAGGCCAAATACTGAGCACTTATTCAACTCATACCACAGGGAGACACCAACTTTGTTGGGGATAAAACCACAACAGCACAACATCCACCATCAACCAGAACGAACCACAAAGGTTACCTCTGCTAGGGGAAAAGAGATAGGACTTACAAACTACCGAATACGGGGTAGTAGCCATACTCTAGTGGGAATACACGAATTAGGGTTTACATCTACCGAATATTGGATAGAAAACCAACAACTCCGCGTGGGGATGGAAAAAATCACAAATCCGCACGGGAAACAAAAATAGGGTTTATAACAAACCACAATCTGCTGGAGAGCAGGCAAACAGGATTTACGACTACCGACTACTGGGTAGAAAACCAACACTCTTGCTGAGGAATAAAAGGTATATAACCACAAATTCCATCAAGAAGGAGGAACATAGGACTTACAACTACCGGTTATTGGGTAGAGGCCCAAAAAAGGTTCCGCTGGGGATAAATGAATTGATGCCGGTTACTGGGCAGTTCATTCACTTATTCCACAGGGAAGCACAAGAACAGTTGACAAAACGCCGATTCGGGATTCATCCGAAAAGACAGACTGAATCAAAACTCGTCCTATGAGGATATAACTCAATAGGAAAATCCATCCCAATATATGTGTTGGGAGGAAACGGAAGAAACCGTCATCCACGAGGATAATCTCAGTGGGGAACTGCAGAAGGAAAAAACATACGCTTTCTGCTTATGGGGCTGACTCTATATGGAGAGATTAACACCCGACATCTGCTTAGGAAGATCTATAAAGAGATCTATATCATCCATAGCAGGAGACAACAAACAAGAGATATATGGCAAAAAATGCAACATAAATATCTGAATATTTTATGATTATGCATGAATATGCGTAATTTATGTTTGATGAATGCTGACAAAACAGACATATCTAACACAACAGGCCCAGGAATCACACGCCCGGTACTATACTTCCAGGGGAAAACCAACTGGAAAGCCATTCTGCTGAGATCTACATGCTAAAAAGCCAAGATCTGCGGGAGGCAAAACAAGAGATATCACAGAATCTCTGAGTGATGGATCCACAACCAACCCAACCAGGGTACAGAAAGTCACAACAGGCAAACAGCCACCAAGACCAATCTGTAGGGGAACGAGAGAATCTCGAGATCCTGCAGGGGATCCCAGTATCAACTGAGAAACAAAAGTTCACGGCACAAACAAAAACTGCCGCAAAAGCAACTCCAAACAACTCCGGGGAACAAACCCACTACAGGAGAATCATCCAAGTAGAATCTAACTGCACAAGCAACTCTACTGGGGAAAGCTGTCAGCTATCCTTCTAGGGAACAAACCACTGAAGGAGAAAGCACCACACAAGTAGATTCTGCGACACGCCACTCTACTCGGGGAGAACATACATCCAACGGATCGCACAAGTAGATTCTGCAATAAGCCACTCTACTGGGATCACAAGCAAATCAGGAAACCACTCCAATCTTTGGGATGCTAGAGCTACCAACCTACCCTACTGGGGATTGAGAGAGTTTTCAACAGGAAAGAACTGCCATAACAACCATTCTGTAGACTAAGCTGGGAAAAATGGAAAGCAACCATGCTGAGGAGAGAAATAACAACTCCGCTAGCGACTGCACTGGGGAGAGACTACTGCTGGAGAAGAAAACGAAGTCTTCAACAACATCTCTGCTTGCGACTATACTGAGGAACAACCCCAACAACAAACTCTGCTTGGGGAACAACTCCAACAACAAAGCAAGAGATAGAGGATACAACCAAGCCAGGAATATGAACAAATGTCTTACCTGTTGGAAATCATGCCACCCTCGGGAGAGCACTGAGACATTCTTGAGTATCCTCTCACCATTGTGAATATTCACTTTGTTTAAAACAATAGTTTTGAAAAATTTATTTGTTTAAAACAATGATATTTTATCAATTAAAACATGCAAAACATTTGTTGAATTGAAACAAATAAGAGTGCAAATAATTGGATAAAAAGCTCAAATTGATTTGATGGAATGGTAGTCTGCAAATGGCAAGACTCCATAGATCTGTACAAATTTGAAATCAGTGATATATATTGGAAGAGGGCTACATTTAACATAATGATCCTTTCTCTACCAATTTGAATCTCGATGTATTCGAAGTTTTAGTTGACGACGAATCGAGAATCCTCTGACGAACAGACGACTGCAGAACATAAAGTCTTGTCAGGATGCAGTTACTTGCCAAATCCCTAATTTTTTTTTTAGATTGCCCCAGGGTGAGGTACTCAATCTAGCGGAATGCAAATATCTCTTTTTTTTTATGTCTCTAATTTTTGCCTGGATTACCCTTGCAGGTTCTCCACCGAGACGCTCATTTTTGCCTAAGCCACCCTTTCGGGTTTTCAACTTAGCGAGCTATTCTGTTTTTTCATTTGCATATACTTTTTTTTAGGCAAAGTATTTCTTGACTGCATCTGAACTCACAGGACGAGTGAAATCCTCCCCCTACATTGTTGTAAGCATCAAAGCACCGCCTGAAAAGGCTCTCTTAACAACATATGGACCCTCGTAGTTTGGAGTCCACTTGCCCCTGGAATCGGGCACGAAAGACAAGACTTTCTTGAGCACGAGGTCACCTTCTCGGAACACACGAGGCTTGACCTTCTTATCGAATGCTTTCTTCATTCTCTGTTGATACAATTGACCATGGCACATGGCAGTCAATCGCTTCTCTTCAATCAAATTCAGCTGGTCATAACGACTCTGAATCCATTCAGCATCAGTCAACTTGGCTTCCATCAAGACTCTCATTGATGGGATCTCCACCTCTACTGGGAGCACAGCCTTCATGCCGTAAATAAGAGAGAAAGGGGTTACCCCTGTTGAAGTGCGTACAGATGTACGATAACCATGCAAAGCAAATGGCAGCATCTCGTGCCAGTCTTTGTACGTAACTGTCATCTTCTGGATGATCTTCTTGATATTCTTATTAGCAGCTTCAACAGCCCCATTCATCTTGGGTCTGTAGGGAGAAGAATTATGGTGTGCAATCTTGAATTCAGCGCACAACTCATCCATCATCTTATTATTCAGATTAGATCCATTATCAGTAATGATCTTATCTGGCACACCATAACGGCAAATCAGCTGGTTCTTGATAAACTTCACAACCACTTGCCTGGTCACATTCGCATACGAAGCGGCCTCGACCCATTTGGTAAAGTAGTCAATTGCTACGAGAATAAACCTGTGTCCATTGGACGCCTTCGGTTCGATCATGCCGATCATGTCGATTCCCCACATGGAGAAAGGCCATGGTGATGAAATCACATTCAGAAGTGTCAGAGGAATATGAATCTTATCCGCGTAAATCTGACACTTGTGGCATTTCTTCACATATTTGCAGCAGTCAGACTCCATTGTCAGCCAATAGTAGCCTGCTCTCAACATCTTTCTAGCCATGGCATGTCCATTGGAATGAGTACCAAATGAACCCTCATGGACCTCAGTCATTAACAGGTTTGCTTCGTGTCTATCCACGCATCTGAGCAAAACCATGTCAAAATTTCTCTTATACAACACTTCTCCACTGAGGTAGAAACTGCCTGACAACCTTCTCAAAGTTTTCCTATCTTTCACAGATGCCCCAGGCGGGTAAACCTGGTTCTGGAGGAAATTCTTGATATCAAAATACCAAGGTTTGTCGTGATTCACTTCTTCGACTGCAAATACGTGAGTTGGTCTATCCAAGCGCATCACAGCAATATTGGGAACTTCATTCCACCACTTCACAACAATCATGGAAGCAAGCGTAGCAAGAGCGTCTGCCATCCGATTATCCTCTCGAGGAATATGATGAAAGTCAACTTCTGTAAAGAACGTTGAAATCCTTCTTGCATAATCTCTGTACGGAATGAGACCTGGCTGATTCGTCTCCCATTCACCCTTGATCTGATTGACAACCAGGGCCGAATCACCATACACATCAAGATGCTTGATTCTCAAATCAATGCATTCTTCTAGTCCCATAATACAGGCCTCATACTCAGCCATATTATTCGTGCATTTGAAAGTTAGCCTTGCTGTAAGCGGAATATGTGTGCCATGAGGAGTAATGATTACTGCCCCAATACCATTTCCATACTGATTTACAGCGCCATCAAACACCATCGTCCATCTGGAACCAGGTTTCGGACCTTCATCAAGTGTTGGCTCATCACAATCTTTCATTTTCAAATACAGAATCTCCTCATCCGGGAAGTCATACTGAACAGACTGCTGATCTTCAATCGGCTGGTGCGCTAAATGGTCAGCCAAGATACTACCTTTGATAGCCTTCTGAGCTCGATACTCAATATCATACTCAGATAACAACATCTGCCAACGGGCAATCCTCCCGGTTAAAGCAGGTTTCTCGAAGATATACTTGATTGGATCCATTCTGGATATCAACCAAGTTGTATGATTTATCATGTACTGGCGCAAACGCTTAGCAGCCCAAGCCAAAGCACAGCACGTCTTCTCAAGCATAGAGTATCGAGACTCACAATCAGTAAACTTCTTACTGAGGTAGTATATAGCAGATTCTTTCTTCCCTGATTCATCTTGTTGACCGAGGACACAACCTATCGAGTCTTCAAGCACAGTCAAATACATGATCAGAGGTCTTCCTTCCACAGGCGGAGACAATATCGGAGGTTCAGACAGATACTCTTTGATACTATCGAAAGCTTTCTGGCAATCCTCGGTCCAATCATGAGACTGATCTTTCCGAAGGAGCTTGAATATCGGCGCACATGTGGCAGTCATGTGGGATATAAATATGGAAATATAGTTCAAGCGGCCAAGAAAACCTCGGACTTGCTTCTCAGTTTTGGGTGCAGGCATCTCTTGTATTGCTTTGACCTTTGCAGGATCAACCTCAATACCTCTTTCGCTGACAACGAAACCCAATAACTTGCCAGAACAGACTCCAAATGTACATTTGTTCGGATTCAAACGAAGTCTGAACTTCCTCAGACGCTGAAAAAGCTTCAACAAATGCTCAATATGTTCAACTTCCGTTCGGGACTTAGCAATCATATCATCGACATAGACCTCTATCTCCTTGTGCATCATATCATGAAACAAGGTAGTCATAGCACGTTGATACGTGGCTCCGGCGTTCTTCAAACCGAAGGGCATCACTCGATAACAGAATGTTCCCCAAGGTGTGATGAATGTTGTCTTCTCCATATCTTCGGGTGCCATTTTGATTTGATTATATCCGGAAAATCCGTCCATAAAGGAAAAGACTTTGAATTTAGCTATATTGTCTACCAACATCTCAATGTGTGGTAGAGGAAAATCATCTTTAGGACTAGCCTTATTCAAATCTCTGTAATCAACGCACATACGGACTTTTCCGTCTTTCTTAGGAACATGCACAATATTGGCCACCCATTGAGGATATGTAGAAGTCACCAGAAACCCCGCATCAATTTGCTTCTGAACTTCCTCTTTGATCTTCATTGCCATATCAGGATGAGTTCTTTTGGGCTTCTCCTTTACTGGCACGCACTCAGGCTTCAAAGGCAGGAAATATTGCACAATATCTGTATCTAGATCCGGCATGTCTTCATATGACCAAGCAAAGATATCTGAATATTCTCGTAGCAACCCAATCAACCCCTTCTTGACAGACTCTTCAAGAAGTGCCCCAATCTTCACCATACGAACACAACCCTCGGACCCCAAGTTGACTGTTTCCAGATCTTCAAGGTGCGGCTGAATGATCTTCTTCTCGTGCTCAAGGAGACGGGTAATTTCATCAGGAATCCCTTCAACATCATCTTCCTCTGCCTCGAATACAGGGAATTCAAAATTGGGAGATGGCGTTGGATCATTATGTTCAATGGGTTTTAGAATCAACCTGCATAATGATTTTGGTTAATGAAAAACTTTAGAATTTAAACAAGCAAATCATTATGCAGATGAAAAATGTTTGTTTTTATTCTTGTTTTTATGTGTTTTTTGTGATCACTGATTTCATGCAAAAAGCAAAAAGTGAAAACAAATGGAAAAACAAATGTTTAACAATGCATTAATTGAATGAAAACACCATTGTATTAAATGCTGCCAACAATGTCATCACTTCTCCTTTTGGCATGGGAGAAGGGTTTTAAACAAAATGAACAATTACTCTGATCTATGGATGACCATAGGAACATCTACAACGACCCAATTGTGGTAGACACCACCAGGAATGACGAAATTGTTCAGATCTTCTGCATCCTCTTCCAAGATAGCAGCAGCCTCTTCCTCAGGTTGATCAGCATGGATGAATCCTCCACTCTTGAATAAACCTTGCTCATTAAATGCCCCAGAACAGTAGCCAATGCCAGCCCGGGATCTATTGTCTTCAAGCTCGATCATCTTCCCTAAACCAGCAACTGCACCACATTCAATGGCCAGTTTCGCATCTTTGTAGGAAGAAAATGAAGGAGACTTCTTCTCAATTGGTTCATCAATAGATAAAGCTTGGAACGGAGTTCCAACTTCATCCTCAGCGTTAATATATGAGAAAGAAGACAAGTGGCTAACCAGGAGAGCCTTTTCTCCCCCTACCACAACCAGTTTCTTGTTCTTGACAAATTTCAGCTTCTGGTGTAGGGTGGATGTCACGGCACCAGCCTCGTGAATCCATGGTCTTCCTAAGAGAGAGCTATATGACGGGTGGATATCCATTACCTGGAAGGTAACTTGGAAATCACTTGATCTAATCTTGATTGGGAGATCAACTTCCACAATCACAGTTTTACGCGACCCATCAAATGCCTTCACAACAACACCACTCTGCCTCATAGGAGGCCCTTGGTATGACAACTTGGAGAGTGTGGTTTTTGGCAATACATTAAGAGACGATCCAGTGTCCACCAGCACGTTGGACATGGCATCAGATTTGCAATTCATAGAGATATGTAGAACCATGTTGTGGTCTCTTCCCTCCTCAGGGAGATCAGCGTCACAGAAACTCAACGTGTTGCAAGCGGTAATGTTTGCAACTATACCATCGAACTGTTCAACAGTGACGTCGTGATCAACATATGCCAGATCCAAGACCTTCTGCAAAGCCTCCCTATGGGGTTCTGAATTCAACAGCAGAGATAAAACGGAAATCTTGGATGGCGTTTGTAGAAGCTGGTCTACAACATTGTACTCACTCTTTTTGATGAGCCTCAGCATCTCATCAGATTCTTCATTCATAATGCCACTAGGGCCAACAGAAGAAGCAGGAGTCTTTTGTACAGAGGAGGATTTGGAAACAGGTGTCGGATTCTGAATATTAACAGCTGTCCCAACAGGACGCTCAACAGTATCAGAAGCCACAGGAGCCTTGGGAGGTGCAGAAAATACGCGACCACTACGGGTCAATCCACTCACATCAGCAATATTTGTCACGGTCGTTGAAGGCAAAGGCACTTCTACCCCATCTTCTACAGCAACAGGGTTGTATCTGAATGGCACAGCTTTGTCAGAAGAATAAGGCACTAGGCCTGCAGGCTTGATCACTAGAGATGGAGAGATCTTCGGCTTGCTGCTATCATAGCGGATAACGACAGGCTCAGGAAGCTTGAACACATGAGATATAACATTCACCTCTGGTTCATCCTCATCAACATTCCGATTTTGAAGGATCTCAATGGTACCCTCGTCCAGCAATTCTTGAAGTTCTCTGCGTACCTGGTTACAACCCAGACGGTTAACTGAACAAATACGGCACCTATCATGGTCATGCTCCATGTGGCTGTACTGACACAGCAACCGATGCAATTCGACCAACGATTGTCTAATATGGCTTACATATTTGACTTTGTACTTCCCAGGGCATCCCTGGACCATATTCACAGATTTCCCATGCGCGGGCAATGGGTTCTTGGTAACATTCGGGCCTGAATCTTCAAAGCTCAGAATTCCACATCTCATAAGGTCTTGAACCTTAGTCTTCAGTGGGTAGCAATTTTCAATGTTATGACCCGGAGCACCGGAATGATAAACGCAGTGTTGGTCTGGTTTATACCACCATTGAGCATTTGCAAGAATAGCAGGAGGATCCCTGGGAGAAACCAACTTCCTTTCCAACAAGGAAGGATATAGCTCTGCATATGACATAGGAATTGGATCGAAGCTGATCTTCTTCCTATCATAACTCATGTTAGCCTGGTTGGTTGTACTGCCACGAGGCTGGTAAGCCTGTTGTTGTGGATGTTGTTGTTGCTGATACTGAGGCTGTTGATATTGCTGAGAATTGTCTTTGAAGACAGGCGCTATATGAGCCACCTGGTGCTGATTGTTGTTACGCCGTGCTGGCTTCCTCTGAACAGAGGGTCTTCTGGGCTTGGCATGGGATTGCACAGCATGTTCCTCCCCATCTTTCTTCTTAAACGCCCCATACCGTTTAGAAGAAGAGCTCTCATCCTTTTCTAAACGTCCTTCACGGACACCTTCCTCGAGACGCATCCCCATGTTCACCATCTCGGTGAAATCAGAGGGAGCGCTTGCTACCATCCGCTCGTAATAAAATGAGCTAAGAGTCTTCAAAAAGATCTTAGTCATCTCTTTCTCCTCTAGCGGGGGAGTAATCTGAGCAGCCAGCTCTCGCCACCTCTGGGCGTACTCCTTAAATGTCTCCTTATCCTTCTGAGACATGGCCCTGAGCTGATCACGGTCAGGAGCCATATCAACGTTGTATTTATACTGCTTGACGAAGGCTTCGCCAAGATCGTTGAAGGACCGGATATTAGCATTGTCCAAACTCATGTACCATCTGAGTGCAGCACCGGACAGACTGTCCTGAAAATAATGGATCAGAAGCTGATCATTATCAGTTTGGGTAGACATCTTCCTGGCGTACATGACTAGATGAGCAAGAGGGAAGGTGTTCCCTTTATATTTTTCAAAGTCAGGCACTTTGAATTTGATCGGTATCTTGACACCTGGAACAAGGCACAACTCGGCAACAGACTTGCCGAACAAATCTTTCCCTCTGAGAGTCTTCAATTCCTTCCTCAGCTCGAGGAATTGATCATTCATTGCTTCCATCTTCTCATTAACATCCGGGCCCTCAGACGGCTCGGAATGATAGATGGTGTCGTCTACCCTAGGCATGGTATGCACGACAGGAGGAGCAGCAACAGGGACCGGGCTAGATGTCGGCATATGAGCAAAAGTTGGGGCAGGAATATCAGGCATGAAACCCGGAGGCATACCCCAAGGAAATCCGGTTGGCATGGCGTGAGACGCGAAATGAGCACTGGCGGCTGGCACAGTCGGAACAGCGACCTCAGATATAACTGTCCTCTGGACAGGAGTTGCAGGCGGTTGAGCAGGTTGATTCTGGGCAGCAAGGAGTTGCTCCATCAAAGCGCCAAGTCTGGCGACCTCTTCCTTTAGTTCACGGTTCTCTTGCTCTAGCTGATCCATAACTCTTGTAGAATTTGCTCGAGTATAGTACCGGTGAGTCAGCTTGTCTTCAAAATAAATGAAGAGCACAGAGTTAGGGCAAGAAGACCAGAAACAAGGTACCTGCTTATGCAGAATGATGCATGAAATGCTCGTGCATATGCTTTGTTTTATTTTCAAGGAACCCTTAGGGTATTATTTGCAAATTTGAATTTAAGCATTTTAATTTCATATGGAAAACATCTCATTCAATATAATCGAGACAAAGAGGTACAGCATTTTTGATCATATTACAAAGAGAAAAGGAAAATGATATCCTATGGATCCCTAATAGCTCGGGATGCTGGAAGGCGAGAGGCACACAGCCTCTTGATCTCTCTCTCATAGGCCGCTTCCATATATGCTTTCTCCTTAGCAAGCTGATCATACTTCCTCTTCCAGAACTTGGAAGACTGAGGAAGCAGAGAAGTCCAAGTATCATTGGGATCGTCGATTACCCGGTACTCGAGAAATTCAATCAGAGCGTCTTTCTCCTTCAGTTGTTGAAGCAATTATTCTCTTTCACGGATCCAAGCACGTGAAAGGTCTTCTTCTCTCAACTCCTCTACACGTTGGGTAGGGAGGGTTGAAGGCCCAGCCACATCCAAAGGTGTAGGTCTCGGATGATCATAAGGCATAAGGTATACAGCAGCTCTCTGTCTGACCTAAGAGGTATAGGGCTCCAAAGCAATGCAATTCTTCAGACCCAATTCATTCTTACTCTTCTTGCAGATCTTGCGCCAAGTGCGAACAAATCTGGCTTTCAGGCCTTGGGGATCTTTACCCTCCTGAAAGAACACACCTTCTAACAGAATGTTATGAGGTTTATCCTTTAGGGGGAACCCAAGCTGACGTCGTGCTAAAATAGGGTTGTAGCTGATCCCACCACATGTACCAAGAAGAGGCACATTAGGGAATTCACCACAATAGTCAATGATCTGAACGGTGTCATACACACGATCATACCAAGAGATATCATCATTAGTGAGAGACATGAGTCTCTGAGACCACCGTAGACATCCCTTGTTCTCCTTAAAAGCAAGTGTCTGCGGCAAGTGCAAAATAAACCACTTGTACAGCAAAGGCAGACAACAGACAATAACTCCTCCACCCTTTGCATTCCTCAGGTGCAAAGAAACATAGGCATCACCCAACAAAGTCGGAACGGGATTAAGAACTGAGAAGATCCTAATGGCGTTCATATCCACAAATTTGTCGAAGTTGGGAAATAATACTAATCCATAGATGAGCAACACAAATAAAGCCTCAAAGGCATCCTCACTCATGGCCTTCCCATAAACAGTAGCTTGAGCGATGAGGAAATCGGAAGGAAGACCCTGAATTCCACCTTTGGTAGTCATATTAGCTTTAATCAAAGCTTCATCTATGTGCAACAAGTCTGCAATCTCTCGAGCGGTCGGGATACTCTCCAGGCCACTGAACGGCACCTGATCCAGAATCGGGATCCCAATAAGATGAGAATACTCCTCCAAAGTAGGTAGCAACTGGAAGTCCGGGAAGGATAAGCAGTGATATAGAGGATCATAAAACTGAGCCAGAGTACTCATCAGTCCCTCATCGACCTGAGTAGTCAACAGAGGCAGAAGCTTCCCATAGCGAGCTTTGAAACCCAAGGGATCTAGTACATAAGATGTCAGATTCCTTAACTCTTTCACATCAGGTTGTTTAAAGTTGTACTTCTTTGTATGCCTTTTTGGTCTTTCCATGTCTGAAAATTTTGCAAATAAACCCTTTAAGTTCCTTGAAAATTTTCTTTTTTTCGATGACATGAAGTGCAAATGAATGCATGAATGCAACAATCACACTCAAGTATCAAGCAAGCCACACCAAACAAAGGTCATGGGAAAGCTCAATGTATCCCTAATATCAATCATCCATTTTGGTGGATTTAGGTTTTCATCTTATCAACACCCAAGTTCCATTGATATTAACGGTACATGAACCGGCTCGAACATCCTTAATATCAATCATCCATTTTGGCGGATTATGGTTTTCACCTTATCGACGCCCAAGTTCCATTGATATTAACAATGTTTGAACGACTCAACCATGAATCACGGGTTTGCTGAGAGTCACGAGCATGGAGTCTCGGTTAAGAACCACCCAAAGGGAGTGTACTAGGGTTTAAACCTGCCAGATATGTTCTACCAGAGGTTCCCATAATCATCGTCCCATCTCTCGGATATTATCGGAGGAACGAATACTCGTATTCCAAAAATATTCTCAAGAGAGACTCTTATGAGTGTAGTATCGCATAACAATCGCATCAGATCTTACATCTGAACGACCTCCGCACTACGTCCTAAAAATAGGCCAAGATGGGCTTGGTAAACTAAGGTCCTTGGCTTCTAAGGCACATGATTGAAGGAATAATGCCTAACCACAAATAACTTGTGTGACATTATTAATCCAACATGACCTCCACCAAGTGAATGGACTCGCAAGTCAACTGGCTAAGGAATACTCCACACCAGTCAACAAGACTACGCCATTCTCCTATCCTAGAGTGCACTCGAGTTCGGGTATAGAACTCATCTCACAAAGATCACCAAAGCAAACAACAATTGTATATCAAGCAATTCAAACATTACAATCAATACAGTTATCCCAAATTGTACAAAAATATGTCAAATAACACATAAACAAATATCATACAACAAGGGTGAAAAGTAGGCAATACCACCAGGGAAGGTCTAATGTTCTCCCCAGCAGAGTCGCCACTTTTCTGTAGCGGTGTATTCGTCGCTATATGATTTATTGATTAAACCATAAGCAATGTATACAAAGAAATCGAGTCGCCACCGCACTTTTATTTATCCTAAGGACTGGTTAAAAAGCGAACAAAAACCTAAGAAGTTTTACACATAGAAAACCAATAAAAGATCAGAGAGTCTGGGTAAGGGGTAAATTACGCAATGGGAAGGTGTTAGGCACCCATCACGTCCTAGGTACTCCTAGGGAGCCCTTTTCACACTTGTTGTATAAAAATGTTTACTTGTTTATGACATATTGTGCAAACATGAATGGGATGATGAGAAAAGAATATACAATTTTATTATTTTTGTGTTTGAACGGATGAACCCGTTGCCTACGTACCTTCCATCAAAGGTAAGGATCAAAACACCGTAGTTCGGCTAAAAGATTTCCAAAAATTAGTGAGTTCATTTTAAAACACATGCCCTAAGGCTTTTCATTACCAATGGGAGAAAACTCAACCTGAATCAACAATCCATCATGCGAGGACGGCTTCAACATACTAGTGAGGGGTTAACCCTATAATAAGTATGGAAGTCTTACAATCGACTCACTAAGGATAAGGTAAGATTTACATCAACCACTATGGTAATTGAAACTTATGGCTAATGTATGAAACATATTAACAATGGACAAAGCCACAAAACAATTGAATGTGTGAAGTTAATTGATTATGAGTATTCACAAAATATGGTCAAGATATGATTAGGATTGATTCAAAGAAGTGTTATGAAATGGAGTTTGAAAAGTCAAGGACTTAGGGTCCAGGTTTCTAATTTGAAAAGACATGAAGATGTTTGCACAACAAGTCAAAGGTTTTGAATGCAAAGTGTGAAAAGGTTTAGGACAAAGAGGGTGAATGGATAATGGAGTGTAAAACTTCTCAGAAAGGTTCACCTCTTGAGATCATATAGAAGATGATTCAAGTGTGTCCTTAGGAATAGGCGACAAACAAGTAAGCAAATAAAAGCAAGGTGATACCGGATGCCATCAATGGACTTATACCAATCTCACAAACAAAAGCGGATACCGGATACCAATAAATGGATTTACACCAATCTCCTAAAACAAAACAATGATACCGGATGCCAATAAATGGACTTACTCCAATCTCACAAACAAAAGCGGATATCAGATACCAATAAATGGATTTACATCGATCTCCTAAAATAAAACAAAACATGGATGTCAGATGCCAATCTATCTGGACTTATACCAAACTCCAAAGGATGATCATAGGAGTACAAATACCAACAACATGGTCTTACAATTTGCATCCTCACATACAACAAACAAACCAAAAGATGGATGTCAGATGCCAATCTATCTGGACTTACTCTAACCTCCAAAAGATGATCATAGGAATAACAAATGCCAACAACATGGTCTTACAATTGCATCCTCACATACAACAAACAAACAAGCACTAAACAATGGACATGAGTGGCCAAATGAAATGGTCTTACACTCTATCCCTTCCAAATCATATGAACAATGGCCAATGAATGGACTTACAGTTGTCCTCAATGGGTAAACCAAAGATGGGTCACAAAGATATGAAATGATGATCATGCAATAATGAACAATTAATGGTGATAAATGCACAATGGCAAACAAGCAAACATGTGCAGATGCAACAAGCAATCAATCAAACAAAGTCATTTAGCACACACTATAACCAAGCAATTAGGCTAAATCAAAGGGTTAGACTTTAAAGTCAACTGGAATAGGGTAAATGGTGCTCTTAACCTTGACATTGAGAGCCAAGGTGAAGCAGATGAAAGGATATGAGGGGTGTGCCTCATCACTCTTATCCCTGGTCAGGGAGAGCATTGAATATCAGAAGGTGTGGGAGTTCAGAAAGTTGGAACTCTCTCCACAAGTTAATGACTCGATAGATCTTGGGCTTTTTACTCACTATGCATCAACACATGTGGTGTGAGCAAGGTGAGTGACACACAGAATAGTAGGAGATGGACTATACATCTCTTTTGTCTACCAATTGCCTTATCAAAAGGACTTTACCTGCTTGGGGACAAAAATAAACAATCACAAACATTGCCTCTTAAGGAGGACTTCAGACAGGTGCCTGGCTAAGTAACAAGCCAGGTCTTCCAGACTACATGGAGACAAGAGATTCTACCTCAATGCTTAAGCAAAGCAAAGCAATAGCAAGTTCACAAAGGAACTATAGCAACTAAGGTACCTGAAATCAATCAAATATAATCAGTATACCAATCACAAAGTCAAAACAGACAAAATAAGAACCAACAGTCAACACAATCAATCACATGTGCAAAGCACAAACTCAAATCAAATGAGCTAGCATCCTACAAAACAAACCAAGTTAGTCCATAACAATCAAATAAACCAAACTCAATCAACTTGAATTGATCTCCTTAAAGCAATTGTTTCTTCAACCTGAAAATCAAACTCAAACATGAGAAGTAAACCCTTAGGCCAAAGCCTAGGGTCAAAAGAGGAGAAAAAATTTAAAACAGAACATGAAAGTTGACCAAAATCAAGATTAATCAAATAAGAACAAAGTCTAATTGGTCTCATATCAAAATAATTCACCACTTGCATTTCATAAGCAAATCATGTCAAACTAGTCAAGTTGAGAACTCAATGATGTAAACAGAATGAACACAAGCATATCAATACCAAAATGGCTCAATAAATTCCCAGAAAAATCATGCTTAAACATAACACATTCAATGAGCAATATACCAAAAATCATGTCAATTGGATAAGTGGAAGCAGGTCAATTAAAATCCCTAAGTCAAAGCATGTTTAAGCAAGCTCATACAAGGCACCAGATCATACATTGACTTCAAGCAAGCATAAAACAGGAACCAAACAAGATAAATGAATGAAACCAAAGTCATGACAAACTTCAAGATGTCTATAATACACATGCGAAATTCCAAGTCCATCCAATAAGCACCAAGGATTTCACAAATCATGTAAGTTGAACACTCAAGAAACGTTCACAAATGACTAAACAGCAAAGAAAATCCCAATCAAATAGGAAATGGATCCAAAAATCCTACAAAAACATCATGCTCAAACTAGACATCTAGAAGTGTCATCATGCAAAAATTCAAAGCAATTGGCATAGCACAAGCAGGGTAAAGAAAATCAAGAACATGGACAAGCAATGGTGTGACACACATTGTCACACCTCCAAAGATCACATCATATCTCACAATCCAGGAACTCAAAAATCACAAACCATATACCAAAATAACCAGGAATGAGTCTAGATCATGCATGTAAGATTTCAGCAATTTCCAATTAAGCATCATGATTTCATGAACAAAATAGTAGGCAAGGTGCAAGGAATAGTACATGAAAGTAAACCCTAGGCATTTCTAAAATCCAACCGTGCACAAATTCATTAAAAATCATCAAAAAATAAAGGACATGATAAGGAACAATCCACAAAAAATTGCACATGATTTGGATTAATTTTGAGTGAGTTATCATTTTTTTGATTATGGAAGAAAATAAAAAATGCATAGGAGGAAGCATGTAACATGATAGGCATATATGGAAAATAATACACAAGGCAAGTGGAAATTGGTGGGAGCGAGGAATCGATCCCCTGGCCAAATCAAATGAAGCGCCCTTTTGATGAACCGCTCCGTTCCATTAAAAGGTGTGGCGCGTTCTCATTGGCCACATGGCAAATAAACACAAAATCCATGCAAAAGCTAGGCAAGGCAGATCAAATCATGTTCTGGAAATGATACTCAAACATTCATCACGTGTTCTTGCTGTTCTTCATGCTCAAGAACGAAACTCCACAGAAATCAATAAAACATATATCACCAGAACAAGCATTCAACCTAGATAATGAATCTAACATTGATTTCAATTAATTCTCACTACAGCAAAGGAATCGAATCAAATAAGTTTTAGCATCAAACATTCAAATCCATGTATCTAGCTCAAATCTTAATGAAATTGCACGATTCAACTTGCAGCAAGCTCAGCAATAAAAGATCTATCAAAGCCATATCATAATTTTAGCAATTGAAGAATTCGAATTCTTACCTCTTGAAGATGCAGATCTTGATTTTGTTGGATTCAAGGCTCGAACATGTGAAACAGATCTTCAATGATGCTTGGATGAAGGTATGGAATCGAGGCTTCAGCTCAAAACCACTCCAATTCGCAGGAATTTCCAACTGCCATGTGCAAGCTCAAAGTTCTACAGCCACGATTCTTCAAGATTCTTCCAATGTTTGCTTCAACAGATGTTCAATTCTACCTACAGATGAAGATTAGTGCAAGAACAAGCAAAAAGAATGGTGAATTTTGATGAACAAAGTGAAAAAGTTTGGAAGAATTTGAGAGAATTTGGAGATTTTCTGTTTTGGATCTGAGATTGTGATTGTTGATTTCGATTTTCTGTTATGATTAAGGCTTTATAGTCCCTGTTAATCATACTCCTTAATCATGATTAGCACAATGAATTGGATTAGTGAAATGCTCATGTTATGTAAAAATGCCAAAATGCCCTTTTTCAATTAGAACCAATGGAACAGTGAAATTCCTCTTGCAGCAAGTCCAAATTTCTGTTTTGAAGTGATTTGAATTGGTTTGGCATGAAAATTGTGCTTGCTTTTTAAAATCACTTTTTTTCCCACCAAAATTTAAATTGGTTCACTTGAAAAATGGACTTTTTATGTGATAATTTTTGATGAAATGTAATGATGGATTATGATAAAGCATGTCAAATGGAGTTTGCTCAAAAAAGAATCACATGAATTGGCCAAATGGTTCAAGAGTTATGCCTCCTTGAAGTTCAACTTTTCTTGAAAATGATTTGATCATAACTTGCCAACCATAAATGAGAAATGGATGTTCTTGGACATTTTGGAAAGGTAAGAGCAAGATCTTCAACTTTCATGTTGGACAAAAGTTTATTTGAAGCTTGCTTGATGATGTAAAGTTGAGGAGAAAACCTTTCCATTTTTGGCAGTTGGAAATTACAGGTCATTACTATTTTTGGAAACTTTTTGTCTGGCCTCCAATTCCTCAATGATGATCTTTGACATGTTATATGAGGCTTGTATGGACATGAATGAGACCTCTCAAACCATCTCCCACCTTCAAATCCCTGATTAAATGTACAGTTGACCACAGTTGACTTTACTAGGGTTTTGGTTGACTAAACAATGCCTTGATGAATTTCAAGCCTCTTCCACTTGAGATCTTGATTCAAAATGATGTCACAACTCATATGAACTCTTATGAATGATCATGGTGCCCAAATTCTTCAGAATGGCCACCATCTATGGCTCAATGGTTGATTTTGACTGATTTGACCTAATTTGCTTCATCTGCAAGTAACAAGGTTAGATGACAATATTTTTGTACTTTTGGGTTAATAAACAAATGAAAAGCAATGATATACAAATGCAATACATGCTTGGTGATCAAGAACCACTCTCACATGATAACCCACCCACAAAGAGGGAAGCAAGGTGCACAATGATCCTTGAGGCAATGAATGACATGATATGATGCCATGAGGGATCTTAGGGACAAAATTGGGGTCTTACAGATGCCCCTATTTAAGGTCATTCTAGTCGGAGAAGTGAAGTTTAGAAATCTTCATCTCGACGCGATAGAATGGGCTTAAATAACAGTAATGAGACAAATTTTGGTCCCTAAGAGACCTCATGATGCAGATGTATGCATGTAAGAGACACAAACTCTGTGGGGATATAGTTCACACAGAAGAAAAGACGATCCATCGGAGTAATACACTCACCAGGAACAGAGACTCTAATAGGACTCTTATGGGGATAAAAGAAAAGAATGCGTGAGCAGGACACGACTCTGAGTTAGGGGATAACAAAAACAGACTGGAGACTTTACTGGGGAAGTAAAGGACTCACACTGGGGATCAGAGGATTTCCAAAGGAAACATATCCGTTGGAAGGACACGAGCTGACTCAAACTATCCACAAAGGGTACTTCAGATAAAAATCCGGACTCGGACCAGGAAAAGATTCACAAAGAACCTCCCTGCCGGGGAACATTGCATATATTGGGGAAAACGCCAATACAGCAAAAGGGAAAATATCACAACAGGATACTCCACTGGAGAAGTGTCTAACAAAGAGACTCTCACGGGGGAAAGCAACAAGGAAATGAGTTGTTACCGGTATAAGGGTAATAAACTCAGGAAGAATGAATATCTAAGATCGGTATAAGGGTGAGAGATATCAATCAACCAAACATCTGAGAAAGACCTGAAAAAGGTACATCAACTCAGGAACATCTGACTCCACGGGGGACCAAGGTCATAATAGGGAGCAGACTGGAAGGAAAACCAGGGATACCGAGGTATATAATAGGTGACCGGCTGAAACGTGAATTGGTATATGTGCCAAAACACTCATCATCCGAAAGGAGGGCTTGAAAAAAAGCAAATCGACTTACAGGATGGACATTCGAATCTACAACGGGAAAACGAAACTTACTCAACTAGGGACACAAACCCGAAGAGTGCATGAGATATAATATCCATTACCGTCAGAACGTGGATAGAATACTCGCATGAGATATATTATCTATTACCGTCAGAACGTAGATAATATAATCGCATGGTAAGAAACACCAGAGATACCGAGGTATATAATAGGTGATCTACCGAAACATGGATTGGTATATATGCCAAAACACTCATCATCCAAAACACAAACTGGTTAAAGGATGGATATTCGTTTCTACAAAGAATACGACTCTTACTCTACTGGGGGAAGATCAACAAAGGATTCCAACCAAAGAGCGCAAGAGACATATTATTCATTACCGGCAGACCGTGAATAATAATACTCGGAAAGGAAAAGACACCAGAGATACCGAAGTATATAATAGGTGACTAACCAAAAAGAGAGACAATCGATACCAAGCATCCGGGTAAACGAAAGACAACTCAAAGGGGATAAAATTGCAAGCATCCGGCAATTATCCGAAACACAACAAATATTCGATTCCGCAAAAAGGGTAATAACGAATCTTACTCGACAAGGGAAACTCAAAAGGCTTCAACTGAAGAGTGCATGAGATATATTATCCATTACCGTCAGAACGTGGATAACATACTCGCATGGAAGATTATCCACAACCGGTTACTGGGTTAACAAAGGATAAATCGACCGAAAAGAAAGGCATCGGGATACCAAAACTAGGTATATAATGATGACCAATCAAAGGAGCAACAATCATTACCAAGCAAACGGGTAAATGAAAGTCGACCTGTTGAGGATGAATTGCACAAACAACAATTATCCACAAAGACTAGCTGGGGATATATTGAGAATCAATCAATAATCCGGGGAACAAATCACTAGCAAACGGTGAAAGGACCCACTGGCGACTTCAAATGATTCTAAGAAGCTTATATGAGCCAAGGTTCATTTTGAAGCAACTTTGCCAAGTGATAGAGGCTCAAAGTCCACAGTGCATTTTCAAGTCATCTGAGGCCCATAAAAGTCAATTGAAAGTCAACTAAGGGCTAGGAGGTGGAGAAATGGTTTGAGACACTTCATTCATGTCCAAGAGAGGCTTATTCATCATGTCAAACACTCATCTTGAAGGATTTGAAGCTAGATCAAAAGTTTCCAAAAATGGAAAGTGACTTGTAATTTCAAGTTTCCAAAAATGGCAAGTTTTTGGACCACTTTCAACTTGACTTTCCAACATCAAAGAAGCTTCAAATGAAATTTTGTCCAACATTGAAGTTGAAGAGCTTTCTCTCCCATTTCCAAAAAGTCTAAGATCATGAGCATCTGATGAATGGTTGAGGAGTTATGGCCAAATGATTGCAAAGTGTGCATGGAACTTCCAAGAGCCATAACTTTTGATCCAAAGCTCCAATTTGAGTGCCTCTTTTTGCATTATGCTCCTTATGATTCATATTTTCCAAATCCAACATTGCATTGCATGAAATTATCTCATATAATCATTTGTTCATGCATGCCCATTTTGGAGGGAAAATACCAAATTTGAATTTGGTTGATCATATGAGTTTTTTAACCATTCCATCATGTTCATAAGCTCATTTTAATTGTAATTGGACCATGCATGCTACTGTTCACGTTCATATTCGCCATGCATAGGGTGCATTTTCCAATTGTGCATAACACCTCATTTTTTATTAAAATTTCATTAGCCAAGCTTAAGTGTGATTAGTAGCATAATTAACATGTCATATAAATAGATAATTGTAACAGAATTTCACAGTTTTGAACATTCTAGATCTCAAAAAAAAATTCCCTCCATTTTTTCTCTCAACCCAAATATGAAAATTCTTCACATAGCATAGTAATTTTCTTGCATATTCTGGTTTGTGGAGTGTTGTTGATGAAGATCCAAGCATTGAATTGAAGAATTCGAGCAGAAATCAAGCTGTGCAAGTTCAAGAACATGAAGATGGAAATTGCCATTTGAGCTAGATCTAGGTCGTGTCAAGCTTCAGTTATTGCATCAAACTTCAAGTCATCATCTCAGGACTGGATCTGGACACTTGCAAGGCCTCAAATCCACTGTTTCATTGTTCTGCTCTTCAAGAGGTGTGAAATTCGAACCTCATGATTCTTGATTTTATGCATATAATGTTGTAGATCTATTCATGCTGATCACGCTGATATAAAATTCATGAAAAATGGTTGAGAATTGAATGAGTTATGCTGAGTTGAATGTTTGAATGCATAAAATGTTTTTGCTCGATTCTCTTGATTCATTAGGAATTAGACCAAAATAATAGTGGATCCGTGTTGTACATGTCATAAGCTTTCCATTGATATAAATTTCGCACCATTCTGGAAATTTTTTGTGAGCTTGTTCCTGTAGCTCCGTCGTTTTCACGAAGAAGACGGTGGAAACCACCATTGCCGCCGCCATCTGCAACTGGACGAGCTGGCTAGGGTTTTGTCCATATGTGCATGCCTGTTGGCCAAATGATAGGCTACCATTCCTTGACCGTGTCCACGCGTGGCATTTGACTGCTGATGTAGGCGCCATGTCATTTAGTAAAACTACAGCGTTTTGGCCAAACATGCTTCGATTCCTGGCATTTGCTTTTTGTGATTTTATTTTCTTTTTCCAGCGCATACATGCTTCAATTCTGGCCGGTTCCACTTTTTTCAAATTAAATCCAACATTTCATTTCCCTCCATTTCAACATGTGCTTTGTTCATTTTATTTCATATTTTCTTCCAACTTCAAAAAATCACTAAAAATTGAAAATGATTCCAAATAATTCCAAATTTTTTCTCACATATTCCTTGAAGTGTCTATTATTTTATGATGTGATTGTCTGATTTTTATCATTTCTGGATTTTTGATTGAGGATTGTTGATTGAACATGTATGCAAGTGTGACATGCTTCACTCATTTTATTGTGAAATGCTCATACATTGGCCAATTGACTCGATATTTGGTATGCTGATTCCCAACATGTTGCATGATTTTTTAGGCTTAGTTGTGCATTTTTAGCATTTTTTCATTTCTATTTTAGACACATGATTGTATGGTGTGACAATGTGTGTCACACAATTTGATGTCATACTTGTGCATTTTCATTTATAGGTCAATTGAGTTCTGTTGATCATAATTTTTGGCATGATGATTGTGTTGGACATGTTGTATGCACATAAACATTTCCATGATTGTTTGATTCATTTCTGTTTTAATATGGAATTTTCATTCTTGATGACCAATTATGTGCTTTGCAATTGCCTTTGCCATATCTTGCTCATGTATTGACTTTGCTTAATGCTTTTGACTTGGTCCTTTTTAGGACATGTTCTCACTTGTTTAAATGAGCTTTATGTTAAATATTGGTTGCTGTTTTGACTTTTTTATTTACCTTTGACCCTAGGCTTTGCCCTAGGGGTTTGTACTCACAATTTGAGCTTTGCCTTTCAGGTTCGAGCAATAAGTCCTAATGGATGATGTTGATCTCATGAATTGAGATGCAATTTGCTTTGTTTAACTAATTTTGATTATGTTGTAGGTCCTTGGGTGGCTAACTCACTTGAGTTGTTGACTTGTATTGTGTATATTGGTTGTCTCACTGTTGACTGTCTGTTTGGTTTGTCTGAATGTGAATATTGACTTGTTTGATTTTCTTACAGGTACTTTAGTAGCTTTAACTCATTACTTGAGTTGCTTTGCTTTGCTTGTGGTTGGCATACCACTTAGGTAATTTCTTTAACTCCATGTAGTCTGGAAGCCCTATCGTTTATGTTTGGCAGGCATTTGGCTGAAGTCCTCCTTAAGAGGCAATGACTGTGTTTTTTTATATTTGTGCCATGTACTTCAAGTCCTTCTAAGTGAAGAGGCAATTGGCAGATAGAAGGGATGTGCAATCCATCCCCTGCTATTCAGTTGAGTCTTTCATTTTGCTCGCACTACGTGCTGATGCAATTTGAATAAACACCCAAAATCTTGTTGTGTCAGTCATGTAGAATAGGGTCCCTCATTCTGGACCCCCACACCTTCTTTGATTAAAGCTCACCCAGGCTGGGTTAAGAGCTATGAGGTCTAACCCTCATCTCCCATTTCATCTGCTCACCCTGACGGTCAATGTCAGTGGTTAAGAGCCTCAGACACCCCTTCCAGTGTTGGCTTGTTTGTCGAGGTTGATATGACCCCTTGACTAAAGCCCAACCTTGTATGAGCCGCTTGTTTGCATATAGTGTGTGATACATGTTCACCTGTGCTTGTTTACTTGCTGTTTAGGCTAGCTTGCTTCCTGTGCGAGTTACTGATTAGAGACCTCAACATAGGGATCGTTTGCATGACAACTTCTAGGCTCGAGTCGTAGTCCCCCTTTTAGTTGTTATCTCCCTAGTCTCTGGTTAGGATATTTTTTCCCTGTTAAGGGGAACTACGTCGCCCTGATGCTCATACTAGATGAGGTACGTAGGCAGGAGATTGGGCTGATCTCTCTGGGCGCCCTTTTTCTTTTTCAACCCTTTTGTGTTGTGTGTGTTAGGAGATGGATGTAAGACCAGCGATTGGCATTACGTATCCTATTTGCGTGTGTTTGTTCGGAGTCTGATGTAAGTCCATCTATTGGCATTCGGTTTCCCGTTTGTTTGTTGTTTGTTAGGAGATGGATATAAGACCAGCGATTGGCATTCTGTATCCTATTTGTGTTGTTTGTTCGGAGTTGGATGTAAGACCAGCGATTGGCATTCCGTTTCCAGTTGTGTGTTTCGTTTGATGTCTCAGCGTCCCTGTTTCAGTGTTTTGTTTCGGCGTGCGTTAGTTGAGCTACGAGTGCTCTGATTCTTACTCTGGTTAGAGAAGATACATATGCATAGGATGTGATGTCCTAGTGAGCACGTTTCCCATGACCCTGAACTACGTCGACTGTGATGTTTGTGTCTGACAAACTACGTAGGCCCAGGATGCGACATCCTGCTGAGTCCCCTTCTTCCGTCTTCTTCCACCTGTTTATTCCAGTGTGTGTGTGCATTCTTTGAGCAGTTTATCAGCAACCTTTTTCTATCCTTTCTGAGCGTGGATCCCGTCGAATACGACGGACGTGAGGGGGTGCTAATACCTTCCCCTTGCGTAACCGACTCCCGATCCTAGCAATCTTTGGTCGTAAGACCATTTCCTTTCCAGGTTTACTTCGAGCGTTTCCTTTCCCTCCTTTGGGATAAATAACGCACGGTGGCGGCTCTGTGTCTTTTCCCGCCGGTTGTTTTTCGCGTATGCGACAGCTGGCGACTCTGCTGGGGACATTAGAGAAGTTGACCTCTTGTTGGTTCATCTTCCCTAAGCGAGTCAATCCTAGCGCTCTCTAGGATAGTTTTGGTTGCTTTTACTGCTTTATTTATGGCATTTATAATTATGCTGTGATTGTATATACTTGCATATATGTTTGCATGCATCATATTTTCATTGTGCTGGCTGTGTATCTGTTTCTCTGTGGGGTGGGAATCGCAAAAGGTAAAAGGCCCAATACCCAGGCTATGAGTGAACTTTAGGACACCTAGGAATAGAGTGATTCATGGGAAGCGGGTGGTATGGCGCCACTTAGAGGAACATGATATCACGAGTAGTTCAGATTCTGATGGGGTATTATCGTTGCATACACCTGGTGTGCATATGATGATATTCTTGAAAGGATCGTTTATCCTGCGTTTCTCTTGACCTTACCCTGGCCTAGATGACACCCGTGAGTGGGGCGGGAATGAATCATTTGCAGGTACTGGAGGTGACTATGGATCAGTTGGATTTATGGAAGTTCACTTCTGAGACGCCGGAATGCTGTCTGTGGTACTTATCAGCGGGTTCCATTTATTTCGGATCTCCGGGTTGAATTGGAAGGTACCTGTTCAGAGGAGCTTGTTGTTATCAGATCAGTGGTTTTCCAGTGATGATGGTGGTATATCCTCAGGTTCCGTTTATTTCGGAACTCTCAAGTTGGATTTATGGTTACTCCGCACCTCAGATGACTTTGATCAGTTCAGAGACAGGAATCCAGTACAGTGGGTGTTCAGATGACTTGGAGGATGGCACCATGACTTGCATTCATGCATCTGCATCATTCCCATTTTGCATTCATCCGCATCTAAATCATGTTTATCCATATGAAGGGTACAGTCTTGATTGAGATTCTGGTTGAGAGATGTCTTTGCAAAACCAGATGATTAATGTCGAAATGTTGCCTGTTGGATTATTATTCGTCTCGATGAAGCCAGAATCGAAGGACCGAATGTTCCTCGCATGGATAGACATTGCATTCATGTGTGAGTCATAATAACCTATCTTCTGTTTTGCAGGTGTCAGTTTCTGACTTGTTTGATTGACTTGTTTGATTGACTTTCCAGGTTTACTTCGAGCGTTTCCTTTCCCTCCTTTGGGATAAATAACGCACGGTGGCGGCTCTGTGTCTTTTCCCGCCGGTTGTTTTTCGCGTATGCGACACATGTTACATGACCTATTTAAAACTTGATTATGGTTTTTCATTTGTCTAAGTTATTTTGATCTATCTATCTCTACAGTAGAATCTCAGGAAGTTTTCAGCGTTAACCCATAAGATTCATTCTCTTGATTGAGTCTCATGTTACAGTGTCACACGCAGTAGAACAAAAATGTGAGATGGCCTTTATGTAGTTGTTCCTATCCTAACCTGACTATCGTGTCATCCATATGCTTCTCTAGCATGACTATAATATTTTGTTAGAAGATTTTATTCATCGTCTCAGGTATGTAGAACCTGTATTTTTTAAACCAAAGAGCATTATGTTATACTTGTAGTTTGTATGTTTCTGAAGGAGAATTGCGATCCAAAACGCAGCGGAAATTAAAATTTTCTCCTTTAGAGATCCTTACGAATGGTCATGATCAGTGATAGAATATTTACCTCTTGTGACGATTGAAACCTTTGGTGCATATCTCTTGTGACGATTAAAACCTTTGATGCAGATCCACGGAGCGATCACGAACGTCGAACGATGACAACGTCTCTACTCAGTCCACACGAACGGGTTCCTTCAATCTCAGTGCTAGCTGGTACGAATGAAGGCTTTGAGTGAGAGAGAGAGAGAGAGAGTGAGAAAACGAAAATAATGCAACCGCTATGAATGCTTCTGCACAAGGGTTCTATTTATATAACCACTTGTGTGGGCTTCAAGCTAAAAGCCCACTTAAGTGTATTTTGGCCCATATCTTATAATATGCCAAAAAATCACTTAAGCCCATGGTACCTTACCATATTTCGTATTCTACTCAAGTACACCGTACCTTACGATGTTCTATAATTCACTTAAGGGCACCGTACCTTACGGTATTCCTTAGTTACTCTATCTCTCATCAATCCGTCCTTTGTGTGTGACCCTGTAGGTTTTCGTGAAGTTAGTAATTATATTAAATCACGCATTTAACATAATAAACAGTGAGCGGTATCTAGCAACACATCACTGCTACCCAAGACACAAAAATGTCAAGTGATCTGACAAAACCTTCTGTGATAATACTTATGTGTATAATTACCCTTTTGCCCTTATGTCTATATTGAACACAAGGCATAGACCGTGTCATCCTTGTCCAGTTCAATATTGGGCCCATAGATATTTATCCTGTTATGCAGGATGGGCAAATTCTATCTAGGTCACTCATGTCCCTCAGCATGCTTCGTGGAGTACCCATCAATTGTCTTTATGGTTATCCAGTTACAGACAATGTTGGATCAGCAATAAAGCACTCGACTCCACATCTAGGGTCCATAGTGGTTTCAGGTCGAAGAATGGTATACACCATTATCACCATGAGAATAACTTATGACACTTTGCATAACTTTCTATATAGTATTCTCATAGCGGGTCAATCCGGTATAAATATTACTCCTAATATTCATACCTATGTTTAAGACTTGATAACTCTTTATCCATGATCCATGAGATGTGATCATCAGTCTACAAACATAATAGTCTTAATGCTTTAATGTTATCCCACTTCACACTAAAGCTCGACTACGGATACTTTAAGAATAGTGTCCTTATGTTTAATGTGTTCTCATGATTAAGTCACACTTAATACATTAAACGGACTATCTATTCTAGGGACTTTATTAATCAACCATAATAAAGAAAATGCCTTTTATTATTAATAAATAATTTGATACAAGTACCAAAAAGTATTGGCCTCTAGGGCTTACACCAACAATCTCCCACTAGCACTAGAGCCAATCAGGCATACCCCGTATGCCCATTGATCTAGTATGGCCATCATGCTTCTGCTGTGCAAGAGGCTTTGTTAGTAGGTTAGCTATATTGTCAAGTGTAGGTACTTTACATATTTTCACATCTCCTCTATCTATTATCTCTCGAATGAGATGATAACGCCTAAGTATGTGTTTGGATCGTTGGTGAGATCTAGGCTCCTTGGCTTGTGCGATAGCACCATTGTTATCATAATAGAGACCAATGGGATCCACAATGCTAGGGACTATGCCAAGTTCACTAATGAACTTTTTGATCCAAACAGCTTCCTTTGCTGCACTTGAGGCAGCAATACACTCGGCCTCGGTTGTAGAATCAGCAACTGTATCTTGCTTTGAACTTTTCAAGCTCACAGCGCCACCATTTCAGCAAAACACATAACCATTGGAATCATTCATATTAAAGCGTCTCAGCACCTTGTCTATGTACTCTGACTTAGGCCAAGCATTTCATGATCTATCTCTATAGATTCTGATTCCTAATATATAGGCTGATTCACCTAGGTCCTTCATAGAAAAGCATTTCCCCACCCAAGACTTTACTTGTTGCAGGGTAGGGATATCGTTTCCAATAAGTAATATGTCATCTACATATAATGCCAGGAATACGATCATGCTCCCACTAACCTTCTTGTAGACACAAGGCTCATATTCGTTCTTGATCCATGAGTGATACATCACCTTGATCAGTTATGAGATATCCTGCCTGACCTACGCTGGTCTTGTTCTACTTGAGCAGGTTACTCTTACACAACTACTTGTGTTTCCTGCTCTAATTCCTCCATAGGTGAATCAATGCTTTGTGATTCTTGAATTTCTTCAAGCTCTATTTTCCTCCCACTGGTTCCTTTGGAAATAAAAATCCTTTTCTAGGAAAACTCCAGTTCGAGCGACAAACATTTTGCCCTCAGAAGGATTGTAGAAGTAATATCCTCTTGTTTCTTTAGGATACCCCACCAATAAGCATTTGTCAGATTTGGGCTCAAGCTTAGTTGAAATTTGTCGTTTCACATAAACCTCGCAACCCCAAATCTTTATGTAAGACATATGTGGTCTCTTACCACTCCATATCTCATATGGTGTCTTCTCAACCTTTTGGATGGAACTTGGTTAAGTGTGTAAGCTGATGTCAATAGTGCATGTCCCCAAAAGGAGTTTAGAAGATCGGCGTGACTCATCATGGATCGGACCATGTCTAACAGGGTTCGATTTCTTCTCTCAAATACACCATTCCATTGGGTGTTCCAGGAGGAGTAAGTTGGGATAGGATCCCACACTCTTTCAGATGGTCATCAAACTCTAGGCTTAAATACTCACCACCTCGATCTGATCGAAGAGTTTTAATATTCTTACCTAGTTGGTTTTGTACTTCATTCTTGAATTCCTTGAACTTTTCAAAGGACTCCGATTTGAGTTTCATTAGATACACATAACCGTATCTACTGAAATCATCGGTAAATGAAGTACTGAAAACCTCCTCTGGCTGGTATGTTCAGTGGTCCACATACATCAGTATGTATGAGGGCCAAAAGATCATTAGCTCTTTCACCTTTTTCTTGTGAATGGAGATTTTTGTCATCTTCCAAGCACTTTGGGAAGTTTCTCTTCCAGTGTCCGGTCTTACCGCAATGGAAGCATGTGCCTGCCTTTGTTATGCCTCCACTAGGCTTCAAAGCAGCAACAGTGGGTCTGGATTTGGCAACTTCCTTGCCTTTCCCTTTATCACCCTGCTTAGTGGGCCTTTTGTTATGTCTCTTTCCATTTCCAATCATCAGAATGGACTTCCCTTTTGACTTCAGATTATGCTCGGAAGTTCTTAACATGGCGAGCAGTTCAGGAAGAGATTTGTCTATATCAATCATATTGAAATTTAGGACAAATTGACTGAAACTATCTGGCAACGATTGCAAGATCAAATCAGTCACAAATTCCTTTTCGAGGGGAAAACCCAATCTCTCAAGGTTTTCCACATACCCAATCATCTTGAGTACATGGGGACCTACAGGGGCTCCCTCAGCTAACTCTCCTTGAAAAAGGGCTTTTGAAACTTCAAGCCTTTCATGCCTTGCTTGCTCTTGATAGAGCATCTTCAGGTGTTCGATCATATCGAACGCTGTCATGTTCTCATGTTGCTTTTGCAACTCTGAGTTCATGACATCCAGCATGAGACAAGCAGTTTCATTGGCATCATCGACATGCTTCTTATAAGCATCTCTTTCTGCCTTAGGTGCAGAACTAGGAGGTTCCTCTTCAGGAACAGGTGTCTCCAAGACATACAGCTTTCTATTATGTTTGAGGACAATCCTCAGGTTTCGGTGCCAATCAAGAAAATTTGTCCCAGATAATTTTCCTTATCAAGGATTGATCGCAAGATGCTGTTAGAGGTGTTTGTTGTCATGGTTATCTACATAAGGATTAAGAAAATATAAGTATCATTGACATATTTAATTAGGCCTTCAATTAAATATGCTCCCACTATTTTACTCAAAACAAATGACCCTCATCATCTGATTCGGAAAATCCCGTTGGAAGATTTTCTAGTGGGTCGAGATCGATATTTCACTTCGTTCTAAGTCCGCATAGGCAGATTACACAAAACTAGGTTATTTAGGTAGGAACTCCTTCCAATTGTATCTCATACAACTCTCGAAAAATTTCATTTGGGTGAATAACTCCTTATTCCAATCCATCATATGGATCATTCCCAACTCTTGCTTCTAAACATATATAATATTATTATAATTAAGTTTGACTCATCGTTTTAGCAATTGGCTATTACAATTATCCCATCGCACCTTAACTAATACAAAACATGCACCTCGCGTAGGCGAAGCCTACATTATTTGATACCAATTTTGATGAGTGCTAAAACTTGGAAAGCAAACATATATAATATTCTCATAATTTGTTTAGTTAAGTTTGACCCATTGTTTTAACAGTTGGATATTACAATTATCCCATCGCACCTTACTAATATATAGATCATGCACCTCGCGTAGGCGAAACCTACATTATCCGATATTAGTCTTGATGAGTGTTAAAACTTGGAAAGCATAAACTTAATATTTAATTTGAGGGAATTGCAATTGTTCTGATCTCACCGGCTTATTTATCATATAAATCGTCTCTCACATGCATCAACATATATTCACATGCATCAACATACATACACATGCATCAACATACATAACAAAACAGTTATGGCCCCTAGCGCAATTGTTCTCCCAAGCCAATGAGAGAACCTAAGCTAACCTAATAACGATCTAAGCTTCTCCAAGCAAGACCTTCAAGGTTGTCCTCCTTTGATATTGAATTCTTCTCTAAGCTTCTCCAAGCAAGATCTTTAAGGTTGTCCTCCTTTGATATTGAATTCTTCTCTTTCTTCATAACATTGTTCTCCTCTGATATTGAATTCTTCTCTTTCTTCATATCATTACATTACAGAAGAAACTCGTTTTACATACGAGGGATTGAGATGAGAAAAGAAGTTACACTAAGAGATTAAAAGGAGAGGCACGACACGCAGGTCGTATTTAAAAACCCAAAACAAAATGAAGGAAGACTAAGGCCATAACTGATCACAACAAGGCAATAATAACAAACACATTATTATTATTAATTTTTAATTCCTTTAATTAATTAAAACCAAATTAAATTTCGGCGACCGATCACACTACGCAGAGTTAGCCGGGGGTTCCGCTGACCGATCAGCGGACGGGGGTCAAGGGGGCAGCGCCCCTGTCCAAAAATTTTATTGAACAATTCATTTGAAATGGACATTGTTTTGCATCCACACAACTCTTGCGTAGTCACAAAACTGAAAACCCCAAGAATTCTGACCCCGTGAGTGTGACGACCGTCACAGGCATGTTACGACCGTCACAGGCATGTTACGACCGTCACGCGGCCAGAAACAGAAATGCCTAGAATTTTGGATCTGTGAGTGTGACGACCGTCACGTCCAGGTTGTTACGATCGTCACAAGCTCGTGACGAACGTCACGCGGCCAAAATAACAAAACTTTGAAACAGTCAACACACGTGTTCCAAAAAGCCCTAAATTCACAACTCTTTGACGGCATAACCCTTGCGCCGTCACCAACCCTAATGCGCCAATTTCTGACCGTCAAACACACCTCGATTGTTGATTCAGTATGATTGATCAACAGGTCATTGCTTCACCATACTAATGTCGGATTCCGAAGCAAATGACCATTGATCGCTCAAAGGAAAACAACCATTTAGTGTTTGAATGAACGAAACAGAAAAGTATATCACATATACCGTACTTTGCATTAGGATTACTTATATCATATATAAGTTGATCGGTCTCAATTGCGTAACCTATGGACGATCGATGTATCGCTGCTTCACCATACTAATGTCGGTTCCGAAGCATAGTCAACATCAATCATCCAACTCGCACACTCATGATGCCAAATTTAATTACCCGTTTAATTAATTGATTCATTCTGTCTTTTAATCATATTAATACAGAAATTAAACAGCTATCCGATTCATGGTTTCATAAGTGGCTCTGATACCACTAAAGGAGAATTGAGATCCAAAACGCAACTGAAATTAAAATTTTCTCCTTTAGAGATCCTTACGAATGGTCATGATCAGTGATAGAATATTTACCTCTTGTGACGATTGAAACCTTTGGTGCAGATCTCTTGTGACGATTAAAACCTTTGATGAAGATCCACGGAGCGATCACGAACGTTGAACGATGACAACGTCTCTACTCAGTCCACACCAAAGGGTTCCTTCAATCTCAGCGCTAGCTGGTACGAATGAAGGCTTTGAGTGAGAGAGAGAGAGTGAGAAAACGAAAATAATGCAACCGCTATGAATGCTTCTGCACAAGGGTTCTATTTATAGAACCACTTGTGTGGGCTTCAAGCTAAAAGCCCACTTAAGTGTATTTTGGCCCATATCTTATAATATGCCCAAAATCACTTAAGCCCATGGTACCTTACCATATTTCGTATTCTACTCAAGTACACCGTACCTTACGATGTTCTATAATTCACTTAAGGGCATCGTACCTTACAGTATTCCTTAGTTACTCTATCTCTCATCAATCCATCCTTTGTGTGTGACCCTGTAGGTTTTCGTGACGTTGGCAATTATATTAAATCACGCATTTAACATAATAAACAGTGAGCGGTATCTAGCAACACATCACTGCTACCCAAGACACGAAAATGTCAAGTGATCTGACAAAACCTTGTGTGATAATACTTATGTATATAATTACCCTTTTGCCCTTATGTCTATATTGAACACAAGGCATAGACCGTGTCATCCTTGTCTAGTTCAATATTGGGCCCATAGACATTTATCCTGTTATGCAGGATGGGCAAATTCCATCTAGGTCACTCATGTCCCTCAGCATGCTTCGTGGAGTACCCATCAACTATCTTTATGGTTATCCAGTTACGGACAACGTTGGATCAGCAATAAAGCACTCGACTCCACATCTAGGGTCCATAGTGGTTTCAGGTCGAAGAGTGGTATACACCATTATCACCATGAGAATAACTTATGACACTTTGCATAACTTTCTATATAGTATTCTCATAGCGGGTCAATCCGGTATAAATATTACTCCTAATATCCATACCTATGTTTAAGACTTGATAACTCTTTATCCATGATCCATGAGATGTGATCATCAGTCTACAAACATAATAGTCTTAATGCTTTAATGTTATCCCACTTCACACTAAAGCTCGACTACGGATACTTTAAGAATAGTGTCCTCATGTTTAATGTGTTCTCATGATTAAGTCACACTTAATACATTAAACGGACTATCTATTCTAGGGACTTTATTAATCAACCATAATAAAGAAAGTGCCTTTTATTATTAATAAATAATTCGATACAAGTACCAAAAAGTATTGGCCTCTAGGGCTTACACCAACAGTTTCGTCATGAAATATGTCTTGTCTCGGTCGTTCCCCTCGATTTTTAGACTAATAAGATGTGAGATAGCCACTAAGTATACTTCCGTTTGGAAATGATTTTTTTTTTAAGAAGATCATCGACAATGTTTTTGGCATCTTAATATTTCTCTACTACTGATGTTTCCTTCTATAAGCGACAACATGGAAACATGGTCAACGTTCACTTGGTGATTTGCGATGCAAAGATTGATGTCAGGAATCTCCTTACGGTAAATTTCACACAATTTAGAACTGTCCTTGAGGAATATAATTAATCTTCCCTCCATTAAACAAAGAAGATTATCCATTACCGCCACTATGCACACTAGTTTTTCGTCGAGTTGAACAAATATGAAATATATAGGACCAGCCTGTGGATTCTCTTTCTAGCCTCGATTGGAGGAAATCTCTCTGGTTCATGATCAATCTTAGATATAACTTCCTCTATATGTGCATCAAAGGACACAACAATGATGTCTATAATATTCTTCTTAGAGGAACTAAAATCTTTAAACATGTCCTTTTTCTTCTCCTAGAGGACCTACACAATCATATTCCTTTATAATGGCTCATGGAAACAATGTGTACATGATAGGTTTGTGAATATGACGACTCCCTCATCGTTGATGTTGTGTTACTTCATCTTCAAGTGTAAAGTGGATTATGCTGCCTTAAAATGTGCTATTTAGGGTCTTCCCAACATGATATTGTAAAATGTTATGCCGAGAACAATTAATATAACTATATTTTTATTGTTCTAGCCTCGTTCCCCTCTTCAAAAAGTTATCAAAGTTTCAATTAAACCCTAAGGACAAGTCATTTCACAATTGGAGCCCTATAAATATGTTCTCATGTATGATGAAAGAACTTCCCTTCTTAGGCCTAGCTTGTTGAACAATTTAGTGTAAATAATGTCACATGAACTCCCCTCATCAAAGAGGATTCCCGAGTCATCAAAGTTGACCATGGTGACCATTATAATGAATGGAAATATATTATTAGGGATACCCCATACCTTTTCGTTGTCCCTAAAACCAAGAATCGGTCATTAAAAGGATATTTCTTAAGGAGGTTCTCGATTATGATCAACTGATAGTAGCTCTGCAATCTATCTCTTAATGGTTCCTTTTGATAACATATTTGGTGTTGGGAACCCTCTTGTAATAGATTAAATGAATTGATAGCCCCTTAAATGGAGGTTATGAAGGGACGATTTCATTTCATATATAATTCCTCGATGCTACTCTTTCTATTATCTCCACCTTTACTGGTACATACGGTCACTTATATCCTTTTCCTAGGTGGTGTACCACCTTAGAGAGGGTAAAGTTTTTGCACGAAGGTTCACTCCTTTAGAAGGATTTCCGTGGATAATCCTTTTTCCTATGATTGTACCCTTTTAATGCATCATCTTTTGTGTAATAACCATGTCTTCCGTTCTTTAACAAATCTTCTATTGCATCCTTCAAGTAGTTACAATCATCAACTTCATTCCCATGACATTTGTGAAATTTGCATAACTTTGTTTGTCAGCGCAAGCTGACTCCTTCACAACATGGGGTTTTTTCACCTCGAATACCTTAAACTATGTATAAGAACATTTCTGTAAGATTATCTGCACAGACGTGTTCAATAGAGTATACTATGAGAACCTAGAATAGGGGTCCCTTGTTCCTCTCATTGTCTTCATATTCACGATGCTTGTTGTCATACCTTTCATTACTATATGTATTACTCTTCTCCACGTCTTCAACAAATAATGTCTCTACATATTTGATATACGGTTGAGCTTAGATAATTAGATCGTTCACGCTCCCTGGTTCTTTCATACTCGTTTCTCCATAAACATGTTTTCCGTCCTCAGGCCTTTTTCAAAACTTCAACACTTCAATTTTTCATTAGCTCCTCTGGCCCCACAACTTCCTTGGTAAACATGTCAGTGTACTCTCTTAAGCTCTCCTTTTCTTCCTGTGGTGGATGTTGGTGAGCAAGGCCATCGTCTTTGGTTGACACCTTTGGGCTATAAAATGAGAGGTGAACTTGTCACATAGTTTCCTTGAAGGGTTGATAGAGTTTCTGTAACACCTCAAAATTTGCCCTCCTCTCTTGGGACTAGCTTAACATATTACATATCATTTTTAGGTCATTAGGCATTGCATATTGCATATCATGTGGTTACATTGTGCAAGTCATCCTCACAAGTCTTGATCAAGAAGATGAAGAGGTCATGTGCGAGCTAGGGTTTCATTGGACTGGTCATTAATCATCTGAGGATGTGGAGGTCCAAATTAGGGTTTTGTGGTTCTCAAGGAGATTGGTCGTCATCTTGATTGAAATGATTCATCATCATCATCATCATGGTTTGTCATCATCAAGTGCTGAAGCATATTCCTTGAGATTGGGGTTTTGACCACTGGTCAACCCTAATCAGTTGTATTGGGCCAATCAGGGCATAGCAAGGAGAGGGGGTCTACAATGGATATGGGGATCATCATATGGTTGTATGGAGGTTATTGAGGATAGGGTTTCATCATTGAACCATTTCATCTGAGGATTGGGGCTTAACTTGATCAGTGCATTGCCAAATTCATCTATCAGCTGAAAAAGTCAACTGTGGTCAACTGTGCTTGATTTTATGGATTTGGAGATGGGAGAAGGCAAGAGACACTTCATTCATGTTGGAACAAGTGTTATTTGACATGGCAAAGCTCAAGAATGGAGAAAATAAAGTCAGAACAAAAATTGCCAAAAATAGAAGGTGACTTGTAATGGAAGTTTCCAAAAATGGAAAGTTTTTCACCACAAAATTACATATCCAAGGGAGTTTCAAATGAAAATTTGTTCAACATGAAAGTTGTAGATCTTGTTCTCACCTTTCCAAAAAGTCCAAGAACTTGAAATTTCCATGTATGGTTGGCAAGTTATGGTCCATTCAATTTCAAAAATGACCCATAATCAAAGTGGCATAACTTTCACATGGAGTGTCCAAATTGGATGATCTTTTTATGAGAAAACTCCATTTGACATATACTTTCATGGTGAATAATCAAAATTCTTCAAAAATGGTCAATGCAAAAGGTCAATTTTCAAGTGCACTAATTGAATCCAAGGGCAAAATGGTCCAAGTTGAGAAATAATGGGAATTTTGGAATGGGAGTTTTTGCAACACACCACATATGCCAATTAGAGATGGTTTGAATTGTCATAAGTGTTCAAGGTGCAATATTTGGCTAGGCCATTTTTAAACTTCACTTGAAAATGCAAATTTTGGCATGACATATGGAAAATGAGAAATACAATGCCAATGGCCATGGGATCAAAGCCAACACATCACAAATGATAATTGGAAGGTGCCTGAGCTGTCATACAGCTGTCACAAAGCCTGGTGTGAAATACCAATTTTGCCCTTGCCTTAAGAAATTGCATTATGCTAATTACATGTCATTTTGGTTAATTGGTGATTAACAAGGTGATTAAGTGGAAGTATAAGAGCTTAATCATAACTGAATGATAATGACAATCACATTCACCAAGATTCATAACAAACTTTCCCTCCAAAAGTGCATTTTCTCTCAAATTTCATCAAGCTTTTTTTCACCAAATCTCCATCAAACCTTAACCAAATTGCAAAGTTCTTGTGGATTCGTGTTCATTGAGCCTTCTTCTCCGACTGTTTCATCAAGATTCGTGCTAAAAGCTTCAAAATCACAACTGTTCAAAGTGTGCTCATCAATGGTGAATTGACATTTCTCACACGTGGAGCTGTTTTGGATCAAGCTACGAGTTGCATTCACTTTGCTCAACTTCAATCTCGATCTGTTTTGGACTTTGGCACGGAGAAACGTCACGAATCATCACTGCTCCATCATAAGGTGCAAGATTCGAAACTCTTCTTTTCTTAAATTGTGATATGCTTATTGTAGTGCATTCAACGTAGATGAACATGATGTGATTAGTTTTCGATTTGGTTAACTGTTGAATGAGATATATTGATTTTAAGTTTGATGTGTGTTTACATTTTTGATCGATCCCGAGCGTATGATGAGAATTAGGAGATTTGAGTTACATATTTGGAATGTACACACTTAGACCTTTCTATCCATATAGAGTTTGTGTGTTTTGGTGAGGAAATGAGCATAACCGAATTTTGGACTCAAGAACACTTGAACGCGTATGAACAAGCTTCGTTGCTGGAAATTTTTTGCGTTTGATCCGTTTGGCTTGGTCTTTTTTCAAATAACGTGTTTGCCGCCCGATCCCACCAGTAAGAAGCTGCCAGCGAAAAAATGAGATACGCTGCGTTTTGGTTATGGAGGCATTAATTACGGAATTGCCACTGGTCCAATAATTAATATATTATTTCATTTTCTTTTTTCATGTTGATTTCATTTTTGTTACATGATCTTAGGAAAATCATATCTCACTCGTTTCTTGTCCAATTTTGGTGAGATTTTTTGCATTGTTCTTCTTGAAATGTGTAGAATTTTATCATGATTTTTGTGAATTTTTTGCGCGTGTGGAAATTTAGTTGGCCTATTGATTTTCTTCATGTGTGCATTTTGTGTATGTTTCACCATATCCTTCATGAAATACTCATACTTGTAAAGAAATGGATGAACATTTTTGTGCTTATTCTGGACATTTTGATGGTGATTTCCATGTAGAGTTTGTGAATTTTGGATACTTGGTTGATTAGATATGAATTTTTGGATTAAGGTGTGACAATTTGTGTCACACCAAGCTAGGTCAACTTTCTGATTTTATTTGCCTGACCTAGAGATGTTGAATTGCTCCAATTTTTTGCATGAATGATCATTGATATGTCAAGATAACATGTGATTTTTTCTGGAATTGTTGATGTCATTTTCTAATTGATTGATAATTTTCTTCTCTGTATGCTCATTTGGTAGCATTATGTGACACATGTTGGCATTTTACTTGTGAAATTCTCATATGGTATTGGATGAAGATGAAATTTGATATATTGATTGTAAACACATTGTGGGACATCATGCTTTTGGTCCCATTCATTTCTTAATTGTTGTCACTGTTTTATGAATTATTGAAATGGATGTTTACTTGGATGTCTTGAATTGGCTTACATAATTGTGTCTGGACTTTTTGATTTTCATTGACCTACTTTCTTTTGTCCAATTGAGCTGAAAATTGACATGCTACTTGTTGATTGTGTCCTGTTTAGGTGTGAATTATTTGAGGATTTTTGGAATTGTTTTGGTATGCCTTTGATTGAAGTCATTCTGTTTGGACTTTTGGTGTTGTATTTGACCTAGTTTGTGGTACATTGTGCATGAATTGATATTGTTGAATGATATGAGCATGAGCCCAATTGCATTTGCTTTCTATTTGTTTGAATGTGATTTTGGATTGGTTTTGCTTGCTGTTTAGATTTTTTTTATCCCTTTGGACCCTAGGCTTGGCCTAGTGGTCTAGTTTCTCACATTTGGTGTGGATTTTCAGGATGAAATGCACAATGCTTAAGGAGATTGCTTCAAGGCAATTTGAATTGAGTTTGGTTGATGTTGATAAACTAACTTGACTTTGTTTTGTAGGGATTGATGCTTGAGCTTGAGCTTATAGCTTGCACTTATGTGCATTAACTTGTGTTGTCTGTATGGATTGACTTTTGCTGTTTATTGTTGGTTTGTCTGAGTACTGATGATACTTGATTGATTTCAGGTACATTTAGTCGCTTACAGTTCTTTAAGAACTTGCTTGCTGTTGCTTGGTTTTTTAACCAGTGGAGGTAGAATCTCTATACTTCATGTAGTCTAGAAGACCTGGCCTGTTACCTGGCCAGGCAACTGTCTGAAGTCCTCCTTAAGAGGCGATGTTTGTGGTTGTTTACTTTTGTGCCAAGCAGGTGAAGACCTCTATGAGGCAATTGGCGGAATCCAAGGGATATGCAATCTATCCCCCGCTATTCTGTGAGTCGTCCCTCTGCTCACACCGCTGTGTTGATGCATTGGGACACAAACCCAAGATCTTGTGCTGTTGCACAATCGAGTCAGAGTCTTGAGCGTAGAAGGGTCCCTCCATTCTGGACCCACGCTCCTTTGTCTGAAGCTCTCCCTGGTCAGGGATAAGAGCTGTGAAGTCTAATCTTCACTCACCTTTCATCTGCTTCACCTTAGCCTCGCAATGGCAAGGTTAAGAGCGAATACTACCCATGTACAGATGACTTGCTTCGGCAGTCAAACCCATTGTTTGAGCCTCACTTGACTGGTTATAGTGTGTGCTTTGTGAATATTTGTTTGCTCTGTTTGCTTGTATGCTTGTATGCTTGCTTTCTTCCTGGATAGGATTAGCTTGCCGTTGTGCAAGTAGGTAGAAACCTCAACGTAGGGCAATGATGCATGACAACACTAGGCTCGAGTACAACTCCCTGGTAGTGTGTCTTCCCTTGGTTTCTGGCTAGGTTTTCTTCCCCTTTGGGGGGAACTACGTCGCCCTGATCCTCATACCAGATGAGGTACGTAGGCAGGAGACCGTGCGAGGTCTCTCCGGGCACCCTTTTCTTTTTTGCGTGTGTTCTGTTTGGCAGCTATCAGGCTCGAGTTCCCGACTCCCTGTTAGTCTGTGTGTGCAGTTTCTTCTGACGTCTCAGCGTCTCTTTTGGCTTGCTTGATGACTTGTAGGCTCGAGTTCCCGACTCCCTACTAGTTTGCATGTTCATCCTTCCCCTTTGGGGGGAACTACATCGCCCTGATCCTTGTTCCAGACGAGGTATGTAGGCAGGAGACCGTGCGAGGTCTCTCCGGGCACTTTTTTCCTTTTTGTGGGTGTTTACTTGTTATCTGATTGTGTGTTGGGTTCGGATGCTGACGTAAGTCCAGTGATTGGCAGTCGGGCTCCACGTTTGCCTCTTTGTGTGCGTTTTGGTTCGGATGCTGATGTAAGTCCAGTGATTGGCATTCAGGCTCCATGTTTGCCGGTGTGTTTATTTGCTTGTTTGGCGTGCGTGAGCCGAACTACGGCAGCTCTGATTCTCGTTCCAGACGAGATACGTAGGCATAGGATGCGACGTCCTATCGAGCTCTCTCCCCCTTAACCCCACCTGTGTTGTCTTCGGTGCGTGTGTGTGTGTGGTGTTTTAGCAACCTTTTCTTTTCTTAGAGCGTGGATCCCGTCGAGTACGACGGACGTGAGGGGTGCTAATACCTTCCCCTTGCGTAACCGACTCCCTTACCCTTTCTCTTTGGTCGCGAGACCATGCTTTTTCCAGGTTTCTCTGAGCGTTTCCTTTCCCTATTTTGGGATAAATAACGCGCAGTGGCGGCTCTGTGTTGTGTTTTGTTTCAGCCCGCCGGTTGTTTTTCGCGGATGCGACAGTTTCCACTCAAAGATTTAAACCAATTCATGATGGCTTCCTTGAGAGTTTAAGATAAAATCTTGCACTTAAGCTCACTCCTAGCGAAATGGTAAATTAAAATAGTATTCATATATTTTACCTGTTCATTTGAAGTATCCAGTGTCAATGTAAGTTTCCATCTTTGGGAAATTTTCCAAAGACTTAGATATATAATAATTAATGATATATTTTGTGAACGTGTTTCATCGATGGTGGGATACAAGTAGTTCAATAGGGTGATCAATCTTGTGTCTTCTTAGATAATGGTGGACTCGGGATCTTCTTAGGTAGTCCTTATCTAGTGGGGTATAACTACTTCCTTCATCTCCAAAATCATAAGGAGGTGGAGGAGAGTGGTTACCACAAGGAGGATCCCTTAGGATACCTTAAGATTGTCCATTTTGCAAGACCTCCAACAATGTTGTTATCTGAGTTAGAAATTTTTGTTGGTTTTCTTCTATCCGAGTAGTAACTAATTGAGAGTGATCATCATAAGTTTGTTTGAATATGGTGTTGTGAGTGCGGCTAAAAGTTGTTAACCACCGCATATGGGCGGTGACACTAAATGTCGAAGAAGAAGTATATGATGTTGATCACTTGATAATGGATGAGACAATGGTGGAACCAAACATTTAGGGGAGTAAGTGGACGATGAATCTAGAACAACGTAATTGCATATTTTCTTGAACTTCCTAGTGTATAATCATCGTTGAGTCTTAGAGATCTTGTTGCTGAAGCGGTTATTCTTCCCTTGGAGATATTATCAATGTATTGTTGTCCTGAGGATTATTACACTTGATCTTCACCATTGTTCATATTGCGAGTGTGAATACTTCTCTGAGAGACGCTTGAATTGAAGTGGTTTGTCTCCTTTCCACAAGAAACTTGGAGCGATTAGTCTTCAAGATTCAAACAACGATTTTACACTGGTTGCTTTTGAACCTTTGAGAGCTTTTAACATTGGGCTGAGCTCGTGAACCTAAAATTGGTTGTATACTGAGCTAACTAAGAACCCATGAGATTTTACCACCAGGTTGATCTCGAACTGAAACAAGCTTTTCATACCAGGTTGAACTTGAACCGTACCTTGGTCTTATACAGGGCTAACCAAGAACCTGTGGATTTTAACATCGGACTGATCTAGAACCTAAATGGATACTTGATCATACAATCCCCAAACCAAAGCTTTTCACTGGATTAACTTTGAACCCAAAAAAAAAACCCTAAATGGATGAAACTGAAATTTTGTTCCTCAGGAGACAGATGTTGGAGTAGACGTTGAGACAACTTATCAAACTTCTAAAAACATTTTAAGAAGAGATTGACAATAATGATGCAACAATAATAGACAATGAAAAAAGTTGTAAAATAACACAAGAGATTGGTAATCCAGTTCAGTGAAACCACACTTACGCCTTGGGGGCACTCTACCCAAGGACCTTCAACCCAAAGAATTTTTATGCAACTCCCTAATCCTAATGATTTTTGTATTTAGAACAATTAGTCTTATAAGAACCTTCAACCCCAATGAAGTTCTATGTCTCTCCCTAATCCTAATGATTTTCTATTTAGGTTCCCCCTAAATATGAGAACCCACTCACTTTCTTCAACCACTAAACCCTAGTGATCAACGTCAATAGCAAGTATATTGATTGTTGAATTTACAACTCAACTAAGACAAACCAATTATACCAAGTTACTAAAACATAGTGGTGTAGAACAAAGATTCAACATTAATCTAGTTATGGCATTAGTGTGGAATACAAGAAATAAAAGACTCGCAAACCCTAGACATAACTAATTTAATCTTGTGTACAAAACTCTTGTTAAAACATGAGAATAGAGTCTCCTTATATAGCAATATCTAATGGGCTTTTTCCTTATAGATCTCTGATTTAAAATCGTATGGAATAATAGAGAATATTGTTGGAATTGATTGCTCCATAAAACTCTAAAAATGATATGATTTGTTACATTCAAATTCAAATTAAAATCTTCATTTAAATTTGATTTGATCATCAATAGCAGTCAAACAAATCAACAATATATTGCTAACAAATCTGCAGCAAATCTGATTGAAAACAAATCAAAATATTTGCACCAAACAACACCTCTTAAGGCCTGCTAACATGGACAAATGTTGCATTGCACATGCTGGAACATCTTGTTCCACGTGTTGCATCAAAACATCCAAATTAACTCCTCTCCATAACTTGGGGATCTTCTGTGGTAGAGAGAATATTGGATAGAGAAATACTAAACCAAATTGTAATACCATCTGTCTGTTGTCAGAGACCAGATGTTGCAACCGAAATATTGGAACATTGTGTCCAACATGTGTCCCTTTTGCACCAGAACTAGCTTGATCAAACTCCAAGTTATTTTTCATAATGTATCCATTCCCAAAAAGACCAACAATTTCCCATTTGGCAAATTTTGGAAAAATAACTCTTTAAAAAGAATAACTAAGTATCAAGGATATATATACTTAGAATAGACAATAGCAGCAACAACAACAAAAGAACTAAAACATCAGAACATCGGAGCATCCAGCAAAAGCAGGAGAAGCAACACAAAACATAGCATAATTCATAAATCATGAGGTATTTATGCGCACACACACAGAGACACACACACACACACACACTCACGCACAATATCATGAGTTCGGTACACACAATTCTCCATAAAAAAATCAACATGTAATAAACATGCATGTACACCAGTTACTAGACAGTATTCAAATATCAGAAGCTACTACTAACACATATAAGTCAGCTTAGACAAGGGCCAGATGCTCCGGCATGTGAGCACACAGAAAATCAGCTAGTTCTAGTCAATAGTCAGTACGCACCATTACTCCCCATTTCTAACAATCAGTACAGACCATTACACCAACTTTCTGGTTCAGTGCTTATAGTTTCCAGTGATCAAAGAGAGGGAGCGATACATATACGATTAGAAATCCAACGCTCAAGACAGTGTCTAAAAGAGGCGGAACTATGAAAATGTATGTCAAAAATGCATGGGTGTGACTCAGAGTCGCGCTTATATATAGTAGACAGTTAAAACTATTTCCGATTGATCCAATGTGGAATGTGGATGGCCGTTTAATATAGATTAACAAATGAAACGTGGAAGGAGGTTGTTCTTATATGTAGTGCTCGCCCATAGGGGTTTGCCCATTCATTACTAACTAAAGCATCTTGTTGGATTTAGATCAGTATTATTAGGTCTCTGGTTGGCCCGATTAAGGATGTTAATTATAAAATTAAATATTATATCATATTTTAAAAAAATAATCATAATTAATTATATATATATATATATATATATATATATATATATATATATATATATATATATATAATATATATATATATATATATATATATATATATATATATATATATATATTTATTTATTTATTTATTTATTTATTTATTTATTTATCTATTTATTTATTTATTATTATTTTTTTCAAGATACAAATTATGTTTGAACAAAATTACTGTATGTTTTTGGTTTGGACCGACACCCACTTTATAGAGGTCCAACAAAAAGATGGGTTAAATCGTAAAAGACTCTAATACTCCACAAAGCAATGGAACCTTTGGATCAAAGCAAATGGAGTTCTAAGAACTTATGTCTCCGACAGAGATTTTTCAAGGAGAAGGTTCTAAGAAGATAAATCCTAAAATCCTACTATAAAGTTTTAATGAATGCCTCTAAATCACGCAGACACACTAAGGAGAAGGTTCTAAGAAGATAAATCCTAAAATCCTACTATAAAGTTTCAATGAATGCCTCTAAGTCACACACACTAATCTAATTCTATGTGTCTCTTACTTTCGATTATCACTTACTTAAATATTAAAGTGTTTGTATGAACCTCGGTGTCGGACCAAAACATCGTGACTCAAACCATATACTAGAGTTCATCATCCAATATAGGTTCACCGCCTCTTTTGTGATCTACATTGTTTTTTTTTAAAACATCATAGTTTAATTTATTCATAATAGATATGGCCAAATAAGTTCACTATTTAGGATTCCATGTGACTCATTAATATTGAAGTCATATGTGATATTTGGAGTGGCATAAAGCAGGACATAAAAGTTAAGAAATAATAAAATGGCTCTTGAGGTCTTACACGGCTGTACTATGCTGACAAGTGACCAATGCTATATCACAAACTCATCTTGACAATTTAGTTGACTTTGTCTTTATTCTAGCATTTAATTTCTTAAAACTTTGTATATAATAAAACCTTATGCAAGCTTTTAGTTTAACCGTTCATAAAGAACAATATTCTTCAAAACTTCCTTATACACCCTTCTCTTGATAGCTTCCTTAGCAACTCTACTACACTAGCTTCAACAAATCAATATGATGGTATGAATTTCTACCCTTTTTAAGTTTTATCTCCTAATTAGCAAATCATTACCATATAAATATTTTAAAATATTTTTCTTATCTTTAATTTACCTTTTGAATATTTAATTGGAGATTATTTTCTGAATTTTCATGGTTAGATATTATTCTAATTGTAAACTAGTCCTAAAACTCTTTGATATTTTTTTCTTTGATAGAAATTAGTGCTAAAGGTAGAACTCTATGATGATAGAATCAAGAAAAAAGCCATGAAAACAGTATCTGGTCTTTCAGGTATGAATTTCAATATCTAATCATTTTATAAAGTTACGTAGTTTTTCATATTTAAAAACCATGAAGAGAAAATGGATATATTTTAAGAATTTTCAGGGGTTGAGTCTGTTTCAGTGGACATGAAGGATCAAAAACTGATATTAATCGGTGACATAGATACTGTTAATGTAGTTGAAAAGTTAAGGAAATTATGCCATGCTGAAATAGTTTCAGTTGGACCAGCCAGAGAAGAGAAGAAGGAAGAAGAAAAAAAAGAAGAGGTAAAGGAAGAAGCAAAGAAAAAGGATCCAAAAGAAGAATTGGCTGAACTTATGAAAGCATATGAATCATATTATAATCAAATGAGACAGCCAACACATCCTTATTACTATTATAGAACTATTGAAGAATCTCCTAGTGGTTGTGTTATTTGTTGAATAATATTAAACTTTATGGAATTTAGTATATAAATGAGAATAAGAAAAAAAAGTTTGAGGTTGGAGGAGAGTTATGGTTCATTTTGATGATATTCTTTTTTTTTTCTTTTTAGTTTGTGTCTCTCTCTCATTTTTTATTTTTAAAAAGGGGACCTACAAGCAGGGATATATATATATATATATATATATATATATATATATATATATATATATATATATATATATATATATATATATATATATATATATATATATATATATATATATATATATATATATATATATATATATATATATATATATATATATATATATATATATATATATATATATATATATATATATATATATATTATATATATATATATATATATATATATATATATATATATATATATATATATATATATATATACTTTATTTAGTGGGATAGCTGTATTTTGAAATTTTGTTGTCATGAGAATGTTTGAATTAGATTAGTAATGATTAACCAAAACATATATATTTAAGAAATTATAATATATAATTTAAGTGTGAAAATCAAACATTCATAAAATTAAAAGATTGATAAATTAATTTTAAAATATTTGGATCTATTATGAAAAATCCTTTAACGACTCTTATGAAATTCAGAAGTTTGTGTTTTTTATGGTTCTTCATCAACCGATATTCCTTATTCATCGAATTCTCTTCAGATGGGGAGAAAATATAATTTATTTGTGTGCGGTATATTGAGGAACATAGTCTATATATAGTGTGATGGTCAATTAGAATTCTCAATATTCGCAAATGGGTCATCCTGACATCCACTCATATTTTAGTTCATATCCAATATTTAATTAATTAATTAAATAATTTTTAAATAAAATCTAATCAGCCTTTTAACTCTATTTGGTCACTTAATTATTTAAGGCACTTAATTAAAAAAATAGTTAATATAATTAAATAAATATATTTATCCACATAATTATTAGAATATTAATATAATATTAAATTATTAAAATATTTCAACAATCTCCCACTTGATAAATATATCTTAATAATTATATCATAATTCTTTAGGCGCACATTTGAATGTTCTTTATCTTTAGATTTCATCTTTACAATCTGGTCCACTTCACACATCAATAATGGGACCACCGCGGTTGTCGTCACTGACATGTAACGTGACAAAACCCCGACGACCACCATATCAATGTACTTGATGACATAGATCAATATGGATGAGTGACATGGAAATTTCATGCAATGTGATCTCTAAATCATGCATATTTCCAACCGGTCCTACTGAAGTATTTAGTCAGAACAAACTGACGTTCCTTAGGTGCAACTCAAAATCACAATATTTGCACATAACTAAAAAAACTTGATATTGTTATAATAATAGCACCTCATAAATTTTTATTTCTGCATAAAATTAAACATAACATAAAGTTTGTACCAAAACAAAACCAAAAATATAGAACATAGAAAAATAAGGAAAAAAACTCCCACTAATCAAAGGCAATCTCAAAACCAAGATCCATGTGACCAATATGCCCATGAAAAGCCTTAGGTGTCAAGCCTTTGGTTAGTGGGTCAGATATCATTAAGTTTATCCCTATATGTTCTATCAAAATTTGCTTCTCCTGAACTCTTTATTTCACAACAAGATACTTGATATCAATAAATTTTGATTTTGTAAAACTCATATTATTGTTAGAGTATAGCACATCGGCACTACTATGACAATAAACCTTCAAGGGCCTTTCGATGCTCCCAACGATGTGTAGGCTTGTGACAAAGTTTCATATCCAAATTGCATGATTTGATGCCTGAAAGCAAGCCACAAACTCTGCTGCCATGGTGGAGGGAGTCACTAAAGTCTGTTTGGAAGACTTCCAAGAGACGACTCCTCCATCCAAGAGAAAGATGTAACCATATGTGGAATGTCTGCTATTCGGGCAGCCTACAAAATCTGAGTCAAAATATCCAATGATCTCCAAGTTATCTGACTTTCGATAAGTAAGCATGAAATCTCTTGTTCTCTTCAGGTAGCGCATTACACGCTTTATTGATATCCAGTGTTGCATACCAGGGTTGCTTAGAATCTACCAAGAACTCCGACAATGAATGCTAAGTCGGGACAGGTGCAGACTTGAGCATACATAAGACTTCCCACAGGTGAAGCATATGAAATCTTATGCATCTCTTCCTTTTCAAGATCCATAATGGGGCACTGTTTGAGACAAAACTTGTCTCCTTTAGCAATGCGTGTGTCTCCTGGTTTACTATCTTTCATGGAGAATATGTCGAGAACTGTATCAATATAGCTCTTTTGTGACAATCCTAAACTGCCTCGAGAACGGTCTCTAAGTATTTCAATTCCTAAGACAAAGGAGGCGTCCCTAGGATATTTTATCTCAATTTTATTTGTGAGAAATCTCTTGGTTTCGTGCAATGAGCCTATATTATTGCTTGCCAAAAGGACCTACATATAGTTCCAAGAAAGCGAATATACTCTCACTGAACTTTTGGTATACATAGTTATCAACTAGATTAGCCTCAAAACCAAATGAGGATATTACTTGATGAAATTTGTAATACCATTGACGAGAAGCCTGTTTAAGTCCATAGATGGATTTCTTGAGTTTGCAAACCATAGACTGTGAGTCTCCTTACACAAAGTTTTTTGGTTGCACCATGTATATTGTCTTTTCAATATTTCCATTTAGAAACACAGTCTTCACATCCATCTGATGCAACTCTAAATCAAAATGAGTTACCAATGTCATCATGATCCTAAGAAAGTCTTTAGAAGAAACTGGAGAGAAAGTCTCTTTATAATCAATTCCTTCCTTTTGAGTAAAGCCTTTTACGACAAGACGAGCTTTATATCTCTCAATGTTACCCTTTGAATCCATTTTGGTTTTAAATATCCATTTACAACCAATGGATTTCTTTGCTCCGGGTAATTTAGCGAGATCCTAAACATCATTGCCATCCATCGACTTCATCTCATCCTTCATGGCATTAACCCATTTAAGAGAGTTTGGACTCTGCATAGCTTGACTAAAGTTGATAGGATCTTACCATCCTCACGTTCCTGAAGAAATACAACATAATCATCTGAAATTGCACTTTTCCTCTCTCTAGTGGATCTTCTTAATGGTGGCTCTTGAGGTTGTTGAGTTTGAACTATAGGTGGTGCTTGAGGAAGAAACTCAATATTGTCTTGTTCTTGAGGGATATTAGGAATAACATCATTGTTTATTTAAGGATCTATTTCTGGAACAAAGAGAGGTATAAAGACTTGATCATTGTGAGAAATAGTTTTTTCATCAAAGGCAATACTCCTTATGCTTCCTTCCCCTCCAAACTTTACATCCTCAAGGAATCTTGCATTTCCCGTTTCAAAAATTATTCTAGTGATGGGATTGTAAAACTTATACCCATAAGTGCGTTCAATGTATTCAATAAAATAACAACTAATTATCTTTGCATCTAACTTACATTCGTGAGGCCTATAAGGCCTCGCTTCAGCTGGACATCCCCAAATGTGTAGGTGTATAATGCTAGGATTTTCTCAGTCCATAGCTCATAAGGGGTCTTAACTACTACTTTACTAGGTACTCTGTTAAAGATATAAACTGTGGTCTTTAATGCTTATCCCCGAAATGACTCTGGAAGTGAAGAATGACTAATCATACTCCTTACCATGTTCTTAAGAGTCCGATTTCGTTGTTCTATAACTCCATTCATGTTAGGTTTTTCCAATATTGTGTATTGTGGAACAATTCCATACTCATCGAGGAAAAGCACAAAGGGCTCTGGACATTGTTCCCCTGATCCATCATACCGACCATAGTATTCACTACTACGGTCAGATTTGACAACTTTTATTTTCTTTCCAAGTTGAAATTCGACCTTAACTTTGAATGACTTGAACAAGTCCAAAGATTGAGATTTCTCATGAATCAAATATAGCTACCCATACCTCGAGTAATCATCTATGAACGTAACAAAATACTGTTGTTCATTCCAAGAACATGTAGGGAAAAGACCCCATATATCAGTATGAATTAGTTCTAAGACATCCTTAGCTCTTTCAGCATGGAAACTACTCTTGTTTGTCTGCTTACCCTTGATACATTGAATGCAAACTTGAAAGTTCGGAAAATTAAGGGATCTAAGAATACCATCTGACATAAGCCTCTGAATTATTTGTTTAGATATATGTCCTAATCGCTTATACCATAAAGTGAAAGAATTCTCATTTAATTTTTATTTTGTACCTTGTGACTCTATTTGCATTATTTTGTTATAAAGACATTCAATATCTTGCATATAACGATTATCATTCAAAGAACCGTAACCAACAACGTTTGAATCATATGAGAGGCTAAATTTATTATTTCCAAACGAACAAGTATAACCTAATTTGTCCAAGATAGAAATAGAAATTAAATTTTGTCTAATAGATAGTGCAACAAAAGTCCCAATCAAATCCCAATGAAAATAAGTCTTTAATAATAATCTAAAAGTCCCTATAGACTCTACAACAACTTTATTTCCATGTTCACATAGATGAATCTTTCAGCATCACTTAACGGACGACTCAACAAGAAACTTTTCATGGACATACTAATGTGAGTAGTAGCACTAGAATCTATCCACCAAGTATCCTTAGATACAAAAACTAAATTAATTTCATAACAAACAAAAGTGAGAAAATTACCCTTCTTTTCACGCCTTGTGGCATACTTGGAACACTCCTTCTTCATGTGTCCAGCCTTTTTGCAAAATAAGCAAGTGGTCTTCTTAGGTTGTTCATTTTCCTTTTTATTTTGCAAAAAAGTTCTTGCGGGTTTCTTCCTTTTACTTTGAGAACTGGTAGCCAAGTGAGCACTTTTAGTATTCTCTCTCTTTAGCCTCTCTTCCTCCTGCACACAGTGAGATATAAGCTCATTGAGAGGCCATTTGTCCTTTTGAGTATTGTAACTCACTTTGAATTTCCTAAAGTGTGTCGGGAGAGAGATCAAAACCAAGTGCACAATTAAATCCTCGGGAAGTTATAACTCCAATGCCTTGAGTTTTGATGCAAGATTAGAGATCTCCATGATGTACTCCCTTATGTTCCCTTTACTTTTATAAACCATTGAAATGAGTTTGGATAAGGTACTACTTGTCTCAACCTTATCATTTTTAGCAAATAATTGCTCCATAATTTCGCGGAACTTCTTGGCGCTTTCACTATCAGCAATCGAGCCCCTAATCATTTCAGGTATGGATCTTTTGATCATCATGAGGCACATCCGGCTAGATCGGTCCCATTTTTCTATTTTAGTTTCGTTTAGGTTCTCAGCAATGGCGGTGAGATGCGCATCCCTCAAAGATAAGTCTAAATCCATGCATCCAAGAACGATCTCCACAGATTCTTTCCAAGACTTAAAGTGCATCCCACTCAGCATAGGGATAGAATTAATCTGAGATACAAAATTTGGTGTGGGAGCAACAGCAACTGGATCCATTGAAAAGAACAACAAACATACAATAACATTAATTGGCATGCTAAATAACCATATAGTCATGCACACTATTCTTAATATGCAAATTAAATAAGATCTAGACAAGATACCAAAAAATAACATCAATTCTCAATCTTTGATTGCAAGAATTAACTGTAAGCGGTACTCTCACGTGATGATCAAACATTATTAGTAAGTCAAGTCGGATACTGAATACCTTTGACATCAATCATTAGCCACATGGATAAACTTGATAATTATTACATATTTATCATCACAAGTATGCAAATTTCCTACCAAACTGTGTTTTCCTTTTGACCGACCATAACAGTTCGCATGAAAAATTACACACTAAATCTTTTGTAATTTTAATTGAATCAAATTTAAATAACAGAGATTACTTTTGCAACTTGTTATTTCAACTAAGCCAATAAAAATTACTAGACAATTTTAATTTAATAAACTAAATGGAAAGGTATTTAAAGTTCACATAAATATTACCTGCGTAATGTCAAAATTATATATTTACAGATTTCTTAATAACTTTTGTTTATACGGTTGTATTTGAAGGGTGTTAAAAAAATTTCAAATTAAATTAGCATTTAAGTTGAATAAAAAAATTTAATACACCTAATCAATAAATAATTAAGAAAAAAATGAGCGATTTAAAAAAAAAAGTTGTAACTTAATGATATATAAAGTTACCCATTGTTAAAAAAATATATTTAATAATTGTGTAGTAATGTGACATATACATAAATGCAAGTGTGACAATCATAAGTTAAGGAAATAATATATAATAATTAATAATTAGGTTAACTCAATAATATATATAAAGTTACGACAATGCATACACTGGATCCAATTCTCACTATTAAATATTAATTTAGAAAAAAAAACCATCGAAGACTATCATTTTTAATTGATTTTGCGACTGAGAATTCATCAATGAAACACACACGAAATTGGAACCAATATCAACATAAACATGCATATTATCAATGAACATACAATTATAGCGATAAACATAAAAATATATATAGAGAGAATGATTTGTTGAAAAATATAAAATTTCAATTGAATTGATTTCATTCACAAAATTATAATTTCAATCATTTTAAGTCAGGTTAAAAAAACAATTAACCGATTCTGATATCATTTGTTGAAATTAGATTAATAATGATCAACCAAAATATACATGCTCAAGTATAATTTAGGCGCGGAAATCAAATATATATAAAATTAAAGGATCGATAAATTGATTTTAGGATATCTAGATCCACTGAGAAAAATCTCTTTGACGGATCTTCTAAAACCTAGACATTGATGACTTTTGTGGTTCTTATATTGGGGATCATAGTCTGTATATAGTGTGATGACTTGAAATTCTGGTATCAGATATGAGATGTCGAAGGTAATGTCACGACACTAATACCTAAACAATACAAAGAGGATAAAAATAAAGAACAGTAATGCAAGAGACACAAGCAATTGTTAACCCAGTTCGGTGCAAACTCACCTACGTCTGGGGGTTACCAAGCCAGGAAGGAAATCCACTAAAATAGAATCAGTTCAAAGACTCTTAGTAAACTACACAAGTTATAGTCTTTTTCACCTAATCTCTACCTATGTGACTTCGACCTAAGAACTCTTAGATATGAGATCTCACTCACTCCCCCTCAATCACACCAGTGATATTAAACAAGAATTACACTGAAAAGAAGACACTCTTCAAAGACACACACTTGATCTTACTTAGCAACTTCAATCAAGTAGACACAAACTCATGCTTAAAAGCTTAGAGTGACAAATTACAACTCAAAATTCAGACCAATTCAATCATCTATGGATGAATTGAATGGCTTACAAGTCACACGACCACACAAGACTAAAACCCTTATTCTCTCTCAATATTTCGTTCTGTATTTTTTGTGTATCAAATCAGGTTTTCCATGTCCTTTTTATAGAAGCATTTGGCTGGGCTTGGACATCATAAAACCCTAAAACTATTCTCCATTCATATCTTCTCATGACAGTTGATTAGATCTCTTTGGAAAATAAGTTAATCACGTTGTAATTACTGATTGATAGCGTGTTCAATCAACTCATCAATCATACACAGATTGCCATTAAAAACGCAATCACATAATATATAACATTCAGACTGAACGTTCTGTATACAGATGTCATGACATCGGGTCTGACATCCTGGAAAAATCCTGCATAATTATATTTTAAACATCCAGCAGGTACAAGATATCTTATGTTAAGACATCACATGCGACATCTTGTAAACACTCTTGGTTTTACCAAAATTGCTGCCAACACCTAGAACCAACAAACCCCCCCTTTGGCAAATTTTGGCTAAAACATATATCAGTACATTTGTTCACAAGAAAAAAACACATCAGCAGTTAAATAGCATAACAGCAGTTAAACAGCAGTAGAAGCAAACACAATTACTAGCTATAATAGCAACTAGTAATACACATCTAAAAAACACATGGGTACTTCTTCTCCCCCTAAGTCTGTTCAATACAGTCATCTCCTTCAGCACCTGTAACATTCAGAGTTACCCTCTGACATCTCCTTCAACATCACCTGTGCAACACAGAACATGCACAGAACATCAGACATCTCCTCCAACATCACCTGTGCAACACAGAACATGCGCAGAACATCAGACATCTCCTCCAACAACACAGAACAGAACATCATTATGTTCAACATCAGACATCTCCTTCAACATCAGTTGTTCATCTGTTTAGCCTAGCTAGCTACATCAGCATATAATAATTGTAGTTCTCCACATCTCCACATCTTAACTGCAGCTCTCCACATAATAACTTCTCCCCCTTTTTAGTCAAAATAGACCAAAGTGACCAATTAGACAAAATAAATATTAATCAGTCCAGCAGAGAATGTCACAAAGGATGTTATAACATATAAAATGTTAAAACACAATGTCAGGAGATACAAAACCATAATTATACACAGTTGCATTAGCTGAGATAATCAGAAATCCAGGGAACTCATAAAGAGCCCAAATATTACATCATGGCATCAAAAAGGACTGCCAAAAATTACAAATATCAAACAGAAAAATAACAGATCATCCGAGCATCCAAAACAGCATCCAGAAAACACATCATTAACAGGGGTATCATCACCACAACTTAGTCTTAGGAGGTAGCATCTTCTTCACCTTCAGATTTAGAACTGCCATTAGATTGATCTTGAGAATTAGACCTCTCACTTGAGGTATGGGCATCTGACTCCTTGGCTTCACCAACCTTATCCATCTCTTCTTGCTCCAAGCTACTAATGAGAACCTCTAAAGCCTCTTTCCTAGCCTTGGCCATCCTAATCCCAGTTTCCAACTCCTTACAGGTTTCTTTCAATTGAGCAATCAGGCCACCTTGAGAGGCTGGCTTCTTCATTGCAGATGTCATGACAATGTCATTGACATGACTACCTTCAAATAACTTGTAATGGATTGACAATGGAGGCTTCCTTCGACTGGGGATATCACTTGTGTTTAGAATACCAGGTTGCTGGCTTAAAATAATTCCACAAATGATCGAGGGAAAGGCAATTGGCAGCTTTACTGCATTAGTGGAGGCATGTCTAACAATTTGTTCAAACTGAACCTTCCATAATCAAAGTTGAGCCTGGTTCCAATATCATAGATTATCCTTCCAAGAACATTAGAGATAGTTGAGATATGGTTTGTTGGCACCCAGTTGGCTGAACCTATCTTATGCAAGATGGCATATTTTACTGTTAATTTGCCAGCAGATAGATGTTTTTTGCTTGGCCATTCCTTGACTTGGCCAGCAGTGATTGTCCTACAAACTTCATTGTCTGTAGCCTCTAACTCAACAGCTCCTTCAGTTCCTCTTCTTAGGAATTTATTGATTACAGTTGGGGAGAACCTTATACACTTTCCTCTCACAAACACCTTGCAGAATTCTTTGTTATTCTTGTCAGAAATATCCTCTGGGGTATTCACCACAAACTCCTTCACTAAACCTTCAAAGCATTGGGGTAATGCACTAACTGTCTTCAATAAACCTGCAGACTTGATCAACTCCATAACCTCCTTCACTTCCACAACATCTTTCCTAGTTCTTTCTCCATATCAACTCTCCTCTGTATAACAAATTTCCACTTGGCAGCACCATCTTCCAGATGGAAGGAAATGTTGTCCAAATGCACAGCTGCAACCTTAGCTGGAGACTTTCTAATAGTTTTCCTTTTTGAAGGAGAGATGTCTGGGACATTGTCTTCGACATCATCTTCAGAATCAAAGCTTTCTCTGACCTTTCTCTTCTTGACCTCTACTTTACTCCATGATTTAGAAGGACCTACAGCAGCAACCTTCCTACTAGTTCTGGCTGTCAACATCTCAGCCACAGTCTTGCCTTTCCTGGTCTTCATTTTCTTTGCAACACTTGGTTTCAAGTGATGAACCAAGGTGTCATCTTCCTCTTCTGAGCTTTCTTCCTCCAAATCAACAACCTTCTCAGCAGTTTCCTGCTTCTTAGATTGAGAAGCATTTACAGGTTTCTTACTAGGCAAGGTTTTACCTAGAGAACATAGTCCCTCAGCAGCAATGTCTTTCTCTGATCTAGACGAGTCATCATCTTTCTCAGTTTGAGGTTCCACCTCAGGTGAGGGGTCCCTTCTAGACAGAGGAGTCGAAACTCCCTTGACTGGGTGTCCTTCGTTTAGGATCCTTGTGATCAAATTCCTAATGACACGATCTGTATAATGCATGTTATCCTTAGGTGGAGGGTTTTCAGAGTTGTTACCTTGATTGTTTCCTACCGTGGAAGAAGGACCAGGGGCGTCGCCTGGGATTACAGAAAGAGGAATAACTTCCAAAACGTCTTCATCCAGAAACTCCATGGAGGGAGTCCTTGCTTTGTGAGTGGGTTTTGAACCAGAGGATGAGGGATGTTGTGACATTTTGTTGAAATTTTGAGAAATTTTTTGTTGCCCTAGCAGAGATGGTCTGAGCAGTTTGATGAAGATGGAAGTGGTTGTATTGAGGTAGCGTGTGAAAATGGTATAGATGCTAGTTCCAATACTAGGTAATGATTTACCATAAATGGGACACTTTCTTTTAAGTGGGCAGACAATATTTTTATTCCCTTTTCCACTCCACTTTAATTGCTATAAATTCTCTTGAATACAAATCCCCAATTTCCCTCTTAAACATTCAAACTGAGTAGCATCCAAAGCTTTTGTAAATATGTCAGCTAATTGCATTTCAGTAGTAACATGCTTCAGTGCTATGATTTTCTCTTCCATAAGTTCTCTAATGAAGTGATGGCGAATATCAATGTACTTTGTCCTGCTGTGTTGAATAGGATTTTTGGAAATATTTATAGCACTCAGGTTGTCACAGTACAATGTCATGACATCTTGTGTGACATTATATTCAGTCAACATTTATTTCATCCAAACCAGTTGAGAACAACTACTCCCAGCTGTTATGTATTCAACTTCAGCAGTGGATAGGGACACACAATTTTGTTTCTTGCTAAACCATGATATCAAATTGTTCCCCAAGAAGAAACATCCTCCTGATGTGCTTTTCCTATCATCAGCACTTCCAGCCCAGTCAGCATCAAAGTAACCAGTCAGCATGGATCCAGAACCATGAGTATATAACATTCCATAGTCACTGGTGCCATTGACATATTTCAGTATCCTCTTCACTTGGTTTATGTGACTGACTTTTGGTTCAGCTTTATATCTAGCACAAACACCTACAACAAATGCAATGTCAGGTCTGCTTGCTGTGAGATATAGCAGACTTCCTATCATGCTTCTATATAGACTTTGATCTACACTAACACCACTTTCATCTTTGGAGACCTTCAAATGTGTAGGAGCAGATGTCCTTTTATGCCTTGAATTCTCCATGCCAAACTTCTTAACAATGTTCTTGGCATATTTGCTTTGAGATAGAAAGATAGAATCTTCCATCTGTTTGACTTGTAGCACAAGAAAGTAGGTCAGCTCTCCAACAAGGCTCATCTCAAACTCAGACTGCATTTGTCTAACAAAATGTTCGACCATCTGATCTGACATCTCACCAAACACAACATCATCTACATATATTTGTGCCACCATGAGTTTTCCTCCTTCATTCTTCACAAATAGGGTCTTGTCAATACCTCATTTCCTATATCCATTGTTAGTGAGGAACAGAGTGAGTCTCTCATACCAAGCCCTAGGAGCTTGCTTCAAACCATAGAGGGCTTTCTTCAATCTGTACACATGCTTTGGAAGATTTGGATTTGTGAATCCTTTAGGCTAATCACCACATACTTCCTCATTTAAGTAGCCATTTGAGATCACCTCCCTTGATCTAGTTGTGACCCCTTTATTTGGGTCTCCTATAATGAGATCTTTGGGATGATCCTTCTGAATTCTGATGGAGGGTTCCTTGTTGATTTTGTCATCTGCAGGTTCAGATTGAGGAGGTTCACTCTCATTATTTCTGTCTGAGAAATCAATTGGGGGACCATTTGGAGATGTCTCAACATCGTCTGTGACATCAGTTTGTTGATCCTCAACCACAACATTGATAGATTCCATCATTACTTTTGTTCTGGAATTAAAGAACCTATGTGCTCTGCTGTTTGTTGAGTAGCCCAGAAATATTCCTTCATTACTTTTGGGATCCATCTTCCTTATTTATTCACTTCTAATTTTGATAACTTGACTTTCCTTTTCTCTTTGAAGTTTTAGACAAAGATCTTTGAAGACTTCAAAAACATCAAATTTTTCTCTTATAAAATTGATCCAGGTGTATCTGGAGAAGTCATCCACCACTACATATGCATACTTCTTCCCACCAAGGCTTTCCACCTTCATGGGTCCTATCAAATCCATATGGAGGAGTTCCAATACTTTGGAAGTGGTGTCATGTCTGAGCTTCTGGTGTGACATCCTTGTCTGTTTTCCAATCTGACATTCCTCACAGACTTTTCCTTCATCAATATTCAAGTTAGGAATTCCTCTAACAGCTTCAACAGATATAATCCTCTTCATACCTTTAAGATGCAGATGACCCAGTCTTTGATGCTATATCTTCACTTATTCTTCTTTGGCTAAAGTACACATTGAAGAGTAACCATTTTCTTGAGAACTCCACATGTAACAGTTGTCTTTAGACCCTACTCCTTTCATGATCACTTCATTTTCTTTGTTAGTAATCAGACATTCCGTTTTGGTGAAATTTACATTTAAACCTTGGTCACACAGTCGACTGATGCTTATTAGATTTGCAGTCAATCCCTTAACAAGTAGGACATTGTCAAGGTCAGGAACTCTAGGGCAATCAAGCTTACCAATCCCCTTGATTTCACCCTTTGCTCCATCACCAAAGGTTACATAGCTTGTGGCATGAGGATGAAGACCAGTTAGCAGGTTTTTGTTTCCAGTCATGTGTCTGGAGCACCCACTATCAAAATACCAATCTTCTTTGGTTGAAACTCTGAAGGAAGTTTGAGCTATTAGACTTGTAACATTAGTCTTAGGAACCCATTGCTTTTTGTTGACAGGCCTGTGATGTTTGGGTCTAGATTGATGATGAGCAGGACTAGGATAGCCATACAACTTATAGAAGAATGGTTTTATGTGGCCAAATTTTCCACAGTAATGGCATCTCCATCTTTGATGTTTCCCTTTTTGCTGTCTTCCTTTATGATGTTGTGACATGTGATGTGACATCTCTGGTTTGCTCCCAGTGTGACTGCACTTAGGTTTGGACTTTGGTTTGCTACCAGAGTGGCTGCACTCAGGCTTAGATTCATTGAACCCAATGCCAGACTTGTCTCCTATTATTTGTCCAGTCTGGAGAATTTTGTCTAATGTGTCATATCCATTGTTTAGCATTCTTACATACTTGGTCATCTCATCCAGTTTAGAATTCGAGAGTACAGCTTCAGTCTTCAACTTGGAGATGGTTTCCACATGTTCTGCCTTCTCATTCTCCAGCTGTGCTATCACTTTCTTCTGGCTTTCAACTTGTCTACACACTTCTGCACTTTTGTGGCACAACTCTCTGTAGGTGGTGGCCAACTCTTCAAAGGTTACTTATCATCACTTGAATCTTCATCAGAGCCCCATCTTCCAGTCAAGGCAATCACAAGATTTGAAGACTCTTCTGTTTCACTTTCATCAGACCAAGTGGCAGCAAGACTCCTCTTCTGTTTGTTGAGGTAGGTCCCACATTCAGTTCTAATGTGTCCATACCCATCACATTCATGGCACTGAACTCCTTTTCCTTCTTTGGGCTTTTCATCTGACCTTGTTCTTCTTCCAATATTGTTGGATTTACTGATGTCAGATGCGATGTTCTTGACATTAGCCTTAGATCTTACATCCATATTTTTCATAAGTCTGTTGAACTGTCTTCCCAGCATTGCTACATCATTTTCCAGATCTTCATCAATATCTTGACCACCTTCCTCCTCTTCCCCTTCAGTGTTTGACATGAAGGCTATGCTTTTGGATTTATTTTCATATCCATCACACATTCCCATCTCAAATGTTTGGAGGGATCCAATTGGCTCATCAACTCTCATATTTGAGATGTCTTGAGACTCTTCTATGGCTGTCACCTTCATAGCAAATCTCTTAGGGAGTGACGTGAGTATTTTCCTTACTAACTTTTTATCTGACATCTTTTCTCCCAGAGCTCCTGAGGCATTAGAAATTTCAAGGATATTCATATGAAATTCATGAATATTTTCATCTTCTTTCATCCTTAAATTTTCAAACTTGGTGGTGAGCAGCTGCAATCTAGACATCTTCACTCTAGAGGTGCCTTCATGAGTAGTCTTGAGAATGTCCCAAGCATCTTTAGCCACCTCATAGTTGTTTACCAATCTGAAGATAAAGATAAAGATAAAGATAAAGAACAGTAATGCAAGAGACACAAGCAATTGTTAACCCAGTTCGGTGCAAACTCACCTACGTCTGGGGGCTACCAAGCCAGGAAGGAAATCCACTAAAATAGAATCAGTTCAAAGACTCTCAGTAAACTACACAAGTTACAGTCTTTTTCACCTAATCTCTACCCGTGTGACTTCTACCTAAGAACTCTTAGATATGAGATCCCACTCACTCCCCCTCAATCACACCAGTGATATTAAACAAGAATTACACTGAAAAGAAGACACTCTTCAAAGACACACACTTGATCTTACTTAGCAGCTTCAATCAAGTAGACACACACTCATGCTTAAAATCTTAGAGTGACAAATTACTACTCAAAAATCAGACCAATTCAATCATCTATGGATGAATTGAATGGCTTACAAGTCACACGACCACACAAGACTAAAACCCTTATTCTCTCTCACTATTTCGTTCTGTATTTCTTGTGTATCAAATCAGGTTTTCCATGTCCTTTTTCTAGAAGCATTTGGCTGGGCTTGGACATCATAAAATCCTAAAACTATTTTCCATTCATATCTTCTCATGACACTTGATTAGATCTCTTTGGAAAATAAGTTAATCACGTTGTAATTACTGATTGATAGAGTGTTCAATCAACTCATCAATCATACACAGATTGCCATTAAAAACGCAATCACATAATACATAACATTCAGACTGAATGTTTTGTATACAGATGTCATGACATCGGGTCTGACATCCTGGTAAAATCCTGCATAATTATATTTTAAACATCCAGCAGGTACAAGATATATTATGTTAAGACATCACATGCGACATCTTGTGAACACTCTTGGTTTGACCAAAATTGCTGCCAACACCTAGAACCAACATGACTAATTAGGGTTTCCATTATTCATAAATAGGTCATCCTGATATCATTCATATTTGAGTTCATATCCAATATTTAATTAATTAATTAAATAATTTCTAAATGATATTTGATCCGTCTTTTAACTCTATTTGATCACTAATTAAGATACTTAATTGATAAAATAGATAATATAATTAAATAAATATATTTGACCACATAATTATTAGAAAATTAATATAATATTAAATTATTAAAATATTGTAACAGATAATACAATGTATTCAAAATTATGGTTGAGTTATCTTGAAAACGACAATTTAGAGGTTGGTTTTATTTTATTTAAATGCAAAGTTAAAAATCTTCTAATGGCACACAAAATTCACATTTTTAAGTCATATATCAGAACTCATTATAGTTTTAAAAATCTGGGGGGAATGAATTTGTACTCATCTAAAAGTCTTATTTAAAGATTTATTTATAAGTCAAAGACTCCGCAAACTAAAATAATTAAGAAACATTTCATATTCACTCAAATAATTCAATTGAAATTTTTATTTATTTTTAAATTTTGGAGTATCAAAATGATTCATTATTAAATTTTTGGGATCATTTTCATAAATTTTAAAAAATTTGAGCTAAAGTTAAAGTATGAAACATAAAAGACTAATTTTCAATCTTTGAAAATTTGAAATGACCAATTTACACATTTTGAAAATTATTAAGAACCTATTTGCAAAGTTTAAAAAATTAATCATAGACAATTTATATTTCACTTTAGAAAGAGAATGAGCAATTTTAAATTCTTTAATTTTTGATGTCATTTGAAATTGCTTAAATTTTAGTTTAAATAAAATATTTCATAAATTTACTTCATTTAACAATTATTCATATTTTTTATCCAAACAATTAATTTTGGTGAGTCATTTTAAATTCCCTCAAAAAATAAATTCTCTCTTTAAAATACTTCATCTAAACACAACTATGAATTGTTGCTCAATTATATATTTTTAGAATTATCATATTATTTATATTATTTATTTATTTATAGTGATATTTACTCTTATAAACAAAAACCAACTAAATTTAAATATAAATAAATATTTATTTAGTGTGTTTGCATGTCTTCGAATATGTTATTAGGTATATATGTGTTGGTAAGGAATTTTCTAAAATATCCATAAGTTAAATTCAAATTTTAAAAGTGAAATTTGATCAATATGTTAAATAATCAATTAACTTGAAATAAAATAGTTTAAATATAAAATTACAACCGATTTTTAAAAGCTTAAAAGTAAGAATGACAAGGATTATAAAATGAATGGAATATATAGAAATTGAAACATAAACATTTTTCCTAGGCCGACCATTTATCCAAAAGGGGATGCACATTTGTCAGTCCAAAATCACTCTATCAAAATATTGAAGGTATAATATAATTTTTTTCTAGAGATCAACACTGAATCCACGTTGCCTACAGTTAAATATCATCAGACAACCTCTCTCATTTCATGTTGAGAAGCAAGGGATGACCATAACTCATATATAAGGGTTCTCGTGTAAAATATAAATCACATTACTTTTCATTCTCTTACTGACTTGTATATTGAAGTGTTAATCTTGTATGTTCACCCCCAAAACGCCGCACCAAATATTTGCTCCGCCGTGTTAAGATCCACTCCATTATTTTATCAAGCATTTTGAATTTCCTGGTGAAATAATGGCCATGTCTATAAGAATCAACTTGTGTTCCTGCGAATCTCCACAAAATAAGTTCCTTGTGATTCAAAGTCACGAATCACAACAACAATTACACTCAAACGAAGAAGATTACTTTTGATTCATCTGCCAGACTCCATAGCTTCTTCAATGTCCAAATCTCACTCCAAGAAAATTACGTATTAGCTGCAACAATTTAGCGTAAATTCCAACTTTGACGCTTATAGCGTCGATTATATGTCTCTAGAAGCGGGCGCTAACAGGTTAAATATTTTTTTTTAGATATTAAATTATAGAGTCGACCATAACCGACTCTAACGTGTATTTATATATTTGTTATTTTATTTTATTTTAGCGGAAGACAATGGCAATGCTAATGTTAGGGCAATTTTTTTTTCATTTTTCTCCACAAATTTCATTTTCTTATTTTTTTATTGTAATAGTAATTATTGATTTTTTAATATAGTATCAGCTGAGGCCCGACGCTAACGTATATTTATATATTTATTTATATCTTTTTTCTTTTAGCGGCATTCTCAGGCGACACTAATGATGGTGAAAAAAATTGTTTTCCCCCATAAATTTCATTTCGTTCCTTTTTTATATTGTTATAAGCAATTATTAATTGTTTTTACTATAGCGATGTTTAGGGTTAACACTATATTATTTATTGGTGAGAAACATTTATTTCCCCCCACATTTTTAGGTTATCTCCCTTTTATTTAATTTTAAATGAATAAAATAATGTAAAATAAAGATAATTTTTTTTACCAAATAAAACTAAACCTATATATATATTTAAAAACCAAATAAAACTATAAATCAAAACTAAAACTAAATTCATAAAATAAAATTTATAAATTAATAAAATAAAACTAAAATAAAATTCAAAATAAAATTATAAAATGAAACCAAAGTTATAAATTAAAAAATTAAAATAAAATTAGAACTAAGTTAATAAAATAAAACCAAAACTAAATTAAAATCTAAATTATAAAATAAAACCAAGATTATAAATTAATAAAATAAAATGACAATTAAATTAATAAAATAAAACCAAATAAAATTAAATAATAAATTAATGATAAAGTAAAATAAAAATAAAAATAAACCTTCAATCTCTCTAGCATCCCCTTAGATACCCTTAAACGAAAAAGAAGAAATATGGACCCTAGCTTTTCAATCACATTACTCTTCAATCACATTGATTCAATTATTCTTCAATCACATCCTAAAACGAACCCTAGCTCCAAATCATTTCGGTCATGATCGCTTCGCCTTTCAACTTTCTCTCTTGCGACGTTCCTTTTCCCAATGACATCCTCAACTCTATCTCTTTAGTCTATCGTCACGGCTACAATGACAATGTCAACAAGTTTACTCAAATTATCACCAATGGTCAAAATACCTTCTTCGTTGACTTAGGCGGTATTAGACCTTCACATACATTCTTTGTTGACTTATGCAATATCAGATCTTCACATACCTTCTTCTTTAACTTAGGTAGCATCAGACCTTCTAGCAAGAAAGGTGTTATACCATGAAGTTCACTTAAATTATCAATAACGATCAAAATAGACAGGGTTTCAAGACCACGAAAAGGTAGATGGAACTCCTTATATGACAATTCCATTTGTAACCGTTTTCATAGCCAACCATACAATAATAGAGATCCTCATCGATGAAGGAAGGTTACGTTACCTGATGTACCTCTTGTTGGACATGTGACTTCACACACAAGAGGGGGTAAATTGTGTGTTTGAAAAACTTTTTGGATCAAAATCAGAGTTTGAAAGTGTTTTAGAAACGTTTTGAAATTATGCAGCGGAAAATGAAGTTTTGAAAGTAAAATGTGAAAAGTTGACGGAAGAGAGAAGACACTAGGAGTTATATAAGTTCCATAAAAAAGACTTATTCATGTCCCCAATATTTGATCTTAAGAGTACCCAATAAAATTAAAGAGCTTTTAGTAGGTTAAACTCTCGAACCCCCTTATACAAGGAAAATGAAGTTTGTGGCTAACTTCCTACCAAAAATGAACACGAAGAGAAGCCGTGAGTCTTCCTTCCAAACTATGGATCGAATCGGTTAACCTCATTTCCATAATAAACATGGAGTGGTTAGTCTTTAAGCTTCAAATAATGATTTTACACGGGTTGATCTTGAACTTAGGAGAGCTTTTAATACTGGGTTAAGCTCACAAACATAAACTTGGTTTTCTACTGGGCTAACAAAGAACCTATAAGGTTTTACCACCAGACTGATCTCGAACCGAAACAAACTTTTAACATTGGGCTTAGCTTGAACCGTACCTTGATTTTATATCGAGCTAACCAAGAACCTGTGATATTTTAACATCGGGGTGATCTCGAACCTAAACGGTGACTTGATCAGACAATCCCCAAACCTAAGCTTTTCACGGGTTTAGCTTCAAACCCAAACAAATAAATCCTAAATGGATGAAATGTTCAACCAAGGTAATAACAAAACTTCCTTGGTGAACTTACAAATCTACTTTCTAGAATTACCACTTTCTCACTCGCAAAACGACTTTCTCGAAAGCACAAAAGCTAAATTTTAGTATGAGAAAGTAAACAAAAATATTTTTAGAGAGAGAAAGAGTGAGAAGTGAGAAATAAAAACATGTTTATGGATGTGAAAATATGTGGGAAGGGACCTCTATTTATAGCCTTGAGGTTGACACAAAAAAGGAAATTGTGGCCAATAATGATGAGCCAATCGATTGGCATATTTCTCTAATTGGTTGGTAGGCCTAAAATTAATTGATTAATAAGTTTCAAAGGTAATAAAATATATTTAGTCGTTACCATTCATTAAGGAACTGCCTTAATTTCCCAGGCCATAGTTTTCAAATGGTCCAATCGATTAGACATGAGTGTCAATTGATTGGAAAGAACAAAAACCTGCACATAACTTTTCTAACAGTTCCTAACTTATCTGGCACAACTTCAAATAAGTTTTAGAAGTTTTTTCTTGAGAAAGATAAGTTTGAAAACTTACTCGTGTATGTGATTAGCCATATACATTATGAGAAAGCCCTTATCTTTTTACAATATATATTCACTCAGACGTATCAAGGCAGACTTTCATACTCTTCAAGACTTGTCAGATGCTTCATTTTTATAGACAATTCTTTGACTTTTACTTTGATATGAGGCTTGGGTTATACTCTATTTGGTTTCCATTATCATAGAATCAGACTTATCAACCCTAATGCTCTGGTTTCATCTTTAACCGATTTACCTTGACTAAAATTATTATCATTAAGGAACTAGTTTTCATCATCAAAAGCATGCCCATCTTCAAGAGAGCTTCTTTGACCAATGAACTGCAAAACAAGCTTCCACACTTCAAGAGTCTTCATGAGATTATGACTATACATGCAAGATTTGAAGCCATGTGAAACCGGGAAGCCTTTGGCATTCAATGAGTCTTTCACTCGACTATGTTAAACCATAAACCTATTGATCTGCTTCGAAGAAAGTAAAAACAAGAGAATTGTAAAAGTGTGATTTCTTATAATTCCTTGTGAAAGCTTCTACAACAACATCTAAGGAACGTCATTTCTAGCAGAGTTAGACACAGTGGCATCCATGTTCCATTTGAAGATGAAGTATCACAATAGTTTGGGTGAGTCGGCCATTATTGCACTCGATTTACATGGAGATCGACTCATACACAAAACGATATTGAAGAACCCCCTCGTGGTTGTCGTCTCCTTTAAATGGAGAAAAAAGAATACTTATGAAACGACCATCATTGTCGAACTTGACATACATAAGACAAAAGAATACATGGTGATTGATGGACAATTCTAGCAAGTGTACTAGTATCGTCGAAGTAATAAATTAAATTTGTCTTCATAGGGATTGCGAATTTTATCAAGGTAACTATTTTCGAATTCAAGTAAACAACAAAAGGGGGTTTCAGAGTTTTTATGGTACGAAAATATGACGAAAAAATAACGGGATAAGATTTATGATTAAAAGCAATTAGGTCTCTCTTTCGACTCTGCTACTTATACCTGTTGAGAAACTATGTATGAATTAACTTTCTAAGATTTTAGAGTCTTACGGAGAATTAACAAGACCACTGCACCCAATTTCTTGGTATATAAGTCATTAATCTACACAATAACTCCCTAATTTCTTAATCCAATTTAGAGTTAAATTAGGCGTTCTGCGTTCGTTAATTCAAAAGCCACAACTTATAGTCACTTATTCCTAGTTAATTACTAAATTGAATAATTTCCCTAGATCAGATCGGTAAAGTAACGGTGAAAAATCCCTACTCATCTAATATCAACTCATCTAATATCTTTGTTTTTGTTATTTGGTTATGGATTTATTGTAGCGTTGTTGTGTTGCTTTATTGTGATGTGGTAGTTTAAGACTTGGTTGTGTTTTAATGGAGGTAGCATGTTATGGTGATTTATAGAGTTTTGGTTTGTGAGAGGTTTTGTTTTGCATATTTCATGGTTTGTTGTGATATGGAGAATAGGAAGAAAGTGAGTGAAATGTGAGGTTAAAGGGTGTAGCAGTAGTGTCATACCCCAAAATTTGCCCGCTAATATTACAAGGCATTCTTCAAGGCACTCCAACTTATTGTTCAAGACATTGACCTTAAAAGAGCAAAGACCCAGCTCACAAATGGCCAAATCCAGAAAAAGACTCAAACTGGCATGCTCGCTAGGCGAGCAACTCCTTCGCCTAGCGAACCCTTCGCTACGCCACTCGCCTAGCGAAGCTTGCGAATACCAGAAAATTCTGGGCTTCATTCTGAGCCCATTAGGTCATAAAAAGAGCATTATAAATACCACAACTTCAGTGAGAAAGGGGGAGAACGAAAAACGGAAGGAAAACAACAACAGAAAGAGACGAACCGGAACCCTAGCAATCAAACCTTGGAGGCTAACCAAGAGAATTCAGAGCAACCCTGAAGGAAACCCTGAAGGCAACTCATCTACACAAAGGTTACCTCCGCCCAACTCAATCCGATACCAAAGGTGATCTGCCAATTCAACGTTGCAATTCAATTGCAAACAGGTTTGCGCATCACTACTGTTTTATGCTTCCAATCTGTAATATCTCACTACATAATGCATCATGATTGAATTTCTGGATATGTAATTAGAGTTTGCATGTGAGTTTAAATGTTCCTGAATATCCTGAATGTTGGACTATGTTATTTCTGTAATTGAATGCCATAGGGCGTGCAGCATGCTGAGATCGTACTGTTCTGAAATTCAAAACCCGCAACCGCTCGCTAGCACATCGCTAAGCGAGCATGTAGCGAGTATTCGCTAAGCCTTCTCTAGGCGAGGCAGAGGCGAACGTGACAGTCGCTAATATTTTGGCGGTTCTGTTCTATGCTTATCTGATCTGTTCTATTTTAATCATGCGTTATTTTGCCTGACATTCCTATTGTTGTGTTTCTTTTGCGGTGTAATCCTCGATTGCACCCCCATTTGGTATTCTGACCTGTTTGCTGAATATTGTAAGGACTCACATACTCCCGAAGAAGATAGCTTGCTAGGTATCCCACTTTATTTGTGGGATACCCTTGTGGAGATTCACCCTATTTACTTAATTGATTTTAATGTGGAGATTCATCCTATTTACTTAATTGATTTTAATATGGAGATTCATCCTGATTACTTAATTAATATGGACCTAATTACCTAATTGATTACAACTACCTAATCGATTGTAAAATATTGCCTTTGAATATGTGATCTTGGACCTCTCTTTGTTGCCTTACGGTATTATGGTCATGTCCCGCGAATGTGGGGATACACCTAGCAAAGACCCTTCGGTTAAATCATCATGTCCCTATAAAATAAATCATAGTCCCTCGGATGTTGCCTTCGAATATATGATTTTGCCCCTCGATGACCCTTCGGTGTAGCCTACGGTTAAATGATGATCGTCCCTTCGAATGCTAAGGTATCCTTACAAATGTTGCCTTCAATGACCAATCGATGACCCTACGATGACCCTTTTTACATCCAAAGGATAAAACTACTTACTTCTCAATAGTAAGGACAATTTTACCCTCATAAGGATAGGAAATGCCCATAAAGACCTTGGGTAGGTATAACCCTTAATTGCTTACTCACAACTTGAAATGCTTTTCACACCTCACACCTTTTCAAAACATCTTTTAGAAAATCACTACTTGGTATACATTCGTACTAGAATCATTACTGAGTTATATTTTTCTAAACAACTTTCAAAACTAAACGAGATAACCACTTTGTATACATTCGTACAAGAATCATTACAAAGTTAAATTCTCCTTTCAAAACATTTTCTAAACAATTCACAAACACCTTTTTTCAGATAAACATAAGTGATCAAGCTATTAAGAGCCCATGGATAACCATGGATACAAAGGGTGCTAACACCTTCCCTTTGTATAATGTACCTCCCGAACCCAAAATCTGATTAAGGTCTTTCCTGTTCTTTTCCACCTTTCCTTATGGGATAAAAGAAAAGTCGGTGGCGACTCTTGCTATCCGCGACATTTGCTTTCCGAAGCAAAAACACACAAAGTCAGTTCACCGTATGACAGAACTGGCGACTCTGCTGGGGACCCTTAAAAAGAGAGGTTACCTTTAAAAACAAGATCACTTATTCAAATTGTCTGATTTACTTTTAAGGGATTGCTTGGGTATTTTACGCTTGAGTGAAAGATCCTACACCCGGATCTAGTGTACCTTAGGTAAGTAGCAAAAGATCATCGCGACTATCCGGCGTATACTGGAATGGTTAAAATGATGGCTACGGTTAATGTGACACTTTGGATGTCCTGATGTTCCTCATGTTTACTTGAGGAAAAATTTGGCTTCCGCGTGGTGTCATCAAAGCATTAACCAGACCTTTAGAACCCTAATTGACTCATCCTAGCCATTAGAAAGTAGTGAGATAACTGACTTCGGTTCCGACTGGGGTTGGTTGAGACTCGATACTACACTCTTTGAGATTGGACTTTAGGGAAGCTTCGATCAACCACTTGGTGTTGCACTGAGGTGGACTTAAAGGAAGGTCAATGATTTGAGATCCTTCTAGAACCCGGTTACTATTCTAGGACAGGTTGAACCAACCAAACTTCAGTGGGGAGGGTATTTACCTATGGAACTCATGCAAGCCTTAAAACCTAAGAATGATTGTTGTGTGACTTGTTTGTGCTTGTTATTCATAACATCATAACATCATAACATCATAACATCAAGGCATTGTACTAACCATTTCAAGGACTTAGGGATTTAACTTTGCTCTGAAACAGGGCTATGGCTTCCAGAAAGACCATTCGGATCAATTTTGTAGCAATCTTTCCTCAACTAAAGGATTTGGTGTCAGAGCTTCCCGATCATGCTCAGTTCATCAAGAGACATGGTTCTATCCTCAATTTGGTTACCACTGGTTTCAAAGAAGATATGATGAGAGTTCTATTCCAGTTCTTCGATCCTAAACATCATTGCTTCACATTCCCAGATTATCAGTTGGTACCCACATTAGAAGAATTTTCCAGGCTGCTTGGGATACCTATTCTTGATCAAACACCTTTCAGTGGTTTAGAAAAGATTCCGAAGTCTGAAGAAGTTGCCGCGACTTTACACATGACAAAGTCCGATATTGAAACCAATTGGGTAACAAGAAGTGGAGTTAAGAGTTTACTTGCCAAGTTTCTGATAAATAAGGCCCGAGAATTCTTAAAGGTTATGAATGTCCATGCTTTCGAAGACGTTCTAGCATTGCTAATCTATGGTTTGGTGTTATTTCCTAATCCAGACCAATTCGTAGACGTGAATGCTATTAAGATATTCCTCACTCATAACCCTGTGCCTACCTTGCTCGGAGACATTTTGCATTCCCTTCACACCCGTACTATGAAGAGACAAGGGACTCTCATGTGCTGCATACCGTTATTGTCTAGGTGGTTTATTTCGCACCTTCCTCAATCAGTCTTGAAGAATGAGCAAAATCTGAATTCGTCTCAAAGGATAATGTCGCTCTCCCATTCAGACATTCGTTGGTGTCCTCATCTCAAAGAAAATGTTATCATCATTGACCGTTATGGAGAATTCTCTAACGTACCACTCCTGGGGATAAGAGGAGGTATTACTTATAACCCAGCTTTAGCCCTACGCCAGTTTGGTTATGCTCGAAGAGACGGTCCACATGAAATAATTATCCAAGGCACGGTGTTTGACTATGACAACGATTCTCAAAGTCTCCGTCAAAGATTTGTACGAGCTTGGGGCATGGTGAAAAGAAGTACTTTAGGACCGAAAAACTCTATTCCTATGGAACCTTATCTCAGATGGGTACACGCAAGAGCTCGTGAACTTGGCATGCCATATCTTGCAGTCGGACCGCTGATTGTTGAACCAAAAGTTGAAGGAGGTACTTCTCAGATCATTCCTTATCCAGATATGCCTACCGATGTTGAAGAGTTGAAGAGATCCTGGATCCAGTTGAGGGAGGAAAGGGATACTTTTGAAGCTCAGTTCTGTGTTGAAAGGAAGAAAGTGTTAGAACTCACCAGCCAGCTTAATGAGGAACGAAGACTCAATACATATCTTCGTCCGAAAAGAAGCCGTCCCTGGGAGACTTGAGCTTTTATTGTATTTTATTATTTATTGTAATGAACATTGATTAAAAATTATTAATAAAAGTCCTCTTTTTGGTGGTTTACGCAAAGTTAAATTCCAGGAGTCCTTGAAAACATTTCATACATTGCATAGCATAACATAACATTGCATAACAGGTATTCTAAAAGATCAATATTCTCACGATCTTCCTTGCAAACAGAAAAATGGCTCTCGAACAAACTGTCAAAGATCTCCAGGCTCAAAATGCTCAATCCCAGGAGATGATGCTGAGCTTATCCAAGGGGCAGGAGGAACTGAAGGCTCTCTTGCTCGAGAAGAAGAAAGACCAGAAACCTGTGAGTTACATTAACCCGGGAAGAAGGCATAAAGGACAGGCTGCAGAAGTCAAGATTAGACTTCCGAAGGAACAAGAAGAGGAGACAGAAAATGATTCAGGAGAGGAAGATGTTGATCTCTTCAACTCTGAGGACGACGATGAAGATTATGAAGATGACTAGTACTCTCCAAAAGAGGATAAGTATAAGTTGCTGGAAGAACGTATGCTAGCTATGGAGGGTCAAAAGGCGCCCGGTCTGGATTTCGAAAGCTTGGGACTGGTCTCTGATGTGGTCATTCCTCGCAAATTCAAGATCCCCACTTTCACTAAGTATGATGGTGCGTCTTGTCCTCAGATGCATCTGAGAGCTTATGTGAGAAAGATTCAGCCGTATACCACTGATAGGAAACTATGGATCCATTTCTTCCAGGAGAGCCTGTCTGGCACGCAGTTGGAGTGGTATTATCAGCTCGAGAGCGCTAACATCCGCACCTGGACTGATTTAGCAACAGCTTTCTACAAGCACTACCAGTACAATTCTGAATTGGCGCCTACTCGGCTACAGTTGCAGAATATGACTATGGGCTCTAAAGAAAGCTTCAAAGAATATGCTCAAAAATGGAGAGATTTGGCTGGCAGAGTCAAACCCCCTATGACTGATCGAGAATTAGTGGACATGTTCATGAGTACACTGACTGGTCCATTCTACAGCCATCTACTGGGAAGTTCTTCATCAGGTTTCACTGACCTTATATTGACGGGTGAACGTGTTGAAAGTGGTATTCGAAGTGGAAAGATACAGGCAACTACCTCCGCAAGCACCAGAAAGACCCATCAGGGAAAGAATGAATCAAATGCTGTGTACGGTGAAAGGAGTCGTAACAAGAAAAATCGTGACCATACCATTGGAGCAGTTACGATTGCAGCACCGCCATCTTAAAACTTCCAGCACAGGCAAGACAGGCCAAGAAGGCAGTTTACCAAGATCAATATGACTTTAGCACAGGCACTGCAGGGTATGCTAAAAGCAAATTTGATTACCCTCAGAGATCCTCCTACGAATCCCAACACTACTTCTTCTCGTTATAATCCCAATGCCAGGTGTGCATATCACTCCGATAGCCCCGGGCATGATACAAACGATTGTTGGTCGTTGAAGAATAAGATTCAGGATATGATCGACGCTGGTGAAATTGAATTTAATCCTCCAGGGACTCCTAATGTCATCACTGCACCTATGCCTAACCATGACAAGACTGTTAATGCTGTGGATGACAGTTCTCACATTTCTAATGTAGCTGATTTAACATCTCCTCTCCTGATCATCAAGAAGAATTTATTGCAAGCTGGTTTATTTCCAGGTTGTGCTGAAAATTGCGATCGCTGTGTACTCCGACCCAACGAGTGCTTGAAGTTGAGGAATGGTATTCAACGGCTGATGGATGATCGCACAATTCTCTTCGAAAAGGTTCCTAAAGTGGAAAACCCTACTGAAGAAATATCTGTGATTGCTAGGTCCAAAGTTCCAGTGAAGATTACCGCTACTAGAGTGCCTGTGAAGATTACTGCTGAGCCCAAGGTAGCTCCCCTAATCATTACTGCACCTGGCCCAGTACCGTATTCCTCAAGCAAAGCCATTCCGTGGAATTATGGAGGTGATGTTTACATCCATGGCGTAAAGCAAGTTGGTAATTCTGCTAATCCTAATGACATTGTTGGGACTAGTAAAGTTACTCGAAGTGGAAGGATCTTCTCTCCAGAAATCTCACCTCCCGCCCCTGAAACTCGAGGCAAGGAACCAGTCAACCCTTCTCAGTCAAAGACACCGATCGAAGTTACTGCTGAAGATGTTGCCAAGCAGGAAGTGAAGGAAATGCTGAAAATCATCCGTAAGAGTGATTTTGATGTGGTAGAACAGCTGAGGCATACTCCGTCTAAGATCTCGATGTTATCCTTGTTATTATCTTCTGAATCTCATGCCAATGCATTGATCAAATTCTTGAAGACCGCTCATGTACCTCAGGAGACATCCGTCGATCAGTTCGAAAACTATGTTGCTAACCTGACTGTTGACAATGGCCTAGGCTTTTCCGGCGCTGACCTGACACCAGCAGGAAAGAATCACAATAGAGCTCTGCATATCTCCATTGAGTGTGAGGGGATCACCTTATCTCACGTATTGATCGACAACGGCTCTTCTTTGAATGTGCTGCCGACAGCTGTGCTCGATAAACTTAACTGTAAAGGCATTGAACTGAAACCTAGTGATACTGTGGTGCGTGCGTACGACGGTGCGAAAAGTGTTGTCCATGGTGAAGTGGTTCTCCCTATCAAGATAGGACCTCAAGTCTTCAACACTATCTTTCACGTAATGAACATTCGTTCTGCCTATTCCTGCTTGCTGGGACGCCCTTGGATTCATGGGGCAAGTGCTGTAGCCTCGTCTCTCCATCAAAAGCTGAGGTATCCAATAGAGGGCAAGATTGTCACTGTGTATGGAGAAGAAGAGTATATTGTCAGTAGTGTGCAGGCCTTCAGATACGTCGAGATGGATGGCGAATTCTTTGAGACTCCCACTCAGTCATTTGAAATGGTTCACCCGCCCAGTCCTGTCCTTAAGCCAACTCCCCTTGTGCCCAAGGTTATTCAGGCTCCTCCTGCCATGATTTCTCTGAAGGACGCTCAAGCCGTGGTTGAAAATGGTGGTCGCACTGGTTGGGGTCAACTGATCAACGTACCATACAAGTCCGACAAGTCTGGTCTGGGATTTAACTCTGAAAGGATGGTCAAAGATCAGGTTAATGCTGTAGAAGATGCTGATAGCGATTGCGACCTGGATAGCTGGATTTTTCCAACAATTGGTGACGGACTCAATAATTGGAAGGCTGAAGACACTATCCCGATTTCCTTTAGTCAGGAGTAATTGTTATTGTCTGTTTTAGTGTTGCAATTTTTTAAATTTTACAATTGAACTTCTTAAAGCATTGTGTCTATGCCCGGGGCACAATAGCTAATTTGTTAAGGATTTTGTCATTTTCATAAGCATATTCACATTCAATAAATCAATGGACCTTTTGCATTCAAATATCGTGCTCTTTATCTTTCCTGTCATCTTTTAAACAAGCTATGTATTCTTACACACACTCACGTAACAAATTGCAGATCCATACCCACTTCGGATCCTGTTGATAATAGTTCTACTACTGTTCATTATGACTTTGAAAATCCGATCTACCAAGCCGAGGATGGAAGTGAGGAAGATTGTGAAGTACCTGGAGAACTTGCCAGACTGGTACTGCAAGAAGAAAAGACCATACGGCCGCATGAAGAGTCAATCGAAATTATAAATCTGGGTACTGAAGTGGACAAGAAAGAAGTCAAAATAGGAGCAGGCTTGGAAAACAGTATTAAAGAAAGATTGATTCAGATGTTACATGACTATGTAGAGATTTTTGCTTGGTCTTATGAAGACATGCCAGGATTGGATACTGATATAGTAGTGCATCGTTTGCCAATGAAGGAAGATTGTCGTCCTGTTAAGCAGAAGGTTCGCCGCATGCGTCCTGAAATGTCTGAGAAAATCAAAGTCGAGGTTATGAAACAATTTGACGCCGGTTTCCTAGCCGTTACTTCTTATCCTCAATGGGTTGCTAATGTAGTACCGGTACCGAAGAAGGATGGTAAGGTACGAATGTGCGTCGATTACAGAGATCTGAATAAAGCGAGTCCCAAAGATGACTTTCCACTCCCGCACATTGATGTTCTGGTAGACAACACCGCTCAACACAAAGTATTCTCCTTCATGGATGGATTCTCGGGTTATAACCAGATTAAGATGGCACCTGAAGACATGGAGAAAACTACGTTTGTGACGCAATGGGGCACTTTCTGTTACAAAGTAATGTCGTTCGGTTTAAAGAATGCAGGGGCAACGTACCAGCGCGCTATGGTGGTTTTGTTCCATGACATGATCCATCACGAAATAGAGGTATATGTGGATGACATGATAGCCAGATCTCATACTGAAGAAGAACATCTCGATCATTTATACAAACTGTTTGAGAGGTTGAAGAAATACAAGCTGAGATTGAACCCGAACAAATGCACCTTTGGGGTAAGATCCGGTAAACTCTTGGGATTTATCGTCAGCGGTAAAGGAATTGAGGTTGACCCGGCTAAGGTGAGAGATATTCAAGAAATGCCAGTGCCCCGTACAGATAAGGAAGTCAGAGGTTTCTTGGGACAATTGAATTACATCGCCCGGTTTATCTCCCATTTAACTGCTACCTGCAAACCCATCTTCAAACTACTGAGGAAGAATCAAGAGATGATATGGAATGATGAATGTCAAGAAGCTTTTGACAAAATCAAGAAGTATCTCCAGGAACCTCCGATCCTGATACCACCAGTTGAAGGAAGACCTCTAATCATGTATTTAACCGTGTTAGAAAATTCAATGGGGTGCGTGTTGGGGCAACATGACGAGTCTGGTCGAAAAGAGCATGCCATATACTACCTTAGCAAAAAGTTTACCGACTATGAAACAAGATACTCACTGCTCGAGAGAACTTGCTGTGCTTTGGCCTGGGCTGCTCGCCGACTAAGACAGTATATGTTGAATCATACCACTTTGTTGATTTCTAAGATGGATCCCATCAAATACATATTTGAGAAACCTGCCCTCTCCGGAAGAATAGCGAGATGGCAGATGATTTTAACAGAGTACGATATCCAGTATACTATCCAGAAAGCAATCAAAGGAAGCGTGCTGGCCGATCATTTGGCTCATCAAGCAGTGGATGATTACCAATCTATGAATTTTGAGTTCCCAGATGAGGATGTCCTGCTTGTTACTGATTATGAAGAACCTGGACCGGATGAAGGACCCAAACCGGGATCCCGATGGACTATGGTTTTTGATGGATCTTCTAATGCATTGGGCAATGGTGTTGGTGTTGTAATCGTTTCCCCCAAGGGTTGTCATACGCCTTTCACTGCTAGACTATGTTTCGATTGTACCAACAATATGGCCGAGTATGAAGCATGTATTTTGGGACTCAGAGCTGCTATAGACCTGAGGATCAAGTTTTTGAGTGTGTACGGAGACTCAGCACTAGTAATCAGTCAGATCAAAGGAGAATGGGACACTAAACATCTGAATCTCATCCCTTATCGAGAGCGGGTGTTGACATTAATCCCATACTTTGAAAAGATTACATTCGAACATATTCCACGAGAAGAGAATCAGTTAGCAGACGCCTTGGCCACCATGTCATCTATGTTCAGAGTCAGATTGGACAATGAAGCTCCCAGGATCACCATTGAACGACTAGATGAACCAACATATTGTTATGAACTTAACGCTGCTGAAGTAGAAGAGAAACCTTGGTTCCACGAGGTAAACAAATATTTAGAAGCTCAGGAATACCCTGAAGGAGCGTCCATCAATGACAGAAAATTCCTGAGGAAGTTCTCCGCTAAATTCTTTTTGAGTAATGGAATATTATACAAACGTAATCATGATTCGACTTTGCTTCGTTGTGTGGATAAAAAGGAAGCAGAAAAGATTATGGAAGACATGCATGACGGTATTTTTGGGACCCACCCTAGTGGACATACAATGGCCAAGAAGATTCTGAGATCAGGGTATTATTGGTCTACCATGGAAGCTGATTGCCACCATCACTCCAGAACTTGTCACAAGTGTCAGATCTATGCGGATAAAGTACATGTGCCTCCTGCTCCATTAAACGTGTTGACGGCCCCTTGGCCTTTTGCAATGTGGGGCATTGATATGATTGGAGAGATTAAACCTACTGCTTCCAACGGACATCGTTTCATTCTGGTTGCTATTGATTACTTTACAAAGTGGGTAGAGGCAGCCTCATTTGCTTCTGTCACCAAGAATGTGGTGGCACGGTTCATCAAGAATAGTCTTATTTGTCGATATGGCGTCCCTGAAAGAGTTATCGCCGACAATGGCACCAATTTGAACAACAAAATGATTACTGAACTCTGCACGCAGTTCAAAATAAAACACCATAACTCTTCTCCATACCGGCCAAAGATGAACGGCGCCGTGGAGGCTGCTAATAAGAATATTAAGAAGATTATACAAAAGATGACAGTAACATGCAAAGACTGGCATGAGATGTTACCATTTGCTCTTCATGGTTATCGCACTTCAGTACGCACTTCGACAGGGGCAACTCCCTTCTCTTTAGTCTACGGAATGGAAGCCGTTTTACCAGTGGAAGTTCAGATTCCCTCTCTAAGAATCATCAAAGAGGCAAGCTTAGATGAGGATGAATGGATTCAGACTCGACTCGATCAGATAAATTTGATTGATGAAAAGAGACTCGCGGTTGTTTGTCATGGGCAGGTATATCAGAAGCGCATGACCCAGGCATTTAACAAAAGGGTCAAGAGACGGGTGTATCAAATCGGCGAATTGGTGATAAAGCGTATCATTCTACCACAAAGTGACCCCAGGGGCAAATGGACTCCCACATACGAAGGGCCATTTGTAGTTAAGAAGGTATTCTCTGGTGGAGCCATGATACTTGCTACGATGGATGGCGAAGACTTCCCACATCCCGTGAACACAGACATAATCAAAAAATACTACGCATAAAAGAGACCCGCTAAGTCGACGTACCTAGGCAAAAGTAAGGGCATCCCGGCGAATCAAAAGGGTTCGGGCAAAAATTAGGGATAGACATGTAGAAATGTACACCCGGCAAGTCGAAAACCTGAAAAGGCGGCTTGGGCAAAAAAGGGTATCCTGGTGGACTGAAAACCTGAAAAGGCGGTCCAGGCAAAAATTAGGGGTTGAAAGCGTGTGACTATGTCCCGTTCTCAGACAGCTTCATCCAAGTTCAAGGGACTGAACAAGCCAATCACTTCTATCCGACACCAGGAGATGAGATGCTTGAAGACATAATGACAGTAGCAGAATTAAAATCGATAGGACTTTTCCTTCATAGCTTTTCCTTCATGTTGTCGACGATTTCCTCTTACTAGGATTTCTGTCTCTTTGTACACAAATTGCCTGTTTATAGGCCCTCTTTCAAACTCAATACAATTTTATTTCCAAAAAAATGCTCTCGTTTTACTTTCTCTGTTTTGTTTGCGTAAACGTCCATTGATTTAATTTGAATTAATGTATGCATTTGAATATGATCGATGTTTACCAAAAATGCATGCATAAAATAGAAGTAGCGATTACTACAAGACTTCGGAATCGAGGATAAGGTCTAACCATGCCTTCCAATGAATCCGGGTGCTGATTCTATTCCCTAGCAAAGCCAGTTATTCCCCAGAAGAGGTTGGCATCGCCAGACAGACTGGTCATCTCTTCCATCCCCAGCCGGGCTTCTGTTAAATATTTCTACCATCAGACAGAAATCAAGTATCCATAGATGAGAAAGGGTCATCAATACAAGTATCTCCAACCAGAAGATGGGGATTTATTTTCCCCAGGGAGTCGCCAGAAAAAAACTTTTCAGACGCATAACTCATTCATTACATCATTTCACAACATACGCATGCATACATTGTTCGCATTTATTTTCATAAGCATAAAACATCTCATGCATCATGACATGGCATGGAGCTAACTTTATTTTTCAGTTAATCATCCTCCTGATACAGTCAAAACAAAGGTCCATCCAGACGGACATCTTTATCAATTACATTCAAGATTCAACTACATCTCTCAGATACAATCCATATGAGCATTCACTCTGGCAAGCGCTCTGATATCCGCCCAATGGTGGCATCATTAAGCCCATCCCAGATATTCATTGCAAATACGACATATACAAATACTATCAGATACAGCCTAGCGTACGGTTCACTCTGATTCAGCTCAACATATGACTCCTTCAACTCAGATACGATCTAGCGTACGATCCATTCTGATTCTACCTTCGTCAGATACAGCCTAACGTACGACTCATTCTGCAACTCAGATACGATCTAACGTACGACCCATTCTGACCTTCAAATCCTCAGATACTGCCTAGCGTACGGTACATTCCGGGATGTAGTCTAGCGTACGACTACTTTCTTCTTCAGATACAGCCTAACGTACGGTTCATTCTGCAACTCCAATACGGTCTAATGTACGACCCATTTGGATCTTCAACTCAGATACGATCTAGGGTACGATCCGTTCTGATCTTTCATCCCTAGCGAAGTCATCCGCCTAATGAACAACTCACTCTGCTATTCAGATACGGTCTAGCGTATGATCCATTCTGATCCCTTATCCCCAGCAACGTAAAACACACTCTGACTCCCCGGCAAAGTCAACAGCCTAATGGATGACTCACTATATGGTCTAGCGTATGACCCGGTATGACACCCACGTCTTCAGATATCATCTAATGTACGACGCACTCTGAAGCTCTCATCATCAAACTTCCTGGATGGCATCTTTAAGCCCATCTCCATCAAGACTAACTTTTAATTAACAAGTACAAATTTTTGGGGCATTCTAAGTGTTCAATAATCTTCCACCTCCAGACCACGAATGGCATACATAGCATTCTAACTCTCTCGGTTTAAGAATATTGAACAGGGGCAGCTGTCATACCCCAAAATTTGCCCGCTAATATTACAAGGCATTCTTCAAGGCACTCCAACTTATTGTTCAAGACATTGACCTTAAAAGAGCAAAGACCCAGCTCACAAATGGCCCAATCCAGAAAAAGACTCAAACTGGCATGCTCGCTAGGCGAGCAACTCCTTCGCCTAGCGAACCCTTCGCTACGCCACTCGCCTAGCGAAGCTTGCGAATACCAGAAAATTTTGGGCTTCATTCTGAGCCCATTAGGTCATAAAAAGAGCATTATAAATACCACAACTTCAGTGAGAAAGGGGGAGAACGAAAAACGGAAGGAAAACAACAACAGAAAGAGACGAACCGGAACCCTAGCAATCAAACCTTGGAGGCTAACCAAGAGAATTCAGAGCAACCCTGAAGGAAACCCTGAAGGCAACTCATCTACACAAAGGTTACCTCCGCCCAACTCAATCCGATACCAAAGGTGATCTGCCAATTCAACATTGCAATTCAATTGCAAACAGGTTTGCGCATCACTACTGTTTTATGCTTCCAATCTGTAATATCTCACTACATAATGCATCATGATTGAATTTCTGGATATGTAATTAGAGTTTGCATGTGAGTTTAAATGTTCCTGAATATCCTGAATGTTGGACTATGTTATTTCTGTAATTGAATGCCATAGGGCGTGCAACATGCTGAGATCGTACTGTTCTGAAATTCAAAACCCGCAGCCGCTCGCTAGCACATCGCTAAGCGAGCATGTAGCGAGTATTCGCTAAGCCTTCGCTAGGCGAGGCAGAGGCGAACGTGACAGTCGCTAATATTTTGGCGGTTCTGTTCTATGCTTATCTGATCTGTTCTATTTTAATCATGCGTTATTTTGCCTGACATTCCTATTGCTGTGTTTCTTTTGCGGTGTAATCCTCGATTGCACCCCCATTTGGTATTCTGACCTGTTTGCTGAATATTGTAAGGACTCACATACTCCCGAAGAAGATAGCTTGCTAGGTATCCCACTTTATTTGTGGGATACCCTTGTGGAGATTCACCCTATTTACTTAACTGATTTTAATGTGGAGATTCATCCTATTTACTTAATTGATTTTAATGTGGAGATTCATCCTGATTACTTAATTAATATTGACCTAATTACCTAATTGATTACAACTACCTAATCGATTCTAAAATATTGCCTTTGAATATGTGATCTTGGACCTCTCTTTGTTGCCTTACGGTATTATGGTCATGTCCCGCGGATGTGGGGATACACCTAGCAAAGACCCTTCGGTTAAATCATCATGTCCCTATAAAATAAATCATAGTCCCTCGGATGTTGCCTTCGAATATATGATTTTGCCCCTCGATAACCCTTTGGTGTAGCCTACGGTTAAATGATGATCGTCCCTTCGAATGCTAAGGTATCCTTACAAATGTTGCCTTCAATGACCAATCGATGACCCTACGATGACCCTTTTTACATCCAAAGGATAAAACTACTTACTTCTCAATAGTAAGGACAGTTTTACCCTCATAAGGATAGGAAATGCCCATAAAGACCTTGGGTAGGTATAACCCTTAATTGCTTACTCACAACTTGAAATGCTTTTCACACCTCACACCTTTTCAAAACATCTTTTAGAAAATCACTACTTGGTATACATTCGTACTAGAATCATTACTGAGTTATATTTTTCTAAACAACTTTAAAAACTAAACGACATAACCACTTTGTATACATTCGTACAAGAATCATTACAAAGTTAAATTCTCCTTTCAAAACATTTTCTAAACAATTCACAAACACCTTTTTTCAGATAAACATAAGTGATCAAGCAATTAAGAGCCCATGGATAACCATGGATACAAAGGGTGCTAACACCTTCCCTTTGTATAATGTACCTCCCGAACCCAAAATCTGATTAAGGTCTTTCCTGTTCTTTTCCACCTTTCCTTATGGGATAAAAGAAAAGTCGGTGGCGACTCTTGCTATCCGCGACATTTGCTTTCCGAAGCAAAAACACACAAAGTCAGTTCACCGTATGACAAGTAGGCACTGCATTTTCTATGATGAAAATGGAGTATGAAGTGACTAAAAATGGAAGAAGAAAAAGCAAAAGAGACAAGGTTAATGCCTGAATAAAAAAATGAACAAGGGTTGATATATTATTTATATTCAAAGAAAAATCTCTACTATTTCATGCAAAGAAATATTTGAAATCTGGATGAATAGTAAAAGGAGGATGTCTTGTGGTGATAATATGGAGGAGTTTTGTTTTCGGACCCGTTTGGCTGCAACCATGAGGAAAATATATTTTTCTCTCCAACTTAAGTGGGGCGCCGCGTGGATGTATTTTTGTGGTCTAGGTTTTCTCTTGTTATAAATCATTTGGGTCAATGGGTGCTTATATAGTGGATTTTTAGGGTTACAAAGTTAATAAATGCCAAGAATAACCTTGTATAGTATTTTGTGAATTAAAAAGAACTTAGAAATAAAAATGAAAATAAAACTCAAATAAAATTGAATAGTCAAAATAAAATCGAAACAAAAATTTAGATAATTCTATTTAATTATTTCGAACCTATTGACGAAAAAAATAAAAATAAACAGACTCAAATGAATAAAAGTTTGGCACAAAAATGCTCTAAAAATTAAACGGAATACATCAAAATGATCAATGCAAAATAAACCTCTTGGAAACATTCATGTTTTGATCAAAGTTTGAAATAAAAAATGACCGGTTAAAAGGCTCAGACTATTCAAATTTCTATTGAAAAATGAGCTGAAAAAATAAAACGTGCACGCTAGGCTTGATTTAGAAACTTTTCGCCCGCTAATTTCACGTAATCAGTTTGACCAATCTGTCTGTAAATATGAAAATTTATTCTGGTCGATATTTTAGGAATTATACAGTATGGAATACATGATATGATATGCAGAGATGTAACAGCTATATTGAATACATCAAATCGGTGACTCAGGGTCAAAATCGAGTTGTGACACAATTGTTTTCGGCGAGACTTATATCGCAAAACCTTAAGTCCTATATGAAACTATTCTCGAACCAGCTTCATACTATTAATCTTTTTTGGTCATTCTTTCATCATATTTACCTAATAACATTTAGGATTTTCTTTGTGGTATTTCATTGCTTCAAACATGTTGAAGACAACTGATCGATCACCAATTCTACTAGTTTTCTGACACTCATTCGGCATTAATTCACGAAGTCGGTAACACTTTAATTTACCTGTTTATGTTATTTTTTTAAAGTAAATTAGATGTCCGCATTTCCATTCTCGTTTGGTTATTATCTTTGGTTTTCGTCAATGTATTACATTTTATGCTTCCTTTTGGTAGTTGTGTTGGTTTTCAGGTGCAAGCTAGAATGCCCAAAGACTCGCCGAGGGAATTGGGCATTTCGGGCTCACGGGAAGAATTTTTTGAAGTTACAGTAGCCTTGACACGACCACCCGTGTTGCCTGACACGACCCGTGTCAGGGGAAGGAAAAAAGAGGATGAAAAAAGGTTAAAACAGTGGGCTGACACAGGTGCCCGTGTCAGCTGACACGGCCCGTGTCAACAGGCCTGGCATGGGCGTGTTGGGAAGCTATCAAACAGTAAGCCAACACGGTCGACCGTGTTGCCTGACACGGCCAGTGTTGGCTTGGACGCCTCATCTTCTAATTTTACCGGATTTTTGAAATTGCTGATCCCGGAGGGCCTTTTGGGTATTTGCTACATCAGATAATTGATTAGTGACTATTTAGGGTACTTTTAGAAAAAGAGAAGGGGACTTTTTTTCACGACAAAGAATTGGTACGATTGAGATTGGAACGATCAAGAGTTGCGGAGAACGGGGGTCCTTCAAGAGCGGATGCGATTGAAGATCAACGGAATCCCCTTATTCTTGTAATGTCTAATTTAAATGTTGTATTTTCTTTGAATAATATGAGCGGCTAACCCCCCCCCCCCCCAATGCCAGGGGGTGTCCCTGATTTGATCGTGTAATGACTCTGAATTTGTAATTCCCTCAATTTTATGTTTGTTATTCAATTTCATTATGCACTGTTTTTAACGCTTTCGTTATCAAAAAAATAAGGATTGTTATATGGTTAACAAGTTGCGGGATTACAATTGTTAAGGTTTTTGCACAATTAAACTGTAGTAGATATCACCTAGGACTAGGGATACCCTATAGTTACTGGTTATATCTTGTTATTTCAAAAGGCTTGGTTTCATCATAATTCCCTAAGGACTTAGAGATTAGAATGAATGACCAAAGGTTTCCCTCTAAGGTTTTAGGAGGAAACAATTTTAAGATCTGGTAATTTCTTACTTGAAATGGTTGAGGAGATATACATTCAAGGTCATTACAGGAGATAATCACACATCGTCCTTGGCATAATTTTATCATTTATGTAAAAGTTGTATTTTTTATTCTATCTAATTCAATTATAGTGCTGATTTATTCCAAACCTTCAAACTACTGTTTTTGTTTAATTGAATCACAATTTAAACTAATATTATTGCGCAGTCCTCAAGATCGATGTTTGGGAAACCTCCATATTATTACTACGTTGGAGAAATAGTACACTTGCTATTTTACCGATCAAGTTTTTGGCGCCGTTGCCGGGGACTGCCAAATATAAAGGTTAAATTTAGTTCAATTGAAAATTTGTTGCTCTACAACTAAAATTTATTTTGTGTTCTTTTAACTATTTATTTCGATCATTATCAACTAATTTGTGTCTGATATTTGTATGCGAGGTAAGGCCTAAACTGTTTTTCCTTTTGACGCATAAATCGAAAGAACTTTGCGTGCAAGACTTAGACAGGCTAGATTAGCAAGACTAGAATCAGAAGAAGAAGAACTTTCCGTTCATTCAGGTTCAGATTCAATTTCGGAGAGAGAGATCGAAATAATGGGGGAGAATCCACCGCCACCAAAAAGACTGTGGGGTGACTACAGAGGCGCAAATGCACCAACCGAAAGATTAACAATTGTCAACCAACCGGTGAATGTGGCTAATTTCCAGCTACATCCAAGTACTATTAATCAACTTTAAAGAAATCATTTCACTAAAAAGGTAAATGAAGATGCAAACAAGAATTTGTAGAGGTTTCTGACCATGAGCAACACTCTCAAAATTGATGGTCACATAGAGGAAGCTAAGAAGTTAAGAATGTTCCGAAGAATGGTTCTATTCTCTCCCAGCCGGTAGCATTACATCATGGGAAGAGATGGAAAAGGCTTTCCTGAATGAGTATTTTCCAGCGACGTTTTGTTTTGAGAAAAAGGTATGAAATCCTGAATTTTAAGCAGAAAGATGGGGAATCTTTGGGAGATGCCTACAAGAGATTCAAAAGGGTCCTGGTAGCTTGCCCAACTCATAATATGGATCCAACAGAATAGATGAAGATGTTTGTAAATGGTCTCAAAATAAAGACCAAACAATTTATTGATACCGCAGTCGGTGGCTCAACCAATTTTTCAACAACCACCGGTATCAAAAAGATCATTGAAGCAATTGTGGCTAATGAGCATTTGGAGTTGTACGACATATGCGTATAAAAGATACTATCACTGCCGAAGTCGAAAAGAAGCTGAAGGCGATGAATATAGGTACCCAACAGGTAGCTCAAGTCCAACCTTCTCCTATTGTCTGTTGTGAGATTTGTAATAGACCGCACCAAAAAGTGTATTATTTTGCAATTCCTCAATAAGTTAAAGAAATAAAATTTTTGAAGCAGACTAATCCCTATTCCAACACGTACAATCCGGGTTGGAAGAATCATCCCAATTTCTCATGGAAAGATCAGAAAGGGAACGCTCCTCAACAAGGTCAACATCAAACTCAATATCAACAACAACAGCAACAAAAAGCCCCTAAGAAAGCTGATTGGGAGATTGCCATTGAAAGAATGTCAACTCATAATGTTCAATTCCAAGAAGAAACCAGAAACAATCAGAAAAACACTACCACATCCATAAAAAATCTTGAAGTTCAGATGGGCCAAATAGCACAACAATTAGCCTCGAGTTCTCAAGCATAAGGTGCTCTACCTAGTGCAACTATGACAAATCCTAGAGAGCATAACAATGTTAGTGGTGTGACAATGAGAAACGTTAAATATCATGAAGTCCTTGAGGAGATAGCTGAAGATGAAGATCAATTGATTGAAGTGGATCTTGAGATCAATGAAAATGAAGCTGTGAGGGAAGAATTGGTTGCACCGAAACAAGTGGTGAAAGAAAAAGTCACTGAACCAAAGTTGGTCATTAAGCTTCCCTTTCCCACCTGAAACAAGAAAAAGGGGCAACATGAGAAAAACTTTGAGAAGTTCCCAGAGTTGTTCAAGAAGCTAGAAATCAACATTCCGCTTTTGGAAGCACTTGAACAAATGCCTACCTATGATAAGTTCATGAAGGACATCATTTCTAAGAGGCGTACCATTGACACCAACCCAATTATTCTAACCGAAACTTGTAGTGCTATTTTGCAGGGTATAAAGATTCCAACGAAGAAGAAAGATCGAGGAGCTGTCACTATTCCTTGCACCATCGGAGATAGGTCATTCAAAAAAGCTTTTATTGATCTAGGAGCTAGTGTGAGTCTCATGCCGTTATCCATTTACAAGAAACTGGGTATATGGGTTGTGCGAGATACCAGGATGACACTCCAATTTACCGATCATTCGGTTAAGAAACCTTATGGTATTGTTGAAGATGTTCTAGTGAAAATTGACAAGTTTGTATTCCCGGTAGATTTTGTGATTCTAGAAATTCCTGAGGATGAAGAGATTCCTCTCATTCTTGGGAGACCCTTTTTAGAGACTAGAAGATGCTTGATCAACATAGAGGAAGGTACTATGACTTTGAAGATTTATGATGAGGAATTAAAAATTGATGTTTAAAACACCATGAGATACAAAGATGATATTGGCACCAGTCATACAATAGAAGTTCTGGATCAAGTGATTACTTATGATAGTCCATTGAATGCACCACAATTACCTTTGGAAAGAGTGTCGAGTTTGTCCATTTTCGACGGTGATAAAGAAGTGGACAACATGGAATCCAAAATGCTAGCCATGATGGACGCACAACCCCCTTGGAAAGGATCTCGACCACACCGGTGGGAAGATTTACGATTACCTCAATCATGTGAGGAGAACAAAGAGTCCAAGAAGGGGACGGAGTTGAAACAACTTCCCGAGAATCTCAAATATGTCTTTCTCGATTTTGAAGGTAAATGCCCGACTATAATAAATTTTATCCTCAAGAGTATCCAAGAAGAAAATCTCATCCAAGTCCTAAAAAAATACAAGAATGTTATCGGATGGGCAATTGAGGACTTGAAAGGTATTAGCCCTACAATGTGCATGCATAAAATTCTCATGGAAGACGATCACAAACCGGTGGTCCAACCCCAAAGAAGAATTAACCAAGCAATGAAAGAAGTGGTTCAGAAAGAAGTGGTGAAATTGTTAGACGCGGGTCTTATCTACCCTATATCTGACAGCCCATGGGTGAGTCCGGTACATGTGGTCCCCAAAAAGGGAGGGACCACCGTCATAAGAAACGAGAAGAATGAGTTAATCCCTACAAGGACAGTTACAAGTTGGCTCATATGTATTGACTACAGGAGGTTAAACATTGCGACCAGAAAAGACCATTTCCCGTTGTCATTCATTGATCAAATGTTGGAAAGGCTAGCTGGTCATGACTACTACTGTTTTCTAGATGGATACTCGGGGTATAATCAGATTGTTGTTGCTCCAGAAGACCAAGAGAAGACAACATTCACATGCCCTTATGGTGTATTTGCATACCGAAGAATGCCACTCGGGTTGTGTAATGCTCCAGCCACCTTCCAACGTTGCATGACTTCCATCTTCGTTGACATGCTTTAAAAGCATATGGAAGTGTTCATGGATGACTTTTTGGTCTTTGGATCTTCGTTTGATAACTGTTTAACTAACCTTTCTCTTGTTTTAGACAGGTGCCAGAAAATATATTTGATTCTGAACTGGGAGAAATCCCATTTCATGGTGCGAGAAGGAATAGTCTTGGGTCACAAAATTCCCTACAAGGGAATTGAAGTCGACCAAGCAAAAGTGGAGGTGATATCTAAACTTCCGCCTCCGGTTAACAGAAAAGGTATAAGGAGTTTCTTAGGACATGCGGGTTTTTACCGCAAGTTCATAAGAGATTTCTTTAAAATATCCAAACCGCTGACCACTCTATTGGTCAAGGATAAGGCTTTTGCGTTCGATGAAGAATGTGCCACAACTTTTGAGACATTGAAAAACAAATTAGTATTAACACCAATTGTTATTGCCCCAGATTGGTCTCTCCCATTTGAGATCATGTGCGGTGCTAGTGATATTGTTGTAGGGGTAGTTCTAGGACACTGGAGAGAGAAGTTATTACATGTTATTTAGTATGCTAGTCATATGTTGAACCCTGCACAGATGAACTATACAACTACTGAGAAGGAGTTGTTGGTCGTGGTTTATGCATTTGACAAATTCCGACAATACCTGTTAGGATCAAAGGTTGTTGTTTATACTGACCATGCTGCTTTAAAATATTTATTTGCTAAACAGGATTCTAAGCCAAGGCTTTCGAAGTGGATCTTGCTCCTCCAAGAATTTGATGTGGAGATTAGGGACAAAAGGGGATGTGAAAACACCATTGCCGATCATTTGTTTCGCCAATTGAAGAAATGGAAGAAAAAAGACCAATAAAGGACGAGTTTGCTGATGAACACATCCTAGCTGTCATTGGTATCCCTTGGTTCGTAGACTACGCGAATTATCTAGTAGGTGGTGTAATCCCTAATGATTTTGATTCTAACAAGAAGAATTTTTTTTACATGATTGCAGGTTCTACTTGTGGGATGACCCATTCCTATACAAGAGAGGAGTAGATGGGCTAGTCAGAAGATGCGTCCAGGAGGAGGAACAAAGGGATGTGCTTAGGGCTTGTCATGACTCAGATTATGGAGGACATTTTAGTGGTGACAGAACAACAGCTAAAGTCATTCAGTCGGATCTATACTGGCCCACACTGTTCAAAGATGCCCAAGACATAGTCAAGGAGTGCGACATATGTCAAAGAACAAGCAATATTTCTAAGAGGAATCAAATGCCGCAGAACGCCATGCTGGAAGTCGAATTATTTGATGTATGGGGAATAGACTTCATGGGATCGTTTCCACCCTCATTTGGAAATAATTACATCTTGGTAGCAGTCGACTATGTGTCAAAATGGGTGGAATCGGTGGCATTACCCACTAATGAGTCTAGAGTGGTAGTGACTTTTTTGAAGAATAACATTTTCTCGAGATTTGGAATGCTAAGAGCATTTATCAGTGATGAAGGTACTCATTTCTTAAATAAGCTAATGGAAAATCTGTTGAAGAAATATAATATTAAACACAAGATTGCCACCCCATATCATCCTCAAACGAGTGGCCAGGTCGAAGTGTCTAACAAGCAGATAAAGAAAATCTTGGAAAAGACTGTCTACGCATCTCGAAAAGACTAGGAAATGAAGTTGGAAGATGCACTACGGGCGTACAAAACGACATTCAAAACGCCTATAGGTATGTCCCCCTATTAATTAGTTTATGGCAAAGCTTGTCACTTGTCACTCGAGTTGGAGCACAAAGCATTTTGGGCTTCCAAATTCTTAAATTATGATCTTGCCAAAGTTGGTGAATCCTGAATTCTTCAACTCCATGAGCTAGAAGAACTTATGAATCAAGCTTATGAGAATTCCAAACTCTATAAGGAGAAGATAAAAAAATGGCATGATCAGAAGATCCTGAGAAAGGAGTTTGTGGAGGGGAAATTGGTACTCTTATTTAATTCCAGGTTAAAACTTTTTCCAGGAAAGTTGAAATCCAAATGGTCCGGTCCGTTTTTGGTTCACAGAGTGTTTCCCCATGGAGCAATAGAACTTAAAAATCAAAGTAACGGGGACTCATTTAAGGTGAACGGACAAAGATTGAAACCTTACTACAAAGGTTAGGAGAGTGGGTTGATAGACAATGTTCGTCTCAGAGGATAAGATGGACGACCGTCGAGCTATGTGACGTTAAACGCAGCGCTTCGTGGGAGGCAACCCACGCTGTTTAATTCTAACGATTTCTGTTGTTTTGGTGTGGTTCATTTCTTTTTGTTTGTAGGTTCATGTAATAATCACATAGGACGGAAGGAGAGGTTTGAACTCAACCAAGAGAATACAGTATTTAGAAGAGCAAAGAGGAACAGGTGGAAAAATAATTTTTTTTGCAAAAAACAGGGTCTTGACACGGGTGCCTGTGTCAGCTGACACGACTCGTGTCAGCACATGCCCTTAATGATGCATTGAGTTTCCAGTAGGATGACACGGTCGCCCGTGTCAGCCCTATTGTAGCAAGGGAGAAAATCAGAGCCCTGACACGGTCGCCCGTGTCACGGGACACGGCCTGTGTCAGGCAGCGCGGGCGCAGATTTTTTGAATTTTCCAATTCCATTTGTGTGGTCCCCACTCGGATTTTTCACCAATAATCACCATATTAACTCATCATCAATCCTATTAATCATATTTTCTCCATTTTTCTCTCTCTTTCTCACTTAACCCTCCTTCTTCCTCCTTTAGTTCTCATTTTTCTCCATAGCCTCCACCATCAAAGTTCATCCCTTTACCACCATAAACCTTCTAAATCATCGACTCACTTCATGAAAGTTGTTCCATTTTCCGTCCTCTACAAGTACATGATAATCTTTTCTCCTAACTCCATACTTTATTTTTACTCAAAAAATTTGCAGGGACCATATATGTCGCCTAGACGAATTGCTAAGGGTAAGCAAATGGAGGCTGAGCCGTCAAGGCCTCGAAAAGGACCATTCGGCATCCAAATTCTCACGACATCATTTTCGATAACCCGGAGCATGAGAGGCATTACTCGTCTCACATCAAGCGTAAGATCACGCCAATGAGGTATTTATGCTCTAACACTCTAGTTCAATTGGGTCTGTCTAAGGAAGTGGATAAAATGTTTCATGTGCTAGGCATGCTAGAATGTGTGCACTGTGAGGCGCCTACATTTGAGTGCATAACTTTGGAATTTTTGAGTACTATTGAGTTTAAGTTGAAGAAGGGATTGACAGGTACCACGATGTACTATGGTGGCACTATGCATTTCAGGTTATATAACGTTGACCATGAGTTGATGGTTGAGTAGCTAGGTGATATCCTCCACTTACCCCTGTATGGTCCTAGAGTCGTTCCGGATAGCTTTGATGCTAAAACTTTTTGGTTAGCCATCACGAATCAAACCGATTATGTGGCGAAGGGGGCTAAAGCATCTGGCATTCAGAACCCCTATTTCCGCTACGCTTAGAAGGTACTGACTTTCACACTCTTTGGTAGGGGTGATAGTACCAGTGTGGCTACCCAAAGGGAGTTGTTCTTTCTGTTTGCCATGGCAAATAGGGTTGCTGTGAGTGTTGCAGCATTTGCAGTTGACTACCTCGGTAGAGTGGGCAGAGCTGCTCATGGGGGAATCTCCATTAGGGGTATAATCACACAAATAGCCTACCATTTAGGTTATGACTCTGCTGCCCTGAATGAGACACCAGTGTCAGGTAAGAATAAGTTAGACATGAACGCTCTAGTTCAGCAAGGTATGGTCTCTCAAATCTATAATTATTATGCTTTGATGAGTTCTAGCCAGTTTATCATGGCCCTTCCTAACCCTGCGAGGATAAGCATTTCCGACACTGCTAATTGGTTATATTAGAGTGTCTTCCACGATGATATAGACGAGCACAATGCTGACACTTTTGGTGCAGGTGACCAGCACGAGGAAGATGCGCAGGAGCAAGAGAAGTTTGTCCCTCCGCAGGAGGACACCACGTATACAAGTGCCGGATCATTATCTATGACACCGGACCAATGGTCATGGATGCAGACTAAGATCAGTGATCTCCGAGCGGAGTAGGAACGCCAAGGAATAGATCAAGCTCGTCAAGGGACAATAATGGATTAGATACATGTGCTGATGCAACAGTTAATGTTGTAATTTCCTCCACCGCAGTGAGACTGTGTGAGTTCCCCCTCTATCGTGGATTAAACATTTGGAGTCAATGTTTGGTTCAAGTGTGGGGGGTGACTTTTATTACTTTATTACTTTCAGCATTATTTTTATGTCATTTTTCTAATTGTTTATTGTCTATTTAATTAGTGTGTATGGTATTTTGTGTGTTACAGATCGAGGATATTCATGCCGGATGAATTATGAGGCTTGGAGCTATTTGATGAAAGACACACCCCTTACGTGCTCTCCCAGAAACCCCCGAAAATTGATATTGCTGAAGTGAATAATCGGACGTGGTTTTCTGTCACTGGACTGACACAAGAATACTTTGTACCCAAAGCGAAGATGAGGCTACATTACACTAAGAGGTATCTTGAAACCTGTAGGCTATACCAAACATGATGAGAATCACAAAAATCCAAACACTTATCATCATGAGAGCTTTTCAGGTATGTCTCCGTCACTCTGAGTTCGCATAAGTAGATATTGGAATTTCATAACACACATATACACAATGAGGCACTTCTTTGTTTTAACCCCGAGCCTTTCCAGCCAACCATTCAATATTACCCTTTGTTTACCCAATTCGAGCCATGCTCCCCTTTTTGTTTGTTATGAACCAAGGTAAATAATCGTAAGTTTGGGGTTGGGACACCGGTAAGAACTAGATAAGTGTAGATGAAAAGAAAAAAAAATATTGTGAAACTTCAAGAAAAAGAGAATAAAAAAATGAGAAGTAAAATAAAGCACTTACCTAGAGGAGATTTAGTTTGGCAAAAGGCTTGCTCAAAGAAACGCATGAAGAAAAAGAAAAAGAAAAGCTAATGAATCCTAACAAGAACGGTGTTCAAAAATCTCTAAGTTGAACGATTGAACATAGTGATGAGGATGACAACACGGACTCTGAGCCTAAACCACTAGTTTCCCCCTTTTTGTTTGTTTTTCCCACCTTGTGCCTAAGCCTCATTACAACCTTAAAAGCCCTTTAATAGTGTGTGTGGTATGTTTTTGAAATGAAGATATCTGTTATTCAAACTTATGAGTTGACTCTACATGCTCTGACTTTTGAGTGTAAACACTTTAACCCTGAGAGATTTGGTGAGAGTATGAAAAGCTACAAGTGAAGAGGTGCTTCGATGTGAAAGTGTGGTGGAATGTCGGAAGTCGGGGAAGAGTAAAACAGTGAACAAAAAGTGAAAAGGGAGTCGCGAAAGATCACGACAGTATTGCGACAAGTGAATTGGAAGAATTTGGGGGTGACCGTCCTACTATCCCAAGTATCACTTGAGGACAATCAATGAGATAAGCTTGGGGTTGTGATCGGTCACCAATTCTACTAGTTTTCTGACACTCATTCGATATTAATTCACGAAGTCGGTAACACTTTATTTTACCAGTTTGTGTTATTTTGTTAAGTAAGTTAGATGTTCGCATTTCCATTCTTGTTTGGTTATTATCTTTGGTTTTCGTTAATGTATTACATTTTATGCTTCCTTTTGGTAGTTATGTTGGTTTTCAGGTGCAAGCAAGAATGCCCAAACACTCGTCGAGGAAATCGGGCGTTTTGGGCTCACGGGAAGAAGTTTTTGAAGTTACAATAGCCTTGGCACGACCACCAGTGTTGCCTGACACGGCCCGTATCAGGGGAAGGAAAAGAGAGGATGAAAAGAGTTTAAAATAGTGGGCTGGCACGGGTGCCCGTGTCAGTAGGCCTGGCATGCGCGTGTTGGAAGCTAGCAAACAGTAAGCCAACACGACCGGCGGTGTTGCTTGACACGGCTAGTGTTGGCTTGGATACCTCATCTTCTAATTTTACCGTATTTTTGGAATTGTTGATCCTGGAGGACATTTTGGGCATTTGCTACATCGAATAATTGATCAGTGACTATTTAGGGTACTTTTGGAGAAAGATAACGGGAATTTTTTGCACGACAAAGAATTGGTACTATTGAGATTGGAACGATCAAGAGTTGCGGAGAACGGAGGTCCTTTAAGAGCGGATGCGATTGAAGATCAACGGAATCCCCTTATTCTTGTAATGTCTAATTTAAATGTTGTATTTTCTTTGAATAAAATGAGCTGCTAAACCCCCACAATGCCAGGGGGTGTCCCTGATTCTATCGTGTAATGACTCTGAATTTGTAATTCCTTCAATTTTATTTTTCTTATTCAATTTCATTGTGCAATGTTTTTAACGTTTTCGTTATCAAAAAAATAAGGATTGTTATATGGTTAACAAGTTGCGGGATTGCAATTGTTAAGGTTTTTGCACAATTAAATTGTAGTAGATATCACTAGGACTAGGGATACCCTATGGTTACTGGTTATATCTTGTCATTTCAAAAGGCTTGGTTTCATCATAATTCCCTAAGGACTTAAAGATTAGAATGAATTACCAAAGGTTTCCCTCTAAGGTTTTAGGAGGAAATTTTTTTAAGATCTGGTAATTGCTTATTTGAACTAGTTAAGGAGATATACATTCAAGGTCATTACAGGAGATAATCACACACCGTCCTTAGCATAATTTTATCACTTGTGTAAAAGTTGTATTTTGTATTCTGTCTAATTCAATTATAGTGCGGCTTTATTCCAAACCTTCAAACTACTATTTTTGTTTAATTGAATCACAATTTAAATTAATATTACTCCGCAGTCCTCGAGATCGATAATTGGGAAACGTCCCTATTATTACTACATTGGCAAAATAGTACACTTGCTATTTTCCCGATCAACAACTTTTTCATCGTTAAACTTCAATATTAGTTTTCCTAATGCTATGTCAATGAGAGCTTTAACTGTTTCAAGGAATGGTCTTCCCAATAGTAATTGTGTCTCAGAATCTTCAAGGATATCCAATATCACAAAATTAGTTGGGAACAATAAACCATCAACCCTAACAAGCACATCTTCAAGAAACCCATAATGATATGTGATATAATGATCAACTAGCATCAAGGTCATCTGTGTTGGCTTTGGTTCACCATAATTCAATTTTCCCATCATAGATAGAGACATCAGGTTGATTATATCTCCTAAATCACATAGAGAATGCGCAATAGTTAGTGAACCAATGGAAACATTAATATTAAACTTACATGTATCATTGAGTTTGGGTGGAAGATTCCCTTGAAAAATTGCACCACACACTCTTCGGCCAAAGCGATGTTTTCCTCATGTTTTAAATTACGCTTTCTCGATAAGATCTCTTTCATGAATCTCGCGTTGACAAGTGTTTGTTCAAGAGCTTCATAAAATGGAATATTTGTGTGTATTTTGTTCAACATCTCCATGCACTTTTTAAACTGGCCCACTTCCTTTTTCTTTCATAGTTTGCTTCTTAAGAATGGGGTAAGGAGGTTGATGTAATCAGGCATCTCGGGATTTGGTTCAAACAAGATTTGTTTCTCTATTATCCTTAAGGGTTTCTCTGAATGGACCATTTGCATGTTCTCCTCCATAAAAACCACAACAAAATGTCTGAATTTAGCTAGCATTTGCTTGAACTAGTTGTGCTATAACTATTCGGAAGTAGTTCGATTTAAGCTGCTAGTGTTGTGTTCGAATCAAATGCATGTGTCGCATCCGCGAAAAACAACCGGTGGGCTAAAACAAAAACACAACACAGAGCCGCCACTGCGCGTTATTTATCCCAAGATAGGGAAAGGAAACGCTCAGAGAAACCTAGAAAGGAAATGGTCTCGCGACCAAAGAGAAAGGGTAAGGGAGTCGGTTACGCAAGGGGAAGGTATTAGCACCCCTCACGTCCGTCGTACTCGACGGGATCCACGCTCTAAAAGAAAGAAAAGGTTGCTAAAATAAACAGACAAACATCATACACACACGCTAAGACAACACAGGTGGGGTTAAGAAGAAGAGAGCTCGATAGGACATCGCATCCTATGCCTACGTATCTCGTCTGGAACGAGAATCAGAGCTGCCGTAGTTCGGCTCACGCACGCCAAACAAGCAAACACAAACACAGGCAAACATGGAGCCTGAATGCCAATCACTGGACTTACATCAGCATCCGAACCAAAACGCACACAAAAGGGCAAACGTGGAGCCCGACCGCCAATCACTGGACTTACATCGGCATCCGAACCAAACAAACACAAGAAGATAACAAGTGAACACACACAAAAAGAAAAAAAAGTGCCCGGAGAGACCTCGCACGGTCTCCTGCCTACATACCTCGTATGGAACGAGGATCAGGGCGATGTAGTTCCCCTGAAAGGGAAAGAAATTTTAGCCAGAAACCAAGGGAAGACACACTACCAGGGAGCTGTACTCGAGCCTAGTGTTGTCATGCATCATTGCCCTACGTTGTGGTTTCTACCTACTTGCACAATAGCAAGCTAATCCTATCCAGGAAAGAAGCAAGCATACAAGCATACAAGCAAACAGAGCAAACAAATATTCATAAAGCACACACTATAACCAGTCAAGTGAGGCTCAAACAATGGGTTTGACTGCCGAAGCAAGTCATCTGTACATGGGTAGTATTTGCTCTTAACCTTGCCATTGTGGGGCTAAGGTGAAGCAGATGAAAGGTGAGTGAAGATTAGACTTCACAGCTCTTATCCCTGACCAAGGAGAGCTTCAGACAAAGGAGCGTGGGTCCAGAATGGAGGGACCCTTCTACGCTCAAGACTCTGACTCGATCGTGCAACAGCACAAGATCTTGGGTTTGTGTCCCAATGCATCAACACACAGCCGTGTGAGCAGAGGGACGACTCAACAGAATAGTGGGGGATAGATTGCATATCCCTTTGATCCACCAATTGCCTCATAGAGGTCTTTACCTGCTTGGCACAAAAAGTAAACAACCACAGACATCGCCTCTTAAGGAGGACTTCAGACAGTTGCCTGGCCAAGTAACAGGCCAGGTCTTCCAGACTACATGAAGTATAGAGATTCTACCTCAACTGGTTAAAAAACCAAGCAACAGCAAGCAAGTTCTTAAAGAACTGTAAGCGACTAAATGTACCTGAAATCAATCAAGTATCATCAGTACTCAGACAAACCAACGATAAACAGCAAATGTTAATCTATACAAACAACACAAGTTAATGCACACAAGTGCAAGCTATGAGCTCAAGCTCAAGCATCAAACCTACAACACAAAATCAATGTTAGTTTACAACATCAAACAAAACTCAATTTAATCAACTTGCACTTTTTCCTTTAAGCCTTTTTGCATTTCAACCTGAAAATCCACACCAAATGTGAGAAACTAGACCACTAGGCCAAGCCTAGGGTCCAAAGGGATAAAAAAAATCTAAACAGCAAGCAAAACCAATCCAAAATCACATTCAAACAAATAGAAAGCAAATGCAATTGGTCTCATGCTCATATCATTCACCAATATCAATTCATGCACAATATACCACAAACTAGGTCAAATACAACACCAAAAGTCCAAACAGAATGACTTCAATCAAAGGCATACCAAAACAATTCCAAAAATCCTCAAATAATTCACACCTAAACAGGACACAATCAACAAGTAGCATGTCAATTTTCAGCTCAATTGGACAAAAGAAAGTAGGTCAATGAAAATCAAAAAGTCCAGACACAATTATGTAAGCCAATTCAAGACATCCAAGCAAGCATCCATTTCAATAATTCATAAAACAGTGACAACAATTAAGAAATGAATGGGACCAAAAGCATGATGTCCCACAATGTGTCTACAATCAACATATCAAATTTCATCTTCATCCAGTACCATATGAGAATTTCACAAGCAAAATGCCAACATGTGTCACATAAATTCACAAAATGAGCATACAGAGAAGTAAATTATCAATCAATTAGAAAATGACATCAAAAATTCCAGCAAAAATCACATGTTATCTTGACATATCAATGATCATTCATGCAAAAGATTGGAGCAATTCAACATTTCTAGGCCAGGCAAATAAAATCAGAAAGTTGACCTAGCTTGGTGTGACACAAATTGTCACACCTCTATTCAAAAAATCATATCTCCATCACCAAGTATCCAAAAATCATAAACTTTACATGAAAATCACCATCAACAAGTCCAGAATAAGCACAAAAATTTTCAATCATTTCTTTAAAAGTATGAGCATTTCATGAAGGATATGGTAAAATGTGTAAAAATGTACACATGAACAAAATCAATAGGCCAATTAAATTTCCACACGTGCAAAAATTTCACAAAAATCATCATAAAATTCTACACATTCTCATGAGCATGGCGTAAAAAATTTCACAAAATTTGGATGAAAAATGAGCTCTCTATGATTTTTTGAAGTTCTTGTAATCAAAATGAAATAACCAAAAGAAAAAGAAATGAAATAAAATTTAATTAAAGGCGTAATGGCAGAAGCGTAATTTTTAACACACAAGCCAAAACGACGTCGTATTGTTAAATGAAAACGGAGCCTTCTGATTGGCTCCTGAGCGCGGCAAACAGAAATTCAAATGGCCAAGGCAATTGTGTGGATCTAACGCGCGATTTTTCCAGAAAAGCTCAAGAACACCTTCGTTCTTCATCAACATCACCAGAAATCAACATCCGCGAATCTCAATGAAAATTAACAAATAGATAACCAATGGAACCGTCCTTCAATGGACATTCCAAATATGTGACTCAAATCTCCTAATTCTAACCACAACTCACGGATCGAGCAAAAATGTAAACGCACATCAAACTTCAAATCATGATTACACATTCAATAGTTCACCAAATCAAAAACCAGTTACATCATGTTCATCTACGTTGCAAGCTCTACAAAAGCCCTAGCATAGTTTAAGAAATGAAGAGTTTCGAAAATTAACCTTGTAGATGAAGACAGTGACAATTTGCGCGTGTTTTGATGTGATTCTTCAAAACAGATGAAGAAGAAGGTATAGGAAGGAGAACGCAATAGCTAGATCGATCCAACACAGCTCCAATTGCAAGAAATATCAAATCACCATTGTTGAACACCACTTGAACAGTCACGGTTTTGATGCTTTCTTCCTCCAATTCCTCAAAACAGTCAAAGCTTATGCTTGTAGAAGATCAACCAAAGAAAAATCGTGCCAAATGATGAAGAATTGATGAAGTTTCAATGAATTTGGTTTGATGAAGTTCTTGATGAGTTTGCACTTTTGGAGGGAAAGTTAGTTATGAATTCTTGTGAATTGTGATTGTCATTAGCATTCTGTTACAATTAAAGCTTTATACTCTTGCTTAATCACCTTACTAATCACCAATTAACCAAATGAAATGTAATTAGCATAATGTGGTTTTTTCAATGCAAGGGCAAAATTGGTATTTCACATAAGGGCTCATGACAGCTGTATGACAGCTCATACATCTCCTAAATATCATTTGTGATGTGTTGGCTTTGATCCCATGTTGATTGGCATTGTATTTTTCATTTTCACTATGTCATGCCAAATTTTGCATTTTAAGTGCAAGTTCCAAAGTGGCCTAGCCAAATATTGCACCTTGAAAACTTATGACAGTCCAAACCATTTCTATTTGGCATATGTGATGTGTTGCAAAAACTCCCATTCCAAAATTCCCATTATTTCTCAAGTTGGACCATTTTGCCCTTGGATTTTAATTGTACACTTGAAAATTGACCTTTTGCATTGACCATTTTTGATAAATTCCAATTATGCACCATGAAAGTACATGTTAAATGGAGTTTGCTCATAAAAAGATTACTCATTTTGGACACTCCATGTGAAAGTTATGCCACTTTGATTATAGGCATTTTTGGAAAATGAATGGACCATAACTTGTCAACCATACATGGGAATTTCAAGTTCTTGGACTTTTTGGAAAGGTGAGACCAAGATCTACAACTTTCATGTTGAACAAATTTTCATTTGAAGCTTTTTTGGACATGTAATTTTGTGATGAAAAACTTTCCATTTTGGGAAACTTCCATTACAAGTCACTTTCCATTTTTGGCAATTTTTGTCCTGACTTTATTTTCTTCATTCTTGAGCTTTGACATGTCAAATGAAACTTATTTCAACATGAATGAAGTGTATCCAACTCTCTCCCACCTCCAAATCCATAAAATCAAGCACAGTTGACCACAGTTGACTTTTTCAACTGATAGATGAATTTGGCAATTCACTGATCAATCTGAGCCCCAATCTTCTGATGAAATGGCTCAAGGATGAAACCCTAGCCTCCATAAGCTCAATACAATCATGAAATGATCCCCATATCCATTGTAGACCCCATCTCCTTGCCATGCCCTGATTGGCTCAATGCACCTGATTAGGGTTGACTAGTGGTCAAAACCCTAATCTCAAAGAATGTGCTCCCACACTCGATGATGACAAACCATGATGATGATGATGAATCATTTCAACCAAGATAAAGACCAATCTCCTTTGAGAACCACAAAACCCTAATTTGGACCTCCACATCCTCAGATGATTAATGACCAGTCCAATGAAACCCTAGCTTGCACAATGACCTTTTCATCTTCTGATCAAGACTTGGGAGAATGGCTTGCACAATGTAACCACATGATATGCAATATGCAATGCCTAATGACCTAAAAATGATATGCAATATGTTAAGCTAGTCCCAAGAGAGGAGGGCAAATTTTGAGGTGTTACAGCATGGATACCTTTTTGTTTCATTGCTCGTTCATTCGAGCGATACTCATTCTGGTACATATTCTCAATCAACGTCTTCAACTTATCAGTATTTACTCTCAATGTACCTCCAGTTGAAGCATCAAGAAACATTGTCATTTGTGTTCTCAAACCATTGATGAAATGTGTCATTTGTTCCATAGCACTCATATTATGATTTGGAAACTTACTAAGTAACAACTTAAATATTTCCCATGCATCATATAATGACTCAGACTCTTCCCACGCAAAGTTGGAAATTACAGCTTTTCACTCCGCAAACTAAGCATTTGAATAATACCTCTCTAGAAAGTTTTCTTTTAGCTCTTTATAGGTTTGAATAGTACCATTTGTAATGCATCCAACCAATCCTATATGTGACCTATCATGGAAAAACCAAACAAATATGATTTTACCTGATCTTCGATGATATCACCACTTGATTTGCACATTGAGCTTGTATCGTAAAATTAAGCGAGATGCTCCTAAGAATCTATGATTTCTTTCCCTTCAAATGAGTTATCCTTCAAACCTGATAGTACATAATTATTAATATCAAATGTTAGAGGACTTTCTAGTTAAAATCCTAGCGATATTTGGCCGACAATAGTCTTCCTACAATAATCTCCCAAAGTATGTCGTATGAGAACAACCATTTCTACTTTTTCTTCTTTTACTTCTTCATTAACTTGCATTGCTTCTAGTTTTGCTCTATGAATTATACGTGTTGTTCTTTCGATTTCCAAGTCAATTGGTATCAGCGTCGAATTTGAACCACGCTTAAAGAATAAAACAATACCTTAGTATCACCGTATTACACAAAACAGAATAAAATTAAAAATCAAAATCAAAATTACTAAAATAAAGTAATGAAATTAAAACTAAAATTACTAACAGAAATAAAAATAAAAATTCCAAAATTAAAAACGACGCACTAAATTGCCCGAAAACACTGGAAAAAAATCAAAGAATTCCATCGATAGGTTCATACATGACCTCACCATTGGAATATTCAAAGAGTTTCAATAATAGTTTCAAACATGACCTGACAATGTTGGGGGATATCAAAAGGTTTCATCAACAGGTTCAAACATGACCTGACAATACTGAAAAACATACAAAGAAACTCCCATCAACAAGCTCATACATGACCTTACATCATTGGAATATACAAAGCATTTCAACAACAGGTTCAGACATAACCTGACAATACTTGGAAAATTCAAAGCGTTTAAACAACAAGTTCAGATATGACATGACAATACTAGAAAATCAAGGAAAGTTTAATCAATAGGTTCATACATGACCTCAACATTAGGATATCCAAAGAAAGTTTCACCCACAGGTTCAGACATGACCTGACAACACCTGTGAAAATTAAAAGGGAGTTATATCAACAGGTTTATATATGGCCTGACGACACTGGAAAATTCAAAGAAAGTATATCCACAGGTTCATGCATGACCTGACAGTTTTGGAGGTTTCAAAGAGATTTTATTAACAAGTCCAGACGTGACCTGACAACACTAGAAAACCCAAAGAAAACTCCAAGAATAGGTTCATACATGACCTGTCAATAATGGAAAACATACCAAGAAAGTTTCATCAACAGGTTCATACATGACCTGACTCTTCAGAATACATCTGGCAATTGTGGAGATTTCTCACAAGAAATTCATCTTATCAAACAATTTGCACTCTGATGGGAAAATAATTAACAACGCCCGTCAGCATCGGCGAAGAAACAATCTTGAAAAAGAAATCCCGTCTGGTACGGAGAAAGTCGGCCTGATCACCGAAACAGCAACATCGACCTGGATACCAAAATAAATGGTAACACAGGGATAACCATGGCCTGAATACCACATCCGCTGGGGATTATTATTTTCTTTTTTCTGCTTTTCTTGAACCCCTAAATTTTCTCTTGCGCAAATGATCCTCGAATCAATGCATTTGAACCCCGTTCTCCTGTTTGCCAAAATAATGAACCCCATTCTCCGGTTTGAACCCCAGTCGCCTGACGATAACTCACGATCGCCATTGTGAACCCCGTTCTCCAGAAAATGCCTCAACATTTCCCTTTCTCCATTTGAACCCCATCTCCAGAAAATGCCTCAACATTTCCTTTTCTCCATTTGAACCCCGATCTCCAATCTCTCGTGATAATTCCGCTGGCAACGTCGGAAATAACACCAAACACCACTCTGAGGGCGACATGTCAGAGGGTATACCTTCACAAAAGGAAGGTAGCATGTGCATCTCTTCCTCAGAAGACACCTATAACGACCTCCATTGGCCTCAGCCAGAGTCTACGGTGACACATGAACAGAAGATAATCCTAAGGACCTCATCCCGGATACATTCTTCAACTCCAATCTTCATTTGAACCCCAGAAAATGCCTCAGCATATACTCTTCTCTGATTGAACCCCGATCTCCAGAAAATGTCGCAACACTTCCCTTTCTTCATTTGAACCCCATCTCCAGAAAATGCCTCAACATCTCCTTTTCTCCATTTGAACCCCGGAATCGCGCTGATCGCGTAACGTCTTCTGATATTATTTCCATCTCTGTCCGACGGAAACATTTCCTCCAATATCGCACTACTGGGGAACATTGCTGATCTGACGTCGTGATGCTGAACTCCTCGGAGTACCATCTTCACCATCTGATGAAACCAAACCTTCAAGCGGTAACCACGGCTTGAATCGCGCTGATCGCGTAACCTTCCCATCTCTGCCCGACGGAAAAACTCCTCCAGTATCACACTACTGGGGAAATACCTTTAATCAAATCATGAGGCCAAACTCCTCGGAGTAACACCTCTACTTCTGGTAAAACCACCTCTCAAACGGTAACTACGGCTTGAGACTAGCTTGTGCTTGCAATATGATGCATGATTGATTTTTCTGCGTAATGCTCCATAATTATGGAAATGCTACGCGCTTTATTATTTTTCTATGCAACATGCTATGCTATTTTTTTCATGATGAATGTATAAAAAGTATCCCCTTCAAGGGATTCTGCTGAGGAGCACGAGACACTCTGCTGAGGAACTCGTCAATACTCCAATCTCCACCCCGCTGGGGAATAATACTGCTGCTGGGACAAGGCAACCCTTGCTGGGGAAGAACCTCCTTTGCACTCTGTGGGGATACAACAATCTTTGACTTGCTGGGGATATCAATCCCGAACCTGCTTCGAGAAACCCTCACAGATACCTGACGACTTCACTGGGGAAATGCTCACAGATACTCTGCTGGGAAACAGCAACCTCCAGGCCTGGCGACTGGGGAAGCACCGATCTGACACCTGCTGGGGATAACTATCCTGACCCTGCTAGGGAAGCGAATGCCACTCCGCTGGGGACAACCCATGCAATTCATAGGTAGAATCAACTCAGCTGAGGATGCAAATATCAGTCTGCTACGGAAACTCATCCAATCCACTGGTAGGATGAACACTGCTGGAGATATATTTCATTGAAACCCGCTCCACTCGAGGATAGGAACCGCCAGGCCTGGCTGCTGAGGAAACACCGTTTTAAACCCGCTGGGGATAACCATCCTGACTCGGCTAGGGGAACCATAGACCTTGGATCTGCTGGGGAGTTAGTCCTCTAATTCTGCTTGGGGATATAGCTGGGAAAATGAGAAAAGTTGGTACAGAACACCCATCGACCCGTCGAACCATGGTATCCGCCTCCCAATCTCGTATCATCTTTCCACTTTTGAGAACTCCCAGACTCGTCTGGACCTTTTCTACTCCATCATCTCGTATTCCCAACCGCTCCGCGCTCGACGGAGAGCGAACTCCTGGGGATTATACATATTTTCAATTTTCTGACTTTGAAGAGTCTTCTTGATTAATTCCAAGAGTCGTCGTACGTCTCAACGTCTCTCCGTCATCCCTTCACATTCATTCGTCCCTGACTGGACCCTGCGGGGAATTTCTACAGACTTTCCAATCTTCCGATTTTGAAGAGTCTTCTTGATTATAATCAAGGATCGTCGTACGTCTCAACGTCTTCGTCATTCTTTCATTCATTCGTCCCTGATTGGACTCCATGGGGATTTGCTTTCCATCACAACCTGCAAGTGAGCGAAAGTATCTAACAGCACCTGCAAAACAGACCATTAGATAAAATCGTGCCCCCAGGCGTGTCAAGATTTCAACACTTGGGTCACTCATCCTTCCGAATAAGATTTCAAGCTTTCAATCTTATAAACATGCATTGGAAGGGACCTGTATGTCTTAAAATGCAAGATTCTTTATCAAAAATATCTGGATGTCTTTGCAATCAAAGCGGTAATGAAAAACAAAAACAAAATTATTTGACTGAATATGCATTTTATTGATTGGAAAAGTGTGTGGCTCAAATGAGCAATACAAAGGAAGCAATTCCTGAAAAGAGGTAATTGCGCACAAAAGGAAAAATCTATCCTAATGGCAATGTGAAACCCGTGATCTCATCGAGTTCGAACTCGGTTACACCCCCTATGTCCTCAGACTCTCCGTGCTTTCTGCCTTCTGAACAAGACGTTTCCGACTGATCCTTACCGGGTATTATCCATGATGCTTTAACTAAAGCGCAAACGATTATGCCAGACGCAGTTGTTCGTTTTAATCCCTCTTTTGCCTGGACCGCCCTTTCGGGTTTTCAATCCACCGGGATACCCATTTTTGCCCAAGTCGCCTTTTCAGGTTTTCGACTTGCCGGGTGTACATTTTTTCATTTTATCCCTAATTTTTGCCCAAACCTTTTTTTCTTGGTTCGCCGGGATGCCCTTTTTTGCCTGGACTACTTTATTCTTTTTTTTGTCCAGCGGGTCTCTTTACACGAAGTATTTTTTAACTGCGTCTGCATTCACAGGGGATGGAAAATCTTCGCCATCCATGGTCGTTAACAACAAGGCTCCGCCAGAGAAGACCTTCTTGACCACGAATGGACCTTCATAATTGGGTGTCCATTTGCCCCTTCGATCGTTTTGAGGAGGAAGGATCCTTTTCAGCACCATATCACCTACGTGATATACCCGAGGTCGCACCTTCTTGTCAAAAGCACGCTTCATCCTTTGCTGATATAACTGCCCATGACAGATGGCTGCTAGCCTCTTTTCCTATATCAGGCTCAACTCTTCATACCGGGTCCTTACCCATTCAGCCTCTTGCAACTTCACGTCCATCAGGACTCTCAAAGAGGGAATTTGAACCTCAACTGGTAGCATAGCTTCCATTCCATATACCAATGAGAAAGGAGTTGCCCCAGTAGATGTACGCCTCGAGGTTCAATATCCAGGATACAGACTTCGTACTCAACCACCCTTGTTGCTGTATTCAAATGCCGGTCAGACAACAAAGCTTATTCACCTTAACCTCCCCCATCAGACATCAGAATCCGTTCGGATTCAGGGTCAGGCCCCTCCTCCGGGATCGGTTACTCTCAATCTTTCGATCAGAGCACCTCGAGATGTCCTCATCAGGGAATTCAAACTTCCTCGGTTGACAATCCTCAATGGGTTGCGGAGTGATGTAATCAGACAATACACCCCTTTATTACTTTCTGAGAGTATCCCCAAATCGTATCAATCAAAATCATTGGCCCTTTCGCAACCCGTCCGGTCATTGCTGGCTCTTTCAAAAATCTACCTGATCAGATCCATCTCGAAATTCACAAAGTGGTATGAACCAGCATATACTGTCTCAGTCGGCGAGCAGCCTATGCCAAAGTACAGCAAGTTTTCTCGAACAGTGAATGTATTGTTTCACAGTCGGTAAACTTTTTGCTAAGGTAAATTGCATGCTCTTTTCGACAAGACGCGTCATGCTGACCCAATACACCTCGTAGACCCCTCGAAGGCCGTCAAGCACAGATTAACAATCGCTCCTTCCACGGAAGGTATCAGAATCAGAGGTTCCTGCAACTTATTCTTTATTCTTTCAATACCCTTTTGGCAATCATTATTTCACCTGACCGTTTGATCTTTCTTTTCAACATCCTGAATATGGGTTCACACGTGGCTGTTAGATAAGATGTGAACCATGACAGGTAGTTCAATCTTTCTAAGAAACCACGAACCTCTCTTTTTCTTTCTCGGTTCAGGCGTTTCTCTTATTGTTCTTTTTTTTCTTGTTTTTTTTTTTTTTTTTTTTTTTTTGCAGGATGAACCTCGATTCCTCCCTTACAATGAACCCCAACAGCTTACGGGCCCGCATTCTGATAGTGCACTCACTTGAATTCAACCTCAGTTTGAATTGTCTCAACCGGTCAAACGACTTGCCCCGGTCTGCCAGATGCCCCTCTCCTGTTTGGGACTTTGCTATCATGTCATAGCATAGCATTCATTTTCATGATGAATCACATCATGGAACAAAGTCACCATGGCTCTCTGATACAGGCACCGGCGTTCTGCTTCTTTAGAGGACAATCTTCTCTCCATGGCAGCTTGTGCACAACGACATCGGTATCCGACCCTGGCATATCCTGACATGACCAGGCGAAGGTATCCACATGTCCCTTCAACAGGACTACCATTCTGCTCTCGACTCGCCTCTGAAGCGGCCCCAATTTTTCTTTCCTGACCTCGGCGGTGCTTGGAATAACAACCTCAACCTGCTCCTCGTGCGGCTGAATCACCTTCTCCTCTTGTTTTGACAACCTGGCTAATTCCAGCAGATCACAATCTTCTTCGCCTTCTTCTTCGGCATGATAGATCGGTTTGTCGAAGTCATATGAGGTGTAACCAAATTGTTATCAACGAGATCCGGAGAATTATTTTTGAATTCGGAACGAGACAAATCAAAAAAAAGAGAAAAATGAAAATAAACATTGCCATTTTTATTTGTTTTTAAACTGCAAAAATAAATGAAAAAACAAGGAACACCGCTTTTTGACTGAAAAACATCCATTTATTTATGATACGAAATGCTGCAGATTATGAACATGAGGTGGCCCTTACAATGAACCAGTACGTGTCGGGAAACACATATGGCTTTCATGCAAATAAAATTGAGAAACAAGAAACATTACTCTTCCGGATGAGTGACAGTGCTGATTTTTCAGGCCTTCCAGTTCCCTGGTACGCACGATTTTATCCACGACTCCAGCTCGCGGTCGCTGTCAATCTCTTCACTTACCGCATAGGCGTGATCTGAATCCTCAGCAATTGCACTCACCATCGCCTGACCATGTGCCGGCATGGGATTGGCATTCACGTTGGGAGATGGAGCAAAGTTGATTGCTTTAGAATCCACCAGGTCTTGGACTACGTGCTTAAAAGCTTTGCAGTCCTCTACACTGTGCCCGGGAGCACCCGAATGGAATTCACATTTGACATTCTCATCGAAATTGGCTGGCCTTTGATCAGGTCTCAAAGGTGCCAAAGTCCTCAACTGTACCAGCCCCAGATCCTTCAACTTCTTCAATAGGAAAGAGTATGTCACAGGCGGCCTGTCAAAATGCCGATCATTCATCCTCCCCCTGACTTGATATCCAGCCCTCTGAGGCCTCTGCTGGAATGGCTGACGCTGCTGTTGCGCAGGCTGATTGTCAGCAGGAATAGTTACCGCAGCAGTGTGCTGGAAGTAACAATCCCTACTGGGTCCTCTTGGAGCGTAGACCGCACTGGTATCACCCTCATTTTTACGCTGACCGTTCCCGAATGGCTTCTTCAATGCTGATAACGAAGCGTTACCTCCCTAGATCTTCCCCATTTTCAGCCAACTTTCAATTCTCTCTCCGGCCACCACAATGTCAGCAAAGTTAGTGACGGGACAACCCACCATTCTTTCAGCAAAAACCCCCTGCAGGGTACCCATGAAGAGATCATACATCTCTCTGTCCACCAGTGGAGGTTGCACTCTGGCAGCCAACTCCCTCCACCTTTGAGCATATTCTTTAAACCCTTCACTTGACTTCTGAGATATACCCTGCAGCTGGGTACGACTAGGAGCCATGTCAGCATTGAATTGGTACTGTTTAAAGAACGCATCTCCCAGATCCTGCCAGCTCTTGATGTCAGCAGATTTCAGCTTGGTATACCATTCCAAGGATCCTCCAGACAGATTATCTTGGAAGAAGTACATCCACAACTTCTGGTCTGTTGTATATGCAGAGATCTTGCGGACGAAAGCTTGGAGGTGAGTTTCTGGACATGAACTCCCATTGTATTTGTCAAATGCAGGCGCTTTAAATTTCTGTGGGATCACAATCCCCTCAACCAGCCCCATATTCGACATATTTACGACCCCGGGAGTGGCGTAGCTTTCAAGAGCTCTGATCTTCTCAGCCAGCAGCTGAATCTCCTTATTCTGTGGCGGGGCACCATACTGACCAAAAGGCTCGTTGTGCATGGAGAATTGATCAGCCTCTCTGTCCTCCTCTCTGTCATCATCGACCCCAAAGAAAGGCGGGAACAGACTATCCTTCAGATTATGCCCCAGACCGGGCTCACCACTAGTAGCAGCACCAAATCCACCAGCATTGTTGTTCACCATACCTACGGTTGCTCTTTTTTCACCGTCCTTGGATCCACCCAGCCCCTGGTTGGAGACACCATCCAGGTTAACAACACTGTTAGCAGCTGAAGCTCGCTCGAGCTTCTCGACCTTATCAGCCAGAGCTTTCTGACCAACTGCAAAACCCTGCATGATGTTGATCAGCTCAGTCATCTTGTCCTTCAGCTCGAGGATATCTGTGTTTGGGAGATCCATTAGTCTGGGTGTATTGCGTCTAGTGAAGTATCTGTGAGGACGGGTTGAGTGCAAAGGTACAGTTCTACGAGCACGAGCAATGATTCCTGCAAAACAGCAAACAGGTTAATATGCATGAATGCAACGTCTATCCATATGAGGAAGATTCTGTCCTTTGATTCTGGTTTCATTGAGACAGATAATATTTTGACATCCACATTCTGAAATTCGGATGTCTCTCAACCAGATTCTCGATCCATAATTCTCCCCATATGGCTAGACACAGGTTCGGTGCAGATGAATGCAAAATGGGAATGATGCAGATGTATGCAATGCACTGGGCCATCCTCCAAGTCATCTGATCATCTGTTGCCCTGAACCACAGCTCAGATCTCTGAACTGATCACAACCATCTGAGGGAATATGTAACCACAAATCCAACTCAAGGGTTCCGAAATAAACGGAAGACAGATACATCATCATCATCATCTGACAATCTCTGAACAGACACCCATAACCATCTGAATCGGCCCGGGGAATCCTGAAATAAACGGATCCCCACTGATAAATAACTCGGACGGCCCTCTGGCGTCTCTGAAATAAATGGCCATAAATCCGACTTATAAATAGGACTCTGATCCACGGAACAAAAAATCACCATCTGAGTCACCATCTGAACATGCATCTGAAAGAATCACCCTCCCCTCACAGGTAAATTCTAATCAGGTCATCCTAAGGCGGATAATAGTCTCGACAATCGGGCAGAGATACTCAATGGGTTTGCCCTTTCGGGTGTGCCATTGTAGCTCTCCTAAGATCGTCTAAACCAAAGATCCGGGAAATGATCGGTCACCAGAGTCAATAGTTCAAAAGAGATAACCCAACCAAAGTGGAAAACCCCACTGGAAGAGCAGTTCTCAGATGAACCTCGTCCGGCTTGTGGTATGTCACGTCGCAACAATGTGCCCAACCGGCATGTGAGCGACGTGAGACCACGCTAATCCTAGGTGTATACTCGGGCCTGGGTTTTAGCCCCACTCAGAACACCCACCCCAAACAGAGGAACCACCTGCACAGAGGACGGCAACATGATAGTATGATGCATGCAAATATTTATGCAAATATATATGGTCAGAATAATAAATGCAATAAAAAAACAAAACAAGCAACCTAAACCATCCTAGAACGCTAGGAGAGACTCGCTTAGGGAAGATGGACCAGCACAGGTCAACATCTATAGTCCCCAGCAGAGTCGCCAGCTGTCGCATCCGCGAAAAACAACCGGCGGGCTAAAACAAAAACACAACACAGAGCCGCCACTGCGCGTTATTTATCCCAAGATAGGGAAAGGAAACGCTCAGAGAAACCTGGAAAGGAAATGGTCTCGCGACCAAAGAGAAAGGGTAAGGGAGTCGGTTACGCAAGGGGAAGGTATTAGCACCCCTCACGTCCGTCGTACTCGACGGGATCCACGCTCTAAAAGAAAGAAAAGGTTGCTAAAATAAACAGACAAACATCATACACACACGCTAAGATAACACAGGTGGGGTTAAGAAGAAGAGAGCTCGATAGGACATCGCATCCTATGCCTACGTATCTCGTCTGGAACGAGAATCAGAGCTGCCGTAGTTCGGCTCACGCACGCCAAACAAGCAAACACAAACACAGGCAAACATGGAGCCTGAATGCCAATCACTGGACTTACATCAGCATCCGAACCAAAACGCACACAAAAGGGCAAACGTGGAGCCCGACCGCCAATCACTGGACTTACATCGGCATCCGAACCAAACATACACAAGAAGATAACAAGTGAACACACACAAAAAGAAACAAAAGTGCCCGGAGAGACCTCGCACGGTCTCCTGCCTACATACCTCGTCTGGAACGAGGATCAGGGCGATGTAGTTCCCCTGAAAGGGAAAGAAATTTTAGCCAGAAACCAAGGGAAGACACACTACCAGGGAGCTGTACTCGAGCCTAGTGTTGTCATGCATCATTGCCCTACGTTGTGGTTTCTACCTACTTGCACAACAGCAAGCTAATCCTATCCAGGAAAGAAGCAAGCATACAAGCATACAAGCAAACAGAGCAAACAAATATTCACAAAGCACACACTATAACCAGTCAAGTGAGGCTCAAACAATGGGTTTGACTGCCGAAGCAAGTCATCTGTACATGGGTAGTATTTGCTCTTAACCTTGCCATTGCGGGGCTAAGGTGAAGCAGATGAAAGGTGAGTGAAGATTAGACTTCACAACTCTTATCCCTGACCAGGGAGAGCTTCAGACAAAGGAGCGTGGGTCCAGAATGGAGGGACCCTTCTACGCTCAAGACTCTGACTCGATCGTGCAACAGCACAAGATCTTGGGTTTGTGTCCCAATGCATCAACACACAGCCGTGTGAGCAGAGGGACGACTCAACAGAATAGTGGGGGATAGATTGCATATCCCTTTGATCCACCAATTTCCTCATAGAGGTCTTTACCTGCTTGGCACAAAAAGTAAACAACCACAGACATCGCCTCTTAAGGAGGACTTCAGACAGTTGCCTGGCCAAGTAACAGGCCAGGTCTTCCAGACTACATGAAGTATAGATATTCTACCTCAACTGGTTAAAAAAACCAAGCAACAGCAAGCAAGTTCTTAAAGAACTGTAAGCGACTAAATGTACCTGAAATGAATCAAGTATCATCAGTACTCAGACAAACCAACGATAAACAGCAAATGTTAATCTATACAGACAACACAAGTTAATGCACACAAGTGCAAGCTATGAGCTCAAGCTCAAGCATCAAACCTACAACACAAAATCAATGTTAGTTTACAACATCAAACAAAACTCAATTTAATCAACTTGCACTTTTTCCTTTAAGCCTTTTTGCATTTCAACCTGAAAATCCACACCAAATGTGAGAAACTAGACCACTAGGCCAAGCCTAGGGTCCAAAGGGATAAAAAAAATCTAAACAGCAAGCAAAACCAATCCAAAATCACATTCAAACAAATAGAAAGCAAATGCAATTGGTCTCATGCTCATATCATTCACCAATATCAATTCATGCACAATATACCACAAACTAGGTCAAATACAACACCAAAAGTCCAAACAGAATGACTTCAATCAAAGGCATACCAAAACAATTCCAAAAATCCTCAAATAATTCACACCTAAACAGGACACAATCAACAAGTAGCATGTCAATTTTCAGCTCAATTGGACAAAAGAAAGTAGGTCAATGAAAATCAAAAAGTCCAGACACAATTATGTAAGCCAATTCAAGACATCCAAGCAAGCATCCATTTCAATAATTCATAAAACAGTGACAACAATTAAGAAATGAATGGGACCAAAAGCATGATGTCCCACAATGTGTCTACAATCAACATATCAAATTTCATCTTCATCCAGTACCATATGAGAATTTCACAAGCAAAATGCCAACATGTGTCACATAAATTCACAAAATGAGCATACAGAGAAGTAAATTATCAATCAATTAGAAAATGACATCAAAAATTCCAGCAAAAATCACATGTTATCTTGACATATCAATGATCATTCATGCAAAAGATTGGAGCAATTCAACATTTCTAGGCCAGGCAAATAAAATCAGAAAGTTGACCTAGCTTGGTGTGACACAAATTGTCACACCTCTATTCAAAAAATCATATCTCCATCACCAAGTATCCAAAAATCATAAACTTTACATGAAAATCACCATCAACAAGTCCAGAATAAGCACAAAAATTTTCAATCATTTCTTTAAAAGTATGAGCATTTCATGAAGGATATGGTAAAATGTGTAAAAATGTACACATGAACAAAATCAATAGGCCAATTAAATTTCCACACGTGCAAAAATTTCACAAAAATCATCATAAAATTCTACACATTCTCATGAGCATGGCGTAAAAAATTTCACAAAATTTGGATGAAAAATGAGCTCTCTATGATTTTTTGAAGTTCTTGTAATCAAAATGAAATAACCAAAAGAAAAAGAAATGAAATAAAATTTAATTAAAGGCGTAATGGCAGAAGCGTAATTTTTAACACACAAGCCAAAACGACGTCGTATTGTTAAATGAAAACGGAGCCTTCTGATTGGCTCCTGAGCGCGGCAAACAGAAATTCAAATGGCCAAGGCAATTGTGTGGATCTAACGCGCGATTTTTCCAGAAAAGCTCAAGAACACCTTCGTTCTTCATCAACATCACCAGAAATCAACATCCGCGAATCTCAATGAAAATTAACAAATAGATAACCAATGGAACCGTCCTTCAATGTACATTCCAAATATGTGACTCAAATCTCCTAATTCTAACCACAACTCACGGATCGAGCAAAAATGTAAACGCACATCAAACTTCAAATCATGATTACACATTCAATAGTTCACCAAATCAAAAACCAGTTACATCATGTTCATCTACGTTGCAAGCTCTACAAAAGCCCTAGCATAGTTTAAGAAATGAAGAGTTTCGAAAATTAACCTTGTAGATGAAGACAGTGACGATTTGCGCGTGTTTTGATGTGATTCTTCAAAACAGATGAAGAAGAAGGTATAGGAAGGAGAACGCAATAGCTAGATCGATCCAACACAGCTCCAATTGCAAGAAATATCAAATCACCATTGTTGAACACCACTTGAACAGTCACGGTTTTGATGCTTTCTTCCTCCAATTCCTCAAAACGTCAAAGCTTATGCTTGTAGAAGATCAACCAAAGAAAAATCGTGCCAAATGATGAAGAATTGATGAAGTTTCAATGAATTTGGTTTGATGAAGTTCTTGATGAGTTTGCACTTTTGGAGGGAAAGTTAGTTATGAATTCTTGTGAATTGTGATTGTCATTAGCATTCTGTTACAATTAAAGCTTTATACTCTTGCTTAATCACCTTACTAATCACCAATTAACCAAATGAAATGTAATTAGCATAATGTGGTTTTTTCAATGCAAGGGCAAAATTGGTATTTCACATAAGGGCTCATGACAGCTGTATGACAGCTCATACATCTCCTAAATATCATTTGTGATGTGTTGGCTTTGATCCCATGTTGATTGGCATTGTATTTTTCATTTTCACTATGTCATGCCAAATTTTGCATTTTAAGTGCAAGTTCCAAAGTGGCCTAGCCAAATATTGCACCTTGAAAACTTATGACAGTCCAAACCATTTCTATTTGGCATATGTGATGTGTTGCAAAAACTCCCATTCCAAAATTCCCATTATTTCTCAAGTTGGACCATTTTGCCCTTGGATTTTAATTGTACACTTGAAAATTGACCTTTTGCATTGACCATTTTTGATAAATTCCAATTATGCACCATGAAAGTACATGTTAAATGGAGTTTGCTCATAAAAAGATTACTCATTTTGGACACTCCATGTGAAAGTTATGCCACTTTGATTATAGGCATTTTTGGAAAATGAATGGACCATAACTTGTCAACCATACATGGGAATTTCAAGTTCTTGAACTTTTTGGAAAGGTGAGACCAAGATCTACAACTTTCATGTTGAACAAATTTTCATTTGAAGCTTTTTTCGACATGTAATTTTGTGATGAAAAACTTTCCATTTTGGGAAACTTCCATTACAAGTCACTTTCCATTTTTGGCAATTTTTGTCCTGACTTTATTTTCTTCATTCTTGAGCTTTGACATGTCAAATGAAACTTATTTCAACATGAATGAAGTGTATCCAACTCTCTCCCACCTCCAAATCCATAAAATCAAGCACAGTTGACCACAGTTGACTTTTTCAACTGATAGATGAATTTGGCAATTCACTGATCAATCTGAGCCCCAATCTTCTGATGAAATGGCTCAAGGATGAAACCCTAGCCTCCATAAGCTCAATACAATCATGAAATGATCCCCATATCCATTGTAGACCCCATCTCCTTGCCATGCCCTGATTGGCTCAATGCACCTGATTAGGGTTGACTAGTGGTCAAAACCCTAATCTCAAAGAATGTGCTCCCACACTCGATGATGACAAACCATGATGATGATGATGAATCATTTCAACCAAGATAAAGACCAATCTCCTTTGAGAACCACAAAACCCTAATTTGGACCTCCACATCCTCAGATGATTAATGACCAGTCCAATGAAACCCTAACTTGCACAATGACCTTTTCATCTTCTGATCAAGACTTGGGAGAATGGCTTGCACAATGTAACCACATGATATGCAATATGCAATGCCTAATGACCTAAAAATGATATGCAATATGTTAAGCTAGTCCCAAGAGAGGAGGGCAAATTTTGAGGTGTTACAGCATGGATACCTTTTTGTTTCATTGCTCGTTCATTCGAGCGATACTCATTCTGGTACATATTCTCAATCAACGTCTTCAACTTATCAGTATTTACTCTCAATGTACCTCCAGTTGAAGCATCAAGAAACATTGTCATTTGTGTTCTCAAACCATTGATGAAATGTGTCATTTGTTCCATAGCACTCATATTATGATTTGGAAACTTACTAAGTAACAACTTAAATATTTCCCATGCATCATATAATGACTCAGACTCTTCCCACGCAAAGTTGGAAATTACAGCTTTTCACTCCGCAAACTAAGCATTTGAATAATACCTCTCTAGAAAGTTTTCTTTTAGCTCTTTATAGGTTTGAATAGTACCATTTGTAATGCATCCAACCAATCCTATATGTGACCTATCATGGAAAAACCAAACAAATATGATTTTACCTGATCTTCGATGATATCACCACTTGATTTGCACATTGAGCTTGTATCGTAAAATTAAGCGAGATGCTCCTAAGAATCTATGATTTCTTTCCCTTCAAATGAGTTATCCTTCAAACCTGATAGTACATAATTATTAATATCAAATGTTAGAGGACTTTCTAGTTAAAATCCTAGCGATATTTGGCCGACAATAGTCTTCCTACAATAATCTCCCAAAGTATGTCGTATGAGAACAACCATTTCTACTTTTTCTTCTTTTACTTCTTCATTAACTTGCATTGCTTCTAGTTTTGCTCTATGAATTATACGTGTTGTTCTTTCGATTTCCAAGTCAATTGGTATCAGCGTCGAATTTGAACCACGCTTAAAGAATAAAACAATACCTTAGTATCACCGTATTACACAAAACAGAATAAAATTAAAAATCAAAATCAAAATTACTAAAATAAAGTAATGAAATTAAAACTAAAATTACTAACAGAAATAAAAATAAAAATTCCAAAATTAAAAACGACGCACTAAATTGCCCGAAAACACTGGAAAAAAATCAAAGAATTCCATCGATAGGTTCATACATGACCTCACCATTGGAATATTCAAAGAGTTTCAATAATAGTTTCAAACATGACCTGACAATGTTGGGGGATATCAAAAGGTTTCATCAACAGGTTCAAACATGACCTGACAATACTGAAAAACATACAAAGAAACTCCCATCAACAAGCTCATACATGACCTTACATCATTGGAATATACAAAGCATTTCAACAACAGGTTCAAACATAACCTGACAATACTTGGAAAATTCAAAGCGTTTAAACAACAAGTTCAGATATGACATGACAATACTAGAAAATCAAGGAAAGTTTAATCAATAGGTTCATACATGACCTCAACATTAGGATATCCAAAGAAAGTTTCACCCACAGGTTCAGACATGACCTGACAACACCTGTGAAAAATAAAAGGGAGTTATATCAACAGGTTTATATATGGCCTGACGACACTGGAAAATTCAAAGAAAGTATATCCACAGGTTCATGCATGACCTGACAGTTTTGGAGGTTTCAAAGAGATTTTATTAACAAGTCCAGACGTGACCTGACAACACTAGAAAACCCAAAGAAAACTCCAAGAATAGGTTCATACATGACCTGTCAATAATGGAAAACATACCAAGAAAGTTTCATCAACAGGTTCATACATGACCTGACTCTTCAGAATACATCTGGCAATTGTGGAGATTTCTCACAAGAAATTCATCTTATCAAAGATTTTGGATATTTCTAGCAGGGAATTTATACAAAATAAAGATAAACGAGACTCTTCTTATAAGTAGATCATCCACACAAAAGGCTACGATGATTCTTTACAAAGAAATTAAACAAAACCAACATCATTGGAGTTTTCTAACATGAAAACCTCCAAGCTTCTAGGAATTCCTCAAGATGATGAGTAATACATTAATTTTACGGAACCATCAGGAAATATAGGGTAATTAAACTCTCTGTACGTGCCAACAACAATTGGACTTTGACCATAAGTAGTGGATTACAACCAGCTTTTAACGGATTTTGCCAACAATAATTGGACTTTGACCGTAAGCACTGGATTGCAACCTACTTTTAACGGATTTTTCCAACAAAAATTGGACTTTGACCGTAAGCAATGGATTACAACCAACTTTTAACGAATTTTTCCAACAACAATTGGACTTTGACCGTAAACAATGGATTACAACCAACTTTTAACGGATTTTGCCAACAACAATTGGACTTTGATCGTAAGCATTGGAGTTTTCCAGCAACAACTGGACTTGAAATGATGTTAGCGACAACCAAACTTTAGATACCAATTACGATTGTATTTACAAACGGAGTGACAATGATGTTAACAAAAAATGAGTTCTAGTAACAACTAAGCTTGGAATAATGCCTAGTGACAACTAAATTTTTGAAGACACCAATGAGTCTTGAAATAATGCTAGGGAATGACATATGGGTTCTGGAAGTGCGTCAGAACAAAAAAATGATATGTCTGGGAATTCATCATAGAGTAAAACAAACGAATTCTAGAAATGCATCAGAATTACAAGTGATATTTTGGAAATACATCAGAATACAGACACATCCGGTAATACATCGGGTAAATTCTGGAAATACATCAGAATACAAGAGAGCCATATTCGAGAATACATCAGATAGATGGGGAAACATATGGAAATACATCAGACAAGTTATGGAAATACATCAGAAAATAAAGGAGTAATTCAAAAATTAATCGGATAATCCAAAAAGTAACTGAACCTCATGGACAATTTTTTTATAGGTGCCAATTAAGTTGAACTTGAAAATGACTGCAAAAATTGGATGATGGTTTAAGGGCACCAAATACAAACTGAAATTATAGGTCAAGGGATATAGGATCAACAACAAGACCTGGGTCAATGCAAAATGAGCGCGAAGTACATTCCGACTATGCATGATTTGAATTTTATTTTATGTATGATATATGAATGATCATGATATGCACATGCAGACACTTGAGAGGACTAGGATGTTGTAAAGGCTTTTTATGGAGGTCATGATTCCTTAACACCAATAACTTTACCAAGTGTGTTGTTATAGATGCTTGTCAAAGGAGAATTTCATCGAGCTTGACAGCTACAACTAGCCAAAGGGATCCTTTTAGAGGATTAATGAATTGTGCTAGGATGATTTTCGGGCACTCGTATCAAACTCAAAAGTTGTTGACGTATGGTAGAATTTGTTTGAGCAATTTGAAAACATGAAGAAAGAGGTTTTGCCCCTCTGTGGCTCATCTTGCCCCAGTCTGCTAGATCTTTGGAGATGTTCACCTTGAAAGTGAGTTTTGGAAATAGCTTGCCATGAGATGACCTCGAGATGGCTTGCCCTAAGTGTTTGAAACTTGCAGTGACCTGCCCCTGATTAACCAAATATTGGAATGCTAGACTTCCGATTAACCGTCCTTTGGATAGTTGGACTCATTGAGCTCTGAGGTGGCTTGCCCCCAATCTGAGTCTTGAAGCAAATTACTCTTGACTAAATGACCTTTGGGGTGATTAGCTCGGATTGACTAATACTCAAAGTGATTTGCCCCTGACTAGACTTCTTTCACTTTATCAAGTTCCTCAACTATATATTGTTGGAATTTCTTTGATGCTAGGTTCTGACTTGCAAATAAGATTGCTCATTCAAATATGGTAATTTTAGTGCAATGCTTATGCAAAAATTTGAAATCAAAATTTGTTGATATGAACGGGTGAAATATAGTGAACGGGTCACTGATAAGAACACACTAATGATATAGTCATTCATAGTGTGCAAGGTGATGTGATTAGCAAAGATCTTGTGGAGTCAGGTTAACACAACCTTGTTGTAATATGCTTTCAGAATAAACCCTGCCTCAATTAGGTTTTTTAAGGGTTGTAACATGACCTGATTCACAGTTTTTGAAACAAAGGGATATAAGACTCAAATTTAATTTTAACCCACCCCTTCTTCTTGATGATCTCTAGTTCCTACGTTTAGTTGATTCGACACACGTATTCGAATTCAAATGTGTGATGGTGAAGATGAGCATTCAAGATCTGATTTTCTTGAAATGACAGTCACCTTATCTTGTTTTTGTTGAGGATTTAGTGACCTTATTCAATTGACTTCTTTTACCTCTAATTTTGCCTGAACCACTTCTTTGAAGCCTTTGGTCTATCGGGATGCCCTGATTTTTGCCTAAGTCATTTTTTATGGTGTTTAACTTAGCGGACTTTTCTTTTTGAAAGGTGGAGACCGCCACATTATTAGTGGATGAGGAATAACCACTATATTTTTTTTTACTTTTCAGTTTCTTCGACACTTCAAGATGTGCGCGAAGAGTAACATATGGTTGAAACTCTTTAGAGGATGTGTAGAGATGGACAGATTCTCTTGAAAATTGAATGCACATTCAAATTATCTGAACACAACTACCCTGCTCCTGGATAAGATTAAGGGTTTGTAAATCTGGAAAAAAAACATCAACTTCTAGGATCAAAGTGGTTGAATAGGGATTAACTCCTTATCTCTTTGGTGTTTGGTAATTTGAAACAATGTCTTACACCATCGACAAAGTTTTCTTTGAAATCACAAAAATCAATTATGAGTAATTGGTTTTCATCACCCTCTCTCAAATCTTTGCTAAAACAAGCAGTTTGAAAAAAGAAAATGGATGGGAGAAATATATATATTTTATCTCTTTTTTGTTGATATAAATGAGAAAAAAACAAGAGTGAATATGAATTAATTAATTCAAAATGCATGATCACTTCATTAATATTATCATTAAAAACAACAAAGCTTAAAAGCAAACAATGTTTAACATGCAAATAAAGTACAAATAAAATGCTAGAAATAGGCAAATGATTGTCGGTGTTGAGGATGAGCTCCTTTGTCTTGATTTTCTGACTCTAGGAAGTGTTTCCTGAAGTCTCCAAACTCATGAGGGTAATGGACCATTCACCACATTAGGGCCATCGGAAGTCAGTTGCCCTTTGTTGATCATATGTTGCACTTATTATTGGAAAACATTACACTCTTCAATTGAGTGCCCCACTACTCCATCATGAAACTCACATTGGACATCCGGGTTATACCAAGAAGGGAATGGGAACTTCATGGACTCGGTCTCTCTAGGAATCGACAAGATTTGGACCAGCTGAGACCATAATTGACTATACATCATCAGAATCAGGTAATTATGGAGAATCTCGATTTCCTGTCGGATTAAAGGTCTACGTTGATTCTGACACCGATGTTGAGTCTTTGGATTTCGATCCCGATGATTATAAAGTTGATTCTGATGCGGAATCTGAGTTGGCTGATTTGAAGAACCTTGCGATGGTTGTTGGTACTGAGGACTGGGATACAATGGTTGCTGGAATTGAATAGCCGTTGCATATGGATGCTGATAATAGGGCACTAGAGACGAAGCTTGTGGAGCATGATGAGTTTCTGAGGTTGAATCAGTTTCATACTCCTCTTCCTCTTGGGAATCACTAATGAATTTACTCTCAATAATCTGTATACTTGATACACCTTGGAGTCTTCCACTATTAAGACCAATCTCGATGCAGTTCACCAACTTTCACCAGGTCAGAGAAGCTTGATGATGCACTGCCTACTTTCCTTTCAAAGTATGGGATATGTAGGGTATCCATAAACATGTCCACCAATTCCTTCTCTGAGAGCAGATGTTGAACGCGAGCAGCAAACTCTCACCATCTTTGGACATATTCTTTGAATGACTCATTACTCTTTTGAGATATATCTTTCAATTGAAAGCGAATTAGAGTCGTGTCCAAATTGTATTGGTACTACTTTAAAAAAGCGTTAGCTAGGTCTGACCATGACTGAATATGACTTATTTCTAATTCCATGTACTGACCCAACGATTCCCCACTCAAACTTTCTTGAAAATAGTGAATCATTAGCTTATAATCGAGGGCATATGAGGTTATTTTTCGAAAGAACATCACCAAATGATGCTTTGGACAACTATCCCTTTTGTACTTCTGAAAGTCGGTTACTTTAAATTTCGGGGGTATAACCAGGCCAGACACTAAAGACATGTTTAAAGAATCCAGATCAAAAGCATCATGCCCCTATATATCTTTAAGTCATTCATTCAGTGTGAGGTACTTTTCAGCAATCTCAATAACCTCTGGTCTCTTGGTCTTCCTCGCCGGGATTCCCCCTTGAGAATTTGGATCTAAGAATGCAAGACTATGATACTCAATTGCATCATGAGGTGAGGAATGTCCATCTCGAACAATGGGATGATCTTGTATAGTAGGGTTCTCAATAGGGATCTAAATAGGATGAGGTTGAGCTTGATCGTTCACTTGAGGTGGAATGAAATTTTCAGTGAAAACGATTTGTTGAATGTTGTCCTCTCTATTTGCCAAAGCTACCATAACCTTCATGAGTTGGTTCAACTAGTTTCTCATCACGTCAATATATTTTCTTGACATAGTCTGGTTTTTCCCTCTAGGGCCCATGATCTTTCAAAAGCTACTTCGAGTCCGATACAGGTGTCAGGAAATCAATTGTCGGTTATGGACAAAGGATGGATGGGTTTTTTGGTATTTTGGAAAATGATATGCAATGCATGCTGATGAATGCAAATGCGATGGCATGTGAATGGATGCAATGTTTTTTTGTGTGTTTTGGTATGCAAATAAAATGCAATGCAGGTAGTTAGGATATGGGATAACATGAGTAACTCGGAACACCCTATTTGGTAGGTTTCTTAATAGATAATTATAAGTTGGTTACCCATAAACCCATTCACATGATAATTTCTATATTTTTGGATAAGGTTCTCAAAGTCATGGACCATAATCGTATCAACGTCATGCAACACGATAGCCGCTTTATGACAAGAGTGACTAAAGGTCTCTTCTTAGTTGGGTTTTCATGTTGGGTGCAAAAAGGAGAGACACTTGGATTCCAACATTATGCAACCACCAAAGCAAAATTTGGTTCTAAGAGGGGCTCATAGAGTCAAGGATCCTTCATGAATTAACATCATGCGACAAACTAATTGTCTTATAACGATATCTACAAACAAGTCTACTCTAGGGGAGTCTTCATGCTAGACACACAAGGAGTGGCCCTTGAGGACTAACACTACACAACTTCCAATTCTAAAATTATGTGTTCTCTCTTCTTTTTCCAAAGCTCGGGTGTAGAGCTTTATTCATGATATCAAATCCCAAAACCCACACATGGATATCCATACAAATATAAAAATGCAATAAAGCAGAGATAAAGAGAACATATAACAAATAAGAAAACAAACAAAGCTAACACACATACGAAATCCTAACTAAACTAGGGTTGACTCACTTAGGGATGTTCCTGTACCCAGCAGAGTCGCCATCTGTCGTACCTCGAAAAATGAGAACAAGGCCATCGCAGAGCGGAATCACACGCTCACGGGATGGACTGGATAAAGTCGCCACTGAACTTTATTTATTCCCAAAGAGAAAGGGGAAATATCGATAAAACCCCTAAAAATGGGATAAGATATGGTCATCACAACCAATATCAGGGTTCGGGAGTCGGTTACGCAAGAGGAAGGTATTAGCACCCCTCACATCCATTGTATTCAACGGGAACTCTTTAGTTAGTTTCGAATTGAATATTAGCTTATGTTAGTTTACAATCTTCTACTTATTTGGGATAAAAAAAGAGAGAAGAGAAATGTTTGAATCTTATTAATGAGAAATGACCTAAAAAGATTTTTATTATTAGGGGGCAGAGAGGAACTAAACCTAAATTTTTTATTAACGGGTCTGACAAGATTTTGCAATCCTGCTCCTACATATCTCCGGGTGCAATGGAGAATTCAAGGTTTACGTAGCTCTGGATAGAAAATGTTTGTTTGTTGGTCTATTTTAGGAAAAGCTATCTTGTATTAATCGACGAGAAACATTGTTTTACCCAAAATCAAATGAGGAGTAGACATATACATCACATCGAATGGATTTACAAATCAACATTCGGAAAAACGTCACTTATCTCAACTCAACAATTATGGATGAAGCATTGCTTTGCATCATCTTAAGACAAGTTGTCCTTCATTTATGAAAAAGTTTTGAAGATTAATCGCACGACGACGAGAATATAATTTGATTGGTTGGATTTGTTTTAGGTTAATGACGAATGTTTGATGAGACTGAGACCTAAGCCTCAGGATCAATCACTCGGGGTTCCACCAGAATGCTAGATTCCTGTTAGACGGTGTGGCTAGTGATCGAGAGGGGGGGTGAATAGATCACCTCTTTGAAATTTAACGGATTTGAAATTTTATCAGAGTTTTCAAAGTTGGCGGAAAAATCAGTCCCGAATCGACTTCCGTCTATTCTGAACCGCTACTAGAAAGCCGGACACACAAGTTTAATTGCTGGATTTTAATGAGAATGACAGAAACAATTCACACCAGAATTTTACCTAATTGAATGCACTTATCATTAAAGTCTATTTCCAATGAATAAAATCTAGCTAACCGTTTTATCAAACAGTTGGTGTGTGTGTGATAGATGATAAACAGCAATGGAGTTTGATTAAAAGTTTTCTTGCCACTGCTGTCTTGCAAAAAGAACAATCACCACACACTAACTGAAATTGCGAAAACAGTTTGAAAAACGTAAAGAGGAGTAAGGTAAGAATTCAATACGCAGAGATTTGGTAAGGAAGTTCCCCACGTCGTCCTCGCGTGTGGGTACGTCTCCCTCTCAATTTCAAATGAAATTGAGAACTTTGATTATCAATTTTTACCGAATCCGTTGATACAAGGTTATGATACAAAGACAGAATTCTAAACTCTAAGAACTTCTTCTTGTATGAACCTTCACTTGATCTGAGCACGATCAAGATTTTCCTGCACGAAATTGCAAACAATTCACCGGTTCCACGACCTGCTTGCGAAATCCCCCGATCTCCAAACGCAACGCTGCGGCTGAATATGTTCTGCAAACGTGACTCCCAAACCCTCAAGAACACTCCAGTTCTTGAAGGACAAACCAGTAGGTTTTTCCTAGAAACCCCCTTCAATCTTCAACTCAGCTAGATCCTCGATCGTTCCACTGCAAACCACAGCTAGATCCTTGATCGTACCACTGAACGTTATCTCGATGCTTCTTTAATCCAAAGAACAAGAATGGTTATGTGTAAATGTTCTTGAAGAAAAGTGATTGAGAAGATGAAGAAGATGAAGTCTCTTTCAGGTTTCTAAAAATGCTCTCAAACAATTGCTCCAACACTGTTTTTGATCTTGTGTTCAATTGTTTTTCTCTCAATGAATTCGTGTCTTGCACTGCTGTTATAACCTGTCTTATATATGCTGCAAAACAGTTACTGTTATACCACAAAACAACTTTATGTATTGATACATAAGAGTGTGCATCGATGCGTACTGTAAGATATGTGAAATTTTGGTGAAATTGATTAATCATGTATCGATGCAAAAGTCGTGTGTATCGATGCATGTGATTATTTCACTAGTATGTATCGATGCCTGATGCGTATGTATTGATACACAGGCTGTTTCAATTAGTCATGTATCGATGCAGGGATCGTGTGGATCGATGCATAGAGTCTTTTGCCTTTCATGTATTGATGCATGACTCGTATGCATCGATGCATACTGAACAAAAATGTTTTGTGATTTATCACATGCTGTATGTATCGATGCAGAGGCTTATGTATTGATACATACTGACATAAAATGCATTTTGATTGTTATTTTAAGGGAAGTATCAATGTAGGTTTATATGTACAGTTATGCAACAAATAGAATGGGATGGAAAACATAATAAAACACAAATGTATCATGTAATGCAATGCACAACCAACATTTGGATGATGATCACACAATTTGCTATCATTAAAAATTAATTCAAGGTAAAGAATTCTCTCACAAACTCCCCCTTTTTGATGATGGAAAATTCTTGGCAAGATGTGTGATACTCCCCCTGAGTTTGTGCATATCTGCATTTTCTCCCCCTTTGTCAACATCAAAAAGAGGAAGAAACAAATTTATCAAGGTAGCATAGTGTAGCAGGACATGGCAAAAATTGGATAACAGGCTGTCAATCACAAAGAATGAAGCTTCAAAGTAAAGAATCATTCACAAAGAATGACGAATAAGGGCAATAACAATAGAGATAAACAGAATTAGAAAAGCATTTTAAAGACACAAGCGAGTTTAAGAGTTACATAAGCTAAACCATATATTGTGCAACAAAATAAAATTTGAGCAATATGAAATGAAATGCAGTGAGATGAAAAGATGGTTGGTTAATTTGGATTGTGGCCACCATAGGACTCCTCATCATGTCTGTCAGGATCTCTGTAGCTAGGCGGAGGCGGAGGAGGAGGCATTGTGTCTGGATTTTGGCCCATGAAGGAGTATTGCCTAAATCGGTTCTGAACTTCAATGCTTCTAAAGTTGTCCATAATACCAGGATTTTCACGGCAGTCGTCCATAAAGCCGGACATTTCGTTGTAGAAAACCTGATGCCATTTAACCAAGTCTTGGTGCCAAGCGTGTTGATTCTGATACATCCGTGTATGCTCATCATGCCAGTCCCGATGCTCGTTGTGCCATTCAGATTGTTGAACATGCCAGTACCGTGCTTCTTCATGGCGTTCTTTGTTGACAATTTCCATCTGTTGAAGCATATGAGTGATGTCCGCATTTGGTGTTGAGGCTGAAGTACCACCGGAGAATGGAGGGGCTGTAGGTTCAGGTACATAGTTGGTAGGAGACCACCTTCGTGGCGCCCAATCACCCCAACCAGCATTGGCCTCAGTTTGTGGTGCATCTGTTTCAGCCGCATCCTGCATTTCTTCATCAGGCTGATCTTCAGCAACATGGATGCGTTCCGAGGGCACGTCAAAGTTGTAAATTCTGGTTTTGGATTTTCTTTCGAAGAAATAGAAACATTTGCGGTCTTTGTCCCACCGATATCCCATATGCGATAGAGTGGCAGAGTTAAACTCTTGAGCAGCAGATGGAGATAGTAGAGGAACAATAGGTATTGCAACTTTCCAAAACTTAAGAATTTTCATTATTTGAGAGGCATAACCTAGAGCCACATTCTTGGAGCTGTTTCGCACGAAAAATAGACGTTTCACAATGTAATTAGCCCAATTTAAGAGCACCTTATTTTGCAAAATGTAGAGAAGATGTATGCAGGGCCTGTCCAACCGCGAATGTCCACTGTTTGTTGGACGCAGAATATGTGTAATAATCCAGTGAAGAATGCGCGGAGTTTGCTTGATCATTCCAGACGTGACGTGTTCATCATCACTCAACGGTCTGTCTATCTTTAGTATAGATGGAGTAAAGTCCTTCATGTCAAATTCAGGATCAAAATGCAGGTCATGCCAGCACTTGAAAGCCATCGACGGAGGCGGCATTTGAAATACTGTTTCCCAATCAGAGGCTTCAAAGGTATATGTTCTGACTCCGATAGAACACCGGAACATATAGCCTCTACCAGTTTGTAAGCCAACATAAAAGACCCGAATGAAATCCTCATGATAATCATCCTTTGTGGACAGAAACGACCCAAGTCTTTGTGCATGTAAGAGTTCAACCACTTCATTTAGGTGTAGGTGAATAGCATCTGTTTTATCAAAGACGTGAGGTTTCATGACTAACCTTGTCTTGAAGGATTCCTCAAATTCAGCAGCGACAGCAGGATGAAGTAGCTCTAAGGCATTTGAAGGAACGTCTGGTGGTTGCTGAGATGTACCGGCTGTTTCCTTTCCCTTTCCTTTTCCTTTGGCTCTGACTGGAATAGTGCGTGGAGGCATGGTGATGTGAGATTTAGGGTTTTAGAGAGAGAGTGAAGATGAGGAGGATTAGGGTTAGCCACTGGTTTTGGGGTTTTTGTGGGCAGATGATATGAAGTCTTGAGATAGGAAGTGATATGATTGGCTGATGTGTCGATGCATGAGAGAGAAAGAAATGCATTTAATTCAGATAGCATCAGTATGTATCGATGCAGATGGTCATGCGTCGATGCCAAACATTCACAATTGGCATGTGTATCGATACATGCGATGGATGCATCGATGCATCCTGAAGCAGTTTTTAAAAAATTTGAATTTCAGAATGTATGGGTCGATGCATGCTTCGTTTGTGTCGATGCATACTGATGCTGAACTGGCTTTTAATGAATTTTAATGCAGTATGAATATGCATTATGCACTATGTCATGATGATTTTGCTCAACAGAGATTCAGAAGTCAGATTGTTAATGTGCACACAATATAGACAAGGAGTATATGCAATCAAATTTTATATCAACTAGAGTAAGAACATTTGTTCTAACATACACAATCACTTAGCAATAAGAAAATTGTAGAAAGGATTGATATTACCTCTGTTGGAGAACTCTTGTGATGGATAATTGACATCTAAAACAGCTCTTATCAAGCATGGTGAGGCATAATATAATTAAGAGGTAACATGCTTATGACATCAATTGAGAAAGATCTAAGATTCCCAATTCGCGACGAATGTTGAAGAAAGGTTCCGTTGCCAACGGTTTAGTGAAAATATCAGCAAGCTGATTTTTGGAATCAACGTGCTCAAAGACAACGTCTTCTTTTTCAACATGATCACGAAGGAAATGATGTCTAATCTCTATGTGTTTAGTGCGTGAGTGTAAAACAGGGTTTTTAGTAAGGTTTATGGCACTAGTGTTGTCACATTTGATAGGAATACGTTTGAGTTGAATGTTGAAGTCTTGTAGTTGCTGTTTCAGCCATAAAATCTGAGCGCAACAACTACCGGCTGCAACGTATTCTGCCTCTGCAGTTGACAAAGCCACAGAAACTTGCTTTTTGCTATGCCAACTGACCAAGGAGTTTGAAAACAGGTGACATGTACCACTTGTGCTTTTCCTATCTGATTTGCAGCCAGCAAAATCAGAATCGGAGTACCCTACTAAGCTACAATCACTTCCTTTGGAATACCAAAGCCCATATTTAGGTGTTCCATGAAGATATCTAAATATGCGCTTCACCGCTTTTAGGTGCGATTCCTTAGGATTTGATTGATAGCGTGCACACATACAAACACTAAACATGATGTCAGGTCTAGAAGCAGAAAGATACAAGAGAGATCCAATCATACCTCTGAACCTTTTGACATCTACACACTTACCGTGCTCATCCTTATCTAGATTTCCGTTGGTAGGCATTGGGGTGTCAATCGATTTTGAGTCAGTCATTCCAAAGCGCTTGAGTAGTTCTCTGCAGTATTTTGTTTGACATACTGCTGTACCCTCATCAAGTTGCTTTATTTGCAGTCCTAGGAAGTAGTTCAGCTCCCCCATTAGACTCATCTCAAATTCACCCTGCATAACCTTAGAAAATTCTTCGACCAAGTGTATGTTAGTTGAACCAAATATGATATCGTCGACATAAACTTGAACTAAAAGAATGTGCTTCCCTTTGTGTTTAATAAAGAGAGTATTGTCCACTTTACCTCTTGAATATCCATGATCAATTAGGAATTTGCTAAGCCTTTCATACCAAACCCGAGGGGCTTGTTTAAGACCATACAAAGCTCGTTTTAATTTGTAAACATGATCTGGATTTTCAGCATTTTCAAAACCGGGAGGTTGTGAAACATATACTTCTTCATTTATGACACCATTAAGAAAGGCACTCTTTACGTCCATTTGGTAAAGCTTAAAATCCTTAGAACACGCATAGGCAAGCAAAAGACGTATAGCTTCAAGGCGAGCAACTGGAGCATAAGTTTCCTCATAGTCTATGCCCTCCTCTTGGTTATACCCTTGTGCTACTAAACGTGCCTTGTTCCTAGTAATCACTCTGTTTTCATCAAGCTTGTTCCTAAAGACCCACTTAGTGCCTATGATATGATGATCTCGCGGACGAGGGACAAGTTCCCACACGTCATTTCTTTTAAATTGATTAAGCTCTTCTTGCATGGCCATTAGACAAAATTCATCAATCAAGGCCTCTTTGGCATTCTTAGGTTCTACTTGTGAAACAAATGCGAAGTGAGAACAAAAATTACTTATCTTAGAACGAGTCATTACTCCCTTTGAAATGTCTCCCAAGATGTTGTCAATGGGATGGTCTTTTGAGGATCTCCAAGCTGTTGGAAGATCATTCACTTCAGCTGTCTTTTCTTCCTCAATTTCTTCATGACTAGTATCTTCCTCCTTCTCATGGACAGCTGTTTTGGACTGATCAGTTTCCTCAACAGCTTCCTTGAGTATGTCTTCTGTAGATACACCTGCGTCATCAAAAGAAATACCTTTTCCGACATTTTTCGGATAAGACTCATCAAAAGAAACATGAACAGATTCTTCAACAGTAAGTAAACGCTTATTATACACTCTATATGCTTTACTTGATAGTGAGTAACCAAGAAAGATACCTTCATCCGCTTTTGCATCAAACTTCCCAATGTTTTCCTTACCGTTATTCAAAACAAAACATTTACAACCGAATACGTGAAGATGTGACAAGTTTGGTTTTCTTCCTTTCAAAAGTTCATAAGGAGTTTTGTTTAAAATAGGGCGAATTGAGATTCTGTTTAGAACATAACAGGCTGTGCTGACAGCATCAGCCCAAAAGTATTTTGGTAATCCACCCTCATTGAGCATTGTTCTTGCCAACTCCTCTAAAACACGATTTTTACGCTCCACAATGCCATTTTGTTGTGGAGTGCGAGGGGCTGAAAAGTTATGCTCAATACCATGCTTGTCACAAAACTTCTCAAAGTGATAATTTTGAAACTCACCACCATGATCGCTACGAATTGTAACTATTTTGGAATTCATTTTGTTTTGGGACAGATTTGCAAAATTTTTAAAAGCAGAAAAAGTTTCATCTTTGCTATGAAGGAATATAGTCCAAGTGAATCTAGAGTAGTCATCAACTATTACAAAGCCATAGTAATTTCCACCTAGGCTCTTTGTCCTAGAAGGTCCAAAGAGGTCCATATGGAGAAGCTCAAGGGGTCGTGAAGTTGAAATTACATTTTTAGATTTAAAAGACACCCTTGTTTGCTTTCCCATTTGGCACGCGTCACATAGGTGGTCTTTTGAAAATTTTATTTTTGGTAGACCGACTACTAGATCCTTAGATACAACCTTATTTAGCAAATCGAAGTTAACATGCGCTAAACGTCTATGCCAAAGCCAAGAATCATCATTCAAGGTGACTAGACATTTAGTATTTGTTAAAGGTACATCAAACAAGTCAAGCATATAGATATTGTTTACTCTTACACCCTTAAACACAATGTTTTGTTCAACATGTTCAATTATGCAGCAAGTTTTTGTAAACGACACTTTATAGCCCATGTCGCATAGTTGACTTATGCTTAACAAATTGTGTTTAAGTCCCTCAACTAAATGGACATTTGAAATAGTAGTGGTGGAGGGATTACCTACACTACCTTTGCCGAGTATAGCTCCTTTGTTGTTGTCTCCATAAGTGACATATCCCTTCTTCTTTGCCTTGAAGTCTATAAAGAGCGATATGTCACCGGTCATGTGCCTCGAGCAGCCGCTGTCAAGAAACCACCTTCTATCTGCGGAGGCAAGGCACTCATCCTACAACATCAAAAGAGAGAAGTTGGTACCCAATTTTCATTGGGTCCAAGTGGGTAAGTGCTAACATGGTTGCCTTTTGGCTTCCATTGATAAATGCCTTTAGGGACAAGAAATCTCCTAAATTTGCATTTCTCAATGGTATGGCCAGCATGGCAACAATAATGACATAAACCATGATGATGTGTTTGTTGTTTCTTGTTCATTGAATCCTTTAGAATAAAAGAGTATTTTGCATATGGAGGATTCAATGACTTCTTAAACAACTTGGGGTCAACGGCATAAGTAACTTTAGGTTGTAGCGCTTTCTCTAATTTGACTTTAAGAGTGTTTACCTCTTTTTGCCAAATATAACAAGCGTCACAATACCTAACTCTACTACATCCGTTAATGTCAATAATTTTTGAATTTTCTGCAATACTAGCTTTCAACGCTTCTAACTCAATCTCAGCTTTGTTTACTTTACCTTCCAAAAATGAAAAAATATGTTTGTCAGAAGATAGTCTTTTAAAAGCATCTACAGCTTCGTTATGCAGTTTTTCAAAAGCTATTTTCAGTTCCAAAAAAGACATAGAAGAGAAATTATTGTAGTAGGCTTGTTTTACCTTTTTGTCATTGTTTTTCTTCTTGTGGTAGGACTGATTTTTTGTGTGAGCCATAAGGCACAGATTTGCTGCTTCATCATCATCACTTGAGCTTTGTGTGCTTGATGAATCGCTATCACTTTCCCATGCAATGTACGCTCTTCTTTGTTTGCTGTACCCTTTTGGTGAATCCTTTCTTTGATCCTTATACTTTATAGGGCAATCCATTTTATAATGTCCAGATTTACCACAATTAAAACAGGATCCTCTTCCTCTACTCTTCTTGTTCTCTTCTTGTTTCGAGTTTGTAGATTGTTTTCGAAACTTCATGAGATTTTTGTCGGAATGCTTGACTCCATTCTTTCGAATGAATCTATTGTATCTCCTTACAAACAGTCCCATTTCCTCATCATCCGAGTCTTTGTCACTACTTGAATCATTGTCACTTTGCTCTTTTCGTGAGGACTTAGAGCTAGAGGCCACAAGAGCTATTGGCTTCTTCTCTCCCTCTTTGTCTCTTTTCTTCTCCTTTTCCTTCTTACTTTTGTTCTCATATTTTTCAAGACTTTCCAATGCTTGCTGATGTTCTTCCAGCTTTCCAAACAAAGTTGTAATCGTAAGTCTTGTTAGATCGTTGGCTTCCTTGATTGCTGTTACTTTAGGTTGCCACTCCCTGCTAAGACACCTGAGAATTTTATTAGTAGCAATTTCATTGGAAATAGGTTTTCCAAGAGCATTCAATCGGTTAGTTAGATGAGTGAATCTCTTTTGCATGTCGGAGATGGATTCTCCTTGTTTCATGCGAAAGAGCTCAAACTCTTGATTGAGTGTGTTAATGCGGGACTGTTTTACTTCAGTAGTACCCTCATGGGCAACTTCTAAAGCGTCCCACATTTCTTTAGCTGTCGTGCAATGGGATACTCGATAATACTCATCAACACCAAGTGCTGAAATTAACATGTTTCGAGCTCTCCAATCACACGACCACTTTTTCTCATCTTTCTCATTCCAATCATCTTCTGGTTTAGGTACTATGGCGCCAGCTGCATTAGTCATAGTAATTTGAAACGGACCGTTTTCAATGGCAGCCCATACTAGCCTATCCACAGAATTTATATGAACTCGCATGCAGTCTTTCCAGTAGCCGTAATTTTCACCGTTGAAAATAGGCGCTCTATTATACGCCCCCTTTGGTTCATAATCCATACTGTTACAGGCAGCCACAGAGCACCAGCGAACCAGCGCTCTGATACCACTTGTTAGACGGTGTGGCTAGTGATCGAGAGGGGGGGGGGTGAATAGATCACCTCTTTGAAATTTAACGGATTTGAAATTTTATCAGAGTTTTCAAAGTTGGCGGAAAAATCAGTCCCGAATCGACTTCCGTCTATTCTGAACCGCTACTAGAAAGCCGGACACACAAGTTTAATTGCTGGATTTTAATGAGAATGACAGAAACAATTCACACCAGAATTTTACCTAATTGAATGCACTTATCATTAAAGTCTATTTCCAATGAATAAAATCTAGCTAACCGTTTTATCAAACAGTTGGTGTGTGTGTGATAGATGATAAACAGCAATGGAGTTTGATTAAAAGTTTTCTTGCCACTGCTGTCTTACAAAAAGAACAATCACCACACACTAACTAAAATTGCGAAAACAGTTTGAAAAACGTAAAGAGGAGTAAGGTAAGAATTCAATACGCAGAGATTTGGTAAGGAAGTTCCCCACGTCGTCCTCGCGTGTGGGTACGTCTCCCTCTCAATTTCAAATGAAATTGAGAACTTTGATTATCAATTTTTGCCGAATCCGTTGATACAAGGTTATGATACAAAGACAGAATTCTAAACTCTAAGAACTTCTTCTTGTATGAACCTTCACTTGATCTGAGCACGATCAAGATTTTCCTGCACGAAATTGCAAACAATTCACCGGTTCCACGACCTGCTTGCGAAATCCCCCGATCTCCAAACGCAACGCTGCGGCTGAATTTGTTCTGCAAACGTGACTCCCAAACCCTCAAGAACACTCCAGTTCTTGAAGGACAAACCAGTAGGTTTTTCCTAGAAACCCCCTTCAATCTTCAACTCAGCTAGATCCTCGATCGTTCCACTGCAAACCACAGCTAGATCCTTGATCGTACCACTGAACGTTATCTCGATGCTTCTTTAATCCAAAGAACAAGAATGGTTATGTGTAAATGTTCTTGAAGAAAAGTGATTGAGAAGATGAAGAAGATGAAGTCTCTTTCAGGTTTCTAAAAATGCTCTCAAACAATTGCTCCAACACTGTTTTTGATCTTGTGTTCAATTGTTTTTCTCTCAATGAATTCGTGTCTTGCACTGCTGTTATAACCTGTCTTATATATGCTGCAAAATAGTTACTGTTATACCACAAAACAGCTTTATGTATTGATACATAAGAGTGTGCATCGATGCGTACTGTAAGATATGTGAAATTTTGGTGAAATTGATTAATCATGTATCGATGCAAAAGTCGTGTGTATCGATGCATGTGATTATTTCACTAGTATGTATCGATGCCTGATGCGTATGTATTGATACACAGACTGTTTCAATTAGTCATGTATCGATGCAGGGATCGTGTGGATCGATGCATAGAGTCTTTTGCCTTTCATGTATTGATGCATGACTCGTATGCATCGATGCATACTGAACAAAAATGTTTTGTGATTTATCACATGCTGTATGTATCGATGCAGAGGCTTATGTATTGATACATACTGACATAAAATGCATTTTGATTGTTATTTTAAGGGAAGTATCAATGTAGGTTTATATGTACAGTTATGCAACAAATAGAATGGGATGGAAAACATAATAAAACACAAATGTATCATGTAATGCAATGCACAACCAACATTTGGATGATGATCACACAATTTGCTATCATTAAAAATTAATTCAAGGTAAAGAATTCTCTCACAATTCCAACGATCTTTTTTCATTCGAATTAATTGAAAAAATTGTTTGATGGATAACAAACGCTTGATAAAAATCAATTGTTCAAAGAGTTACGCCAGAATGCTTGATCCCAACGGCTCTTATTTTGTCCAATTTAATTATAGTGTTTTAATAAACGAAAGAAAAGAATGAACGGTTAACCCAAAATGCGTGGCTCGAGACCGATCATTCGAGGGTTCTATTGGAATGCTAGATTCCAACAGTCGTCTTCTTTCGTGTTTATTTAGAAAAAGAGTTAACCTTGTGTTTGATTTTAAGAAAAATAATTCGATGTTTGATCGAGGTTTGATTCATAGATTATTTGAGAAATGGTTTTGAAAATAATTTGAAGTTGGTGAAATTTTGAAGACTGACTTGATGTTGATCAAGTGCTCACTGTAAGAAGGCCCAAGAGTAAGCCATGAGACTAGAGTAAAATAAATTCATAAGCAATCGAATTTAGCTCTAAGTTAACTTAAAGTGAACTCATGCATGAATCATTCTATAAAAAGCCGAACACAAAATCTATGCGTTCGAATGATATCCGAAAGTCAAATTGAATTTTGACTCCGAAATCATAATGCAGTGTAAATTTTTTTATTTTTTTTAAAAGATAAATTAAACCTTGGGTCCCAACCCTTGGGTGATCGTGGACTACGCCACATTTTCTTTTTTCGCCTACTTTTATTAAGAAAAGAAAAGAGAAATGAAGCGATGTTGCACAACTTTATGCTCTAACAACTTAATGACCAAAAGATGTTTGTGTCATTAATCACTTTTTTATGAAGATATTCTTAAATAAAATGACTTTTATTTATTTATAAATAAATAAAATAAAAAGAGTTCTAATTTAAAAAAATATTAATAATAATTATAACCAATTAATATGTAATTAATTATTTGAACTAACTACAATTAATAAAATTATTGGCAACTATAAAATAGCTAAAATAGTAATGTAATCTTTACTGTAAAACGAAAAGATTTATTGATTTTAAAAGTGATTTACTTTTGTAAATATTTTAATGACACCTAAATCTAATGATATAAATCTGGGAATGAAAAGTTTACGTTACAACAAACAACCCCAAGAAAAAAAGACCAGAGTTAAAACAATCCTATTAAAAGAAAAACACACACCTTATCATTCATACCTCTCTTTCTATCTAAAATACACAAAGAATAACATCATAAAAAAATAGAATCAAAGCGAGAATTGAACGAAAGCCTGGAAGAGAAAGAGGGATACCAAACCGAGGGAAAACCAACCTCGAACTGTGGGACTGAGCAAAGGATCTGCATGTGAGATTCTTACTCCCGATAGCCAGAAAGTGAAGACAGAAGATGATTTTGTGATGTGGTGTTCGTGAGTTTGTCGTCGTCGGCTCCAAAATATTATTTTCTTTTCTTTGAATTTGTTTTACATTATGGATTTATTATGGTGTTGTTGTGTTGCTTTGTTATGATGTGGTAGTTTGAGACTTGGTTGTGTTTTAACGGAGGTAGCATTAGGGGTGGCAATTTGATCCATTAACACAAAATCCATCCAATCCATCCATCAAAAAATCCATCCAATCCATCCACTAAATAAAAATTAAGTTAATGGATTGATCCAATCCATCCATTTATAAACATGGATTGATCCAATCCATCCAACACATTTTAATGATCCAATGGATTTTTTTATTTAATTTTAAAAAAATAAATTTTTTCAAATATTAAAAAAAAAATCATTTTTTTTTGAAAAAAAAATAATTTTTTTTTGAAAAAAAAATAACTTTTTTTTGAAAAAAAAATATTTTTTTTTTGAAAAAAAAATAATTTTTTTTTGAAAAAAAAATAACTTTTTTTGAAAAAAAATATTTTTTTTTTTGAAAATACAAAAAATATTAAATTTTTTTATCTAATGTTAAAAAAATAAAAAATATATTTTTTTATGGTCAAATAATTTTTTGTCTAATGTTAAAAAAATAAATTTTTTCAAATATCAAATTTTTTTTTGAAAAATAAAAAATATTTTTTATTTTGATTTTTTTTTTTTAAATACCAAAATTTGATTTTATTTTTGATGTTTTTTTACGAATATAAAAAAAAAATCGAAAATAAAAAAAATATTTTATTTTATTTTTTTGAAAAAAAATAATTTTTCTCAAAAAAAAAATACTGATATTGTTTTATTAAAAAAACGTAAAAAACTTTTTTTAAAAAAATAAATTTCAAAGAAAAATTTTAAAGGAAAATAAAATGGATGGATGGATATCCATCCACTAAAAATATGATAATGGATGGATTGGATGGATTTTTATTCTTAATGGATGGATTGGATTGGATATTTTTTAAAAACTTTTAGTGGATTGTTAATGGATAATGGATTGTTTTGATCCATCCATTAACGATCCAATCCATATCCATCCAATCCATCCATTTTGCCACCCCTAGGTAGCATGTTATGATGATTTATAGAGTTTTGGTTTGTGAGAGGTTATGTTTTGCATATTTCATGGTTTGTTGTGATATGGAGAACATGGTTTTAAATTTTGGTCCGCAACCGCAATATTGCGGATGCGATTGCCTCCGAAACCGTATCAGACCACAATTGCGGTGTGATTTTAAAATTACACATTCAGCAATATTATAAACCATATCAAATCGTTTCAATCATGATTCTTCAATTATTTTAATCAAAAAAACAAAATATTAGAATCCTAAAACTCAATTAACTTCATATGTAATTAAAAAACTTAACATTAAGTTGTTTTTCAAAATTGTATTTCAAACATCTACCTATAAAAATTCACATCGCAACGGCCGCAATGCGCATCGTAACAAGTACAATGACCACAACCGCAACACCCGCAACCGTATTCGCAACCGCATTTTAAAACCATGATGGAGAATAGGAAGAAAGTGAGTGAAATGTGAGGTTAAAGGGTGTAGCAGTAGACACTGCATTTTTCTATGATGAAGATGGAGTATGAAGTGACTAAAAATGGAAGAAGAAAAAGCAAAAAAGACAAGGTTAAGGCTTGAATAAAAATATTGAACTAGGGTTGATATATTATTTATTTTCAAATAAAACTCTCTACTATTTCATGTAAAGAAAGATTTGAAATCTGGATGAACAGTAAAAGGAGAGAATGTCTTGTGGTGATAATATGGAGGAGTTTGGTTTTCGGACCCGTTTGACTGCAACCATGAGGAAAATATATTTTTCTCTCCAACTCAAGTGCGGCGCCGCGTGAATGTATGTTTATGGTCTAGGTTTTCTCTTGTTGTCAATCATTTGGGTAAATGGGTGCATATATAGTGGATTTTTAGGGTTACAAATTTAATAAATATCAAGAATACCCTTGTATAGTATTTTGTGAATTAAAAAGAACTTAGAAATAAAAATAAAAATAAAACTCAAACAAAATTGAATAGTTAAAATAAAATTGAAACAAAAATTTAGATAATTCTATTTAATCTTTTCGAACCTATTGACGAAAAAAATAAAAATAAACGGAATCAATGAATAAAAGTTGGGCACAAAAATACTCAAAAAATTAAACGGAATGCATCAAAATGATCAGTGCGAAATAAACCTCTTGGAAACATACAAGTTTTGTTCAAATATTGAAATAAAAAATGACCGGTTAAAAGACTCAGACTATTCAAATTTCGACTAAAAAAGTAGCTGAAAAAATAAAATGAGCACGCTAGGCTCGATTTAGAAATTTCTCGCCCGCTAATTTCACGAACATTTGAGAATCAGTTTAACCAATCTGTCTCAAAAACCAAAAATTTGTTTTGGTCGATATTTTAGGCATTATGCGGTATGGAATGCATGCTATGATATGCAAAGATGTAACAACTATGATGAATGCATCAAATAGGTGTTTCAGGGTCAAAATCGAGTTGTGACACAATTGTTTCCATCGAGACTTATATCGCAAAACTTTAAGTCCTACATGAAACTATTTTTGGACCAGCTTTGTACCATTGAGCTTCTTAGGTCATTCTTTCATCATATTTACTTGTAACATTTAGGATTTTCTTTATGGTATTTCATTGCTTAAAACATCTTGAAGACAACTTTTTCATCGTTAAACTTCAATATCAGTTCTCCTAGTGCTACATCAATGAGAGCTTTAACTGTGTCTAGGAATGGTCTTTCTAATAGTAATCGTGTCTCAGAATCTTCAGGGATGTCCAATATCACAAAATTAGTTGGGAACAATAAACCATCAACCCTAACAAGAACATCTTCAAGAAACACATAAGGATATGTGATAGAACGATCAACTAGCATCAAGGTCATCTGTGTTGGCTTTGGTTCACCATAATTCAATTTCCCCATCATAGATAGACACATCAGGTTGATACTAGCTCCTAAATCACATATCTCAATAGTTAGTGAACCAATGGAAAAATTAATATTAAACTTACATGTATCATTGAGTTTGGGTGGAAGATTCCCTTGAAAAATTGCACCACACACTCTTCGGACAAAGCGATGTTTTCCTCATGTTTTAACTTACGCTTTCTCGATAAGAGCTCTTTCATGAATCTTGCGTTGACAAGTGTTTGTTCAAGAGCTTCATAAAATGGAATATTTGTGTGTATTTTTTCAACATCTCCATGAACTTTTTAAATTGACCCACTTCCTTTTACTTTCATAGTTTGCTTCAAAAAAGATTTGTTTCTCTATTCTCCTGAAGGGTTTCTTTGAATGGACCGTTTGCATGTTCTCCTCCACAAAAACCACAACAAAATGTCTTAATTTAGCTAGCATTTGCTTGAACTAGTTATGTTGCAGCTATTTGGAAGTACTTCGATTTGAGCTGCTTGTGTTGTGTTCGAATCAAATGCATGAATACCTTTTTGTTTCATCGCTCTTTCATTCGTGCGATACTCATTCTGGCACATATTATCAATTAATCTCTTCAACTTTTTATCTGTATTTTCTCTCAATGGACCTCCAGCTGAGGCATCAAGAAGCATTTTCGTTTGTGTTCTCAAACCGTTGATGAAATGTGTCATTTGTTCTATAACACTCATATTATGATTTCGAAACTCACTAAGTAACAACTTAAATATTTCCAATGCATCATATAATAACTCAGACTCTTCCCGCGCAAAGTTGGAAATTACAACTTTTCACTCCACAAACTAAGCATTTGAATAATACCTCTCTATAAACTTTTCTTCTAGCTCTTTATAGGTCTGAATAGTACCATTTGTAATGCATCCAACCAATCCTTTATGTGAACTATCAAGGAAAAACCAAACAAACATGATTTTACTTGATCTTCGGTGATATCACCACTTGGCTTGCACAATGAGCTTGTATTGTAAAATTAAGCGAGATGCTCCAAAGAATCTCTTATTTCTTTCCCTTCGAATGAGTTATCCTTCAAAACTGATAGTACATAATTATTAATATCAAAAGTTAGAGGATTTTCCGGTTGAAATCCTAGCGTATGGGAACAACCATTTCAACTTTTTCTTCTTTTACTTATTCAATAACTTGTATTGCTTCTCATTTTTCTCTATGAATTACGCGTGTTGTTCTCTCGATTTCTAAGTCAATTAATATCTGCGTCGAATCCGAACCATGCTTAAACAATAAAACAATACCTTAGTACCACTATATCACACAAAACAGAATAAAATTAAAAATCAAAATCAAAATGACTTAAATAAACTAATGAAATTAAAACTAAAATTAATAACAAAAATAAAAATAAAAATTGAAAAATTAAAAGCGTCGCACTAAATTGCCTTGTAGAAATTATCAATCCCCAACAACGGCGTTAACAACTTTATGGACAATTCTAACAAGTATACTAGTATCGTCGAAGTAATAAATAAAATTTGTCTCCACTGGGAGTGCAAATTTTAACAAGGGAACTATGCGAGAGTTAATGTAAATAACAAAAGGAGGGGTTTTCAGAGTTGTTACGGTACAAAAATATGATAAGAAAATCACGGGATAAGATTTAAATGTTTAGAAGCAATTAAGCCTCTTTTTTGGTTCCTCTACTTGTACTTGTTGATAATTTGTGTATTAATTAACTTTCTAAGATGTTAGAGTCATGCGGATAATTAACAATTCCTAGGTTTACAACTCACTAATCTACACAATAGTACCCTAATTCCTTAGGTCAATTCAGAGTTAAATTAGGCATTCTATGTTCATTAATTCAAAAGCCACAACTTATAGTTAAATATTCCTAGTTAATTACTAAGTTGAATAATTGCCTTAGATCCGATCGGTAGACTAACGATTAGAAATCCATACTCATCTAATATTAAGTCATGCATTCGTCAACACACAAATGGAATTAAGATTAAGAATGATTAATTGACTTTTTTATAAAATTCGGAACCCTCAAAAAGTGAAAAAAGACCTATTTATAAAAAATTCTACGTGGCAGAGCGGTGCAGCATCGCACCACGACGTGACATCATCGCGCCCACGATGTCAGCATTGCGCGCATGTGAATTTCATGGGCTACAAGTTGATTTTTCTTCTCTTCTTATTTATTCTAAGTCCCATTTTTTTCCACTCTTAGTAGTTTTTGCTCCATTCTTCACCCCACAAATTGAATTTTTCTCATTATTTCAATGTTTTCATCTCAATTTTCTAGTAAAAATCACATAATGATGACTGTCACCAATGACCAACTTAGTTTGTCAACGAGATTTAAGATAGACCTTAAGGCCATTTCTAGATGGAAAGTTTGAAACTGTCCAAATTGATGATATCACATGACAATCGATCCATATAGGTATTGATCTTTTCACCACAGCGAAGAAGGAACATATTGAGTATCTCAGAGCCAATGCATACCTTTTCGCAATAACTAATAGTAAAATGTCGGGTATAGACCCTAGTGTAGTATGTAATCAGTTGAATCTCGATCATTCTACATGATACGTGGCTCCATAAAGAATGTGTAAGTCCCCATAAGAAGGCTGAAACAACAATAAAGACACTTCATGGTTTGCTTGTTCTAACTTTATCTTTGAAGTGAGATACATTGAATGACTCTCTAATATTGTACTTGTAAAAAAAGTGCCTCAGGAAAGTGGGTAAAGTGTGTTGATTACACTGACCTTAACCGAGCATGCCCCAAATATTTGTATCGACTTTTAAACATAAACAAACTGGTAGATAGCGATGTGAATAACTTGTCAGACATACTTTTTCCTAGACTAACTAGACTATCCACCTCCTACAAAGACTCCAACAATTATACTCAATGTATAGTATGTTCGATTGGGCTCGTGACCCTCCCCAATACTTCATCTCCTTTGTATCTCGGGTGTTTTTTAGCAAGACTCTTTCCATGGCGGGCTTCCTCTTTCTTAACTTTGGGAGTTTTCATGTATATATCTTTGCATGCGACTTCCTTGAATTAGCTTTCCACTCTTCCACTTTAGATGGTGGCAATCATTGGTATGATGGTACATTATCTTGTGATACTTGCACCATTTATGAGGATCGCTCCCCATGGAATTAGGGATGTCAACAGGGCAGAGAATGTGCGGAGGATGTTTTCCCACTCCCCGCTCCATCCCCCAATGTTTTCCCCATCCCCATCCCCGTTCCCCACCACGGGGGAATATTATTCCCCATCCCCGCAGATCCCCACAGAGACCGAGTCTTAAAAAAATTCTATATTTTGTGATCAAAACTATGACACTAGTATTTCACTGTTTATTCCTTTTTAAAAAAGATATATTTTGCATCTTTCATTTAAAACAAATAGATCTTGTATCAATAACAAAAAAAATGCAAAAACACTTGCAGTTACGAAAACCTAACTGTTGACTTACCAATTAAATGAAAAATAGGTTACTAATTGAAGTATAGTAAAGTCGAAGAGTAATTACCATAAACACAATGAACAACTGAGAGTGGTTATTGTCATGATAATGAGAACAAAGGAAATAAGGAATGAAGGAGGCAAAGAGAATTGAGAAAAAAAAGAATAGGAGACGGTGTATACACTGTATCTAATGGATACTCTTTTATAGGGTTGGGTACTTGGGTAGTGAAACAATATATTATATAATAAAATAAAAAATAAAATATTCCACTGATAACTCTTCATTTTTTAATATACTAATTATTATTTTAATGAAAAAGTATGCAAAATTATATAATTATATATTATAGAATATATTATATATAAAATTTAAATAATATGGTGGGGTCGGGGAATCCGCGGGGCGGATGGTACTTTCCAATCCCTGCCACGAAGTGTCATCAGGGTAACTTTTCCATCCATCTTCGTCCCCACGGGGAAAAAAAATCACCGACTTCGGAGCTCCATACAGATAATCCCCACAGGGATCCCCATTAACATATTCAAATTGACATCCATACATGGAATCTCCTCTGGGGGCAATAGGCTCAGTATCACTACTAAAAAAAAATAGATTTCATAACGAACTTTTACCTCTACCAAAGTATCCACAGTGGTAAAATCTATTTAATTAGGTACATTTATTTATTCTTAACTTTCAATACACATTTCACTTTGGTTAAATATAACAACCGTGTTAAAATGTGGTGCTTCTTCTTTTTTAAATTAAAATTAAAAAACATTTCATCACTGTCAGGTTTTCAAACTGTGGGAAAATGTCCCTTAATCACACACTTTGAATCCTAGCACACATAAATTAGTTTTTCATTCATTTTAAGTAACTTTTGTGTTGTAATATCTACATTCATTTTTACTATCTTGATAGTTTTGGCATTGAAGATCAATGTCAAGGTTCAAGCATATCGTTTACTTAATAAAGTGAAACTTGACATTAATCTCAAACCAAGTTTTTCAATATACTGTTTTAGCATCTTGAAAGCCTAAACCTTCATAGTCAGTGATACAAGAACACAATAAGAAATTGTATTTTCTAGTTTTCGAATATGTAGAAATTATGTATCGGAAAAAGGTGAATGAACATGTAGCTTTCGTGAATGGAAGATGATGTTTGGAGTCATAATGAGTTAGGTGTAGGGAAAAGGTGAATGAACATGTAGAGATTTTATAGAGAAACCTGTATAACTTTTCCCCATTGTTGGAAAAATAAACTTTGGTTAAAATGTATAAAATATCCCCATGTTTGAGAATAGTAACCATGGTGAAAAGTGTTCATATTAAATTAAAACATACCAAGCATTAGTTAATTTTCCTTAAGAATAGAACAATGCCATAGCAAAAAACCTTCAAAGCGGAACAAAACTCTACCGAAAACCCATCATATCTTCTCCAACTCTTATGAATCCCCATTTCTTCACTAACCTTCATTATATCTTTTTCGCATTTCTGATACGTGAAACACTTCACCACTATTCATGTTACAATGATGATGATCGTGCTTTTGTTTTTGTTGAGACCCTAAATCCGAGAGTTTTGATTTTGTTATTGTTGTTGTTGTTGTTGTTGTTTAGATTCACATTAAATGTTATATTTTATTGTTTTTATTAATAAAAGTAATAGGTTCATTATTGATGTTGTTGTTGTTGTTTTTTTTAGATTGAGATTGTTGTATTTATGTTGTTGTTGTTTTTTAGTTGTTATGACTTAACAAAGTTTTTAATGTATATGTTCTTGTGATTGTGAGTGAAATTGAGATTGTTTTTGTGTTTTTGTATTGTTGAGAATGTTATATGTTGTTGTTGTTGTTATTGTTGTTTTTATTATTATTATTATTATTATTATTATTATTATTATTATTATTATTATTATTATTATTATTATTATTGTTCTTTTGCTTTTGTAACTTAGCAATGTTTTATTTTTAATAATGTGACTTAGTAAAATTTTGAACTTAGCAAAATTTTCATTCAAGATGCATTATTTTACAAGGATTTTGATTTAAATTTCATAATGTATTATGAATCATACTATGATGAAATCTAATAGATTAAGTCTGGTGTATAAGAAATGTGTTGTTGGATTTCTTGATTTCGCAAAAAGAAAACTTCCTAAGAATAATGAAATCTTTTATTGTCCTTGTGTTATATGAGGGTATATCAAAAAAATTGAAAATTTATTCAATCACTTATGTTGTGATGAAATTAGTTAACATTATACAATATGGATGTGACATGGTGAAGTGGATTAAAACAACAGCCTCACATAGAGGGGAAGTAGATGTAGATATGGATGATCAACTAGAAAAGTTTCATAAATTGGTTTAATAAATGGATTTCTAATGCTTGGAGTTCATTTGAAAAATTAAATGGATACCACACATGCCTAAATTTAATGTAACAACTTATCTTGCATACAATATTAATAAATTTTCATTTCATACAAAATCAAAGGATGTTCGTAGTATAATGCAAAATAGTGGTATTAAAATTGAGGATGAAATTCAAGATTTAACTCTTGATATTCCTGAGACCCCGTTTTTCGCAATACATGTGCCTACTTCATATGAAGAAAATGATACAGATGATGTGCATGTTATTCATTATGATCATGAAAAAGACATATGGAAAAACTAACAAGTAAATATTTTTTATTGTTTATTCAAAAATTATATTTTTTATTATAATTTCTAAGGGTTTTACTAACACGTGTTATACTAACAAATGTCAACAATTGTTATAATAACAAATGTTATTATTTTCAAATTATATCTTTCTAGAGACAAGACATCAAAAGAAGCCTGTTGACGTTATGCATATTGCTTCCTTTAGAATAACAAAGCAAGTGCACACTAATTTTGTATGTTGGTTGTTTCTTTTTTTTTTTTATGTAATGATGTATAAAATATATGACATTTTGGTGCCATTTTATTTTTGATGTAATAGTATATAGTTTTTCTTCATAATGTTTGTCATTTTGGTTTTGGTTCACATATGTTATGTCGTTGTTACTGTATATTTGTTGCGATTCATAAAAATACATGTTATAATCATATTTATGTAAAATATTTATTTTTAAAACAAAATATTTCACTACGGTTGATTCTTCCAACAACAGGGAAACTTAATTATATTTTACCTCGATAAAAAGCAACAACCATGGTGGAAAGGTATGCATAATTTAAAAAATGCCAAAATGTTGTTGGGTTTTGAACCCATGACCTTTCCATTTTTCAGTACACTTGGATATTTCAAGCATGGTGAAAAGTGGCGCATTATCCAGTTTTTCACCTCGACGACTAGACCATGGAGAAAATTATCACACTTTCTATCACACCTTTCATTAACGTATAAAGCTAGCTGAAATATGCTTAGTGAATGCATCGTACGCTCGAAGGTACAACAGAGTCGCCACTGAACTTTATTTATCCCAAAAGAGGGAAGGGAAAACCTCGAGAAAACCTAAGGGAAAAAAATAAACACAGAGAAACAAGTAAGGGAATCGGTTATGCAATGGGAAGGTATTAGCTCCCCTCATATCCACGGTACTCCATGGGAACCATCTTGAATGCTCTTGCTTGGATGGGTGTTGCTATCTTCATGTACCTACAAAACAAAAAACCGGTTAGAAAAAGAGTGCTCGAGGAGGATTGGGGCCCTCATGCCTACATATTCTCATGGTTTAATGAGAAAGTCAGAGCCTCGTAGTTCGGAGAACTAGAGAGGGAAAGGGAAAAGAAGGAAAAGTGCTCGCCAAGGATCTGCATCCGCGTGCCTACGTATTCTCATAGTGTAATGAGAAAGTCAGAGTTTCGTAGTTCGGAGAACCAGAGAGATAAAGGGAAAAGAAAGAAAAGTGCTCACCAAGGTTTTACATCCTCGTGCCTATGTATTCTCATAGTGCAATGAGAATGTCAGAGCTCCGTAGTTCGGAGGACAAAGCCAGAGAGAAAAAGATAATATTGGAGGGAGGTGGTGTTTAAACCAAAAGAAAGGATAGGGGTTAACCATAAAGGTGTGTCCCAAAAGAAAAGGAATTACAGTGATGTTTAAACCAACAGAAAGGAAACTTGTCAAAGCTGGAGACTCACGTGACAAGGGTCTCACCAAGGCACTGGGTCTAACATGGTAAGGGAAAGGTGTTTAAACCAAGTGAGAGGAATAACCAAAGAGATGCCAACCCAAGGAATAACCATGAAGGTGTCAACCCTAAAAGGAAATTGTGATGGTGTTTAAACCAAAAGGAGGGAATAACCATAAAGGTGTCAACCTAGGGAATAACCATGAAGGTGTCAACCCTAAATGGGTAAAGAATGGGAATAACGAAAAAGGTGTCAACCCGTGGAATAACCATGAAGGTGTCAACCATAAAAGGAAATTACAATGGTGTTTAAATCAAAAGGAGGGAATAACCATAAAGGTGTCAACCCTAAAGGGGGAAAGAGTGGGAATAAACATAAAGGTGTCAACCCAGAGAGTTGTAATGGTGTTTAAACTAAAAGGATCTGAAGAGAGGAGCCATAGGGGCTAGGGAAGATTTGACAGTGAACTAACTAGAATTACACTAAAGTCTATGAATAGAGGTAAATACTATGACAAATTGGGTCATTCATCCCGTACCCAAAGATATTTTAGACAATTGTAGGGAAGATCCCCTCTCATCATTCTCTATTGCTTAAGGCTCATGACATGCAAACCTAGTCAATGATTGACAAGTTGGTGGAGTAGGGTCCTAAAGATGGTGGTGGAGATGAGTCAGATGAATGAATGCTGATGAAAGTTGTAGTCCATTTAAGGTCTTGAACTTATTGAGAGGATGATGCTCCAAAGTGACGGAGGCAAGTCCTATCAAGTGACCAAGGGACTTATGGTCACTTGACAAAGACAAAGGGAAATGTAACAAATGAAGGGATTTAGCAGATCAAATGTGAATTTGATCAATCCAAATTAAAGGAGTAGGAATAATGAACAAACAAGGATGCATGAACATACAAAAATAACCTAGGGTCTCATTGTTAGGCAGCCCAAGAGAAATCCATTTGGGTACAAAATGTATTGTCCTATGTCTCATTGTTAGGTAGCTCAAGAGAAAGCCATATGTGTGTTTGAGTTTGCTAATCCTAAGCAGATGAGCGCAAAAGGAAAGAGTCATAAAGCAGATGAAATAGACACATAAAACAAGGGTTCAACAAGAACAAAATGCAAATCAAACTGTCCAAACAATACAGGGCAAATGAATGATTAAAGATCATGATCTTGGATCCAAACTTAAAGTCACAATGGTCATGTAAACACACAAATAAATGGGGTGAGTATGAATTAAAAAAATGAGAATGATGAATCAAATATAAACATATTCAATGACTTTAATTAATTCAAATGGAAATGAATCATGAACAATTAAAGGAGGGTTAATCGTATGATCATGGCAAATGAAATAACATACACAAGGCATACATCATATAAATTTAAATGACATTTTCAATTTCTATAAGATGATCACAAACCAAATGAATCCATTAAATGGATAATTAAATTGAGCATTAAATATAATGATAAAAAATCAACATAAACATGAATTAGGAACTCAAATTAACCTAAGGTAAATTGACAATCTAAACCACAATGGAATCTAATATACACGTTAACATGATAATCACAATACAATGGCAAATTGAATGGAAATTAACCTAGTGGAGAAAATCATGATAAAATCAATATCTAACCATATTATCCAATCATGAACTAGATAAAAAATCATTAACCAAACCTAATGGCAAATTATACTACTCATGGCATGATTAAACTACAATTGAATTAAATTATGGAAAAAACATCAAAATCAAATCTAATCAAGATGATTAACCCTAAATCAAATTCTAGTTAAATTAATCGATTATAATGATGAATTAAACCTAGTTAATCACTTAAACTATATTCCTAATTATAGCTAATTAATTATATCAACAAAATCTTAAAAAAATACTAATTTTAACAAAAATTTAATTGATATACACTGACAGTATAAAGATTTTTTACACTGTCAGTTAATCACAACCATTGATTTATTTAAAATGTTTGACTTTTATTTTAACCATTTAAAAAGTAATACAAACAGATGATTGTGATGCATTGACAATGTAAAACTTTTTACACTGATTGTGCATAACAATTAATCTCTTTTAACAATAACAAGAAAATCAGAGGCAAGGTTAATTAACAAGAAAATTAACTAAAGTTAGTATAAATTGACAAAGATTATAGGTGGATTAAGCATGATAATCATGGGCCATGGGGTCAAGAATAGAAAGGAGAGAGGTCTGAATATGAATTGCTTGGGCCATGAAATCCGCTTAGGAAAAAGCCCAATTTCTTAACACTTCAAACCCGGATTCAACAAGAGTTTAACCATGGCCACGAGCTTCTTGCAAACTATTCCCCAATGCGTGGATTGCTGAAGACCTCACGAACGAAACAAAAACCACCAGCTTGTGCATCAAAGCCACGTATTATCGCCATTAACGTGTCATCATCGAGTTGGAATTTCGATCTTGCGCGAACGATCAAGAACATCACCGAACCAAAATGAATTTGATTTCTCCCTCCATGAAGAATCAAGCAACGATTGAAACCGTATGGAAATTCAAGGTCCAACCCAATTCAGAACCAAAATTGAGATCATTAGCAGTGGAATAAGGAGATTGAAGGAAGAAGAACGACCTACTGGGTGATTCCGACGTGGTGGCTCCGTTACGTGTCGTTGTTGTTCTTCAATTCATTCGTTGTTGCTATCGTTGCGAATCATTGTTGCATATTAAGATGAAGAGTGAAGACGATGTGGATTTGGTGATGAGTGTTATGACTTTTGAAGTTCTATTAGAATTTCTCAATCCCCTCGATTGGTATTCTTCTATTTTTGATTGTTTTCAGCTTCTCCCTCAATTTTCTCTTTTTTGTTCATTTTTCTGTTGGAAGCTTTTGTTGAGAAGTTGTTAAGAATTTTCCTCCAACTTTGTTATGCTCCCCCCTCCGTTTCATGTTAGAATCCTCTTTTGAGAAATTCTTGTGAAATTCTGTTGGAATTTTTTCACAATTTGAAGTTTGTTGGGGTTATTATTGAGAAGTTTGTTAGGAGGTTCAAAAAGTTTGTTGAGGGTTTCAATGAAGTTCCAGGTTGGTTTTAAAGGTGGTTGTGAATAGTTGGAAGAAGGGCGTTAAGTGTAACACCCCAAGAGAAATAAGACACTTATTTAATTTAAATTAATAATTAAATGATTAATTTAATTAAATAATTGGAATTTTGGATTTTATTATTATTATTATTTTGGGAATAATAATAATTGGAATATATATATAAGTGGGAATAAAGAAAAGGGTTTCATTCTTAACAAAGAAATTTCACGTGAAACTCAGAGAAGCTGCAGAGAAGAGAAAAAGGGCAAAGAGCTGTAGAGCAACGGTTGAAGAACGGAAAAGCTAAAGCTTCGAGAATTGCCGGATTATCTCAGGTAAGGGGAGTTTATCGTCGTTTAATGGGTATTATAGAATAACATGTCATGGGTAGTGAGAAGCCGTTGATTTTAACCCTAATTGGAACTGTATATGCTGAAATTGACGTTGAATAAACCGTGTTAAAAACTGTAAATTGAATTGATAGTTGTGTGAGTCGAAAATGTTAGACCAGGGTACGAATCCCAATTAAAAACTTGAATCGGCGCTACCAATTTACCGGACGAATGGTTCTGTTTAGAGATGGTTGTAGTTGAGGAAACGGCCGGAACACCTGTGAAACGTAAGCTAACGGAACCCTGGAAAACTCAGAAAAATCTGAGTCTGCGCGCGAGCGGTCGACCATAGGGTCGGCGTGCGCTGACCCGTGAGGCATGCGCTGACTGCATGCGTCGACGCATGGTAGTTTTGCGCCGACCAGTGAGCTAAGCGTCGACTGTATGCGTCGACGCATAAGGCTTTGCGCCGACTCCCTCCAGTTGAGCAGAGTCTTTGCAGTATGGAAAAATAGTTGATTTTATGTTGTGAATGCAATTGGTTGCTGGCCTATTGTAGTTAATTTCGATGAATAAATCATTGGGTTATGTGTGAAAAGTTGATGTAGATACGGTGAAAAGCTGAATTCAAGTTGTTTGTTGAAAATCCTGAGTTGTAGGCTGATGAGCCAAAGTTGAATATAAGTTGCTTCGTTGAAAATACTGAATTGTAGGCGGATGAGCCAAAGTTGATTTTAAGTTGTTGTTGTTGAAAAAGCTGTTATGTTGTCGTTGTTATATTGTTGTTGAGGTTCAAGTCGTACATGACATATACATTCATATGCATTAAGTCGGGGCTTTTGCTCACACCACGTTGGCCTGGATTGGCAAAAATATGGGGCTTTTGCTCACACCACGTTGGCCTGGATTGGCAAATTTTTAAGTTGAAAGTTGAAGGCTTATGCCTTGATGCCCACTAAACTGGCAATGATTTTAAGTTGGGAGTTTTACTCCAAATGGTACCACATGCATGAAGAGTCGAGTCTCATTGAGTTGCATTTTATGTTGTTATTGAGTTGCCTTTACGTTGTGTTTGAATATGATAATTGAGTTGACTGTGCCGTTGCTTAATGCATGATATAATTAGGGTGATTAACGTGTAGAATTACTTAACATAACATGATAAATTATAATATTTGTTATATCGATTGAGGAACTCACCCTTACAGCTATATTTTTCAGGTAACGAGCAGTGAGTCGAATAGAAGCTAGTGCTTGAAGTCTAGTGTGGTTAGAGGGTCATGCTCTGATAGATGTAACATCGGGACGGGATGTTTGAATTGTTGAATAAATGTTAATTTTGATGAATTACAGATGTTGAAATATTTTATCCGCTGCGTATTGTTAAAGAAGATTTATGTTGAATAAAATTGAGCATGACTGATTTTACGTTGACTTTTGTGAAGAAGTGGTTATGTGACACCCTTGAGATGTATGATTACTCTGATATGTATGATTTAATTGTTGTTATTTTATTATTAAACATTGGGGTATTTTAGAAGGGTGTTACATTAAGAGGTTAGAGAGAATGAGTTTGTTAGGGAAGGTTTGAAGTTGGTTAGAGGAGTTTGTTGAAGAATTATGTTATGAAGTTATTTCCCTTGTTGAAATTCTGATTTGGCCTTTTGATGGTTGTCAAGAGATGGTTATCAAATTTTTTTTGAAAAATATGAGTTTGTTCCTTTTTAGGGGTGGTTAAAGGTTGTTATGACAGTTAGTTGTGATGAATTTGGTTGCAATTCTGTTTGAATTTTGCAGGGTGTTGTGAAAGTGCTATGGCTATGAAGCTTGGATATGGATTTACAAGGCTTTGAATGGACATTTTGGCCTGCCTTGTGGTTTTCTTGGAATTACATTGCTTGGAATTGGACATTGGACATTGGATATGCTTTTGAAACATGAACTAAATTGTGCTTTGTAATTGTTTAGGATTGCTTATGCATGAATATAGTTGTATGGTTTTTGTTTGTATTTGGATGTAGTGTATTTGAGATTTTGTATGAAAATTGAATTGAGATGTAATATATTTGAATTGAATGGAATTTGGAATTTAAAGTGATAATAATGGTTGAACGTGACTTGGTTTGAATGAAATGGTGAAATGAATTTGTATGGAATTAAATGTAAAAAAAGTTTGGAAATTGGATGTAATGATGTAATATTATGAAATTTGAAATAAATGGAATATGTGAAAAAGAAATGAAATATGATGGTTCAAAATGGTTAAAAATGAGAAAAGCTCAAGTAGGTCCAAGTGGAGGTCCATTTGGTGGTCTGACCAGGTTTTAGACTTGGTCGCGAACCTGGTTCCTTGGTCCAAAAGGTGGTTCGTTTGCTGGTCCGACCTAGAAACAAACTTAGAAATGGACCTAGCCTCTTAGGTATGAAAAAACACGGGAACATGCGTTTTAATGATGAAACATGATGAAATGAATAGAAATAAGTCTCAAGGAGTCAAGGGGGGGGGGGGGGTTAGTTGACTTTGGTCAACTGGTTGACCAAAATGTCAACTGTTAACCAAAAGTCAACTATTGACAAAAAAGTCAATTGTTAACCAAAAGTCAACTGTAACAAAATTTACCAAAAAATGGAATCTTTGCAATGAATGGAGATTTGTGATGAAAAGAACATGATATGAGTGAAGTGAGGTATTTGAATGGACTTTGAATGACAATGAAATGAATAGATGAACTGAAATGATTATGGACTTGGTAGACTGTAATGAACTGATATGATGAACTTGAATGTGGACTTGACTGAATAACCCAATGCTCTTAAACCAGATGAAACATGATATGTTCTAAGACTTGAAACCCAATCAAGAAAAACCATCCAAATGATACTTAACCAAGCAACAAATTGTAACACCTTGAATGAATGCCCCTTAATCAAAGCTTGTGGATTATGAACAAGTAGACCTATGATGAATCATTGAACCAACCAATGAACCTCCATGAATGACCAAATGAATCAGATGAACCTCAATCTTGAATGCACCCATAAATGAAATGATAGGGCCATAACTAGAAATTAAATTTTCAGGAACTAAATAACCTTGATGATGCTTGCAATCCAACAACAATGAATTAGGGTTTCCCATATACTCCATGATGAATACCTATAAGATGAAGAGTCTCAATACAAGCATGACCATCGCAATGAACCCTGGCTTGGGGACTTAACCTCCCTTGAATCTATGATATTGAGTTTATCAATGCAAATGAATGTACTATGATGTCATGGATATGCAGATGGAACCTTAAACCAAAATTTAGGTAGAAATGAAAACTGGAGGGAAAATTTTGGGGTATGACAGCTGTAACACCCCAATTCTACCCGTCGTAAATTCAATTAAAAATCAGAGTAAACAATTTTCACACAAAATTGAGGCATCACATATATCATTTCATCAACACTTAAACAAATTACACAACACGGCAATTGCGCAAGGATCCACTTAGTCCTTGTTAAATAATAAACAACACTGTATATGGATTCACCTAGTCCATATAGCAGCAATACACAAAAAAAATCGCAACGGAAATCATTTAGATAATTAAGTCGAGTCGTACATTTACACATTCAAAGAAAACAAGCAAACAAATGCCCATCACAACTATCATATACAATGATATACAAAAGGACATTGTTACTATCAAAATCATGAAAAGCGTTCATTAACCCCTGAGTGTTACAATCCTAATCAGAGCAATGACGCCAAAAGTGTGCTACCATTATCCTCCTCTCAACGCGGAGCACCTGCACGTTACCAATATAAAGGTAACGGCCAATAACAAAAGGGTGAGATACTCAAATCATATGATCAAGATAATGATAAGCAATATATAAGTAAATTCGGAAAGTTAGAAATATTGTTACCACATCGCACAATCCTTCACTTGAATGCTTATGTATTTAATCATAAACAAAGTCAATAATCATCCACAACATCAATGTTACATCATAGCATCTCATCACTTTAACATTTCATCAATCCATCATAAAACATTACGATTCATCGCATCATCGCAAAATATCACCGCACTTCATAAACCGTCACATAACAACAATTATCACAAAATGCGGAAATAAACATAACCAACATATGTGACTCAACTATGCAAATGCTATGCGGTACTGACTCGTCGCTTTGCCATCAAGGCCAAGGCATTATGCGCACTTCGCTTTTGCCAAAAGGCCACGTCGCTATTGCCAAAAGGCCACGTCGCTTATGCAAATGTATGTGACTCCATGATAAATGATACACATACACCAAAATCATCATCGCATCAACATAACTCATCATAATGGCCGAAGCCCACGTCGCTATTGCCATTTAGGCCACGTCGCCATTCACATGCATAAAAGCATTCACACAACATCATATTCACCAACATTCATACATATGTTTATATATAAAACAAATGAGAATATTCATCACAATCAATTGTTTCATCATACAATCTCTTAGGTAATTCAACCTCATGCTATGTTTATTTACATCGCACACCTACACACTATAGTTAAGTGGTATTCCTCATTAATCAAATAGGCTTCCTACTATATCAATTATTAATCACTTTTCCAAAATAATCACTTATTAAAATAAGCCATTATAATGGCCTATAAACATCAACAACATGTAGAAAATTTCATAAGCTTCGCAACACTTCGAACGGGGACCAAAACGGAGTTACGGTTCAAAAGTTATGACTGTTTGAAGTTTACAAAAAAAAATCTGTTTTCAACTCAGCTGGCGCCGCGAATTTTGCAGGAAACATAGAAAATGCGTTTTTGACCGTTAAATACCTTCCGGACCTCCGATTTCGATTCCGTAAAAAGTCTCATTCTCATATTTCAACGAACTACAATATTTTCAGTATTACAAAGCCATTCTAATCCACAATTTAACTTTTATTTCATCATTCTAAACATCATTCAATTAATTTCCAACACTTCCTAAATTCACAATTTGTGAAATTACTCATACTTTAATTCATCAACACAATAGCATATTTTTCACAACATACATCAACCCCAAACCATCAACAACAACACAACACACAATGTTATTTATCATTCTTCGAAACCTAACCCTAACATTTTGCAAAGAATTGATACATGTTCAATAATCACAAACAATCAACACTACATCAAGAACACAAAGGACACTTTCAAAGCAAGGAATCCAATCACAACATCAAAACCCAACAATATCCTCTAACAACCATTACCCACATAAAACCCATCATTTTCATAAGGAAATGATAACTCACACCCTTACCTTAGAGATGATGATTGAGTTACTCTATAGTGTTCTAGCAAGCTTGGGTTGATCAAGATGATGATCTTCTTCTCCAATTTCCTCTTCCTCCTCCAAACCCTAACGTTTCTCTCTTTTCTTCTCTTTTCTCCTCCTTCTCTCTACTTCTTTCTATTTCCCTTCTTTCTATTTCTCTTCTTTCTATTTCTATTCTATTTCTATTCTTTGTTTTAATTAAATAAAAACTAACTAATGGGCTTAATTGTTACACCTCCCTTAATTACTATATACACCACTAGGCCCAATAGCTATTATACCACAATTCTTATAATTAAACTCTAATAATATATTAACACACAATAAAATATTTTACCGAAATAATTATAAATCAAACATTATAAAAATAATAGTAATAACACTTAATAAAAATCGGGGCGTTACAACTCTCCCCCACTTAAATATTTTCGTCCTCGAAAATTACCTCATTCGAATAACTCGGGGTAGGAGTCGCGCATCCTGTTCTCCAATTCCCTTGTCGTGCTTTCTCCGACTGCACCAATCCAAACAACCTTCACCCAATCAATTTCCTTTCCCCGTAGGGACTTCGTCTCATGACCTTCGATCCTCAAAGGCATCGTCTCAACCGTAAGGTTATCGCGCACTTGAATATCATCCATTTGAATCACATGAGACGGATCCAGAATATACTTCCTAAGTTGAGACACATGGAACACGTCATGAAAATTCGAGAGGTTTGGCGGTAACGCCACTCTATAAGCAACTTTTCCCACTTTACTCGTAATTTGATACGGTCCAATGAAACGAGGAGTCAACTTCTTAGCTTTCAATGCTCGTCCAACACCGGTCGTAGGTGTGACTCTTAGAAACACATGATCACCCTCTTGAAATTCCAAATCCTTTCTCCTCTTATCATGATAACTCTTTTGCCTACTTTGAGAAATCTTCATCTTATCCCGAATCATCTTAACCGTCTTGGTAGTTTCTCGAACAATCTCGGGTCCAAGTACCACACTTTCACCAGATTCATGCCAACACAACGGAGTCCTACACCTCCGCCCATACAAAGCTTCAAAAGGCGCCATTCCAATACTTGAATGGTGACTATTGTTGTAAGTAAACTCCACCAACGGAAGGTGAGTATCCCATGAACCTCCTTGTTCAAGAATACACGCCCTTAACAAATCTTCCAAGGATTGGATAGTCCTCTCCGTTTGACCATCCGTCTGAGGATGATACGCCGAACTCAACCTCAACTTGGAACCTAAAGCTTCTTGCAAACTCTTCCAAAATTCTGAAGTGAACCTCGGATCTCTATCCGAAACAATACAAAGAGGAACACCGTGCAGCCTCACAATAACATTGGTATAAATCTCCGCCAACTTCGACACCGGATAACTTATGTTAATAGGAATAAAGTGAGCCGACTTCGTAAGCCTATCAACAATCACCCAAATAACATCACATCCTCTAGATGTATTCGGTAAACCCGTCACAAAGTCCATGGAAATGCTATCCCACTTCCACTCAGGAATTTCTAACGGTTACATCAACCCCACAGGTTTCTGATGCCCCACCTTTGATTTCTGGCAAGTCAAGCACGCATACACGAACTGAGCTACTTCACGCTTCATTCCCGACCACCAAAATAATCTTTTCAAATCTTGGTACATCTTAGTCGCTCCGGGATGAATACTCAAATTACTCGTATGGCTTTCTTCCAAGATCATCCTTTTTAAATCCACATCATCGGGAACACAAATCCTATCACGAAACCTCAACACACCTTGTGCATCCAATTTGAAATCCTCATTCTCAGATCGTCCGAGTCCAATGATCACATCAACAAGTTTCATATCCAGCTTCTGAGCCTCTCTAATGCTATCAAGAAAATCATTGTTAATCTTTAAAATACCCAAAATCACACTTCTTGGTGTCACCTCGATCACTAAGCTCATATCTCGGAATTTCTCAATCAACTCCAACTCTTTCATCATCAAGGTCGACATATGCAAAGTCTTTCTACTTAGAGCATCGGCTACCACATTCGCTTTTCCCGGATGGTAGTTCAACCCAAAGTCATAATCCTTTAGCAATTCCAGCCATCTCCTTTGTCTCATGTTCAGCTCTTTTTGATCAAACAAATACTTCAAGCTTTTATGGTCACTAAAGACTTCAAATCTAGATCCATAAAGGTAATGTCTCCAAATTTTCAAAACAAACACAACCGCCGCAAGCTCCAAATCATGCGTAGGGTAGTTCTTCTCATGAATCCTCAATTGTCTAAAAGCATAAGCAACCACCTTACCATTCTGCATAAGCACACCTCCTAATCCCATCTTCGAAGCATCGCAATAAACCACAAACGGTTCCTCGGGATTTGGCAAAATCAAAATCGGAGCCGTTGTCAACCTTTTCTTCAACTCAAGGAAACTTTCTTCGCATCGAACATCCCACACAAAAGCAGCACCCTTACAAGTTAACTTAGTCAAAGGAAGTGCCAACTTAGAAAAGCCTTCTATAAACCTCCTATAGTAACCTGCCAAGCCTAGGAAACTTCTTATCGCGGTAACTGACGTAGGAGCTTCCCATTGCAACACCGCATCAATCTTCGATGGATCAACCGCAATTCCGTCACCGGAAACAACATGACCAAGAAAGCTAACTTCTCTCAACCAAAACTCACACTTAGACAACTTAGCATACAATCTCTTCTCTTTCAACACTTGCAAAACAATACGTAAATGTTCCACATGCTCTTCCTCCGACTTAGAATAAATCAAAATGTCGTCTATAAACACCACCACAAATTGATCCAAATAAGGATGGAAAATGCGATTCATGTACTCCATGAATACTCCCGGCGCATTAGTAACGCCGAAAGGCATTACCGTGTACTCGTAGTGTCCATAACGAGTCCTGAAAGCAGTTTTCTGAATGTCCTCATCTTTCACCTTAATTTGATGGTAGCCCAACCTTAGATCAATCTTACTGAAAATACGAGCACCCACTAAACGATCCATCAAGTCATCGATCCTTGGGAGTGGATACCTATTCTTAATCGTCACCTTATTCAATTGTCTATAATCAATACAAAGTCGCATGCTTCCGTCTTTTTTTTTCACCAGCAAAACTGGAGCTCCCCAAGGTGATACACTAGGTCTCACAAACTTCCTTTCAAGCAAATCCTCTAGCTGACTCTTCAGTTCAGCCAACTCTGATGCTGACATCCTATACGGCGCCATAAAGATGGGTCTAGTACCAGGTACAAGGTCAATAGTGAACTCAACTTCTCTTTCTGGCGGTGCACTAGGAATCTCATCGGGAAAAACTTCAGGGAAATTGCACACCACCAGCAAGTCCGCAATTACAGTCTGACTCTCCACAGACAAGCTTGCCATCAACAAGAACACCAACGCGTCTTCTTCTATGAACTCCTTCAATTGTTTCTTGGATAACAATTTTGTTCTTCCCTCTTCTTCGGCAGAAGAAAACCTCACAGTGTTGTTGTAGCAATTAATATGAACATAGTTGGATTTCAACCAGTCCATACCCAATACTACATCCAACCCGACAAGCGGCAAACAAACAAGATCAATTACAAAATCTTTACCAAATATTGACAAGGGGCAACTCTTACACGCAAGAGACGTAGATACCGTTCCCTTAGCGGGAACCTCAACAATCATATCTCTACCCAAGGAAGACAAAGAAAGACCCAATCTTTCAACACAATCCGCAGTTACAAAACAGTGTGTGGCACCGGTATCAATAATAGTAATTAAAGGAATGCTATTAATGAAACAAGTACCTCGAATAAGTCCATCTTCATTTGTAGTATGAGTTCCTGACAAAGCAAACACTTTACCACTCTCTTGTCCCCTCTTTGGCTTCTGACATTTAGCACTGATATGTCCTCCTTCCCCAGAGTTAAAGCAAACAACATCCTTCTGCTTACAATCACGAGTTGCATGTCCCGGCATACCACAACGGAAACATCTCGTTTCACCAAGCCTACACACATTACTCTTGTGACCCGGCTTTCCACACTTGAAACAGATAACATTAGCAGGAGCATCTCCCCCACTTGTTCTTCGACCCGGAATCACTTTCTGTTTCCCTTTTCCAACCGAAGTTTTATATGGCTTACCACAGCTGTGTTGACCCCTTCCTCTCTTCTCAGACAAGATCTTATAGTGTGCATTGTTGTCCTCTTCAAAGATTCTACAACTATCAATCAAATCCGCAAAGACGCGAATCTTTTGATATCCCACAGCTTTCTTAATTTCAGTACGCAATCCATTTTCAAACTTGATACACTTAGAGAATTCGGCATTGGCTCCATCATAGTGAGGATAGAACTTAGCCAATTCAATGAACTTAGCAGCATACTCCGTGACTGACAAGTTCCCTTGCTTCAACTCGAGGAATTCAATCTCTTTCTTTCCTCGCACATCTTCTGGATAATACTTCCTCAGAAATTCTCTACGAAACCCTTCCCAAGTAATCTCCTCGCCCGCAGTTTCCAACCTTAGACGAGTGTCCACCCACCAATCATCGGCTTCACCTGACAGCTTATGAGTTCCATAACGGATCTTTTGCACAAGAGTGCAATCCATCACTCTGAAGATTCTTTCAATCTCCTTCAACCAAGCCAAGGCTCCTTCAGGATCATACCTACCCAGAAAAGTAGGCGGGTTCTCCCTCTGAAACGTCGCCAGACTACGAGACCCCACGTTCTCGTCAACATTGGGTGGGTTCTGGAACGCCTGAGCCATTGCCTGCATAGCTGCAGCAAGAGCCTCATCATTCCTCCCAGCGTTTCTTCCGGCCATCTTACACTTCTGCTCACAACACACATAAGGATTAGCAACAAATTAACAACACAAGGTCGTTAAACAACAAAAGACTCAACAACGTGGTCGGATGGACCGACCTGCTCTGATACCACTAATGTAACACCCCAATTCTACCCGTCGTAAATTCAATTAAAAATCAGAGTAAACAATTTTCACACAAAATTGAGGCATCACATATATCATTTCATCAACACTTAAACAAATTACACAACATGGCAATTGCGCAAGGATCCACTTAGTCCTTGTTAAATAATAAACAACACTGTATATGGATTCACCTAGTCCATATAGCAGCAATACACAAAAAAAATCGCAACGGAAATCATTTAGATAATTAAGTCGAGTCGTACATTTACACATTCAAAGAAAACAAGCAAACAAATGCCCATCACAACTATCATATACAATGATATACAAAAGGGCATTGTTACTATCAAAATCATGAAAAGCGTTCATTAACCCCTGATTGTTACAATCCTAATCAGAGCAATGACGCCAAAAGTGTGCTACCACTATCCTCCTCTCAACGCGGAGCACCTGCACATTACCAATATAAAGGTAACGACCAACAACAAAAGGGTGAGATACTCAAATCATATGATCAAGATAATGATAAGCAATATATAAGTAAATTCGGAAAGTTAGAAATATTGTTACCACATCGCACAATCCTTCACTTAAATGCTTATGTATTTAATCATAAACAAAGTCAATAATCATCCACAACATCAATGTTACATCATAGCATCTCATCACTTTAACATTTCATCAATCCATCATAAAACATTACGATTCATCGCATCATCGCAAAATATCACCGCACTTCATAAACCGTCACACAACAACAATTATCACAAAATGCGGAAAGCAAAAGAAACAACAAAATCAGAAAGGCAATAAGCAAATATCCTAGGTGCCTAAGGGTTTGGGGGCTGAGGCATCCTTTGGAGCAACTGATACAACATGTTCTGAATGTTGTTGTTGACAAAATCCTGTTGATCCAGCCTAGCTCAAACCACTTGTTGTTCTTTCTGTAGTTCCTCCAGAGTCTTTAAGACCAGAAGGATGAACCTAGAGTTGGAGTGCTCCCCCTGAGTCAGTGCATCAACTTTGGCCTTCTCTTCAGCTTCCCTTATCCATTGTTCTTCTTCTAGGCGTGCTTTCTCTTCAGCTTCCTTCCTAGCTCGTCCCTTAGCCTCTCTGGCCAAGCGCTCTTGGAGCCTGATACCAGCGTCTCTGGTGAAGTCATTGTAGACTTATTCAGAGAGGCCTTTCAGTTTGAAGGCTTCAAAGGTCATCCAACTGATCACTTTGTTCCAGTGGACCCTTACTGCAGAGGGATCATCACTGATGCCAGAGTTGATTGTTAGAGACTTGACCTTCTCTACTAAAGACTCTACAAAAACCTATATTGCTTCTTCTAGGGTAAGGAGGGTAGTCTCTGGTTCAGTGTCAGATGCTGGGCAGGATGGAGAAGGTGAGTTTGGGGCACTTAGATTTAGTGTGGGAGTTATGGAGGAAACAAAAGTTGTGGGTGTTGTCATACCCTGAAATTCACCCACACCCTCCACATTGATCTTATAGGTCACTAATCCTAAATATTTGCATATCATCCTCATTCATTCATTTCATTGAATAAGCACGGTTCGCCACAAGCAGGCATCCTCTTGGCATCATGTTAATAATGGTTCTGATTAATTATGACTTCGTATTGATTTCAATTTCAAATTAATGTTTGAAGTTTGGAATTGATTTTGAAGTTAGATTTGATCTTTGAAAATAACTTTGGTTTTAGAAATCATTTCATTCTTTTTTTCAAATTAAGAATATTGGAAATTCAAGTTGAGTTGGATGATCCGAGTTGATTACTGAAGAGTTGAATTGGTTTTGGAGATTTAATCGTGGTTGGATTGAGCCCATTCATTTCTTTTTGTTAAGCCCATAATTTTAGCCCATTAACCATTTTCCAAATTAATCCATTTTCTAAACATCATTCAATAACCCATTTCCACATTTTTTAATCCATTAAACCATTGATATCCATATCCATAATCCACATTAATCCATTTTAATTATTCAAAATCATTTTTCCATTCATTTAGAAAATCCACTCATAAAGTCCAATGTCCATTACATGCTCAGGAATTATCTTGTTTTTGCATTTTTAAAGTCTTTGTCATTTTTAAGTTCGTTTTAGAATGAGATGAATATGTACAATATGATAAAAAAGCAAAGCAATTGTGAAATAAAGGACGAAATTTAAATGTTAGAAGTTAATTGCGGAATTAAAAATGAATTAGATGTTAGAATGCGGAATTGTAAAAGTTAGAGGTTACTTGTTAGAGGTTAATGTTAGAGATCAAGATTAATCAAAACAATATGAAAGAACATTTAACAAAATTTAAATTCTAAACAATCATCAACAATTAATTTTAAAACAAATCCTAAAATTAAGTCTAAACAAAATTAGAATGTTAATCAAAATTAGAATTAGAACATTAATCAAAATTAAAATCTAACAATCAATTAATAGCCACAATTAACAAATTAAAATCTAAAAATCAAAGTTAAGTCTAAAATATTCTAATTAATATCTAAAACCAACAATCAAGAGTAATATCACATTAATTCTAACATCAATCCAATTATTAATAGAAATCAAATTAAACTAAGATTCTAACGATTAACCAATCAAAATAATATTCTACCTATTAACAAATCATATTAATTCTAATTACTAACAAAATTATTCTAATTATTAACAAAAATAAAAAAATCAAATGTAAAATCAATTCTAAAACAAAACTAGCCTAATGATCCTAATATCAAAACAGGATGACACAAATTGCAGGGGATGAACAACCAAGGGAGTGCGCATCGGTTAACTGGAACATGAGAAGACAATTCGTTTGGGCCTTAGGCCCAAAACGAATCCATTATCACAACACAGGGACCTTTTGTTAATAATTAGAATAATTTTGTTAGTAATTAGAATTAATATGATTTGTTAATAGGTAGAATATTATTTTGATTGGTTAATCGTTAGAATCTTAGTTTAATTTGATTTCTATTAATAATTGGACTGATGTTAGAATTAATGTGATATTACTCTTGATTGTTGGTTTTAGATATTAATTAGAATATTTTAGACTTAACTTTGATTTTTAGATTTTAATTTGTTAATTGTGGCTATTAATTGATTGTTAGATTTTAATTTTGATTAATGTTCTAATTCTAATTTTGATTAACATTCTAATTTTGTTTAGACTTAATTTTAGGATTTGTTTTAAAATTAATTGTTGATGATTGTTTAGAATTTAAATTTTGTTAAATGTTCTTTCATATTGTTTTGATTAATCTTGATCTCTAACATTAACCTCTAACAAGTAACCTCTAACTTTTACAATTCCGCATTCTAACATCTAATTCATTTTTAATTCCGCAAATAACTTCTAACATTTAAATTTTGTCCTTTATTTCACAATTGCTTTGATTTTTTATCATATTGTACATATTCATCTCATTCTAAAACGAACTTAAAAATCGCAAAGACTTTAAAAATGCAAAAACAAGATAATTCCTGAGCATGTAATGGACATTGGACAATGGACTTAGAGACTTATTAGGATCCTATGCAAGAGGCCTTGGACAATCATTCAACCCAAACATGGAAAGGAGCTTTCAAAATTCAAGACAAATTGTAATATTTTGCTTGCTTTCTAGTTTAGAACACAATGGCACACACATGGCTTTCTCTTGGGCTACCTGACAATAAGACCTTTTATTTCCGCACTCCCTTGTACTTTACATGTACCCCCCTCCCCTTTCTCATGTACGCATTTACTTGCTTTCTTTTATTGCTTGATCAGTTACTCCTTAGGCATTAGGAATGCACACCAATCAAAAACAAATAACAAACCCTTGATCCAACGTCAAGTGGTCTCTTTTTCAAAGTAAATTCAATAAACAAACCCTTGATCCAATGTCAAGCAGTCATTTTCCAAATCAAACTCAAAAAACACAATAAATGGCGATTAGGATCGTACGTCACGAGCCTTAAGCGATAAAGAAGGGATGAGACTGGTTCTTTCCTACACTCATTCTGAATGCTTCGAACACAAGACGTTTGGCTTGATCGTTTGAGGTATTCACCTTTATCCATAGTCTTTAGTGCAATCTGAAATCAATAACTCATTTCTCAAAACATAAAAACAACTCAACGGATTCAAACCTTTTGTTTGAGCCTTAGGGCGACACAATAAAAAATCCTTCTTCAAGGTAAATAAAATCAACAAAACAAACCAAACAATTTCAAAACCACGAACTACGAAAGCTCTGATTTCCCACTTCAACAGTGGGCATACGTAGGCACGAGGATCCATTCCTTGGCGAGCACACTAATTTAAAATCTACCTCCATCTCCGCAAACCTTTGGCAAGCAAGCATTCGATAAACAACACACACGTAAGCGCAAACATCCTAGATGGTTCCCATGGAGTACCATGGATGTGAGGGGTGCTAATACCTTCCCCTTGCATAACCGACTTCCGAAACCGTTCGTGGTTGCGATGACCATACTTTGGGGTTTTCTCGATATTTTCCCTTTCCTTTGGAATAAATAAAAACCGATGACGACTCTGTATTTTTCGCGTAGCGACAGCTGGCGACTCTGCTGGGGACCCCTCCCTAAGCAAGTCAAGCCTAATATAGGTTGCTTCCTCGCATGTGTGTATGCTTATCCTTTTGATATTGCATGTTTTATTTATCGCCTTTTGCTTTAAATTTCTTTGGATACCTATTACATAGTTTCTTGGTTCTAGATATCGATGTGTACAAATCCGATTGCAGTAACCTTGTAGGAAAGACTCTTCACCCGAGTCTAGAGTGCAAACTTGAGATAGGAGGGGTTGAGTAGTATAGGCCACCGAGAAGCTTTTCTCGTAAGGGTCGATACGAGAACCTTGCTTAGAGTAGATTCTCTTGGAGACGTCGACGACCGTCAAGCTTTTGACGTAAGCGATCGATGTCTTCATTTGGATCCATGACTCTAAGAACCTTTGTAGAATATTAAACCTATGGGCTATTAAGATTGATGGTCGCGTAGTACGGGTCCCCGAGAAGCTTTTCTCGTGTGGGTCGGTACGAAGATCTCACTTAAAGTAGATCTTCTTGATGAAGTTGACGACCGGCAAGCTTTTGCCATAAGCGGCAAACAGTCAAGGAGGTCCGTGACTTTGAGACCCTTGTCTAGAACCCGATGTCGATGGTCGCATAGTGCGGGCCCCCGAGAAGCTTTTCTCGTGTGGGTCGGTACGAAGATCTCACCCAGAAGAGCCTTATTTGAGGGAGTTGACGACCGGCAAGCTTTTGCCATAAGCGGCAAACAGCCAAATGAATCGATGACTCTGGGGTCCCTATCTAACCCTAGACTACGACCAGTGAGATCCCCATTGTGAGTAAGCAATCAGAGTTATCCTCCATCCATATCTCGAACCTATGATACCATGCCAACTTGTGTGTTCGACTCGTGGGAACCATGCTTGTGTAGCATTCATTCACTCGGTCATGCATTCATGCATCAAAAAAAAATTCAAATACAATATTCATGCATCATTCTGCATATCATCAAACAAAAACCAGAAAACCTACCGTTCTACCCTTCTATCCAGAATCATCCACAGTCAAGCTGACTTCCCGACATTCATACTACACGCGCAATAATCAGAAATTGCTCATGAATTAGTTGGAGCAGAATCAGGCTGCTATGAGGGAGGATATGACCACTGTGAAGGCTCAGATGGGTCATCTCGTTGAAGCCCTACACGCTCTGGCTAGGGGAAAAGAGGAAATGCGTCAGGCTAATCTGAGAGCCTCTAATGCCAACCCTGCTGTTGTGACGATACCAGTGAATCTACTAGGAGGAGCTGGTACACCTGTTGTAGCTCAGCCACCTCTCGAAAGAGGTCCGGTGTATCAAAATGCTAATCAGACGTTCAATATCCCCGCCAATGGGAGATTCCAACCTGAGATTGACGATCAGCAGGATGCTTTCTTCACTACAAAGGCTGACTCAGTTTATGAAGCTTTTGGTCCTTCCCCTGCTGACATCGAAAGGAGATTTCAAATGATGGAGGAGAGATTCAAGGCGATGCAAGATCCTGATACCTTTGGGTTGGATGCTGCCGACATGTGCCTAGTGCCAGATGTGAAAATTCCTCCCAAGTTCAAAGTCCCGAGCTTTGAAAAGTATCAGGGGGTCACTTGTCCAAAGACCCACATCCGAGCTTTCTGCAGAAAGATGGCCGCTCATTCAAGTGACGAGAAACTCTTAATGCACTTTTTCCAAGACAGTCTTAGTAGAGCTTCTCTGGAATGGTATATGCAGCTCGAGCACACGCATATACGAACCTTGAGGGAACTTGCTGAAGCCTTCTTGAAGCATTCTCAGTATAACTCAGACATGGCTCCCAATCGGACTCAGCTCCAAAGCCTTTCTCAGAAACCGGATGAATCGTTCAAAGAGTACGCTCAACGATGGAGAGACCTGGCTGCCAGGGTTCAACCTCCTCTTCTTGAAAGAGAGCTGATAAACATGTTCGTGGATACCCTTCAAGGGTCGTATTTTGAAAAAATGATTGGGAGTACCACCTCAGGATTCTCAGACTTGGTCATTGCTGGTGAGCGAATCGAGAACGGCTTGAAGATCGGTAAAATACAAGATACAACCGTTGTGGCTAATGGAGCAAAGAAGCCTTATTTCGGATTCTTGAAGAAGAAGGAAGGAGAGACCAATGTTATCGCTCAAGGAGGAGATGGAGGTTATCAAGTGCCATACTATCCGGTGGCAGCAGTAACACCTAACCCGTATCCGCAACCAGCGTGTGTCATTCCAACTGGTCCTCCAGCGATGCAATATCAACAACCCTATGCTCCTCAACAACCTGTTGCTCCGCAACAACAGAACTACTATCAGCAGGGTAGACAAGGACCAAGAAGGCCTCCGAGAAGGTTTGATCCAATTCCCATGCCGTATGGACTCCTGTTAGCTCACTTGCTCAAGGATTCGCAGGTCCAGTTGAGAGAAGCTAAGGCTCCTCCCGTACCTCTCCCTCCCGGGTATGACATGAACGTCAGCTGCGAGTATCACTCTGGGACGCGGGGGCACTTAATCGAGAATTGCAATATCTTCAAGCACAAAGTACAAGACTTGATTGACTTAGAAGCAATATCGTTCAAGCCAGTTGTTCCAAACAACCCCATGAAGGCAAGTACATCTGTAATGCCTTAGTCAGAACAACAGTGGATTTGAAGGATCGGTATCTGTGGAATTATCTCGTCAGCTCTTTCCAGAACCAAGACCCCAAGCAATGGGAGAATAAAGCGGATCATTCCAGCGATTTCTAGTTCAATCATGTTCGTGTGTGATTTTCTTGTTTGTCATTTGTAACATTCATTTGTAATGAACTCGTTTATTTTTGAATAATAATGACATTGAAATGAATATGCATGTTTTGAATAAATCCATTCGTGTCCACTCATACTTTATCTTATCAATATTCAAATGTTGGTTTTTGGAGGAGGATGATGAAATTAAAAACACGAAACGAATTCACTGCTCGTATGCTTTTGAATAAAACCGTGTTGATGATGTAAGGCATTGTTTCAAATCCCAAACACCGGAGATATAAGGAAGATAATTCCTAGTCAACCCCTTCGAGCCGAGGAGTAGGAGTTTCTTTCTTAAAATATAAAACCCTCAATCTCAAACCGGGGAAGGGTAGTCATCAGTCAGTTTGACCAAGCGTTCAAACTTCAAAAGAGGAGTGTCCCGTCTGAGGACCAACCATATCTTATCCCTCACAAGAGGTTGGAAACCATCAAATTCCAAACGGTTGTCCCTCACCCACAGAGGCACGAGGCGGTCGCAACCCATTCAAATCAATGGACAGACGTCACACGATTTGTTCAGCAAAAAGAAACAAACAAAGAAAACAAAAACAAAAAAAAGAAACAAAACCCGCTAAGTCGAAAACTCAAAAACGAGTGACTTAGGCAAAAATTAGGGCATCCCCGTGGATTGTAAATATGAACCAATCCATCAAAAGTAGGGAAATGAAAAAACAAATCTGCAAAAGAGGAATCAAAAGAAAATCCTCAGCAAGAACAAAATGGTGTGGCTACCAAACCAAATAGAAGGTGCGTGACCGCCACACAAAAAACCTCTTGGGTTCATTAACTTTCACTCCCAAATCCCTTTTGGAAGAAGAGCGCTTGTATCAATCTGGCAGAACGTAGGACTGAAGAACATCACGAAGAGTGGGTGGGTTAGGATAGGTTCGAGCCTTATATCCTTTCTTTCTTAAACCGTGAACCAGGCCACGTTACAATCCTCAAAAGACCTAATTGAAGCAAAGGTTTATTTCAAAGGCGTACTATAGTCAGAACGATCGTGTTAAAACTGACTCCTCATCAATTTGCTCATTTTATGTTAATATTGATATGTGACATTCGTTATCAATGATGCATTCATTAAATGTCAGATTTTCAGTGAGCATGTTTGGACTTCAAAACTGCATAAAAATGACATTGCATTATCATTTCCAAAAATGAACTTGTCTTACTCGTGAGTAAGCATCTGACATCAAGAGATTCGCCACAATGAGCGTGAATTGAGGAACTTGATGATCTCAAAGTGCATAATGCCTGAGACCTCCGCTGAGCAGGGGCAAGCCACTTCTCTTGATCACATCAATCAGAATGTCTGAAGACTCTGTCGAGCAAGAAGACAAACCGCTTCGAGATCCCGTCGATCAGGAGGAGTCACGTCGAGAAATCTCTACAAGATTCAGTCAATCTGAAGTAGTCAAGGCGAGATTCAATCAATCTCTCTGAAGATCAGTGAATAAGGGACATTCCCTCAAAAATCAGCCAACCAGAGGTAAAGTTACTTCAAGGCTCGTACTAGGGTAGGCCACCCCAAGAGCACAAGAAGTCAATCTCCCTAAAATGGTTAATCAGAGGAATGTAGTTCCGAGACACTAGGGGGGGATCCGATTGAGATATTCCACAATGAAGTGCTTCATAACTAGTGATTGGGGCAATCCTTGCAGATACCTAACAACTTGGGGCAAGACGATCCAAAAGAGGAAGGTTCTCTCCCTACCTGGGAAGGCATTTCCGGATTCATCGCGGGGCATCCACAGGTTTACGTCAGATCCATCCTCCAGCAATATCAAGAAGTCAGATGTCGAGAAGTCATGCAAGACGCAACCGATCCTCCATAAGTCAAAAGCCTTGCAACCCAAGCAACTTCCTCAACATTCATTGCATCGTACCCAAGATTGGGGCATCTATGGATATTCATATCATTGCATCAATCTGTCATGCATAATTCATATCATCTCATTTCATCCAGCATAACACAAATCTCTCTAACAAGGAAGAATCCAGCCCAAAACTCTCTTGGCAATATTCAACAGCCCATTCCGTTGGCGAACCTCTTGCAAAGTCCAATTCTCATTGGCAAAACCCCTATCTCTCAAATTCGAAAGACCAATCAATCCGCAATCGTCAGTGTCTATCACTTTTTTCAATACCCGTCAATATTGATCTCCCTTCGCTCGTCAGCGTCTATCACCTTTTTTCGATACCCGTCGATGTCGACATATTTTTTCCCCAACCGTAGAGTTGCAGATAATCACCCTTTACTCAGTTTTAGATTCCATTACCTCTAACCTCAGAGTTGAGAGACTATCCTATACCCGACGAGTTGACGCTAACTCCTACTCCAGCCTCAAAGTTGTTGTTTATCCTTCCTATCCCCAACCTCCGAGTTGTCACCTTTCTCTTTCACCGGACCTCAGAGTTGATGGTGACTTCTTTCCAACCTCAGAGTTGTTGTCTATTTTTCTTATTCCCAACCTCAGAGTTGTCGTCTATCCCTTTCATATCCGACCTCAGAGTCGTGTGTTTTCCCTTTCCAACCTCA